>NW_027094086.1:142781256-143381256 GCF_029207755.1 Chamaea fasciata | reverse complement strand
ACCAAAACTCAGTCTAATGTAGCTGAATTCAAGTCTTTAGCCTGAGGCCACACAACCAGAAATCCTTGAAATTATTCTGAGTACTAAAACCTGCAATTGGATTCAAAGGCGAAAATTTGTTAAAATTTACCTGTACATTGGGCACAAATAACCAGTGACTGGACTACAGAAGGCTGCAAGGGCTTTCTTGGTCTCTTGAGACAGTACCTTGCTGTGCCATTTCATCCAGCATTCTTCATGAAAAGGCAGAACTTCCGAAGAACCATCTTAAGACTAGTTAGGGTTTTCCCTCTAATATACCTGCTCTAAGAGTAATACAGAATCTCCCCACGCAGGTGGGGGATTAAACCACTCATTCTTGGGTTTAATTTATTCATGACCAGTTTTTAAGTATTTGCTCTTCCAACACTGTTACTTAGTGTCAACAGTCCTTTTCCTCTCTATTTCTAGTTTACAAATTCAGCCTTCAAACTAAGCCAAGATTTTATCTTTCTCTGGTTTGGTCTCCATCCCCTTTAAACATAACTGAAGAGGAATTTACTCCAGGCGTGGTCTCAGCAGTACCTTGTAGAGTGATAAAAATGTCATCTTTATTGAATTAGCATTTTTCCTTGCACTCCCTGTGAAGGTGCTTCTAGCTTCTGGCAATATCAATGATGTCCTTGGCACACACAGGATACTGAAGAGGAAAGCTGATGAAGCTGACTCTCACCTGTATCAGCAATTGATTTTGCTCCCTTGCTGTACCACAAGCACACAGCACGAAGTCCCAGCCCCTTGGCCTTCACTCCTCTTACCTGGTTGCTTTTGCCTTGGTTTAGGCAGGTTTGTTACGCAGGTGTGGGGACACATCAGCACATTACAAGGATGCAGAGATCCTTCCAGGAAGAGCTGCTTGGTTTCTGACAGGTGAATCCCTCCCAGTGGCGTCTTGGGAAGCGTGTTTGCTGGGACAAGTGCTAGGCAGTAGACTCCCACTTGATGAATGCTGTCAATTGCCTAAAAAAACACAGAGGAAGTTGATTTTAATGAAGGGCTAATTTTTCATCATTCTAATAAGCACATGTTGTTCTGAATTACTGCATAAAACAGCCCTAATAATTAACTAGCAATGGAAAGACGCTTCAGCTATGTCAGTGATAAGGAGATTCTTTTCACTGGGAACAGGTGGACGGAAATGTTGTTACAGTCATTCCAGAAGATAAAAAAGCAACCAAAAACCTGGTGATAAATGCACACAAATCTATTAGGAAATGCTACCTTGTTATCCTTCTTAAGCACACATTAGGAGCAGATATCCTGGAGATTTTTAACAAAGATGGGCTGCCGTGGACTTCTCAGAGCTCCAGTTCAAAGGATTCCTATCAACTTAATATCCAGTCCATCTTTCTGAGCAAGGCAAAATTTCAAATAATTCCTATACCTAATGATGTATGTAGCTTGTGAATATTTTTAAAATTTTTATAAGGTAATAATTGTTTCATTCCCTGATCAAGTGTGAAAGATTTTCAGGCAGGAATGGAAAATCTATAAGGGAAAACTATGAAACTATCCACTTGAAAAAAAAATCTGTTGGACAAAAACCTGAAGAAGAAGCATCTTTGAATCATATAGCAGCCATGTTCACTGCCTGATATGTTAATTAAACTGCATCACTTTCAAGAAAACCGTAGAGTACAGTATCTATGTAATATATTGAGGTAAACATGAATATCCATGTACATAGATTTTAACTCCCCACAGATTTAAAGGATTTATTTATTTTCCTTACAACAAAAATTGCAGCAAGTATGTTAGAAAACCAACTTCAGACTTTTACAAAAACTGAGAAACAAATTACAAATAGCATCTCTAATGAATAGTTAAATGTTCAAAAATATAATTTACTTATCTTGCTTTTTCATTTTAAACTGTGAGAAAAGTGAACTGATATTGTGCTGCCTTGAAGATACAATCTATACTCTGAGAATCAAATAATCACCTACAGTTATGTATGTACTAAAGTGTAGACCAATAAAATACTGATTACCTCTACAGACTAAGCAATGATTTGCTTTTGGCTTCTGTTTTCTCCATTTCTCATTGATTTGACTGCAAAATCTCATAAGAAAGAATAACAAAATGGTGACTCATTTAAAAACATTGGAATTTTAGCAGTAGTTGGTTTCACAGCAAAATGGAAAGACCTTGCTGCTGGTCTCCAGACACCACCCAAAAGATCAGCAATAGTGAAATATTTACGGCAGCCAACACACAACGTCTCATGTTTCTGGCAAAAACCATCATAACCTACTAATCATAACTCGTAGGTTCTGAAAAGCAGTGATAAATCATGGGATCATCACCTGACATCAGCTTGAAGGAAAACCATCACTGGGCAAGTAACCACTTTTACTCAAATATAAAACTCTGTGGCTCCTACAGGAGGTGAATGGAAAGCAATACTCAGCTGTGGTAGGATGAGGGGTGCAATGATCCTCCAGTAACTTCTAAACTGTCTCTGAGAGACACATCTGCTACACAATGCCACATAAATACCATGTGTCATTCGAATCTGTCCCCTTTCACACCTTTGAGTTTGGTACATTTATGAAGGAGGGAATGGCTTTGTCACAAGGATGACAAGTGGTGAATTGAGCCTTAAAATTTTGAGGGAGAAGAGTACCAGTTATTTTTAATACTGCTGGCATTTATGCCTCTTGATGAGATGGGTTAGTTTTTGAAATGATTCTGTCCAGCCAGAATCAAACAGTATCTGAAATCTCTGTTCCTCTCTTTCATTGTGAAAATGGACAAGATAAACCCAAACTTGTAGAGAGTCCAGACTGCTGTGTTGTTTGAGCTGATAAAACATCATGTTCTGACACAGTTCTCTGGGTGAACACTCTCCAGGGCTGCAGTAGATCTCCTGGCTTTACCTACTCCTCTCAAGTCCTGGTACTGGTAAAACTAACATCCAGTCTGCCATACAGGGACAACAACCCTGCCTGAAGGGGCAGATCTCTCTGCAGCAGATGAGTATCTAGGATCTGACTGAACTGCTGGGTGATCTGGGATCTTCACCCTTCTACTCTCAAGTAACTCCATCCCCAGCTTGATCACTCTCTCCCAACCATCCCTCTGCTAAAGCCCATAGATGCAGTCCAGCATAGTCCCACAGGTACAGCAGCTCTACCATCCTTCAACTCCCTACCAAGGGGCAGGACAGATCAGGAGAGTCAGGATATGTGCAAACCACTGGAAAATCTGATTCTGCAAATCAAGACAGCTGAACTGCAGGGAAGAGACAGCAAGGCACAGCAGAAGCAGGCAGAGCAGGGCAGGGCTGGCACAGAGCAGCACTCACAGGGTGTCAGACAACTCACAAATAGCATTAAAATCAAGTAGCAATTTGACAGAGTTAGTTATCATGGACTTCACTGAGAGTCATGACACAGGCTGTAACAGTGTTATGTTGTGCCTCACTAGCAGATGATTCAGATACAGCTGGTTACCACTTCCTGACATCTGTCATTAAAACTCTGATTGGGAGGAGGCACAAAACATCCCACATGTTCCTGGCTTCTGTCCTTCATCTCTGCTCTGAGCTGTGGTGGAAACAGAAACTTCTTGTTCACATAGTGGTGCATGCCAGAGTTGCAGCTTCACATGTGGGTGATGAAAGCAGCCACACACGTGTGTACTTTGATACATGGCCTACTATTCCCAGGCACTGCTAGGACTTGATCAGACTCCCAGGAATAACAGGGCTGACTCTTGGCAGGAGTGTTGGGACACAGGATTCATGCAGTTTTCAGTGCAGAGCTCTACTGGCTATGATTGTGTAAGACATCAGTTCTGTAAAAGTCACAAAGATGCTCCGCTGACAACACAGGACAAGTGTTAAGTCCAGAGTTTCAAGCCTTTTAGGAGCCTGCTACTTGACACAAGTGTGGGCAGTCCAAAGCCTCTTCTACAATAGTTGCCCTAGGTGCTCCTAGGTGTTTCAAAGGCTTTCTGTGTGATGGCAGTCTGGAGGTTCTGTCTTTTTTTGGTATTAATTTAGGTCTACTGTGAATATGAGATGCCTCTAACTGTATGAAATGCAGCTGTCTTTTGAATCAAGAGAGCAAATAAGTCTCTCTTGACATGGATGAAAGCTTATTCGTTCAGTTTCTTGAAGGATACAGTAGATTCCCTTTCTTATTCAGTAAAATTCAATGATGAATAAAAACATCTCTGAATTGTGTGAGATTTTTTCTTTGGCTCTTAGATAAAGCAAAAAATATGTCTGCAATATATTTACTGGGAAGAGTCCTTGTAGAAGGACACAAAGGAAGGTAGCAAAGGTAAGTAGAAGTAACAGGAGACCAATTGTAGACAGAGTTGAGACCACTTCACAACATAGCAACAAACAGACTTAATCGACTACATCTCCATTAAATCTACTGCTTTTGAGTCTGAATTGGCTTTGCCACAGAGGTGGAAGATGACCCTATCTAAAGTATCTAATATTTTTGTGTGTGGACATTAGAGTTGAAAAAAACCCCGAGTCTAGTATAGATATTGCCAGACTGCTGGAATGGGATTCTTTGCAATAGGTGTCCCTCTGAGAAGATAACCTCACTGTAGATACCTAGATCTGAGCTAATCAATCACTTTCCTTCATTTCAGAGGAAGGAAATTGGGATTTTTAGACTGAGTTTGATGCAGTTTATTTTAGCTGTCAACATGATACACTCGAAACACATAATTTTCTCTCACCCATTAAAAAAAAATCGGGATGAGGCCAACCCTGTATCCATGCTTGTAACTGTTTAGTAAGAGACTCAGGTAGCTTTTGACAATAAGAGTATATAATGCATTCATTCACTCATTCATTCCCCTTTCAAAGTAATGAATGACTATATCCTTATAAACCATATGCTACTCTCTCATTGCTATTATTTACTTCAATTCATTTCTGTTTCATTTCAAATGAATTTCCAATTCATTTCTTTTAGCATTTTGATTAGGAAAAGGATCTCTCTCTGCATGTGTGCAGCCCAGATAGGAACTGTCACTCAGAAGAATCTCATTTTCTGCTCATTAAGAGCAAGTGCAACTGAACGTGGATCCACAAGTACTCAAAGACAAATGTCAGTTACCTTAGGGGTCTGAAAAATCAATAAAAAGAATATAGAGCACAAAAAAAAACCAGCTTCCAAATGTACATATAGAGCATTACCTGGAGAACTCTACTCATCCACTGAAAACTGTCTTCTTCTGTGGAATCTGGCCTTTGCTCAGCCACAATAACTATCCTTTCATCGTGCAGCACGCTCACAGAAAACACTGCTATTCTATAGGAGGAGAGAAGAATATTTAGTGCCAGGGGAGAGGGAAAAACCTGTCTTCTGCATTAATCTTCTACAACTCTGATTTCTTTATTTATTAGTTAGACTCCTGGTGTGTCAATTACTAATATATTTATGGGGAAAAAGCTACAAGAACGGTTTTGGATAAGTTCTGGAGTCGAAACAGCAGGCTTTGTTCTACAGCCATGTACATACAAGCACAATGTCAGAGCAGGACTGAGTAGTGAACATTCCTGGAATAAGAAAAGCACTACATTTGGGTCACACCAAGGTTGTCGCTAAGATGTTATACAACAGACAGCATAAGCACCTTCCTCGGCCCTGTCTTAGATGGTAATCGCAACATCATTTTGTGAGAGGTCTGACATGTGATGGAGTGTGAGCACATGCTGTTGCATGAGGCTCTTCAGAAGCTTTAGATGTCTCCTGCTCAGTTTCAGCACATGAGGAATGTCACACAAAGAACCACTTTCACATTCAAAAACTTCAGTGCCAGGCATATTGGAAATGTTGACTTCACACAGAAAGGCTCCTGTTGAGCTAACACACTCAGAATTAACCAGTTGTTCAACTGGAAATTTCAGTAATCACAGTTTCAAGACCTTGGTATCCAAATTCTGCCTCAATATTGCCTTGGGCTTCCCTCAGCTGTTTCCTGGTTCAGGCAATACGAACAGAACTTCAGGGAAACTACAATGCAGATCAGGCACTGCTTTCCGAAAGCATCTGGATTATTTACACTTCGTCTAAGCAAAACAAAGATTTCTACATAATGTAAGAAAAGAAAGGATCAAACCTCCCCCTGTAGACAAATTTCATGGGTTCCACGGCCAGTGCTGTTGCTACAATGTCATCAGCATTATGTCTTCTTCCACTGACAACCATCAAACCGTCCATTTTGCCAATAACAAAGACAAGTCCACCTGGTCCAATAAAGCCTAGAAGTCCAGTCCTTATAAAAGGATATTCAGTGATAGGGCCACCAGAACTGGTCATAGGAAACACCTGCAAAACAGAAACATGGGGTTTCAGTTCTGTACACAGAGATCAGGCTGCAAAGTATTTCAGGCATTTTCTCTCAGATGGCTATTCTGAAACAAAGTAAATAGGTCACTGGTGATGTTCTTTATCCTTCACTGACCATAAAGGGAGTGTCAGGAAACTCCTACACTCGTGTGTACCTGAGCTACAACAAATTCAATCCCACTCTGTTTACCATACACATTTTGAGTCTGTAAATCATTTATGACGTTAAAAAAGACACAAATCATCACCAACAGTATTAAATAAAAACCCATGCTGAGCAGACTGCCAACCCGAGGTGCTGTATATAGGTTAACTGAGAGCTTGACTCATGAACATTTCAGTAGAGGTTTTCAGTACCTCATGCCCATTTTCAGCACAGTGTAAGAAATGTGCAGGCTGGAAGTGAAGCTATTTTAAGGTACAGCACATTAATGACTCTTTCAGCTGACCACATTTTTATTTAAGGTCAATTAGGTTCTCAGAATAGTTGTGATAATGTCTTTCTGTAGCACACCTGGAAGTGAAAACACAGCCCTATAGGGCACTTCTTTAAACGTCTGAAAACCAGACATACGTGACTTCCACAGACAGATTCCTATGGCTTTTTCTATCCTAATTAGCACAGTGTTATCCCTTTGGCATGTGAGGTACTTTGAGCTGCATTCTGACACAACCATACTTTTCTGCAGTCCTTAAATAGTCTAAAGGCAAAAAGACAGTGGCAAGTAGAAGACCATGCCTATATAGTGTTCTTGAAGGCTCATCTAAAAAGAAAGGTCAAATTCTGCTGCCAGATGCCCATGGGTGACTCTTATTGAACAGATTTAATGCTTATACTTCCTTGGCCATAATTTATTTCAGGAACACAAAACTCTTTGACACCCTAATACCTGCAATGTGAATTATGCAGTAAAACAGAATAGTGATCCACTTGGAGAGGACACTTAAGAACATGCTTAACATTAAAACAGAGTGGTCATGCCCACTCATTGGCAGTTTATTTGCTTAGCATTAGGAATAAGTCTAAATCAGTCTAAATATGCTGCTAAACCACTGACAGTTATGAATTATGAATGATATCACAATTACAGCAAGTACTACAAAATGAACGTATGTACCTTTCTACCTTGAAGTATGTAAAATCCAGGATTATCACTCACACTGGCTATTGCCAATTGTACTTGCAGCATAGAAATCAGCTATCAACAAATTTCAGATCACAACAGCATAGTAGGATTCCTTACTTCAACAGTAGGATTGAGAATCATATCCACTTGTCTCCATTAATTATATAATGTGCAGTGTTTACAACATTCAGCTCTGCATTTTGCAGGAGATATTAGTCACGTTAGTCTATTAAAGTGGTAATGTATTAAGGGAAACCTAAATGTATTTGTGTCAATTTCTGCCATAAATATTAAACAAGAAAAGAATTGTAGCTTAAAAATTATTTTTTTTTACTTTTTCTCTAATTTGTTTAGCCTTTCACACTGTCTTCAGCAGAAGTTAATGATAACAAGTGAGCACGTACTACAGAGCTATCAATACAGCTGTGTGCACTGGAGTCAGAAAACAGAATCCACAAAGCCAAAAGGCTTTCACCTAAGGCAATTCAAACAAAAGCAGGTGGGGACTAATCAGGAAAAGGTTTCTCTGCTCTTCAGATACCTCTCTCGAAGACTACATCTGTCAGGATTCTGTATAAATACAAGCCTTAATGCTGTAAGTGCTGTGGAAATGTTGAAAACAGCTTTCTAGAGATACCAAGCAGCTTTCTTACTGTTTGCAATAATCAAATTCTGCACATAGATTTGTACAATATTATCTTTTGAACTTGGTCTTTCTTATTCCTTTCATTCTGATTTTTTCAGCTCCTGGTATCTGAATATTGAAGTAAAAGCTCTTCAGAGCCAAAACTAAACTCACATAAAGATCTACTAACGCACTTAATGAAATAGGCTTCAGTGCAGATTATCTGGGTAGAATACAGGTCCCAAGCCACAAGCATTGATTAGTATTGCTATTCTTATACTGTTAATATCAATACTTCATGTCAAATATTATTTTGAAACAGAAAAAGTTCAAAAGGAAGGATTTTATATAGCACTTTTTGTCAACTTACCTCAAAAGTATTTTTGGTCATGCCCGAGAGTCCATAATATGATGTACCCGTTGCAATAGCACATACACAAAGTTCTCCTATTTCATCTGTTTTACAGAGCTGAGGAATTCCATCTGGCTTCACTGAACACATTATAGCTAGAGGGAAAAGAAAAGAATTCAAAAAACATTATAAAATGAACCACAGAATAACATAAATACTGTAGGAAAGACATCAAGGTGGAGAAGGCATAAACAAATGAATTACATGCAGACTAAAGTCTAACAAAACCTTGAACATTACAGTGTTTACCATTATCAAGTGGTTTTCTATTATAAATAACATTTATAGAACGAATGTAAGGATCTTTTTGTAAACTCAGTCTTTACATCGATAACAATACCTATTTGCCTTGCTTTCTGAAACTGCAGTTCATCTGTAATATTGCTGTGAAATGTGATTGTTTGGATTTTGGATACCCAGCTTTGCCTCAGTCAGTGCAAAATGAAATATCCTAATGGAGCCCTTGATAATTACTATACATCCAGGGAGGCAGGCAACCAGGAAATCTACCTCTCAGAAAGTAGCAAGTAACACCATATGAAAGATCAATATATTCCTGCAGACTAATATGTCTGTTTTACTGAGAATCTATCAGAGCTCAGACTCCCTCTGTCTGGTCTTACAGGCCTGCAGAGACAGCAGGAGCTAAGCAGGAAGGATTAGAAAGCACTGGTCTGAGAAAGAAGAACTATTTTATGCCAAGCATTTGAACAAGAATCAGGAATACTGCTTGAGCTCTAATCTCTGGAGTTGGAGTACAGCATTGGTAGATTTTGTAGTTGCAAAGAGGATATGATGATCAAGGGAAAGTAGAAAGAAATCAACACAACTTTTAAGTACAAGTGTACAAAATCTTGAACGACCTTTCACTCAGGATAAATAGGAGCATGCACTTTCATTAAATTTATCAGAACATAATATGAAGTGCAAGGTGGCACATCTATTATAATATCTCACATGATAACTATTAAACAACAACCAATTGTATCTTCCTTTATTTTAAGTTGTTCAACTAAAATTTTGTAAGACGCATCATTATGTTTTATTGCTTTGGTCCACAAAAAGCACTCTCTTATGAAAAAATACAGTAATAGCCTTTTCTAGTATCCACAGCATCTTATTTAAAATGTATCTGTCTTATGAAAAGTGTTATCTTCCTCTTCAGAAGCACTCGTTTCAGTTTGAATTTATCAACATACCTCCTCTATCTAATAACTGGGTGGTAGCACAAGACCTTTGGAAAAACATTCTGCAAGCTTTCAGATAGCAATTGTACTGATCCTTAGCACAGGCTATGAAAACTTTCCCTACTGAAACCTTTTGTCTTTGTTGGACTTACGGATATTTATAGCCACAGTACTTTAACTTCCTTATTTTCTCTACTAACACCCCACAGCTAAGGAACAGATGTTCTGATGTGGTGGCAGGTTATTTAATACATGCTGCTAATGCAAGCAGACAGACACTGAGGTAAATGCAGACAAGAAATCTTGGGATTTCCAAACCATGAAGTTTTGTAAGCTAATGCTTTTGGATTAAAATGTTTTCAAGGAGCTTGTAGTCCCAAAGCTTGTAGTCCGGCAACAACAAATACGCTCACCTGAAACTTTCTACTCCCAATTACTTAAACTGATGAATCATATTAAGTTTCAAAGGAAGTTTCTCACCTCCTGGCATCACTAAGCCAACATCCTGGACGGTCAGGACGGACAGCTTTTCTTCAGAGTCCACTCGAATCACCCCGTAAGTGAGGCCATGCATGGACAGAACTCCTCTCCCCGGCGGCTGGTTGCTGTCGTCTGTTGGTCTACAAACACGGGTTAGAGCACCATGCCCCATCAGGCAGGTGTAAACACTGACTTGTGCTTAATGGACTACTATGGCAAATACTCCTCTGTTTCAAGAGCTTAAAATTTCCCCTTTCCCCCTCCCCTATTAGGCCTGATAAAATCCTGTTTTTCAGTCATTTCTGAGTAATTACATCTTTTATCTCTCATTCAGTACCCACCCACATATATGGGGCTGCTGAGATGCAACTAACCCCTAACATTTACTCACAACAACCTGTATTTCATTTTCAGAAAAATTTATAAAGATTGCCTTACCACCTAAGTAAAGAGCTTTTACCTAATTTTTAAAATACTGAAAGATGGTGCTGTTGATGTGGAAGGAAACTGCATTACAAATAGTTGGAACTGATCAGTAAATAACTTGATAAATTCTATGTTATCTATTTTGAGGCAGCCTGGCATAGATTTACTGTCAAGTATCTGTGGAAGACACAAGGACTTCACCATCTACATTTTAGTGCATAATTGAATTCTTCCTATTCCAATTTACCACACGAAAATTAAAACAAATTACGCCTTCATCAGTCATGGTCAAAATGTTGTGGATGCAGCCTCTCAGTAACATCTCAGCTTGCTGGGATTCATTGCCTGCATGATGTAAGATTCCACAGCATCAGCACAAGATGCCTGTCAGATTGTTTCAGTATAAAACCACCTGCTGTACCAGACGATACAAGTATACCTATGGAGAGTGTGGCTTGAGTAAATGAGCGTTGACGTATGCAAGTTACCAAGCCAGGGATATGTGTCAGAGCTTTTCATGTCTGGAAGGACTCTTGCACTGTCCTGCATTTTGAAATGCGGAACTGGGAGGTGAGGTGGTGCTGATTTGAGGTCAGATTATGCATCCGTGAAGAGCAGACTCCAGCTCTTTCCAGGATGGGTAAAACAGCCAATATGTAGCTCACAAATTTTCCCATATACTCCATCACAATACAACTATTTTTAACAGATAATGTCCTTTGATGTGACATTTCTCCTCTGCTGTGCTTGAAATACTAGATGGGCCTCAGCCAGTCCTGCTCATGTAAGCCTTGCCCTGATGGGCTCTATAAATTTCAATTAATAGGTTTTACGAGCCATATTTCTCAAGTGACATTGTCAACAAAGAAGGATGTGAGCACGCTTGAAAATGCATTAGAGCATAACAAATGGCACTAGTAAACAAGCACCTGTGATAAATAACACTCCCATCATTTAAAAGGAACTTTCAGTGACATTACCAATCAACTTTCTCTCATCCCTGCTCCCCAAAACACACATTTCGTGCTCATGAGAAGAAAGGTCTCCTGCAGGCTTCTCAAAGACTTCCAGAAGCAGAGGCCATCTGGACTTCCATCACATCCATTTTCTTGCACTACTTATCACACAAAGCATTTTGAAAGCAGCTCCTATTACCATTTACAGATACAATCTATTTGACCACGGCTTTTTGCCAGCCATTTAAATGGGAAAAAACCCCTGTCCTTAAACCTTTGCATTCCCTTATGCAAGTTAAGGGTTCAGACTAATATACTATAAACCAAAGGGGAATAACGTGAATTATTTGCATGACACATCCCTTTGAATATTAGGCTTTGTGATTCAGCTCTAAGACTGAAGTACCTCTACTCTATTACTATCTTTTGCTAAATTATAAGGTTATTTCAACTGAGAACTGGTTTTGTTACTTTTCCTCATAGGAAGTTCAATAAAAATACACCATAGATTTTGAAAGAGTCAGAGCATTAACAGGGAGCTCTCTGGATCTCTGCTCTGCAGGGAGTCATTTTAATGCATACTTCAGCAGTAACTCTTTGGAACTTGTATGATAATGACTTTACTGTCAGTGGAGATGGCTTGAACAAAATGAAAAATACTACATTTCCCAAGTTCATCTAGCATTACCCTACCATTAAACAGAGTTCAAATAAAAGGAGATGTGTTCAGTAGCATTCACTGCAGTAAGAACTGCTCTGAAATTACACAGTGACGCACTGAAGATAAAAATGCCTAATTTTTTATTTTGAATTATCCACAATGCTATGTGCTAATAAATTTTTTTTGTAAGGTCTCAATGCTAGTTAATTTGGAAATGAATTTTTAGTGCTTCAGAGAGCTACAGGCTCAGAGCTTCTGTCTAGAAAGGGCACACCAGCCATGCCATTATGAAGTTCTCCCACTTCATAACCTGTGATTTGGGCCAAATTTTCCAGGGTCGGCCCAGGAAATTCAAAACCTGCTCAGTGCTCAGCACAAGCAACGTCTCCTGTCCATTCATACCCTCTCTGAACTTAGGCAAGAGTTCATTCCAAGAGAGCAAAGGCCTGCACAGCCAATGGCAGGGAAACCCATCTACAGGAAAGACACTTGGTACTTCTTGCATAAAGCTGAGAATAGGCTGGTGGTGCTCAGTGAAGGGCTTTCTGAAATCCTGTAGTTCACAGAAAGACAACTAACCTGGACAGGGTAAGTCCCTGATGGATTGATTTCAGATGTTCTAAACTAATAATGAGGTGGCTGAAAATCAACCACACTCTTGGCCTCAGCTCCCTTTTCCTGTAAATGTTCTGTAGGAAAGCTAATTGAAAATCTAGTTAAATTTCACTTGGCTGGTGCATTTAGGAATTTGTGGCAGGAAGTATTTTACTTAATGCTATTTTAGTGCTTTACACGTTTATACTGCATGTTCTAACATGTGAAACAATTATAATTGGCTGCAGAAACACGAACTTAAAAACAAAGTGCTTATTGTTCTAGGTACAATTTTTGGAAAACTCTGCCAAAACAGACAATACCTTACACCATTTACTGTGTGCTACAGCACTCCTGACAGGATACTGCTGCTAGAGTAAAGTCCTATGAGAGGCTGAGAATGTTGAGGGGCTCTGCCTGGAGAAAAAGAGGCTTAGAGGTGACCTTATCACTCCCTACCACTCCCTGAAAGGAGGCTGCAGCCAGATGGGCCTTCTGTCTCAAGTAACAAGTGACAGAACAAGAGGAAATTGCCTCAAGTTGTGCCAGGGGAGGTTTAGATTGGATACTAGGAAAAATTTCTTCACCCAAAGGGTCGTGAAGTATTGGAGCAGGCTGCCCAGGGAAGAGGCTGGGACGGCATCCTTGGGTATTTAAAGGATGTGTGGAAGTGGCACTCAGGGACAGAGTTCCGTGAAGGCTTTGCTGGGTCAGTGGTTGGATTCAATGATCTTAAAGGTCTTTTCCAACCTGAACAACACTGTGATTGTATATACATAACGCTTAACAGTTTTAGTAGCATTTAGCAATTTTAGTGGAATTTTTCTATTTTATTTATAGTCACAAATCCCGCAGACTCAAAGAGCATTTCCACATGATTACTGAAGAGTCTGTGAATGGTTAAAAAGTGCCTGTCAGCCAAAAACAACCTGCAGAATGTCATCATTCTCTCTAAACAGAGTAATCAAGAATATGATTTTCCCCAATGGCGATTCCACTTAATTCTCTCATTTAATTAATTTTATGCTTACAGTGGCATTTTTACATTTTTATTTACAGAATTTGCTTTTGCATTTCAATTTATTTAATTTAAAATCAGATAAAATTACAGCAATGGGGGCCATAAAGCATTCTGAAGTTAAATCACTACTCTAAAAATTCTTCTTGTATGTCTTCCTTGGACATAAACAAATTACAAACTATACATATCACACAGAAGTTAAATATGCAGATTCATATTTAAATTTTTCTCTCCTTTTTTTTTTTTTTTTTTTTTTCCAAATTACAACATACACACATTCAGTGGGTCTATTTTCAGTAGTGAAACACATACCTTCGAATAGCCACAGTGAGAGCTTCCGGTGAACTAGCACAGGGACAAATGACCTCCTGCCTTAGACCTTTACTTTGGAAGACATTGAGAAATGCATCACAGGAAGAAATGGACCCTGGGAGAAAGTAAAAAAAAAACAATCAGAGGATAAAAATAATTTGATTTCTGAAGTGATGCTATTTAAACTGCAAATTTACTGTTTAATATATAGGCTTTTCAGGAAAATCAATTAAAAAGGATCCATGTCCACTGGGAAATTCATCAGAGCTGCTACAACTATATATACGTATATATGATATATGCAGCTGTGTATATGCATACAGGGAATAAAGCCTAATTTTTGAGCACGAAATCTTTTAATTACGCTTAGATAGAAAAACTATTACTGCTAGATTTACAGTATCAATTTCTTTGCAGTGTACTTTTTCAGGATGAGGGAAATTAAGGATTTATTTCAGAAATTCCAAACAAACTACCACAAACAAGCAGATCACCTGTACACTGGTATTTTAAATAATACAGAGAAACAGCTCATGTTGTTAATTGTCATTAAGTGATTCAGATGTGTTTCTCTAGAGTAGCATAGGTATTCCCCTAAAATTCTCAGTTATTTCTGCATCTGAGAACCATCATTCAGAGGAAATGTTCTGATCTTTTCTATAGCTTAAGGTCTTCATTGCTTCAACTCTTACAGATTCAGCCTTTATACATGACTGTGATGTTAAACAAAATTGGATTTACTGCAACTTACGTTATATGGAACATCAAGTTTGTTTCAGGATGAGCTAAAGAAAAATATACTTTGAAAAAAATCCCAAATTGATTACTGCTTCCATAAATATCGCACGGTTTGCAGTAGACAAAGTGCACATTTTGCAAATATTTTAGCTAAGATGGCTGAAGATTGAAGCTTCAAATGCAAGAGAGAAACCCCTTCCTGTTCTCCCCTGTACTGGAGCAGCAGAGCTTACAGGGGTTTGCCCCATCAGCCACAATCAGCATCCGCAGCGAGGAGAGGTTGATGTCCCTCTGGTCTCGGTGTGCCACCAACGCCCAGTGCATGTCTCTGGACTTCACACAGGCAACTTTTGCTGCAACAGCAAGGAGAGAGTTACTAACACACCATTTAAAAGCTAGACAGCTAAACAGACTGCAAAATTTGCACTTTTGATTTTGACTATCACGCAAACTTTTGTTTATTCCTGTTCCTTACCTTTGTATTGACAGACTTTTTGTATCCATGACAGTGGATTCACTTTCATTAGGGAGTATGGAATACTTATGACATGCATCATGTTCATGACACTCTGAAATCAAAAAGATAAAAGGATTTTATATAAAAATTGTGCCACAACTACTCATACTGTGTTGTGGGCAGGAGCATCAATGCAAATCACTCTGTGCTTATTTTATTGTCAGTGCTGGCATTCACCTTTTCCTATCTAGCTACCTACATTAGGATGAAACACACACCTATTTTCCAATGCTTTAATTAAGGATTAAGGATTTAGACTAATCTGATTGTAACTTCTATGCAGTACTGAAAGGAAACATTTTCTTTCTATTCATACCCCGAGATTCACTCTAAATAGAAAAAAACTTTAAAAAACATGGGCTGAAGATTGTCTGCATGCTTGCTATGTAGGTTAACATTATCTCTAAGCTTGATAAGCTGCCATATATGTGAACACTGTACTAAAAAGGACAAAAGCAGCAAGATATCTGTCCAAGGAAATCCATCTCAGGGAAGACTAAAAGCTACCAATGGTAGTGGAGCACAAATTATTTAAAAGACAGGAGACAAAGAAATTGAAATCCTAGAGTAAGTAGAAATCAATTTATTTTAACAGAAAATACATAGAGGAAGTTTTAGTCCCTCTCCAGGTGAGCTAATTCCAGTATTTTTAACAAGGTCATGAAAAGTTCCAGGAAGTTTAGAAAAAGCAGCTGAATGAATCCAATGACAAATCCAAAGTTGATTTCTCAGTCTGAGCCCATCAGTTGCATCAGTGATTTCTCAGTCTTAAAAAAACAACCTGTAAATGAGCTGCTGCTTTACTTCTGTTGCCATTTAGAAATATCTCCTGAGGGCAACATGCCTCCCCTCATAGCAGCTCAGGTTAAATACAGTATTTGTTTTGGAAAACCTAGGCTTAAGAAAGGTTAAGTGTCCCAGTGGATTAGTCATCTAAACACTTGGAGAACTGCAAAAGATAGTTCTCCATTCAGTCTGGCACAAGCATAGGTACGGAAAACAGGCAAGTAGTGAAAAAAATGAACTTCAGAACAAGATTAATAGCAAAGGAAGGCACAGAAAAACTCTACTAGACACTTCCTTTCAACCAGTGATAAAGATGGTTTTCTTAACATGAGATACTTATGGGTGTTAAGCCTAATCGCTTCTTCTTCAGAAATGTTATTACTGCACTTTGATAGTAAGAACAGTATAACACTGCATGGGAAAAACATATCAGATCACTGGGAATCCTGGGGACTCCCAAAACCATGGGACCCCCAAACAATGACCCTTCAAGACTTGACATCTGTTCTTAAAATGATCAGTGAATTTTGTCAGTCACTGATGGCAACAGCACCTTAAGAAGCAATTCTTAAAAATATGCCAACTGTTTTCCATGTCAATTGAGGAAGACATTCCAACATGAAGTAGAAAATTAATGCAATTTAAAGTATTTGGAATACTTAATGCTAGCAAAAACATCTGTGGTGGGAGTTTAGACAGGGAAGCTAGTCAGAGGCAATAGAACTATGCCACTGGATAACTTCCCTACAGAGGCAAGTACTAATTTGATTTGTTTCTGCTATAAAGTTTGATCTCAAAATCTCATATGGGTGAGAAACATGATAAGAATGGGATCACAGTATTTGACATGATACATAAAAATACACTGACATCCTTACCATGCTGATTATGGGTAAGTGCACTAGGAGAAGATCATGAGTTTAAATGACATTTATTTTGCTTTTAAAGCAGAACAAACTTTATTAGAAGAAACGGTAGGACATCCCAGCCTGTGACAGCACTAAGCATATTCAGTTAGTTTATTTTCAAATACTCAGATAGAATAAAAAAACATACTTACAGTAAGAATCCCATGCCATAAACCAACATCCTTCTTGAAATCTAGTACATTCACAATTGTTTCAGCTGTCCAACAAAAACAAAGCAGAATTTATTTTTTAGAACATGGCACTGACTCAAGGCAAACCTACTCAAAGGAAGGAAGCTTCAGTATAACATGACTGATGACCTTAAAGGTTAACTTTCAAAGTAAATCTCCACTGCAGCATTTATATTGTTAAAGACATCATTTGTACTTCTCCTATACATATTTTAAACATGAACATATTTCCTGAAACAAATAATAAAAAAAAAAGATGTTTTTAAATTTAGAAGCCTTTGGCACCGAACTGTGTAAAAGGAAAAAAAAACATATAGGAGACTGATGAGAAATAAATTACAATCCCCACTTGATTTTAAGGATGATGCACGGGGAGTGCACTTCATACCTTCTGTGTATCCACATGCCTGGGTCAGAGCTTGGCAGTGTGTTAGCAGTGCAATCCTCGTCACAGTTACCCCAAGCACACTTCCATCTTTACATGTTTTGTACTAAAAAGAAATGAGCAGGGAAAGTCAGTGTGAAATAATTGCCCTATTTCCATTATTTAATAGCTGTTTAAAGTGTTTCCTCTGCAGGTGAATGATGGACACATCTAATGACTCTATTTTAAGAAGGCAGCGGTACTGGGGAGTTTTGGAGGCATTTCTTTGTTAAAAAGGCTTTTTTTTTTTTTTCAGATAGGCTTTCTCTTTCGACTGAAGATTCCCAGGTTTGTTATCTGAAATCCATGTGTTTGAAAACAGGCATTATGGAAACATAATTCTAACAATTCTGATCATGTCAGTGCCTAATGGACTGGCTAGATTTAGCAGAGAATAACCTAGTTCAGTCTGTTCAGTGTTTACATGTTAGATTTTATAGGCCAACCACTAAACCCCAGCTTCTCCCTTTTGCATCTTATAAGGCATGTGATAAGAGCTGACAGCAGAATCCTTGCTGGGTGCTGTGATAATAATCTATATGTATACAGTCTGAGAGACATAAGCTCTTTGATCAGAAGAATATGAGACTCATGAAAAAGCAGCAGAAAAGAGGTGGGAGACCATTGGTGATCACTGAAATAATTTTTGTAACTTTTTGTAAGTGTCTGAAAACTATCAGTAGCAGATAATAAATGAAACATTTATCTTTCTCCATGATGAAGATAATCAGCAAGATTGAGAGTGAAGACATCTCTGCTTCTCTAGCCCAGTGTCCTGAATGCACAAAGACAGGAAACACCTTTGGTCCATTCACTTGCACTTAGTCCCTTTGAAGAATCATTTAAATTCAACATTAACACCACTGAATTCAAAGCATTTGAGTCTATGCAGAAGGGAGAGAAAATGATGGGAAAAAAGGGAGGAAAATTAAATTCAACAGCATTGTTAACTTTCCCTTCCTGATGCTGTTCTGTTGTAGGGAGTGTGACTCATAAAGCAGTAAGAGACAGGCAAGAATTTGAACAAGAAATTCCATCTCTTTCAAAGGATCTGAAGGTTGTGATACAAGAACTGAAGCTTCACTGTGAACCGTGTCATCTATCTGTCTCAAAGCTAGTGGGCAAGCCCACACTGAACAGAACCGAGATTGCTTGAGGCAAATGTAATATAACACTGCAGCAGCCACATAAAAACATTAATGTTAGAAACACCCAAAATACAATTTAACATTCCATTGACTCTTCTGAAATCAGTATTGTCGAATTTATTTAGAAAACATTACTTATTAACAAGCTAAACCAGGATGTTTTTTGCTTCTGTGACTACTGAATGAATAATGATGTTTACCTAATCCAGAAGTGCCATATGTAATGATTTGAGGAGAAGATGCATCTTCATTAACTCACCTCAATGTAAGCTGTGTCATTGTTGGCATCCTTGATGTGTGGGAACCAGTCACGAGGTGGCTTGGAGAGGTGTTTAGACTCTGTGACAAACCACAGCAACTTTGGCCAGCCTGAGGTACAAACAAAAGCCAGCTGGATAAGACAAGACAAAAGCCTTCCCTGCCAGAGTTTTATTCTTGAAAAGTCTGCGTCATCATTACCTAAACATTGCTTCCTTTGAACCTCAGAGTAGTATGGGAAAGAAGATTTTGCAGAACTGTGTCTTACATTGCCATGTAAGATATAACCAAAACTATGTATTCTATTACCATCTGTTCAAACCGGGTGGAGCAGTGTTCTTTATCTTCCACAACTAATCCTCTCTCCAGGGGATATCTGCTGTTAATGGGCCACTGAGGCTCAGTTCATGACTGATAAAATTACATCATCCCGTTGTGAGATGCTCCACCCAGGGGGTGGAACCAAGCATTCCTACCTGGATAAAACGTGAGATTCAGAACACCAGAGCAGCCTTTTCCACTGGATTCCCAGAGGAAGACTGGACTCATCTCACCACCACTGGACTTTCAGAGGAAAGTTACACCCTTCTACAGGACCACCTCTGCTCCAACAGAAGCACATCTGTCACTCCGGGAGGACTTGACTGGACTGCTAGCGACACCCTGACCAACAGGGTGCCAGGTTGTATTCCGACTCTGTCAGTGTTTCCTTTTGTGTTTGTTTGCTTGTTTGTACTACTACATTTTTATTTGAATTTTCCTAGTAAAGATCTGTTATTCCTATTCCCATATCTTTGCCTGAGAGCCCCTTAATTTCAAAATTATAATAATTCAGATGGAGGGGTTTTACATTCTCCATTCCAAGGGAGGCTCCTGCCTTCCTTAGCAGACACCTGTCTTTTCAAACCAAGACAAATTGCTTTCTTAACACATCTACTGAGGTCTTTTTAGGCAGTCCCCAAGGGAATGGCTGGGCAGTTTAAGCTGTTATTGACCCAAGCAGTTTCATTAACACTCCTTTGTCAGAAGTTACTGTCCCTACACTTCACTAAAGGAGTGAATGTATGAATACTTCTCACCTACTACAGTCCTAAGTCTGTTGCTTTAATTTTTGTGGCCACAGATGATCTCAGCAGCCTGGCTGAGCTATCAGAGAACTGGATTGGGAACCCTGGTGCTCTCTCCATCCATGAGGCTGGAACAGCCATCACTGTCAGCAGTGACACACCAGGACTGCTGTATCCCAGCAGCTCCTGTGGCAAGTGTTTCATCAGGGGCCTGACCCTCACCCCTGGCCACTAAACAAGTGCAGTTTGTTGTAGTAAATGACCAGTGACAACCACGATAAACTAGGGTTAGATTACCTTTAAACTGTGGTATCTCCCCTGTGGGGCTTTTAGGCAGTCCTTTATGGCATGCATCGCTGGTCAAGGCCACGGTAACTCCACAGCTTCCAAGCAAAAAGCCTATTTGTTGACTTCCTGCATCCTAAGAGATGACAAAATACAAAGAATTGATTAGAAGTGATTACAGGCTGAAATAAATTTTGTCCTTGGACACATTATCTTGAGAGGGAAACAGTCTCTTTCCTTTAAATTGATTTTCTTTTAGGTGACTATCAGAACTCATCTGTACATTGACAAAGGAATTCCACAAGCTAGATATCCTCTTTTTTGTAGCAGCATAAATCATAAAGACAGTGGAAGCCATCAGATGGCATCTGCTCGTGCATCTCTTCAGAAATGACGAGTGCTGGGAGCAATGCCTGATCTGACAGAGGGTTGTTCCATCCAGAGGGATCCCTGGAGAAATGGCCAGACAGGGCCCTCATAAAGTTCACCAAAGAAAAATTCAAAGTCCTGCACCTGTGGAGGAACGAACCCCTGTCCCATAATGGTCTGGAGAGCAGCTTTTTGGTCAAGAACCTGGGGGTCCTGGTGGACAGCAAGCTGAGTGTGAAGCAGCAATGTGCCCTGGCACAAGGAAGGCAAATGGCAACCTGAGCTGTGCGAGGCAAAGCCCTGCCAGCAGGCTGAGGGAGGTGATCCTTCCCCTCAGCACCAGTGAGGAACATTTCCAGGGCTGGGACCAGCTCTGGGCTTCCAAGCAGAAGACACAGAGCAACTGGAGAGAGTCAGCAAAGGGCCACTATGATAATTAAGGGACTGGAGCCTGGAGCATGTCTCCTACGAGGAAAGAGTGAGAGCTGGGACTGCTGAGCCTTGAGAAGAGAATGCTTAGGGAGGGATCTAACCAAAACACCTGAAGGGAGGGTGTGAAGAAAATTGAGCCAGGTTCTTTTTTTACTTTGCCCAGCAATGGGACCAGAGACAATGGACACAAACCAAAACAGAGGAGGTTCTCTCTGACAATCAGGAAACACTTTTTTACTGGGAGGGTGACTGGCTCAAAGCACCCACAGAGGTTGTAGAGTTTCCATACTTGGAGATATCCAAAGCTACCATGGATCCTGGACACCCTGTTTGAGCAGGGAAACGGGACTAGGTCACCATCACACATCTCTGCCAACCTCAACCATTGTGTGATTTTGTGACAATTCTAAGAAATAATATGGATTACAAATGCTTCCATCTGGAGAAAGCTTTCAACTATTAAGATGTTATGATGGGTGTACAGTGGTGAGAGTTTCCGTATTTATGCTGATCTAACCTGATTTATCAATAACCATTTCATTGAGTAGTTACAGGCATGTTTCAGGAGCACTACATACAGTCAAGTGCCCATTAGAGTAAGCTCATTACATTTTAGTTTCATCAAGGGGATAGAAGCAGTGAGATTAAAAGTCATGTAATGATCTCCCAGTCTAGGCCAAAGCTGCTCTTTAGGAGATGCTCTGCTTCTACAGCATTACGTCTGCTTTATGTATGGAGTCTTGTCATTACTCTTTTATGAACTTTACATCTATCCACCAGGCTCTTCAACAGAGCAAAGCCCTACATGCAAATGCACATAGAAATATTAACCCTTTCTTCACAGAATTATTCTACTGAAAACTGCCTAAAGACATTCACAAGATCAAGTTAAAGTATCTTTCAAATCAACCACAGAGCACACTCAGCCACGGAGACAACCAGAAATACAGAACAGTTGCCTTAATCTATTGATTTATTCAAAGCAAAATTGTATGATGGAAAGAAAGCCCCAGAGCCTGACTAATTCTTAATGCAATTTTTATGTAGTCAAATAAAACCATCTAAAATGGAGAAGCAATGAGAACAGAGGAAAAGCAAAAGCTTACTTTTCCATACCACCTCAAAATATGTATACGGCAGCAATTATCAGAACTTTGACAGCTGAGCAAGCAATGTGAGACAATTAACTGATCTGTCAAAGTCTACGCTATATAACTCCTTCTATTCAGAATTATTGTATTCACAGTTGCTTACTATAGCCAGAAGGCTTATAAAACCAGGAAAAAATGAAAAGGTATTTTTCAGCAAGGCTTTTTAAACTTAAGCTTGTGTATCATCTTTGCCCATATAAAACCAGATAATGAGAGTATTCTTGGAACAACAGAGAATAATACTCTGGTGTCTCCATGAACAACACTGCGGGGTGCATGTTGTTGGCCCCACCACACCTGCACCAATGGGGCTTCCAAGACTTAATGGGCTTTGTCGAGCATTAATTACTGTCCTCACTGACTCTCATGTCAGCTGATCCACATCTCTGTTGTCAAACCTACAGGACAAGCACTTAGCCAGATCTAATCCTGGTTCCATGTGAGGATGAGACCTGTCTCCACTCTTGGAGTCTGCTCAGAGGAATGAAATGTGGGTGCCTGAACAGTGCAGGAGGGAAAGCTCTCCTGAGGGTCCCTCAGAAGGAATGGCAAGAAGAGGAAGGCTGGAGTGCTCCATGGAGAAAAACACCCCTTGGTCAAGACAGCTTCTCAGACCTGCTACTCTATCATTTATAAAGGGAGGTCCTTAAAATATCAGATTCATACTATCATTGCTCAAAATTTCCTATTATTTTAACCTAATAAATGCTTACTAATATATGTATGAATGTCTAACTACCAATTAAAGAAAGGCATACAAATTTTTTAACTGAATGCAGCAATAGCATTGATTTTTAAAACAATTTTAAATTACAATGTTGTTGTAACTGTATATCCTATAAAAGACTGCTACAAACTGTTTCACCACTATATCAAGAAAATGCCAATTCTCAAGTAATGAAATTCCATTTAATGCAGAACTTTGTAAACAGAAATTAACCTAACAAATTCCATTAAGAAATCTAACATAAGGAAACCAGTAGAAAGTGTGGACCCTCAAGCATCAGCATACCAACGGCCCTGGGGGATGCATCAGCTAAGAAATCACCTGCAAAACTTGCCTCACAGCAAAACAAAACAACAAGAAAAAGCAACTTGTATTAACAGTGTAGATAACACAAGAAAGAATGACTAGACTTTCCCTCAGTGCTACATCGACTGTCCAAGAGACAGTCTAAGAGAGACTTCTTAATTAAGAGAGACTTCTTAAAGAGATTTCTTAATCCAACTTATGCACATATAACAGTTTGTAGCAGCAGACTGCTTTACATCAGGACAACCCACCTTAAACAGCATTAAAATCTTCAGCCCATTCTTTTCTGTACAGATATCCTTTCAGCTGTAAGGAAAACGTGACTGAACAATCATGTGATGCAACACTACCACAGGAGATCTGAAGAATTTCACCAGGCATGGGCAGTGTGCTTTACAGACTTTCAAATCCCACACCATGCTTTGGTGGCCTAAATCCTGCCTTGCAAGATAAAGGTAAATCAAGATGCTGAAGCGGAGGTGCTGTGAAAGACACTGTTCTCAAGGGTCACAGGAGCTCCAGTTGAGGATTTTGCAGTATGAACCCAATGAAGCTTTCTGGAAGTCTACTTGATGTCCATCAATTCCATCTTCAGCCTCAGTCTCTCACATCTCAAAACTAGTCATCCTCACTCACCTTCTGCCTGCTTCTGGTGGCTCCATCCTACCCAGAATCTAAAACTACTGCAGAGAACAGAGACATGAAGAAAGGGCTGACATCTCTTGCCCCATGTAGGTGCTTCTGTGATAACTGGTGCCCCACAAAAGAACTTGTTTCTAACAAGTGGTGTTGGGATACTGGACTGACAGCCAGGAGACGGAAGATCTGAAACCTTTACACATCCTGCAGACACACAGTGTTACTTACACACCTAACCATGTAAACATGACAGTCTTTGCTGCTCCTCATACCTCAGCATGACAGGCCCAGAACATTGAGGTCCTCGGGCAAAACTGTTTGAAACTGTGTTTGAAAAATGAAGTTTGAGTTAAAAGTGCAGTCCTTTGTCTGAGGCTGTCAAGGCTTACACGTGGGCCACAAAAAAAGGCTACTCACTTTGAAAGGAATGATTATTTCAGATTTCACAGACAAGCTATCAAAAGGCCTGCCTTTTGAGTAATGTGAAATGAAATGGTTGCAATGGCGAAAACTACTTTGCAAGTAGCAAAGAGACACACCCAAATAATCTTCCACAAAACAACCCAAAAAACCAACCAACCAACCAAAAACACCAATAAACAAACAAATCCTCTGCCTTTCTCAAATAAAATCACTGTCCTACCTGTGAAGGGAATAGATTTTCAGGACACACTGGTTTGTAGGAAGTGTTACTTGCTATTTTGGAAATCTGCTACTTGGCAACCCCATACTTGCCATAAACACTTTATATTGCTGAATGTTATGGGCACAGGAAAAACCTCAGGGAGCTGGTGGGGACCAGGTGAAACAACTCAATGCAGTCCCAACTGCAAGCAGGGAGAGACTTGCCAGAGATGCTCATTGTCAAATCCTCCACAATTCACAGTTTGAAATGACACGTAATGCAGGTGGAAGGCAAAACACAGAGCTGAGGTATTTTAACATGAGGTTTGAGACCAATTGCTGACTTTGGAACTATCATTTTACATTTCTTGAAGGCACAGCACTTGCTGTGGTATGAAAAATGAGGTGTGCATAGCTTTAGACTATGTCTGCGCACACCTAGAGAGATCAATCTTTCAGATGAAGCAAGCCTGAAATCCTCTCTGCTGTAGGCAGCCATTCAAAGTTCTCTAAGGACTTTTATTAAAGGTTCCCTAAAGGTTTTCACCAGTACCTGGAGGCAAATTGTCTTCTTCCTGCTGCAGAGTGATAATTCATTGTCAGGATAAAAAAAATCCCACGTGTGGTTGCATTTCAGCATGCTGTTAATGTCATTTCTATAATGCTTTGTGAGAGTATCTGTGTGAAGGAAAACAATTATGATCCTGTCTCCGTGAGTGAGAGTGCATGTCCTTATCTAATAAGGAAGGAAGAAGAGACAGCCTGTGCAAAGGTTGGCCTGATAAAGGTTACTTCTGTTCACTTGAAAATCCCAGACTGCTTTCAAAATGAAAATTACATGGTGGGGCATCACAGACTGAACTAATCTTGTTTTCTGTTACAATGCTTATTTGAGCTCCAGTGCCCTTACCCTAACAAAAATTTGCTGGTAAAGAACAAATAGGGCAATGATCGGATGCCAAGGCCAAGCATCACCAGTTCTGAGCAAAAACTGAAAAGGCATCGAGGAAACCTTTTCTTTTTAAAAAGACCTTAGTAAAAATTAAACACAGTCCAGACACAATCTTCATAACCAGCTCTTATTTGAAGAAATTAACTGTCTCCTCAGACAACAGCTTTGGTATCTGCCTGCAATTTGCATGTGAAATCTGCAACTATGAGCACCTTTACATCCAAAAATCTTAATAAAAGCAAGACAATGGTTATTTTTGGCACCGGACACTGCATGAAAGGTGCTATTCTCTCCAGGAAATTACCATTTTCTAAACTTGAAAATATAATAAGGAAACACTGACTTTAAAGGTTCTGTGATTCACTGTGGCAAACTGAGCCAGGACTTCTTAGTGCTCCGCTGCTGAAGTGTATGAAGGGGGATGGACAGGCACAGGGCTTGCAGGGCCAGCAGTGTGCACCAGGGGCTCAGGTGGAGCTCAGGGAACTTACATTCTTCAGAGGGACTGGAAGACTACGCCACTTAAGAGAATATAGAAAACATTTTATACATATTTTAAATCCAGGGGAGAAAGAGATGCATTGTCAAAAGATGTTCAAAAGCATGTAGAGCTCCAGTGTTTCTGGCACACTACAGGCCTACGATGAGTAAAGCTGAGAGAAAGCAAAGCTCATTTTATCTCGAGCCCTGAAACACAAGGAAAGATGTCAAGGTGTATTTCCTTCGGACCAGCATTCTTCTTTTAAAGAAAGACATGACTGGGACAATTTCTCTGTCTTGGAAGAGATATACCTGCCAGGCTACAGTTAAAGCTTTAATAACATTTCAGGATTTAATAAAAAGAGTTCCTGAGAAACAGTTTTTACCCTGTATGAAGCATCCTTTAAAAAAAACCTCAAGCGTACTCGAGTGGGTATCTCCAGATTTCCTATGACGATACACAATTCTTCCAAACATACTGTGAGAGACAGCATCTGGAAGGGTACAGAAATGCCTGCTGGAAGCACACATAGCATTAAATCTAATAGGCTAGGAAATAGCATTTTGAGTGAGAAATTAATTTTTACATGCCTTCATGTCACACACACCCTGCTACAAATTCTGCCTGTGATAAGGAGGCCATGAAGATCTGTGAGGGATAGATTTCTGCCTATGTTCACAGCATGTGACCGAGCATAACTGTGAATGTGCTTGGAGGACAAAAATGTTATTTTTAGATTAAAACTGATTAGCTCCCCTGACTGTATCAGAGCAGAATAATAATATTTTTCATGGTGCCAATCAAATGGAAAAAAAAAAACATTGACCTAAAAAATATAAAGAAAAAGAAATCAAAACCTTATTTTTAAATATTTTCATGAGGGACATAGTAAATCAGTTCGAACTAAAACTCAACATGTTGAAACTCCCATCTCATGTACTTTGATGGTACATTCTATGACAGTTTGCAATTCACATCATATCACACCTGCAATGAAAGAGTTTGTAATACTCCAGCTTCAGACAAGATTAACGTAAATGGAAGTTATGAAGAAAGAGCTGCTGTATAGGACATTATTTGCTAATGTTTGGGGAGCATAAGCAAATTTGAAGAGAGGGACACTATTATGAGAGAACAGAGCCTGTAAACCAAGGGATGAGGATTAGCTGCAACAATTTTGGGGAGTGATGGTGATAAGGGCATTGCAATGGTAATGCAGAGAAAGGAGGAGAAATAAAAATGCTGCTTGTTCTATTGTTTCAATGACTGCAGAACCCCTGACTGATGCTTTTAGAATGAAGACTTGGTTTGAGATTTCAGTTTTTAATTTTAGATCTGATGTCCCAATCTAAAGAGCCAAAACCATGCTGCATGAATTCCAAGTTCCAATTTTTCCTTGCCAAACTCTGGGACGAATTCTGGGAATAAAAGTGGAGAATGCTGCATGGTTGCTGGATGTTCAGACAATCCATCCCAAATACCAGGTCACACATCCCCTGAAGTCCTGGGGGTATTCTAGGTATTCTGTCAACATAAAGGTGGGATACAGACGGAAAAAGCAAGACAAGATGGACCTTCACCTAATAATGAACTGGGAAAAAAATCCTGTCAAAATCTTAAAAAAAACCCCAGTTATGCTACAAAGAAAAGGGAATACACACAAAATCTACGTGCTGGTAAAGCAAAAACCTCTATTTGCATGTGGGTACAGATGTCTGCAGAGTAATCTGTAGCGCAGAAGTCTAACTGGCTGCAAACATTACTGCTCAGTTTTAAAATGCCAGGGACAAAATGAGCTGAGCTCTTTAGGAGAATGTAGAACAGTATTAAAGCTGCTAATACAAACTTTTAATATTAAAAATGGCTGCTAATAAAACTACCTGAAATAGCTCATCCTGTATCAGCTTATTATTCTGTAAGCCTACATAATAATACAATACAATACAATACGATACAATACAATACAATACAATACAATACAATACAATACAATACAATACAATATAATATAATATAATATAATATAATATAATATAATATAATATAATATAATATAATATAATATAATATAATATAATATAATATAATTTAGCTGGTCTATTTGCTAGGTCACATCTCTGTCCTCCAGAAAGCAACCCAAAAAAAGATGTCCACTGCCAGAATGTACTGAAGCATGCAGAAAAGAGAAAAAATAATGGGAAAGCATAAAAGAACAGTCTAGGCCATTGTGTGATGACAGGAATGACATCTTCCCACGGATGCCAGAAGCAATCCACTGCCATTTGACCAGGCAGAGGTATTCCTTCTGGGACTACTCAGAACACGATTTTCATCTCATTGTTTCCACTCCAGTTGCCTTTCCATATAAACAAATGCAAAGATATTTGCAATAGTATATGCCGTGAGATCGCATAGCTTTATTTAGAGAGTACAGATCATGTTGCTTTTTTAACTGACATCTCTGTTATTGTGTTATTAATTTGATATTTCAACATTGTGGCAAAAGATAAACAGTCTGAGTCTGTAGATATTCCTTTATATAAATATATATATATACACATGTGTAAGTGTATATTTATATATCCATATATAGACACATATTTAAAAAAACAAACACCCAAGAGGTGCAGCCAAATTAGGCTAAGTTATTCATTTGACACAGAGTATTTACTCCGACAGCTGGATTTTATAGTTTACTGGATGGATGTGGTATCAGATGTTCCAAAATAAATCAAATTTACACCTATCTATGTGCTTTAAAATGTCATTAAACCTCAGAAAATAGTAACAGAGAAAGACATAATAGATTTTTTAACCCTCAAAACCATGTTACTTCTTTGTTTTTTTCATGGAATGAAAGAGGACTTACCCATTTAAGCACTCTATAAGATCTTAAAATGTACATATTCTGCTGGCCTTATTTTGTTGATGCATATAAAATCTCTGGTTTTTTATCAAAATAATGCACTGTGCTATGCAACTGCCTCAGACTAAATGTACTGCCCTCAGATGTGAAGGCATGATGACAGCCCAATGCAAATGTTTCACTAAAATCACCATCCTACAGCCATGAAGGTTCTACAGCCGTGTCCACCTCTCAGTGCTCTCAAACACATTATTTTACAAATCAAACAGGATAACCCTACTTCCCCAAAGCAGCTATTGTGGTTGAGGTCCCATCCTCTCCTGTTTCATGGCCTTTCCAGCTCACCTGCATCTCTCCTCCAGTTTCAGACAGTTTAAGCCAGGGCACATCCTGTCTCCTCTTTCCCTCAGTCCTTCCTTCTGTTCAGTGGTTCTCAAATCTGCTCAGTTGGATCATGGTCACTTGCTGTCTGATCCACCCCCTCCTTCCATCTCTCTCTCCTCCGTCACCAGTTTTTCAGCTCCTCCTTCCTCCCACTCCCACTACTTTTCTCTCTGCCACCTTCTGCTTTCACCATGGCAGGAGCCCACCACAGATATTGGCCGGGACTTGTGCGATCGTAATGGAGAAATGTTGAGGTCAACTCAGCTTCCCAGAGGTGAGGAAGGCTCAAGCAGGCTCATTTAGGAAGGCATCTCCAGATATTTTTGTGCTGTTAATTGGCTGTGCGAGATGTCCAAACTGCAAAGGTTTTGTGTGGGCTTACTATCTTGTTTTCATGGCTTTCATATGAAAGACAGGGTTCCTGTCCATGAAACAAAGATTTGAGCTTCTGCTCCAGAGCACTCTAACACTGGAACATTTCAAAGAAAAGCCCTGGACAATTGAAATTTTAAAAATGTGACCAAAGTAATACATATGTTCAGCTCTTTCCTTGGCATCTCATGGCTTCAGACAACATTTTCCAAAACAATTTACTCCAAAAAGAAAGCTTGTATAGATTAAAGAACACTCTTTGTGTGGACAATCCAGACCAAATAATTAAAGTAAGGCATTATTAGCACTAGCTAATAAAAGAGCTACAAGGGGTATGTGGAAGCAGCCATATACAGTAAATTAAAGGGATATGACCAAAACAACCCTTATAATTAATAAATACATTTTGCTGTATTTACAGCCTTCAAGGCATACATCCTCAGAAAAAAATGCAGGTTCTGCAGAATTTAGGTAAATGAGCCAGCTGTGGTTCACCTCCACCACTGATCCCCCTCCCCTCACTGCCCCCGACACTCCTTCCAGCTGAAACTGCTCTGTTTCCTAACACTTCTCTGAGATACGTGGTTGAATCTTTGTACCAACACTGGATGTGAAATGCTTTTGATTAGCAGTGGTCAATTTTCTCTGTGAATGTATGTTCTGTGGCAAGAGCTCCTGAAATGAATTTGTTCAAGTGCCACCCTTGGCAGAGGTGACCGCAGTGACAGAAGCTTTGGGATACACATGCACATACAGACACAGGAGAAGGCATTTCCATAACAGCTTTGAAGTAGCACACACAGCACCAGTGGCATTATAACATAGCTTGGGTTGCAGGGACAGGTGGAAAATCAGCAGTTGTTGCCAATGATTCTTTGTCCGTGGCCAACACCAGAAGGCTTTAAAAGGCAACAAAGATAATCCATCTACGACTGGCAGAGCTGTTCTCTTGAAAAATTTTCTTCTCATTTTCCATGCAGACCTGCATTTGCTGAAACTGCAAGCACATCTTCAGATTTTCCATCACAAAAAAGAAAGAACTATATATAATTCACCACACGGCACTATCTTGGTATCCTCAGATTCAGAGCTAGCTAACCACAAAAATGTACTCAAAAGCTATGCTCAGTTGTGATTTATTCTGATGTAAGTGCTAAAATGGAGTATTGAGAAGAAACTCAGTTCCCCACCTTTCTCGTAAGTGGCACTTCAATAGGGACGGGGACAACTTCGGCAAGCAGGCAGCCATAAAATGCCACCATGAAAGCAGCAGGATCATTGTTGGGAAACACGAGCGTTACCTGAAAGAGAGAGATGCACATTACAAATGTTTTATCCTAGGTGTCAGATAATGATGATTGGAGTTTCCATGCTTCCTTTTGGATGGAGATGATACTGGAGCACTTCTAAGACAGCTTTCAAATGCCTTATGACTGATGAAAAAGGAATCAGAAGGAATTTATTCTGATAAATATTCTTTTTATGAATATTTTCACTTAGGATGTAGTTAAATATTTCCATGCTGCATTGTTTCCTACATTGACACCTTTCCTCTGGTTCTAAATTAACTGATTGCTTTACCAGTGTTAAATAACATATGCAAATGAAATTAGAAGAATTCCAGATTCTAATGTAATAACTTGCTTGAAGTTACTGAAACTGAAGTGTACTGAAGTGACCAAATCAAATTATTCAGACTTAGGATGTCATTATGCCAATCATTAACACAGTTTTATTTCACTACACTTTGCCTTGTACAACAGTTTCATTTTAGGACTGTCCTGTTGTCCCAGTACAAAGTTTCTGTGTGCTGTGTGCACACAAAAAACTGGTATCTAGAAGCAAACATCACATCCAGAGCTGAACTTAATGGCTTCAGGCATAGGGCTGGGGAACTATTTCGATAAAAGAATGCCAAAACCAATCACAGATCACCAGAAGAAAGCCCAGTAGGTGCTGAGCTGTGCAGCTCCAGCAGGCCCTGCTGGAGGCAGGACAGAGCTGAGATCCTTCACAGGCAAAGGGAAAGGAGAAGGGAGGGTTCACAGCCTTGCTGAGGATCCAGCCACTTCTGAGAGCCCACAGCTCTCCCTGCAAGGGCAGGGAACAGTACTGCTCTCACTGGTGAATGACCTCAGTGGCTGGATCCTCTGCAGTTTTGTTTCAGTCCAGTTAGATGGGCATTCTCAGCTCATGTCCTAAACATGTGGCATTCTCAGCTCATGTCCCGGTAACAGCTGGTAACTCCTGCATAGCCAACTGCAGTGGCATGGCACTGCACGGCATGGCAAGGCATGGCAAATGATTCCAAACCCCTTTCCTCTGGGCTCACACACAGGACAAAGGTGTATTACACAGCACCCTGCAATTTGCTTAAACTACTTAGCAGCTCTTGAGTTTTGACTGCTTCAACATCCGATGGAGTTTTTTAGAAGTAAAATCATGCTGTTCCCATGTATGCTCCAAGGTTCAGTTACCGGAGATTGTGTTTCCAGAATTTTCACACAGCTTCAAAGACAGTCACCTTCCATACATCAACTACTTCAAGCTAGAAGAAATCTAACCAGCCTTGCCCAAGTGAGTCCAAAATATTTCTGGCTTTTAGGCTGAAGATTTTAACCTCATAATTCTTTAGAATCAGAGCAAATACACTGGTACTTTATCTGCACACTTGCACATTAACCAACCGATGCACTGGAGATGGCTGTGCAGAGCTTACTATAGGCAAATGGAAATACAGGGATTTTGCCAGGTGCATGCAGGGGATGGTAGAGATTGCTGAGCCTAGCAAACATCTGAAAGATACCAAAATATACTTTGAGGGTTCTTGGGTTTTGCATTGCTCTTTGCTTACATAAAGGCAGTGAAGATTTGGCTGGGAATCTTTGAAAAGGAGCTGACAGAAGTGAAAAAAACCTCACTGAAGTCCAGTGGGAATGAGGCATTAACTTCCTCTCCAAAAAACATTAATCACTAACAGACTTGTACCAAATAAATAAATAATGTGTGTAAAAGCAAAAAGGGATAAGGCTGAAGGAACAAAATCATACAGTGTATATTAGCAGATGAGAATCTGGTTAGCTAGTAGATATTTCAGAGAGCAAGATTAATTTCCAGGCAGCTGTCTGGGGTGATGCAAGGTTAAATTTCTGAAGTTACCATAGAAGACAAACGCACTTCGCCACGTATAATACCAGAAACAGGGAAGGAGATGCAGGCATGTTCATTTATTTTCTGGCTCAAAGAACCTAAAAAGGTGAGGTAATGGTAGTCATGAAAAACAGAGGTTTTATTGACAGAGGGTGTTTTCAAAGGGGAAATATAAACTATTTTATACGTATCAAAATAAGGAACAAAATGCGTTCTCATTTGGAAACGACCACAAATATATGCCTGTATTTCATTTAGTATTTAAAACTGCCTTTAAGTGTTGTCACATAACACTCATTACATAGAATAAAGTCACCTTCAAAAAGGTCAGAAAGTTTTTTTATTATTACAAGAGGGGTGTAAAAGTCAGAATCACAGCCTAGAGCATCAGAAGTGCTGTAACACCTCACCTTCAACGTGAAGTTTCCTCAAATGATCACGTTCCTGTTACACAGGGATGCCAGGCGAGACGCTTTTACAACACAAAACATATGCTTTCAGCACTCAGCTACAAACATTTGTTTCACTCTAATCTAGGCTGACTTATTTTATCTGAGCTGCAATTTGCTCCTTACGTGTTCTGAAATAGCTAAACTTTCAGTTTTCAGCCTGAACTATCCAAAAATCCTTTCTTAATGTTAGAAGATGCCAGTGACTGCTGCAAAAAATGACTGTGAAGATGGGCAGGCAGCACACAGAAAATAAGGAGAGATACACATTGCCCATATGTGAACTTTATTCTTTTGGAGCTTTCTGGGTGGACTGTTTTGATGTGTACACTTGAATAACTTGCTGCTTCTGCTGTTGCTTGGAGACAATATTGCAAGTCAAGTAAAAGAAAGTCTTCAGATCCTAGTCCTGGCTGAATGCCATTGCAGGAAGCAATTTAGATTATGGATCTAGAGATCCTTTAGGTAATTTCTTCATGATTTATTTCAAAAAGAAACACAGGAAGGACTGTCACTTTGGGGTTTTTTCCACTTTTTTTTTCTGGGAAGCACTAATGCATGCTCTCAGTTTTGAAGCCTGAGGATGTGTAATGCAAGCAGATACGTTTCTCACACGTGGCACAAGAGGATCAAGTGAACCAACAGTTTGAGAATTGCTATCAGATGCTGGAGGGGGGAAACTTAATCCCACACTCACAACTCTAAGCACTAGAGCAGGACTAAAATTTGCGTTTCTGACAAATTTGTTCTGGAATATCCATTCCACGGCTTAGATCCAAACTGGAATGCGAATGGGACCTGTGGAATTTTCTATACACACTGTGGCAGAGAAAATGAGCAGCAGGCTAAGCCTTGGCAGTCAAAGGGGTAGGTTTGTAAGTACATTGTTAGCAAAACCGTAGGATGTTCTTGTCTTCATTTAACATCTTCAAGTGCTGCATCTGCAACTCTTGCTCTCTGTGGGCTTTATCCATCTACTTAGATTCAGCCTCCAGCAGTAGCTGCATCAGAGTCAGAACCAAGAATGGAAATATTCTCTCTGTTACCAGTCAGCGTCATTTATTTATTCAACTGGGTGCCAAAATGTGCTGACTTTGCTTGTCTTTGTCCTCCACAACACTTCTCTTGTTTCTACCATCTCAACAACTACAAAGTCATTAGTAAGTAAGTTTTTCATCCACATGACACCTCCAGGCTCCATAAGCAAGCTTTTGCTAAACAGACAGTTGTTCAATGTCCAAAAATCACTTTCCGTGCGAATGTTTATTGTTGATGTTGCTACAACTTCAAGTTCAGGGGGTACCAGCTCAGGTTATCTATTATGCAATTCAAAACATCGGTCCGAATGATCAGTCTTAGTGAGGAAACAGCCGATTTGAGTACCCTGTCCCATACCCCATTATTTCACTTTACTAATTTCCTCTGAGCACCCCAAATACCTCATTCTCTCTTTGTCAATATTGGATTTGAGCTATTACAAATAATTATTGAGATACTCACCCTGTCTCCAGGTCGTACCATTGGTTCTTGTTTTGTGCCTAATTTATGTAGTATATTGTAAGCAACCTTCATACTTCTGGTCCAAAGTTTGCCTATTAACACAAAATTTTCAAAATTAATATAAAAATTCTTATGTTTTACAAGATTATTAAAGAGAAAGAATACCTGAGAAGTCAAAAACACACAGTAGGAACATTTATATTAGTCTTCCGACTAAATATAACACTACTACTGGGACTAGCGGAAACATTTAAATACTTATCAGAAGTTTTCTTTGAACTTCTTTTTTCAAGACAGCAGCACTTTAAAAACAAAAAGAAAAGTGAGAATAGTTTTCTTTATGGCAGAAGGTTTTTACTTTGGTGAAAACTGGATCTTGACTCTGAAATTAACTGTTAGAAGGGGCTGGTATATCATCAAGTCCCTAACAGGTTAGCTGTAGCGAGTTGCACATGGTGCATTTCAGCACAGACTGATCTCAAGGGTGATGTTCAGGTTTCATCACAGCAGTTCTCTCACCAAGGAAAAAGAAAAGGAGTCCCAAGAAGCAGAGGCAAAGAAAAGAAAACTCCAACAAACAGAGAACACGTCACAGCCAAAGGCGCACACTGAAGCAGCAGGGACCCTCTGAACCTTAGTACATCCATACGGCTGCTTCCCTTTAAACCCTGGGCCTTCTTCCATTTAACTTGGCTTTCCTTCTCACCTGCTCCCATACCCTCCCTTCTCTGATTGATTTCATTTGGCCCAGGTACCCCTCCTTACTGTCTCTCTCCTCCCTTGCTTCACCTTTCCAGTACCACTCTTAGCTAATCCTTATGAAGTCCCCACCCCAATATTCAATAAAGAAAAATTCTCTCACCAAGACCTCTGTGCCCACATAACAGGCCTTTCAATAATCCTTCAAGTGGTCAGCATCTTTGCGCTTCCAGATGCCCTTTGTTTAGAGACCTTGTTATTTCCATGTGAACAACACCAAGTCTAACAGCCCTTGTGCTTGGCTGGCCCCCAGGTACTATCTTCAAGCACTATTCAGTCTGACAGTAACAAATCTTTAATTCATGCCTACCAATAACTGAAAGGATAATAGGTTCTGACAACGGATTACCTATGGAGTTCAGCAGTTCAGGCCCCCAAACATGCAGCATTTCTATTTATAACTAAGCCAAGCAGTTGCTATAATAAGTTCCTCCACATCCTGGTTATAAAATGCAATACCACTGAATCATTTTAAGTGCAAATCCTATGTAAATATAAAGTATGATGAGAAGGTCAGATTTTCTTTTTATCCCACTTAAGGAAAATTGGAAGGGTCACTGCTGCTTGTTACGGAGAAAGAACAAAACGCAATTATTTCCTATGAAAACAGTAATATTGTATCATCAAACTATGCTCTCCAAAGTCTTTATTTTATTAAAATTACTCCAATATTTGCATGTTGAACTGTCTTGCTGCTCAGAAAGCTACACAATTCTGTTTCACTTGAACCTCAGCACAGATACAGGAGTATTCCTGCAGGATTAACTCTCACAGAACTATGACAGAACTACCTGTATTTGATGGAAAGTCAGTCTTTGAAATCATCCCTGCTGCTACAGTCAACACTTGAACTTGATAAGTGAGTAGGGTAAAAAAAAGAGGATGCCTTAAGAAAGCAAATATTCTTTTTCTTAAAGCTTTTCAACATTAAAGCTTTACTGGCAACAAACTTGAAAGAGCAATCAGTAACGATACAGAATACTGGAGAACAGAAATCAAAAGCCTGGCAAAAGTTCTGAATTGAAAAGAGAACCATCTTTACACAAAACACTTTTAAACTTGAAATGGACATTGAAGGAGCTGCTGTGAAAAGTTATGTCTGAGCTATAAAGATTAAATCTGTTGAAAGTCTTAAATTTACATTAGTGACATATTCACACTAATTTTTCATCTATCAAACGTGCCATCAAATATTTTCTTGAAAATCTAAGGGCTATTCATATTACAGTATTTAGGTTCTTTCAGAGGAACCCAGGTATGCAGTACAATCCTCTCCACCTAGGAGTCCTGGATAAATGCCAAAATTAAGTTCTCACAAAGACTAAGAAAATTAAAGGGGTACTTTCTAGTAAAGTTTTAAATAAGTTTAAACTTCTAAGACACAGATAATATACATCTGCCTTCCTAATTCCTCACCTGTCTGTTTGAATACACTTTGAACTGCACAAACATGGCAGTAATATTTTTTTGTGGCCAGAAAATCTTCTGTTACTACAGCCCTTCTCTTCCCTATTTACTGGTATGATACAACCTGTGTTAAGTATCTGAGGCACACACGTGCCTCTGAGTATGAAGCTGTGGAGAACTGGAGTGAAGCAGCTTGCTTGCATTCGGCTGGGAAGGGGCTGGAACACAAAGACCTTACAAGCTCTATAATGTCACTCCAACCCCTGCAGGCTCTGCCTGCCCTCAGCTGCTGCCAACTCTGCTCCAGTGTGGGCTGCCATGGGCAGGCAGGGACCCCCAGGCAGCCATGTGAGCAAGCAGAACAAAGTCCAGGCAGATCCTGAACTCAACTGTTCAACAGGAAGACTGTGATTTCTCTAGCAGGATATATAGCTGTGTTCCAAAAAAGTAAATTAAAAAAGGGCCACAAAAGGAACAGTAACCCAGAAGCTGGAGCTAGGAATGTATAGATGATAAGGGTCAGATCAGTGGCTTCTGGATGGGCCATAAACTTCTGACCAGATGAGGACTGAACCGTGGGTTTGTTTTGTCACTTTGGCTGTTTGCCTTCCCTGACCTGACACCAAGAGAAACACAAAGGACTCCACGTCTGCAGGATAACAGCTCTGAGAAACGGAGGATGTTATAAAGAAGGAAATCTTTGAAGTGTTTCCTTCCTTGGTTCTGCCTAGGCTGCAATTCAGAGTAATTCTTCCTTTGCAAACTTGAGAGATTAGACGCTGCTGGGAAAAAAGCTGATTGCTAAAACCTCTCCCACAAATCCTGATGCTGGGACCTTGCCGTGACCTCCACGCAGTGCCACATCTGTGCTGTGGGAGTGGGAGGCCTGGTGAGGAGCCCAGCTGTGCTCCATCCAAGGCTTTGGCTCTGAGATGGGGCTCAGAGTCCATCCCCATGCGGGATAAATCGCTTCATCACATGGCCTCCAGAGGAAATCTGTTTGTGGCCACCAGGGATACGTCCCATTGTCCTCAGCCCAAGTTCAGTGAAGCACCAGCCCTCCTCAGATAAACACACTGTCATTAATCTTCTGAGCTGGCTTGAAGACAGGAGGATGGATGTAGGAAACTCAAGCAACAGCTTCATTTGGCAGTGAGTGGAGCAGCCCATGTCCCAGCTCAGTGCCAGAGCTCCTCTTTCCCAGCCATGCCACTGCCACAGAGAGCTGGCCTCAGACCTGCTGCAGCAGAGCACAGGTGCTGGAGCCTGGAGCTGCACTGCTGCTTCCCTGCCCTAAACACCACACCCCGTGAGCCCTTCTGCTCCTGACATTCTTGCCCCCAACCCCACTGCACCAGGGTCCTTCCTAACAGCATTCCTACCTACCACACCAGCACAGGATTTGTGCCTGTCAGGCCCTGATCTCGCTAGACAGACAGTAACAGCTACTGTCTTGCATTTAAAAAATGAAGGATTGGTATGCCGTCTACAGAAGGGTCCAGTGGTGTTTAAGGCACAAGGGTTCCTTCTGGAAGGGGCCCAAGCTCGGCAGACCCAGTGCTGGGACTGCCAGTCACACACACATTTCGTGGGTAACATAGGGCACTAGATGTTTAAAAACATGAATTACCTCTCAGTTTTCAGGTCACAAAACTATTTCCCGTACAAACCAGACTGGTAGAGCTCCCCTAGCTAATTTTGGAAAACAAAACTCCAACAACAGGCAGTCGGATGCACACCTTGTTACTACTACAATTTATTACCTTATTCCCACCTCCCACTGAGCTGTTAATTGTGGTGCTGCTTTCCAAAAATCTTGTATAACTCCACAATCTGGTAAGAAACAGAGCATTTCTGTCCATCTATCATTGCCTAACTTATAATTGCTTATTTACTGAAATAAATCTTCTTCTAAAGATTTTCACTTCTGTCACTTTGCCAGAGTGCTGCTGCCAGACTCTCATGCCCTAGCAGCATGCTTCTGCAGGGAGGCCTTTCAGGTTCTTCACTCACTTGCAAACTGAGCAGAGAGTTCCCACTGTCCAGTGAGTAACAGCAAGCACCACTCTGCCTCTGAATCTGAGCCATATCCGGCAGACATCACATGTGCAGAAATGCTCAGCAGGACAGGATGGAAAACAGCCTCTCGCCTTCTGGCAGCTGTGACAAACACTGTTAGCACCCATGTGGAGTTAGTCCTTTTTCTCCTGCCACTGGGGCTTTGATTTAGTTGAGCAGTGCAAACTCCACATCAGCAATGATATATTTTGTATTCAGTCATCTTCTTTTTTTAAAGTCTACTCAGATGGCAATAAAATTTAGCAAGCAGAGGTAGAGAATACCCAGTCCCATCTGGTTAAGCAACACATTATGAAGGTAAAGGAAACCACAAAGTGTTAAAAACGACACAAAAGAAGGATCTGTTAACAAAAATTAGGTGTTTTCCACATGACACTGAGGTAAATCCCCTTCTTCTTCCTTTCCAAATCTGTAAAAGGACTAAGTGTTTGTGTTGAATGTAAAGAAGGTTTTAATAGAAAAGCTGTATCAGGGAGAAAACTCAGAAAACAAACCACAACAAATTTCCTGATCATCCTCAGGACACTCTTCAGAACCACACAGCACTAACTCAACAAAGCCAAACCGGTGGTTGCTTACCAATCGCCGTGCACAGCAACTGCAAGACTGCCAAAGTTTAACTGCAAATAATTTTGTCAAACATTCATATTCTCAATACCACAGTACAACATTCCATGTGTTGAATAGAAACAAGAGCATTTATTAAATCTAGTGTAAATGGCAAACTTCTTAATGCTATGCAGGTAAAGGAGGTTGTTTTTTTTTTTTGTTTTGCAAAATAATGGTCACAGCTGTATTACTCTGGTTATCCTTTCTTCATGAACTCTTTACATGCAGTCTAAACAGAAAATGAAGCTGTTGCTTTTTGGGATAAAAAAATCCAAAGAAAAGGAACAAAAATGTTCTGTTGCAGAGAATGAAGGGCTCCAGACATACTCAGAATAGAGGCAACCTTGCTATTACAGTGCTTGATATTGAAGTCTGAATCATATAATACAGCAATTTTCAGTCTTTTTAATAAAGAAATAAAGGCTTAAAGTATTGAACAATCATAAGATTAATATCTTTCTGGGGATTTAAACCATGACTATTCATACTTCTGTGAGTCTTCAGTTATTTCAGAGGTAAGGACAGTTTGATTATGCAGCTACTTGGTCAGAAGCACCTTGAATCTGTCTCTCCTGTTGCTAATTGTGAAATTCCTGGCATAGGACATTCTCACAGAAAGGTCATGAAAAGGTACACGCTGCACACCAGGTGTAGAATGGCTTGGGGTTGGCCATTTTTGGCCTGTTGTTACCTTTAAGATATGCCAGGGTATCTCCAGTATGAGCAACATCACCTCTGCAGAGGCGGGATCACTTTGGCTCCAAAATGTTTACAGTTGCTTTAAAGTTATTTTTAAAATCAGCAATTCATTTGCAAACAAATGCCATTTGCCAGGCATTCCCTCCTCCACAGAATCCAAATGGAAGAAACAGTCCTCTGCCCAGAGAGTCACATCTGCTCTTTTTTATGAGCCTTGCTGTCTCTAGTGGGCCTCTGATGTGGGAAACACTATATCAGAGCTATTGAAAACGGTTTTAAAAATGTGATTACAGATAGTGTTAGATAAAGGAAACTAGATTCTTTGAATCAGAAAAATTTAACTGGTACTCATTTTGTTGTTTTTAACAATGGTTACAAAAAGAAGGTTCAAAACTTGTTTATTGATAAATTACTTTCAACCCTTTACTTTTTCCCCAGTCTTCCTGGTTCTCCTTAGACTAATCATTTTAAGTAAGAAAAGTAGCTCCGATATCATAAGAACTGTATAGGACTTAATGGTCCTTTACTCACATTTCTCCTCTAAGAAATCACTAAGCACTTCATTATCAATACCAAAACCACATGCCTCACTACTCTGATTAACTCTGTCTGATCCAGAAATTGTCTTGCTTTTCCTCAAAGTACACATTATTTTTTTAGTCAGAGTTCAGACTCTCATAAAACCTGATAAAGACATATTTCCTTCCCATATCTCAGACATTTCAATTTATGCCTATTCAGTGATTTGATTTATAAAGGGATTGAGAATAACTTAAGATATTCTCCACTTAAACAAGTTCCCAGAGGAACAAAATATTTGAGAAATAAGTAGTGTTTCATTCACTAGAAAGAATTTAAGAATTTTAAGTACATTAAATAAAGATTACAACTGGGGCACTGAGAAGAACTTCAAAAACTGAGGAAAACCGCTTCAAACACTTGCTTGAAAAAAAGGATCAAGTCTGCGAGTGCAGTTATACATTTATTCTATCTAAAGGAATCTGAGACACATGGAAAAAAACAGTCCTGACATGCTATGAAGAGAAGAAGCTCAAAAAACGTGCTGAAAAACACACAGGAGATACAAGGCATTACAAATTTGATGAACTCCTGCAGAGAAATGGGAGGGCAGCAATGATTTTAAGCAACAGCTGGAAGTGAAACTTCTTTAACCTGGTTCCCCTTCTGGCCCAGAAGCCCTTCACAACTTAGAGGACACACCACCCAAAGCCACACTAACACATCCACATCAGCACTCTTAGGGGGAGAAATCCATTCCAGTGTATCACACAAGGTGGTCCCTGCAACACTGATCCACCACCGCCTGCCACAGCAGATCACAGCCTGGCCTCTGGCCTGAGCCCTCAAAGGTGTCTCTGGAAGGGACAGCAAAGGAGTTGTGAGGAGGACTTTGGAGAAGCAGAATTTTGTGGACTCTCAGAGCTCCTTTTCAGCATGCAAGGCCACCAAGGGCAAATAGGAAAGTGTCCTGGGTAGATGTAAGAGGCCAGTACTACATTTTTCAGGGCCAGAAGAGAGCCTGATGTAAGAATCAAGACCAAGGTCATAGACAGGACCAGATTTCACCATGCAGATGCAGAAAAATTTGAAAAGATTTCCTCCTAAAATAATCTGCGAGGTTTGGACACAGAATGTCTATAAAATGAAGAAAGAAACAGATGTCTGGGCTCTGTATGGTACTCTAGTTAGAGCCCAAGAGATTGACAGGAAGGCAATACTGTCTACAAAAATCCACAAAAGAGGAGGTAAATATGATTGGTGTTAAGGGCATTAGAACTCCTGCTCAAGATGGGCCTTGATCCGGCTGATAACTGCAGAGACACTCCTGGAAATCATCTTGGAAAGGTGGAAAAAGGTGTGGAATAAGCAGGCAAACCTGCAACTCACCCATGCAAGGATAAAAAACTGGAGAAGATACTAAGAATGATATCAAAGAGCATCAAAGAGAATCCTCCTCTTAACTGGGAAGTTAGAGGGTAAAGGAAGAGGATTTCCATAAATACAAGGCAGTGTGAGAAGAGACTGAAGCAAAAACATAAATAGAGGTAAAATATTCAAGAGGAGGTACAAGTGATGACAACATCTCAAAAACCAAAACTCTGGAAAATTAGAATTATTCTCAAAATTCATGAATATTTGTGAAATATACAAAAATCCTCAGTAATGGTATTTCTTAAAATTGACAAAAAACTTGAAAATGCCTGTGGAATACAAACTAGAGGCTACTGAAAATCATCAGGGTTGACAGTCAAAATTTTAGTCACTTGATCATAGCAAGGACATGAGGAAATTGAGTGTCACATTACTAGCACGTGGTAGGATGGTGGCTAAGCTCATCTTTCAAAAGTTTATTACTACCAGGACCAGTGGAACTACACACAAGGATAAAACGTCATGAGTAGGAGTGTCTTTAATGATTTCAAGGCTTAATATCTACTAATTTTCAAGTTAAAAACTGTCATGCCTGCAATTACTAGAAAATATTGCAGGCACAGAAGGTGGATTAGCTACAGCAAAATCATTCATAAAGTCACCAGTGAAATGGCAGGTGGCTGTATTGTTAATGACATTTCCAAAGCAGTTTTCATTTAAGGAAACTACTATAGCATAGTGAATGAATATTTCCCATTAAAAAGAATATCAGCATGAAAGGCACCTAGCAGAGAAGAATTCAGCAAATCTATGAAATGTAGTGGTTTGTAATTTCTTTTATCTATAAAAAGAAGACAAAAAAAAAAAAGAACTGATTTTTTTTCTGACCTCAGGAAACTACTGAAACGCAACAGGAAAACCACATTCCAAAGTGCTGCCAAATGAAAGGTGTGAAAACATGAATTTCAGTCCTACTTTTCTCAAGATTTAGACAATGCAGAAGAGGAAAGCGTTATTTCAGAACAGAGAGGCAAGCTAGATGGCTCCATGAGCCATGCAGTTATGTTCCTCGGGTTGATCTGCTCACCCTACAGCCCCAGACAAAGCAGGACATATGCTCAGACTCTCTGGACAGAATCCCAAATTCAGAAAAATGGTCTGATTCTCAGTAACAGCTTCATTTCCTTTCCTGTCCAACTTAGTTAGGGAATACAGTAGATGACATGACCTATGCAAACATGTAATTGCAAACTTTAAAACTCTTCCCTAGTTTCAAGTAAATGTCCTTAAGGAAGCAAAACATTCATCAACGGTGAATCGTATGTTTGCCCCTGAAATTAAGTCACTTCTGAACTCTGAAGTACCTGAAGGGAAAATGTTTCATGCATGACCCTCAGTTGCAAAGGTTCTCTTATGCTTTAAAAGCCTTTAACTATATTTGCAGTGCCAAACTTGCAGCAGATAACTTTTTGGCTGGAGACCATCACTGACTCTGACTCCTGAATGGAGATGAATGTTCAGCACTGAACAAGACAGACAGACCTCTATATCACAGCATGTAACAACATTCTCTGCACAGAACTCCAAGTCCCTGAGAAGGTAGGAAAAAAAAAAAAAGGCAGAATAATTTTTTATATCTATATCAATAGCATACAGAAATGCCCCATCTTGCTTTCAAAGTATGACAGTTATTCATAATAATTCCTTTGAACATCTCCCAAATGTCCCCTGTACATTTCAAAATTAGAAGCAGTACAGGAGCTATTTGTCAGAGATATCCTTATGCTTATTTTTATTTGGCCTTTCTTGGTTGCAATACATTGTCAGGCAGTACACAGTGAACTAAATGAACATACCAAAGGTCACACTAAAATATATCCAGGCAAATCTATTTCAAGGGGGTACATTTGCTAGTTGTACAACCAAGTCATCAAGAGAAATAATTCAAATCACACTTACTACAATGTCAGTAAAACAAGGGAAAAAATCCTATTAACTTCTTCAGGAAGCTGATGAATTTTGTAGACCAGGTTAGGCTTTTGCAGAACAAAGCCTGGGTGACATCCAAGGGCAATGAATTTGCACATTAATCTTCAGGAAAATCTGACCTAGGACACATTTCTATTTAAAAGGTGGTTTTGATTTATAATCTGTTATTCCATGGGTGTCTCTACTCCGCTCTTTTCCTCTGTCTGAAATAAATCATACTGTAACTTCTCAGCGACACATACTCAGATATCAACAGCATCAGAGTTGTCTTACCGTACTCACAAATGGAACAGGTGCATCATTACAAGGCTTTTTTCACTACAAGGCATTTACTACACACACTGTACTGGATATATGAGAGCACAAATAGTTCAAAGGGTGCTCACCATAAGTGAGAATATAGAGTGGTTTTCCATTGGTATCCATAGTGGTTAGGCAAGGAGCTTTTGGTGAGATGGTCCCCCATCGCTGCAAGGCGGCTTCCAGGGAAGGTGGCCAGTTTGTAACCACACCCAACTGTTCCCCACGCATTGCCAACATCTGAGCTCCTTCTGGCTTTGGCTGGTTTGGATCTGGCTGTTGAACTTATGATTATGAAAAGATATACAGTTACCATGTAAATTCTATACCTTGTGTACACCTGTGTAATCAAGAGAATAAATTACCTTTGCAATATGTTCTGAAAACAGTGACATATAAGAAGGTATTGAGAAGCAACAAAGAGATATAACGGAATAATTTACTTTTAACTTTAACACAGAACAAGCAACTGATGCACCTAAGGAATTAAAAGTCCTTGTTCTTACACTAGTTCTACAAGAAGGGAAAGAAACTGCTGAAGCAGCATGCATATATTTATCTTCAGAACAGAAAACCATTCTTTATTCCTAAAGAGAGATGGAGAATACTTTTTCCTGGAAAAAAAAAGCAGTAATGAAATGAACTGCAGAATTACTGATAAAAATGTACTTTAACAAGTAACAGATAGATTTAAGTCATGCTCTATTACATGTTTTCTTATAAATTCCTGTGAAGACTATTTAAATTTCCACATCCTGGCAAATCTTAATTCTCAAAGCACTGGTCTTTTAAAAAAAAAGGTCCATTCATTGACTTTATCTTTGTTTCTATCTTACATTTAGTTCATTTTTCATACTTCACTGTTACACAAAGGATGTATAAAACATTTAACATGCTTCCTCACTAACATATTTTATCTTACTGTTGTTCCAAAGCAATAGCTGTAACCCACAGCTAAATGCTCTCAAAGCAAAGCTTCCCTGCACTCTCCTCTGTCATTTCTTTGCAAGCAGAACCAGGAGCTGAGAAAAAAAGAGACACTTTTGACTCCAGAGCACTATGTCCAAGCTTACTACAAGCAGATTCCACTGAATACCAATGGCTTTTTGGTACTTGCCAGTACAGGGAGGGCTTACTTGGCTTTCTAGAAAGTCAACGCAGGAGACAAACATTTCACAGAGTTTCAATAAGCGATCCCCAAACCTTTTGAAAAACAGTCATTTTACCTTCTAACAATTCCTCAAAGTCATCTACAAAGAACTCTCGTAATGGTGGTCGTTTGGGCCGTTTTAGTGTATTGACCAGCTGCTGAATCTTTGCTGACACTCTGCTGCTCACTGGTACTCCTGCAGGACAGGGATCAATGGAGACATCAGTCGACGGCTACGCTGAACCCGTCAGACATCAAGTGGGGTAAGGAAAGGACTAGGACTGCAAGGCCGCCACAACTACATTTTCATGCCATACCGGGACTCAAGTATTTAACATCAAAACATATAAGCAAAAAGGAACAGTGATGCCTAAGGTAAATAAAACCAATACAACAATGTCAGAGGGAAGCTGCAAAATTAGAGGGGAAACAGCACACACACTGAGGGAGAAAAGTACAGTGGAAAGAATGTCCCTACAGCAAATGTGAGTACCCTGAGAGAAGTGCCTCAGCAATGGTCAGTGAGAAAACCCATGATCACTGGGCATACCAGCACTAGCTGACTAGACTGCAGCCTGGTGAGGAGTGTGGGTCATAGGCTCTGCCCCATCATTTATTGTGGGTTATTTTTACACTGCAGGGAACATCTGTCCAGTACCCATCTTAAACATGGTTCACATCTTTGTATTGTTTCAGCATGCCCCCGTATTCTCTGAACACCCCTACAGCCAATCCCTCCAGCCAGCAATCTCCAAAGGGAGCATGATTGCCCATACAGCTCTTTGGAGAACACAGGCCTGAGCGGCAGCCTGGGGCAAGGGGTCTTTTTATAATACAGTCCCATCAATGGCCTCCCCCTCCCTTTTCTCCAGTTGAGTGCAAAACCTCTCCAATGTGCGTGTCATCTGTTCCTGAACTAACAGCTTTCTGTCACTGCATGGCAGGAATTTCAGCTTCTTACCCTTCCATAAGGTTGGCTCCAAAAACTTTTACCAAGTGGTATTTAGAGATGAAGCTACTAAGTTTAGATGCAGTACACTTGGTCAACAACTTCATGCTGTGCTGAAATATTGTTTGGTAAGTTTTAGAAAAGAGGAGTGGTAAAAAAGGAAGGGTTTACAAATAACTGTTTTTCAAAAAAAAACCAAACCAAACCAACAAAAACCCAAAACAAAACAACAAAAAAAAACCACCTCAGGAGAGTAACATTTCAAACATGTCAATTTTCAAGATGTAGCCATCCTAGCATGTCACATTCTTTGTCATTTAAAAAAACAGACTAGCTGTAACCAGGCAGCATGATAATGGCAAATCTAAAGAGATTCCCTGAGGGTTTTTGCCAAAGAGTTTCTATGGAGAGTCAGCTCTGCTGATTAAGAAATATTTCTCTATGTTATCTTCATTGATAACAGCTTATTTTAGAACTGTAAAGGTGCTGCACCTTTATGTTCACTAGTGAAAAGTGCCCGGGAAAAGAACCACAAAGAACACCCAAAAAACAAGAGCAGATGCATACAGTAACCACTAAAAAGGTCAGGATAGCCAAAACAACCCCAGTTCCGCTCTGTGACATACCATCACCAGTCTCCATAAGCTCAGCGTTGCCGTACTTTGGTGCCACCCGTGCCGTTGATCCTTGTGGTCTTTCTACTTGTATTGAGTGCTCTGAGGTGTAAGTGGTAACATCTGGAGGGGCAGAATGATTTTCTGTGAAAAGTAAGTTAACAGGTTTAACCGTGTACCTCTAATGTCAAAGGGCAGCAAAGCAAAAGGCAGAGGAAAGGAGACCATTTGAGGCTTTTTTCCCCCCAACGTATGAACAGGCGTTAATGCACAGAATGATTATGCTGAACTATAATGTGTAGTATAATTTTAATAAATAAAGTTTGCACTGTTTAAAATAGGGCTGTATATCTGCAATCACATAAGCAATAGGCTAAAAGAAATATACAATTAGGTTGTAGGCTCTCCACTGACATCTGATTTTACTTAAAGCTTGTGGACATCTGCAAATAGAAAAGACCCAGACAAATACACTTCTCACGGATTACTGTGTTAGTTTTTCTAAGTGAAAAGAACACAGCACGTTGTCAATCACTTGCAAGTGTCAATGCATATCACTTTTGTAGCCTCTGTATTTTGAACATGTCAGTTTTAGTTAAGAAAGGAAAAAAGTCAATCATAGCAGCTTTGGAAACCAGAGGCAAGAAATAAAATGTAAAGAAACATGAACTTTGCATTCTTCATGGACACTTGCTTGTCTACTATTTTTAGACAGAGATATTTCAATTCTTCCGCATAACAAAGCCTTGCCTTCCAGAAGGCAAACACGATTTGGTCTGACTCATGCCAGTACTGCTGAACAATTCCACAGAGATAATCTTTCTCTTTCATGGCCTGATAACTCAGCGTGCTACCACAGTCGATCTTCCCATGTTTTCAAGTATGAGTCTGTAATTCCTACATATTTATACTCTTTTTATAGGTTGTCCCATAAATTTTTTGCACGTTTTTATCCACATTAGATTAGATGGAGATAAACACCACAAGCAAATAACAGCTTTGCTTTCAATTGACATAAATGATCCCCAGCAGCCTCTAAGTTACAAAAGAGGGCACATCTTCATTCTGCTGCCATGGAAGTGAAGAGAAATGTATTCTATTTAATAATAGGGTGTTTTTCAAAAGGCAAAAATTCTGGAAAAATGTCATCATGTTCCAATACCATTTTCAAGGAGTGCTTCTTACTAAACCTCATGTTTAAGCATTTTGGTGCTCTAAGAACTAGAACCCCAACTTCTACAGTAAATTAATTCTCAAACATAATTTTAAAGCACTTTCATTTTTATGAGTTTTAACTTCGAAACACTGTGATTCATGTGCATTCAGTCCCAAATTTACTCACCATCAACACAAAAAACTTAATTTTTTTTGATACACATACAGGAGAAGGATGCTAATAGAGGCTTATTTTGCATACCTCTCATTTAAAGGTAGCATTTGACAGACAATCATCATGCACATTTAAGACATGACATTAATGTATGCAACAGTTATTCAATGTTTATATTCATCAACATCATAAGGGCTCAATCCTATCACCCAATCATATTATATGGTTGAGGAAAACACAAAATTGCTTTTACTGAGCAACTCAAAAATGTCTTGCATTCTACAAGTGTCCAGTTGGAGCTTTTGCTTCTGATCACATCCGTTGCTAAAATTTTACTGAAACAGACACCTTATATTGTGCTATAAGTGACCAACTGAAGTACAATAGATTGAACAACAAAGCCTCTGCTGGTAATTGCTTGAATAATGTCTTCATTTTAAATTTCTTGTCATTATCAACTATTTTAGGCTCAGCACAATTTTTTGCACTTTCCTGTTAAGTGGCAAGAGCTTTTTATAGATTGTGATTGTATTACTCAATAACTAAGTCAATTTAAAAATGCTGATGTTTGTATTTTTCTCTTTACTTATAAAGCAATTTTGCTATGCATATGGGAGATCATGACTAAGAAAATAATCGTACTTAGTCAGCTATTAGTAACATAAGAAAGTCTTTTAAAGTGAGTTGTATTTGCTTACATCTTTCCAGTGAAGTATTTCCATCTTTCAGACTTTACAAGGCAAAGTGAAATGGAGTTAAAGATTTTTTCTTTTTTTAATGCATGGGGCAGAAGATACATGAGCAGGGATGCTCCCCCTTCAGAACTCTGTGCTTAAAACCAAATTCTTCTTTGTTACACATGGTGCTGAGCAGGGGGAAAGAACATAACAAGAGCCCTGCTCTTTTGTAAAAGGTTTTCCTTTTGAAAAAACAGCACTTGCACTTGAAGTAGCCTAAAAGAAATTCTCATCCCAAGGCTGTCACCACAGCTCAGTGAAAGAGTTCTAGTGCCCTGGCTGCCCAGCTGCTATTTACTTTTATCCAGAAGAAGAGGAATACTAAGGCTTGCCTTGAGATGTTCCTTTATAGTATCTGCTTAGCAAATGTCTTATCATTACAGTATCTACAGTGCTATGTTTCATCCATTAGATTTACAAATATTCGGTCAATTAGCATCTCAGATTCAGGCTTGGAGAAATGAAAATCATACATAGATTTGCTCCAAATGACTTCTAAAGGAAAAGATAATTGTTATGTGAAATGTACCCTTTTCTTTTTTTTGTATAGAATAGTCAGTCCAAGCTTTGGCTATGGACACAATCTGTAGATAGTTGCTTGCTCTTATGTCAGGTAACTTGAAGAATTGTTTGAGGTTTCATTAAGAATCGTGATCCTGACACATCTGTCCACTAAAAAGTAGAAACTGACAGCTGCATGACTTCAAAGCACTTCCTCTATCAAACATACATATTTGCGTCACCTCCTCTTCCCATCTCTTCCAATATCCTTGCATTAGGAGATCACAGACAGAACAGCTGGTTCCAGTTTAGCTTCTCTTCATTTCTGCCACTGGAGCGACACCATTTACCCCATTTCATGAAGATCAGAAAGGCCCAAAAAAGCAGAGCACATTCATGTAGGGATAGAGCATGTGCACTGACAAAGCCCCATGTCTGAGGAGAAGCAAAGAAGTGGAGGAATACTCTCAGTGGAGGTTTGGAAGCTCACATAAGCACCAAGTATTTGAAAAGTCTCCAGGAACTCAAAAAGCATTCCTGCAACACTGTACTTGAAGAAAATGCAGCTTTTACTCCCAAATAAGCTGGCTCTTCTGGTTGTCAGGGAAATCCGGAGACAGAGAAGCAGCTCTTTCCATTAGCTGGGTTTTTCCTGTATTGATGTCCAGGTGACAGATTGTATTTTAAACTAGTCTCCTGTGTAAGTTAACATTCCCTGCCAGAACACAAGAATTTCCAAGTTGTCTGAAAACTATCAGCCATGCTTATGGCACATGGTTTTATATTTATTTGATTAGCAATCTATGTAGCCTTTAATGTGGATAGAAGCCTTTGATTTTCAAACAGAACCATATTTGAAGCATATAAAAGCATTAAATGCACCTATAGGATCAAAACTTTGAAGTGAGATTATTAATCTTCATATAGATTTAGAATGATAGGCAAGCATTGGGGAATTTTCATTGCATCACCTTTGTGAGCTTTGGGGTGTGCTTTCTGTCCCTGATTTTTATATACATAGAAATCCAAACCATGTAATACCAACAAATGAAAGCTTGAAGATCTTAGAAATGTGCACAGTACTGACCCAAAGAAGGGTCAGAACATCAGATATTTTTTTACAGATTTCACTGGTTTGTCCTCTAAATTCAAGAATTACTGAACACAGGTATGTTACCTATGCAAACTAAAGATTTTGCCTGCAGCTTAATGCGGAACCCTGAGCATCCTAAAGCTGAGAATAAATATTTAAATTATATCTATCCCAAACTAGATCTCTGGCCACAATAAAGCAGCAGCAGTCAAATTAAATGAACAGTATAACATTAAAAGCATATAACAGCTTATGTAAATTATCCAAATGATTCACAAAGATAACTCTGATTATAATACAGCCAAAGCTTTCTATCAAATCCCTTTTCAAGACTGCATTCATATACTTAAACTGGAAAAAAATCTCCCTTTCATTCTGTGATGCACTCTGGAGGTAAAATCCTAGTGGATATAAGAATGAAGGGCCTTTTAATGGGTTATCATTAAGGTCTTCCCCATTACACCTTGAATTTGTATTTATCAAAATTGGCACCTTCAGAGTATGGCCTTACATATATACAGTTGATTTATTTCTCTCTTGCAGGCTGGTCAGACTCTGGAGAACAACTCCCTAGACCAAACAAACATCAAGCCATAGTAACATATGTTCTTTGTGACCAAGAACAAACTCTCTCTGATAGCTGAGGAGCCTTAAGGAACAGGATTACTCTTCTCTCCCATCTTCTCTCCTGCTGAAGATTATTATTCATCTACCATCACTGGCCCACTGCCTTGGAGAGGGCCAGGCTTTCTGTAAGGACACTTCAAATCTATTACTTCTTAGAATACATTTAAATGAGAAATCCACCTTCTTGGATGGGAAAGAAACAAAATAGCAATTTAATTTCAAATTCTTAAAGAATGCAGCTCACCCACAAAGAAATATATATTACAGTTATCAACTGTGCAGCTTCTCTTACATTTCCAGTGATTTTAGCAATGACTGATGGCAACCATAAGATCCCAGTCTCATCACTCATATTTTGTGCCCAAATGACCTTTACATTACTACACCTCAACTACTGTCCAAGAAGACATGCAATTTAAGTCATCTTATTGTCAGAATGAATGAAAATATGCATGCACTGAGGTAAGCTCAACTGCTTCCTTCAGAGGCAAGATCTTTCTAGTCAACAAGGCACAATAAAACACATATAAGAAATAGTAGTTTCCTTCTTCTGCAGAATTGTGCCATCTTAATTTAGCTCTATAAATGCTGTATTATTTACCACAAACTCAGTGATTATAAAAGACGATTTACTGTGCCTGATTTAAAATTACTAAAATGTCAAATTATAAAGAAGCTATATTTAAAGACACATTAAGACTTTGTGTGTGAGTAATGCAACCTTTCAGAGTCTGGATAAATTTAATTCTCTATGCTATAATTTCCTGTAGCATTTCAAGATGAAGTCACAGAAAATAATCAAATGCAATGATTAATGTGTTCCCAATGTATGTGTTTCTAAAACAAGGTTCTAAGCATTCATTTAGCATGAATTTATGAATACAATACAAGTTCTTCCCCTGACTGCAATTCAGCAGCTCCAGATCATGATGAGAGGATTACTGAAAATGCAGGTGTTATATGAAGCTATACTCAAAGCAAAAACCAGGGGATACGTACTCCCGTTCCAGCACATAAAATCAGGAACACTCAAGATGCTTTCATGTATCTCATTACATATACTTGAAAAGGAAATGTCAGTTGAAGAACAGTCACGCAAAACCGCAGTAAGACAATAGCAAGGTTGATTTATCTGTTACAACAAAGACTGCAACAGATTTTCAGTAAGAGCCCAAAATACACACCCCAGCAAGAACATACCCAAAGCAAAGGCCTTGTATGATAAGCAGCTGAAGAGTGAACAGAAACCAAGCCTTGCTTTCCACTTTCCACATATCCAATCAAATAGTTAAAGACCAGTGTCAATGGCACAACATTCAGAAATAATGTCTATGATGCTTAGCCCTAATGGAGAGAGAGCTTTGACATCCTAGGATCTTTCCAAAGGAAATAAACAAGCTATTAATAATAGCATCTCCCTTCTCTGAAGCTATGTAATGGTCTCTCCCACGGAGTATAATCGCTAGATATCCCAGTTCAAGTATTCTAAATTCAATTAAGGGCAGAAAAAAGATGTTTAAGAGGACTAATATTAACAGAATTATCAAAAATCACTCCAGCTATGAAATTAAAGTGGTGCAGCAGTGGTGGAAACTCAAATGCAAGCAATCCCTAATGATGCATGCACTGATTTTCCTTACTGATGAATCCTACAGAGACCTTTATAGTGCTAAGTAATGGAAGTCATGCAACTGTACATTTTAAGGTACTTGGTAACCAACAGCTAGACCCTATTTGCCACAACATAAGCTTACCCTCAAATGTAAACTGCTTTTTTTCCCTTCCTGAAATAGGAACGTAGGGCTATCTCTACATACAATATACATAAATATTAAAAAGCAAGGAAGTAGCACAGGAAAGACTTTAGTAAGACTTCATACAGCAGCATCAGCTGAATGTGAGAGTCAAAATTCATGTTAAACTGGACACACTCAACACATCTGTATACTGACCTATATGTGTTTGAGCCATAACATCAGCTAGTCTGTGTGCAGCACCACTGCCTCCACTCTGTGTCGAGGAGGAGGAAGTGGTTGATGTGGTAGAGCCATGGATCGCTTGACTGATCCAGTGTTCCATGTTTATACTCCCCTGACTTGAGGTGGGAGTTCCCTGGGAGTCGCCCTGTACGGAGCCTTCGTCTTCTGAACCAGAAGAAGTATCTAGTAATTAAAAACAGCTTGTTAACTTGCAGTGCTTCACAGAAATATTTAACAGAAATAACTCATATTCATATCAAAAATATCAAGAAAGTGCCATTAAGAAAACCTCAGGAAGGTAGGCAAACATAATGAGAAAACTGCAGTACTGAAAGCCCTGAAAATAAGTCAGTTGCTAAACTAAGTCAGTTGCTAACTATGTACCTCTCCTGCTCTAAGATCATGGCATGTGTATTACTGTACAAAAAAAAAAAAAAAGAAAAAAGATAATTTAAGTCTTCATTTATAATGTTAAACACAGAATCTTCCGAAGATCTCCATCTAGAAGAGATTAAAAAAAACTTTCCCAAGCTCACTCCACAAAGTGTGTGAGACGCTTTTCCAATTGCACGAAGTGCAATCCTCAGTGAAATGGGAGTCTCAGCTGGATTCAGTGAGTATGAGAACCACGAGATATGGGGTATTTTCACAGTCTAGTAGATAAAAGAGCAGATAAACTTGAAAAGGAATGGCAGAGCTAATTACTAAGACAATGTTACATTACACTGTTAGTGAATAAACCAGAAAAGAGAAAGGAACTTAGACTATCATAAAATATAACAAGCAGGCCATAGTTAGGTCCTTGTAAGCCCAAAAGGACCAATTCAATCTAAGGTATCACCAAGGGCAAAGCAATCATGTGAACTGTCCCTGTAGACTTTTCCACTACTCAGTTCACCTTCTCTTCAAACATACTTCAGTTAAGCTCGGTGTGCAACAAATGACAGTTCCATTACTATCTATGCTGACAGATTAGCAGTTCATAGCAGCACAAAGAACCATTTTTAAAACTCTCATAAAAATAGAGAGATACTCACCTGGAGGTGTGTAGGCATCCATTGATGTTTGCACCACCAATGAACGTCGTTTTGAGGGCATGGGGACTGCCATTTTCCTTTCTTTATGTTTAGCAAGGGCTGCCTGCACTGCTTCTGTGTGGACATCTGGAAGGAAAGAGGTTTAAAGCCAGAGTTAGATGGAAAGGAGCTGTTCTCTGTGCAGCAAGCACACCTGGCACAGATACGCACATGTGCCAGCTGGGCTGACAAGGCACACCCCGTGATGGGAGGCCAAGAACACATAGGATCTCAGAGGAACTGCAGGAGTTCTCAGCTGTAGAAAAAGCAGCTACAGTGTTAGTGCTGTACTAACAAACAAGCCCTTTGAGCTGTTTGATATTCCCAGAACAGTGCTGCAGTATTTGAAGAGCAGGAACATCACTTCCCCAGAGCAAACCTTTGTTTAACCAGGAGCTGCTACTTCAGTGCCCATTGCTGTTTTCAGTGAAACTGTGGTGTATTAACATTGCCCATTTTTTGAAATGGATAAGGTTTCCAATTTACACAAAAGTCACATAGATTAAGTGAAAAAGAACATTTGCTTGAAGGATAAAAGGTATGTAAAATGCCACAACAGAAATGGCAACAGGTCCCTCATTCCCAAATCCTTCTCCTGCCACTGTCACTTGGCATTATTCACAGAAAAATAAGTACTATATAGGGCTGGCCTGAGGTGGAATGAGGAATAAAAACACCCTAAGCACAGATCTGGTGCTTTGCAGGCAGGTGCGGCACACAGCTCACACCAGCCCATTCCACAGTACCCAACAGACCCCTTCTCCCTGGGGAGGTGAACAGCTTCTCTACCCTTCCCATGTATTTAGAGCTGCCTGCCTCCCAAAGTTTGAAAAAGGCTATTTATCATGTCTAAAAGATGTGAGAGACTTTTTGATAATTTTGATTTGTTTTAAGCACCATTTTTAATTACTACCATAACTACATTTTGAAATAAGTTTGCCTTTAGTTTACTACCTTGCACTGTTTGTCTGCATATTTCTATGGATTTGGGACAAGACTCACATGAGGTGAATGTATGCAAAAGACACAGCAGCCAACAGGAGTTCTTGTGTGTAAAGAAGTTCCCACATATATTGATCATCTGACATCTTGCCTTTTAACCAGTTGCCACTGGTCAGCTGTAGAAAGTACAGCAATTTGTGTGCATAGTTTAGCTGCTCCCATTTGTGGATAAGGAGCACAGAGAATCAGGTCTAATCCAGAGTGACCCCACTTCTGCTGCATCTCCTGGAAGACTGCCCTCACAGGCTGGGTTGGCAGCATGCTGTCATTATCCTACTCCTGTATGATGTGGTGGCAGCTCTGAACAGGCAATGTGCTCCAAGAAAAGCAACAGGAAAGAGAAGAGTGTGTACGTGTGTGTATTTATCTAGTTCTATATCTAGGTCTAGATATAGATCTAGATATATCTTTATTTAAAGAAGTGTGGGTTGAATCACATTTATGTAAATAATTTGTGAGTAACAACCTGGAAGGATGACTAGAAGCATTAGATGATAAGCTGCTGATAAGCTACAGTGTCTCATTTCCAATAATGGTGTTTCCTATCTTCTTCCAGGATTTAAGTAGCTCTCAGTAGAAGTACAACAAGAAAGAGTAAGAAAAAGAGCATTACCAGCTGATTCTGTGAGTTCTTTTCTTTTCTTTTTAAAATCATAAAGAGGATGAGAATATCAGCAAAGAAAAGCAAACAGCAAAGCTGGAAAATCATTCTCAAAAGATTAAGAGCCGTGCAGCTAATGGACCAAAACGAAGGAAGATCAATGTTATCATCAACCCAGAGAATAATTTCTCTCCTGTCATTATTTTTAAGCAGAAAGTTTAAGGTCTTCCTTATAATTAAAAACTGATGAAAAGTTTATGTGAAAAGTATCAGAAAATTTATATGAAAAGTATTAGACTATGAAAATAAATAATGTCTCACCTAACAGCATGACCCCAAGATAAATTCCTACCTGCTCGCTTCACACCAATGTCATTAAGGTACACAGGCCTGAACATGCTCCCTAATAGTTTCTTATCTGTTAAAGAGGGAGAATCCTTGGGTTTCCTTCAAAGGATAGCAATTAGATATCAAATAGCAAAAAAAAAAAAAAAAAAAAACAAACAAAAAAAAAAAGAGCCTTTCCTTTAAAAAAGCTCAACAAACCAACACTCTACAGCAATTTTTGGAAAAAAACCAATTTTTTGGAAGAAAATAAATTTTGCTGATCAACACAGGAGGGACTATTTGTATATTATTGTACATAGGATTGTTTTTTAACTGTTTCAGGAGGGGGAAGAAATTCTGCCAAAAAATTTTAAAGGAGGACAGCTGACAGAAAATCATTAAAATGCTAGTGACAGCTGGATGCTGAATCAGAATTTGTGACTTCTTTGATTTCTTCTTTGATGCTGTTTTGATATAAGAAGGTAGACTCATCAGCTTAATTAAAAACACTCTGCAGGGTTTTAATTTTCAAATGAGTCCACAGGAGTCCAGGAATTGTTGCTTTCTTAATAAGGCACATTCTTGATATGTTTATTTGTAATGGGCTACCATGGAATGAACCACACTATAGATTGCTAAAAAAAAAAAACAAAGCCAAAACCTCACAGGAAAGCAAAACAATGTCAAAGACAAGAAACTCTGAATAAACAAGAGAGAAGCTAAATGGGAAGAAGGAACACGCACACCTGCTCCCAGCCCAGCCTGCAAACTCATATATTTAGAAGGCATTACTCAGACTATGGAGGCTACCAAAAAACCCTGGGACACATGTGTAGAAAATGCTGAGGACAAATAATCCAGAGATTGTCCAGGGAGCATCAACAAGAGTTTACAGGATTTTAGGGTGAGAGGAATAAAATGCAGCATAAACAGTCAAGCTTGGATGAAAAATCTTTTCACATTGCTCTCTCTCAGGAATAAAACTCTTGGCTAAACAAAGTTCCACTAGGCATATAAAGAATGGCTAAGGATTAGGTAGAGGATGAAAAACAGCTTAAATAGATTGTATAGTCTCCCTTTTGAATGAAAGCTTATTGGTGGGTTCTGAAGATCCTCTTAAACCTGTCTGGACAGTCTTGTACAGAGTGGGACTTGGTTAAGCTGGTGAAAAGCCTTCAAGCCCTTCATGTCTCGAGACCAAGACCCGAAGTATTGAGAAATCAGAGAGGTGAAGGAAAGCCAGACTGATGCTTCAGAATTGCACTTGAGAGCAACTCATGGGTTACAGTATCTATCCTGTTACCACAGAAACAGTGAGGAGGTTTGCCCCCTGCAAATATCAGCTTCAGATATGCACTTTGCACACACATACTTTGTTTTTCTCTAGCAAAGCTTTAGCTTTCAAGTTTTAGCTTTGTCTTTCTGGTCTACAAACCAACTTTGCTTACGTAGCACAAGGAATGTTAACCAAAATGCAACTAATAATCTCTTATTGTACTTTTGTGAAACATGGATTTTAAATCCAAGCTGAAACATACATCCGTCATCAGTATCCCTGGTAATCTCCTTCTCATGAATTTGAACAGGAGTGTGGTAGATCTTCTCCTTTACCTCGGTCAAAGATGGGCTGTGGTGTGCATCACATTGTATGCAATTTGCTGCTTTCTCAAAGCTGTCCCTATCAGCTACTGAAAAAATACAAGGAGACTTGCAACAGGAATTTATACAGTAGGAACTGGACGTTTCTTTTTCTCTAAAGAAAGGAAACCACATTGGCAATGCACATCGGGACAAAGTGCAAAGACATATCCAAGTTCCTTTGGGACAGGAAACTGCTATCCCCCCAGATCCCATCACCACAAAGCAGTTTGTATTCTCTACACATCACACACAGCATCAGCAAGAACACCACATTAGAATTTCAAACCATCTCTGGTAGGGTGATGCCCCTGTCTTGCAGGTCTGACAAAAGTGTCTGAATTCCTTCTCAATCTACCCAGGCATACTCAGACTAACTGAATTCATCATACTATGATTGAGTATTGCTATTAAACACAGATTTCTCTGTGTTAATTCTTCCTGAAAAATTTTTCCTGAAAAAAGATTGATCAAGTATGAAATTTGGTCCAGAAACAACACATAGAAATGCCTGCAATAAAAAAAAAAAAAACCAAACAAACAAAAACAAACAAACAAAAAAAAACCCCACTCATGAAAAGAACACTTTTTTGTGTCTTTCCTTATAGTGTTGCTTGCTGTGATTTCTCACCTACTATAAACTCCTGATACAGTTTCAAACAGAAATATATTTTGATGTAATTTCAGCAAGCATTCTGAGAAAGTCCTGTGTCTAAGTGGAAAAATGATACTTTTAGGCAAAATGTTCTTTCATAACTACACTGTTACAGCTGATAAAATGACTCCAGATCCTAACTCTTCTAAGCTCTCCTGTAGGTAAAAAAAAAAAATTTACCATTCCCACCTGGCTCTTCCACAAGAATGTCTTAACAGAAAATCTAGAGCAGAAAAAAAGAGCAAAATATCATTACCTCTGTCTACAGTAGTAGGAACTAAGGCACAATGACTTATCTGCTATTGTTCTCCACTGTTTTATCTTGGCCAACCACACATTGAATCCAATTTGTGTGTTTGCACTCAAAGAATCAATAAATGGGAAAGAGCAAAGCAACAAGCTTGGGAAAGCTCACTTTCTACCTTGTGCTCGTTGCTTAACACCGATCAACCTGCTGTTTGGCATTCAACCTGACGTATTTCTTATAGGCTGCAAACTGCAGACACAACAGCTCTGTCCCCAGTCTTTTCCCTGTTGCATTCAAGCATTTTTACTTGTTTATTCTCTTCCTTTACTTTCTGTGACAGGATAGAAAGGGCAAGTATACTTTTGGGTATAAAGTCAGTAAGTGAAACAGAAAGGAAGTGGAACTGTAAAAACAAGTAGGTAGTAGAGAGAAAGTTTCCATTCAGAGAGCTGATGGTCTGTTATAACTCAAGAGATGAGGTCTCAAAACAAAGGGTAGTGAAATTAAAACAGGCACAGAAAATGAGGGTCTGAAAGTTCAGGCTTCCAGAGTGATGACCTACGGCTTTGGCCAATGAGCTCCATAACCAGAAACTTCCAACTGTTGCAAATTCCTCATGCCATCACAGGATGAATTGCCCAGCTTTCCTGGGATGTGCTCTGCTTAGAGCAGTCACCCTTTTCATCTGGTTTATCTCATAACTTGGCACCAAGGTGTGCTCTTGGCTTAACTGGAAAGGCTTAGGAAAAACAGTCAACCCCACTAAAACAGACATTACTGCACAGAAACAGCTTGCTATGGACACCTTTCTCAAATGGGGTGACTGAGTGACAGAAGATGTTAGGGAGATAACTGTATTAACTGTTGATAGCTGGGCAGTGGTCAAAGGTCAAATAGTAATGCCTAGAAATACAGAAATAAACACTGTAATTTCAGACTGCTGATACTTTTGACTCCTTGTCCACAGTGCTCTTTATTCCATACGCTGTCAATGACCTGAAATCTTTTTCGGGGGGAACACTACAAATTTTTTATTTAGCCACAAGTTGAGCTCAATGGTTTCACTGGCTCTGGGATAATCTAAGCCTCTTTGGAACTTCTCATGAAGCCTTTTTTGGGAAACATACTTTCTCTCCTCCTTGCACAAATATATGCATACTTAGAACAAGTGGAGACTTCCCTCTATGACAAGTTGTGCTCTCCTAGTTATTTCCTTTGAGGAAGACAGTATGTATGATCCTTCTTGGCTCAGCTGTCTCCACAAGCAAATCAGTCTTCTCTTCCTGAAGCAAAAAACAATTGTTGTGTGATGAACAAGGCCAGCCATTTCCTGCTCCACATCTGGAGCCCTGCTGCAGCATCTCGTTTTTCTCCATAGCTGCTAGAGGAGAACTCTTCCAAAGAGTGCATTCTTATTTGGCATGAAGCATAATCCTGACTCACCCTACTCCTTACACCCCATGAACAGGGATGCCCTTTTCCTTACCTGGGCAAGAGAGAGTGTCCTTTAAAGCTCAGAATTGCAACTGAGACATTTGAAATATGCTGCAAATTCCTAGTCCTCCTAAAGACCTTTGCAGCTTTTAGCAGAATGAACTTGCTCCTTTTTCTTCAGATCTTTTTCAAAAGAACAAAAACCAATTCAGCAAATTACAGTTGCATTCTTCCTCAAGGTGGAGGGGTTATTAGGGATTTTTCTTTCCTTACATAAGTTTAACTTCCCTCAGCAGCTTCCTTTATTCAATATTAGCTGCATTTGCTCCATGGGCATGTCAAACACTCAAAATACTGTAAGCAAAGCAGTACCTCCTCAGAGATCAGGGATCTGGGTATGAGTTCTGCATGGATCACAGAAAAGGGTGCTCCTCCCACGGCAAGCAACAACTACATTTAAAAATTCCACATTATAAAACTGTTCCTCACAGCCCTTGCATAAAATGCCTCAGCACACAAAAGAAAAACATTATCTTCTTTTGTACTTAAATCAGGTCTTGCAGTTGTGTGTCAAGTAGTTCTCCTGCATCTCATTTACCACGCAGTCCTGTCTCTTTTTAAGATAAGAAATTAGACTGGCTGTAGACAGGGGTTGTGCATTGCTAGAACCAAGATTTTAGAATCTGTTTCTGCCTCTGTTTCTGATAAAATATATTCCTTCTTCTGGTTTTGCTCATGTTTTCAGTTTCCTAGGAATTATAAAGCCTTCATATGCAATCACCAGCTGTTTAAGAAACACAAATCCGAAAAAATAAGCTGTGGCCTAATAGTTTCTGTACAGATGCATAATTACCTAACAGAGTCCCTACCATCTTCTGCAGCTTGGTTTGCCTGTTGTGAGGTAATGATACTACTTCCATCCCTCCTTTCAAGGGATGTACCCCTAGAAGAATAAAACTGCCTGGAGACAAACCTAGTTGTGATCTGAATTCATCCATCTCCTCTGTTTCTTCCTTTTGGCTCATGTAATTCCTCTCATTCCTCTCCCCTGAGCTCTTTTCGTCTTCCCTTTTTTTTTTTTTTTTTCCTTGTTTTGAGCTAGCCATTAGAAACAATCTTTATTCCTTTGCATTAGTAGCCAATTCCTGGTAACATGATGGATGACACAACTGGGAGTAAGACAGGCCTAAGGACTGAGAAGGTTTAGACTCCTTGCTTGTTACAGGATAGCCCTCCAATACAACTACCTCACTCAGAGAACGGCAGATTATTAAGATCAAGAAGGCCGATGCTCTGCTTTAATGAGTTGAGAATGCCAAAGGATTTTTAATTAGAGGTTATTTAGGTACATAAAATACATAGTTATGTTTCATTTATATTGCAGTAGAGGATCAGCCCTGAAGTCAGACATTTAACAAATAAGTAAAACCACAAATAAATCTCTGTCATGGGGAAGCAAGCATCTGGGATGGCATGAAGGAAAACAGCTGGAAGAACAGACAGAGGAGGCACTGGAAGCAAGGGCATTTCCTGCTACATCAACACATAGTGCAACAGAAAAATCAAAACAATTCCTAGTTATTACAGGGAAACAGCTGATACTATAGAAAATAGCATTATCAAAGGTGACTTTTGGCTGAAAATTCTGGATAAGACAATGATAAGTATAGCAATTGTATGCTAAGTAATTATACAGAGAGAAGGTTGGTAATTGCTCTCTTACAGGAAACCAGTAGTTGAAAGCACGAAAGTTGCTTCTGAGTTTAATCAGACATGTGTTAGAGCTACCATGGAAACAAAGGACACACTGAGAATTCCTAATAAACAGCCTGTAAATTATCTGAATAAAGATAACTTGGTAGCTACATTTATTGAAAATGCAATTAGGATATACTAAATAGGGTGAAACATGGTAAATGTGGTACCATCAGAACAGATTACAGTTGGATTTTTTCTTTTGGTTGTCCTGGCCTGATAGCACTGAGTTGTTTTCAGGCATATACAGGGCAAGTGATTTCATAAAAATTGCTCTGTTCATCCAACACAGATCAGTCCCTTGGAAATCATCTCACCCCTGGGAATGTGAAAGTGAGTCCACATAACAGTTCTATGCTATAATGAAGCAGTCTCAGAATACTTTCACAATCTCACTGGGTATTAAGACAGGAAAGCACATGGCCCGAACAGTGTGACACCTAATTTCTCTCCATCTGGAAGCAGGTGTGCTATTAATTCTGAAATATGGCATTCACAACAGTCAACACGTGATTGAATGCAAGAACAGCTGCTCTAAGATAACTCTCATTTATAGGAGGGCTGTGGAGGTTCCTAACAGAAAAAAAATGTTGCTCACCTTTCAAAAAAAATAAAAAAAAAGTGGGCAGGTTTCAGTCCTTGGGATATTTAAGCTATATATACTAGCCCTCTGGCTTTACTGGGAACTGGGGATATATGGATATGCAAGGGAAACTTCTGCTCTCTTTTTATGAATTTGGGGCTAAATTTTGTTGATCTGTATCATTTTTGGCAGTTAAAAGTCAGTGGTTTAGAAAAGACGTGTACTCCCACGAATGTGCTACTGGAAAAGGCTTGCCTTTTCAAGGATGCTGTAGCCAACAAGCCCCTCCGGTGCAGGAAGCTGCTCCTTGCACTCCACAAAGGGCTGTGCCATCCTTCAGTAAATGCTGAGCACCTCCTGGGCATCTTCGATCCCTACCTGCTGCACACATGCACAAACCAGATGCTTGGCGTGTTCTCATGTGGTCAGAAAGCTAAACTCTAAGGAAGAGAAGCATGGCTGTCAACTCCCATTTTGGCTGGCCCAGCAGTAATCCATAATTCTGGGTAGAAGGAAGAGAGAAGCTGAACATGTGGCTGGGAAAGCTGTATGGGCAGCCTGCGAAACACAGAGCTCACATGCTGGAAACAGAGGACACCAAAACAACAGATTGAACTCTCTCTGACTCCACTGCTGCTTTTGCTGGAAGGCATAGTTTTTGCTTTAATTTGGATTCTTCAGGTATTATAATAAAGTTAATTCTAAAATTTATTCTCAAAACTCTGAGTTTTAAAATTCTATTAACTCTACTCATAAGCGAAATAAAACCCCAACATGCAGGTCTCCCACTAATAATTTCCATCTTTCCATTTATTTGCTATTCCATTTGTAATGCAATCTGGAAGTCAGCTTCACACAGTGATCTCATCTCAGCCCCCTTACTGTGCAATCTGAACTAAACTAACTTTATATTTGTTTCTCTCCAGAGATCATCAAATAATTTTTCTCCAGAGTTCTATATCCTCACAAAATTTTTCTGCTGGGTCAAAAGCAAGGATGTAGTCATATAAATTACATATTTGCCAGCATTTTTCTTCAACTTCTTTTTTGTCCTGATTGAGTTGTAGCTTGAAATTTGTAAGCAAGCTAGATCAGATAGGAGATTAATTAATTTCTGAATAAATCTGTTTACAGTCAGGTTAATGACTTCAAATTAACTTCTAGAAGTAATCCTCACTCACATTTAGGGTTAAAATATTATTTATGATCAGTCACATGAACATTTATATGCAGTGCCATTCAAATACACAGCACATCAAAAACATTTTCCTTTCTCCTTATTCTTTGGAGAAATGCTAAATGATGAGGACTCTGTAAAAATGATTCCTCAAATCTTCCCATTCCATCCTTTAGCATGCACAACTCTCATAGTGTCAAAGTGTAATCATTTTTTGTCAGTTCTGGCAGGATGGCAGAGCAAGATCTTGAATGTCCTTTCAAAACCACAAAATTTAAGTTACCTGTATATTTTCAAATCACCATGAGGTGAGCTGTAAAGACACAAAATGTCACCAACATTTACTAGGGTTCATGCACACACCTACCTCACCTACCTCATAGAAAATGAGAACAAATACATGTTGAGGCAAGGACTGAAGCTCCTAGAGCAGAGCAGCTCAGCTGACAAAGGTCTGGTGCCAGCATCTCTAGGACTTGGGTCTACAGGGAATGTTCTTTCATTCCTAAATATCATATTTCAAATGACCCTCAAACCTGGCCTGGGATGATTTGTTCTGAAGTTTAACAATTTCATGCTCATTATAAATTGTTCTGTCTTCTACCCTGTGAACATCAGTGTGGGAAGGTGGCTCAGGAGTTTGAGCTGTGAGAGGTGTAGTTGTGGCAGTACCTCCAAGTATCTCCTATATTATGATCTTTTAAAAGAAGTGCTGAGTGCACTTGGAAAATCACTGTTCCCTGCAGTGGTGGGATCTCTGGGGCAGGGGCTGGCAGCTCTCCTAGACTGGTGTACCAGACCAATTTTTTCTTTCTCACCTCCACCACCTAAATGATGGGGTGAAAAAAATCACCAGAAGAGTGTCAGAAGGGAGGTACTCTCCCAGCTGCGAGTGCAGGTACCACAGCCACCTTACAGGCCGTACCCTTCCTCCATGCTACCAGCTGAGAAACGTTGATTCCACAAATGGCATTTCTCAAAACTGTCCATTTCTCAGTTCCCAGCTCTGTGCTCACCTGCTGCTGTGCCTTTTAAAACTCATCCACGGAGTCCATGCAGAGCATGTTCTCTCAATTGCTGGTCTTACTTCTAGGACACCATCAACCCCCAGACAGAAGCAGCACAATTTCACATATGCAGCTACTTCCCGCATCATTCTGAATATCTGGAAAACTCAGTTTTTAGAGCTCATTTAGAGCTCATTTTAGAGCTCAATCCTTTTCTTAAGGATTACACTGCTCCAAGCAGTGCTCTGGTCATCTTCAAGGCCTATTACAAAGCTCATGAGAAACAAGAGACTTAATAACCTTGGCCCAACCCATTTGTCCCATCCTTGTCTCATCAGAGGTGAATTCTGGTGCAGGAGAAATCATAGAGACACGATCTCATTCCTAACACATCCATGTACCTTTGAATATATTAGACCACATTCCCCAGCAATTAATGTTGCTCTTTTATAAAATCTTATTGGTGCGCATTTTTTGTGTTATCCATTCTGGTTTTAGGTGGGGTTTTATGACTGACAAGCGTGGAAACAGTAAAAGCCAGGTCCTGGCACACGAGAACTCTGTCTTTCAGCATTGGGATGGAGAACTCAAGCTTTTTGCTTTGGCCTAATTTAAAGGCCACAGGGTGTCCTTTTGGAAAAATGAAGGTGGAAAGGACCTGATGATTCAGTTCCTTGTGTGTTGATCACCCAGCTGAGGGAGGATAACACACTTGTTCTCCAGAAAGGTGCTGAAGGCCTCTGAGGGAGAGTTGCTCTCTGAAGCCCACGGACCATGACCGGCTGGGAAACAAAGAACTGGGGGAGATTTATGGTGACCAAGAAAACAATTTCTGATCCCAAGGACCTGCCCACGGGCTCTGTCACCTGGCAGGGTCCCAGCAGCTGCTGCTGTACTGCACTGCAGCCTTTACGTGGCAGCAGAGCCCAGCTCAGCTCCGGCCACCACAGCGACAGCCACAGGCAAGGGGCCAAGCTCCGGCAGGATAGTCACCACAGGGCTACATCAGGGAGGGGTTTTTAAGCACCAAATCAGTGAAGACCATTCTTCCAAAAGCAAGACAGCTGATATGATGGCATTTTAAATAATGGCAGCAGAAAATTCAGGTCCTCCTCTGAGGGTTTTCAATGTTAACAAGAGCAGAAGGCAGCCACTGCTACCAGTGAGTCAAGAGGGCCCCAGCGACTGTATGGAGGGACAACAGCCCCTGAAAATCGCAGTCAGAAAATGAGTTAGCTCATTCAGACAGCACGGCAGGAGAGTGAAAGCCAGGCTAATCAAACTACTCCCTTGCCTACTCCACCACACAACTGCTATCTCCTTGTCTCACCAAACCATTCCAAATCCACGGATCTGCAGCTTCCAAAAGTACTCGAGAAACCTAGTTTCTAAAAGGCACTAAGGAAACAAAAGCGGTATGGCCAACTGCAGCTACACCTACATGAGCACTGTTAACTCATACTCCAGTCTGTGCCTGACTCTGCAGTCCCATCAGCGGACCAAGGCCGATGCTGACACGCAGAGCCACAAGCGCTGGACAAGCCACCATTCCTCTGCCTGAGCATTCCTGCCTGAAAATCCACTAGGCCAGAAAAGCCTCTTGGCAAATTTACTGATCCAGCCTACAGCACCATTTGGCTTCAGTGTCATCTTAAGCCCCCAGATAACATTATAGTACAAGCACCGGATAAGGAATGGCAGTTGCTAAGAGAAAAACATTGCCATGATCTACACTTGGCAAACTTTTCCAAATACTGTTTCTAAATGAGTAAATACTAAGAGTTTGTTTTTTTTTTTTAAAATCAGTAGTAAACAAATCAAGGAATGCTTTTGGATTAATATCAGCTAAACTATTTGCCACATTTGTATAAAGTAAATAATACCATTTAACCCTGCGCTAATTCAGTTACTACACTTTATAGCATTTTCTATTTCTTTAGACATCTGAAAAATTATCAAAGCTGACAGTTTGAAACGTAGTGGTTTCAGGCTTCCTTCCTGTATAAAAAGAAGCAGCCAGGAAATTTTAAACCTTTTTGGTTTTAAAGAATTAGACTAAATTTCCAGTGTAGGCTGAATTATAAAATTCAATTACCTTAAAACAAGCAATATCCCAGGAACATTTAGGGGGAAAAAAATAAGAGTCCACAAACTCAAGTGGCAATTTTATTTATAATATAAAATCATAGAAAGCAGGTTTTCAAAATTACAGTGCTGAAAAATTTGGTTACAACATTAATGAAATAATGATAATAAAAATTGAGGTAAAAAAACAGGTAGGGAATAAAAATGTCACAGTTTGACATTTTGCATAATACAAGAAAATAAGTTGAAGGTGATATTGGTGTCAGCAATGATTTTGAGACTCCAAAGAGAGTTCATTAAACGATCTTTGCTGACTTTTGCTGACATAAAAAGCAAAGGCATGGAAGGAGAACTGGATGACTTTCAGAATCTTAGACTTCCAATTAGGAAAACCTTACCAAGAAAAGACAGAAAAGGACTTTGATCAGAGTTGGAATAGGAGATTTATTTGCAGATGTTAATTGAAATAAACTGTGCAAAACACGAAGGAAGGGAAATGGTATCCTAGAAGTGAATTCCTTATTGGTTAAAGAGTGTGTATTCATTTTGTTTGGGGCTTTTTCCAAGTAGATGTGCCAAATACGATAACAAACACTCAATCTGGGTAACAGCTAGGATCTCACAATCACAATGTGATCAGAGCAGTGATGCACAAGTATTAAGCACAGCAAAACAACATGCCAAAGACTTCTACCTGAAGCAAATCTGAATCTGAAAACATGATAACCAGAATGAAACCTGACTTGCAAGTTTGCAGCCTACAGAAATAATTGAGTAATTAAGAGGCCAAGAATGAAACAGACTTCTGATCTCATAGGGGCAACAGAGAAGGGGAGGACATAGTACAGGGTTGGTTTGTTGGTTTTTTGTTTTTTTTCAGTGTGGAACACTGCACTGTATCTTAGAAAAGCTCCTCTGAAAGTAAATTTGAAGATGATCTGATTGAAACGTCTACTTGTACACTTACATTTACTTCACTGGCATTTGCTTCGTTTGGGTTTCGAGTAAGTGAAGATGCAAGAGTTGCTCAAACCCGTTTGCTGGAGAGCTCAGTGTCTTGCTGAGGAGTCATGCTATAGAGCAACCAAGCTAGGAATTCAAAGCCTTGCCAGAAGTCCCCAAAACACTGTCAAGCTTTTCAGTTTTAACACTGAGTACATTTTCAGAGCAGCTAGATCTGAATTTATGGTATAGTCCTGACTCTTCTAAAGTGAGACTCCTGCATTAATAACAGCCCTTTACACTGAATTCCTTACTTTTCTCCACAGCAACAAAGTTTGTGTCTTTATTATTTAAAAAGATAAATAATTACAACTTGGCCCATCCCTAAGATAGGACTTCATGCGCCATTTCACTGAACAAATACCTTCCTTTTAAGGCAGCAGACAGCAACTGAAACCAGGAGGGAGCAACACCAACTCAGAGCACTCTTGGGGTCTCAGAAGAGACACACAATGGAGATGTGCAGGATGTCTCCTTTTGCCCATCCCCAAACTGACTCAATGTCTTAGTTTACAAATGGCAAACATAGCTCAAGCAAGCAACTTTTGACTCACAGTCAAATGCATATATTTTAAACAGAACTGCTCTGGCGAGTCATAGCTTGGAGATTGGAGGACCATGTGTTGAACACCCACAAATTATACAAGTTCAGGAATAGTATTTTTTTACCTATTTAAAAACACTGGGTAGAAATCAGACCATTTATAGTGTAATGTTGGAGAAGCTTCTAGGAGCTTATATATCATGGAATTATTACACAGATACCACAACCATTATTCAACAAAAAATTGGCAACATCTACAGTATGAACCCAGGGTTTCTGAGGGGAGGAGGGAGTTTTAAAAATTTATCAGAATGGTCTGGACACACATGAACTTTCTCTGCCACATTTATCATTTAATTTTCCTTTAAATGGGACTGGCAAGCTCCTTGACTAATGGAATGAACCAGAGATATGCTACAAAAAAGTTTAATAAGGAGCTCTCCACAATTTTCCATTTGTGTCAGCATAAGGAGTCTGACTGCATCCAGCAAGAGACATCTCTCAAACACAATCCAGAGCTTCCACAGTCAAATTTACCCTCCTCAAGACCCTCCATAACCATCAGGCTCTGGCTTCTGACTCTCAGCTCACCAGGGTCTCTCCAGCCACAAAGGTTGGTGGGTGCTGCTGTCTACAGCTCCCTAATTCCCAGCTGTCAGAGAGGCAGCACCAGATGAACCAGTCCGTGGCATCAGGCTGCTATCTGAGAAGGATGCTCCTACTGCAGCAGCCCCTGAAGCAGTTCAAACAACAGCTGAGCACACCTACCCTTCATTGTGGTAAGGTGTCACACATGCAGTTTACACCTTTAAAGGTAAGAGTAAGGAAGTTTCAGAGCTCACTTTTCCTTTATGGAGTCACAGAATTGTTAAGTTTGGAAAATATAACATTATCGAGACCAACCATTAACCCAGCACCACTGTGTTCACTATCCAACCACATCCCCAAGTGCCACATCCACATGCCTTTTGAATACTTTCAGGGATTGTCATTCCACCTCTTCCCTGGGCAGCCTGTTCTAGTGGTTGACAACTTTTTTGGTGAAGAATTTTTTCCTAATATCCAACCTAAACCTCCCCAAGCACAACTTGAGGCCATTTTCTCTTGTCCTATCTCTTGTTACTTGTGAAGAGAGGCTGAACCCCATCTGTCTCCAGTTTCTCTTCAGGGAGTTGTACAGCGTGATAAGGTCTCCCCAGAGCCTCCCTTTCTCCAGGGTAAACACCTCCAGTTCCCTCAGCTGCTCCTCATAAGACTTGTGCTTCAGACCCTTTGCTAGTTTCTCTGCCCTTCTCTGGACATGCTCCAGCACCTCAATGTCTTTCTTCTTGTGAGAAGCCATTATAAAACAGTTTTAAACCAACCACTTCCTTAATTTTGTGTTATATCTGTAGCAGTATCACGAAGAAAGTTGGATCCCATTCACTTGGAAATGAGTTATTACCCTTCTGTTCAGCTCCGAAATTAATTTTATCTTCCTTTAATCAGTGCTTCTATTTAGGGCATAATGATGTTCCCAACTTGCTATACTGCAAATTCAATATTTTTCTTATAGTATTACCAAACTAGAATCAGTACAGTAAAATTCAGCTGTGCCACAGAACCAGAGACTGGAGTAGGTCAGCAGGAACCTCTGGAGACCATCCAGCCCAACTCCCTGCTTTAGGCATGGTCATCTACAGCATACCACTTGGGGCCATATCCAGTGGGGTTTTAAATGGCTCCAAGAATGGAGACACTACAACTTCTCTGGGCAACTTATGCCAGTGCTCAACTTCTCTTAGAGAAAAAAGAGCTTTTTTCTTATGTTTAAATCAAATTTTTCATATTTGAATGAACCTGACTGCATCCAGCAAGAGACATCTCTCAAACACAATCCAGAGCTTCCATACTCAAATTCACGCTCCTCAAGACCCTCCATAACCATCAGGCTCTGGCTTCTGACTCTCAGCTCACCAGGGTCTCTCCAGCCACAAGGGTTGGTGGGTGCTGCAGTCTACAGCTCCCTAATTCCCAGCTGTCAGAGAGGCAGCACCAGATGAACCAGTCCGTGGCATCAGGCTGCTATCTGAGAAGGATGCTCCTACTGCAGCAGCCGCTGAAGCAGTTCAAACAACTGCTGAGCACACCTACCCTTCATCGCAGTAAGGTGTTGTACATGCAGTTGACACCTTTAAAGGTAAGAGTAAGGAAGTTTCAGAGCTGCCCAGATCCCTCTGAATGGCATTACACATGTGTGGTATATCAACTGCTCCTTCCAATCTGGTGTCATCTGCCAGTGTGTGAAGAGGGCACTGTGTCACCTGCAAAGTCACTAATGAAGCTATTAAGGCATACTGGAGCCAGTGTTCACTCCCTACAGTACCTATCAGAGACTGGTGTCCAGTTGGTCTTTGTGTCACTGATCACAACTCTCTAAACTCAGTTTCAGCCAATTTTCAGACCACATCACTGTCCACTTATCTAATCCATATTTCACCAGTTTGTCAAGGAGAATGTTATGAGAGACACTGTCAAAAGCTTCACTAAAGTCAAGGCATCCAACTTCCACTGCTCCTCCTTCAATCTCCAGCGATGTCATCTCATTGTGAAAGGTCACAAAGCTGATCAAGCATGAATTGACCAGCCTATATGAGAACTTTGTACATCCATTCTGTCTACTCCCAATCACTGCCTTGTCCTTCATATATTTAAAAAGAGATTCCAGGACTATCTGCTCTACCACCTGCTCAAGAGATCAAGAAGAGTCTGGCTGACCTGTAGTTTCCCAGATCCTATCTCTTGCTGTTCCTAGAGACAGCAATGAACCTTGCTTTCTCTCAGTCTGTGGAAACCTCCCCTGACTGACACAACTTTTTGAGGAGTTGAAAGTGGACTCACATTGGTCAGTGATGCATCCCCATCATGTCACACAGACTTCTACTTGTTCAGTTTGTTCAAATTTTCCCTGTACTGATTCTTCTTCACAGAGTATAGGTTGTCATTGCTCAAGACTTTCCCACTGGACTCAGATGCCTTGCTTTCCAGAACTCAAATACCATCAGCACAGACCAAGGCAAAGGATACATTATTGGCTTGGCCTTTTCCATGCCCTTGTCACCCAGCCTCCTGCCCCATTCAGCAGTGGGACCATGTTTTCCCTATTCTTTCCTTTTTCACTAATGTGCCTGTTGAAGGCCTTCACACTAGCTGCCAGATCCAGTTCCAGATGTATCTTAGCTTTGTAACTCCAGCCCCACACGCTTGGATGGTGCCTCTCTATTCGCACAATGAATGTTCCCCATATATAGCTACATCAGTTTACAACAAACTTCTTTGAAAAAAAGCGAGGAACAGAACAAGACAGTTCAAATTTTCACTCCAGTTCCGGGGTCTCCAGTCCCACTCACCCGATCTGTAGCGCTCATCCCGTGACCCTGAGGACCTGCGACGGTGATACCGAGACGAAGAGGATGGAGTGACAGGAGTTCGACGTTCTTGTGGTAACGCCTGGTCCACCCCTGCATCAATTAAAAAATAAAAAAAAACAAACAGCTCATTCTGATTGAATTTTGGAAGATTTATAGTGAGGAGGAGTTCAGCATACACTAGGAGTAGCAAATGAACATTCAGTGTCTAAAGCACATCGTGTCAATTGGTTACATACTACTTGCCTCTGGTCAGCTTTTCTGATGTGGTTATTTTCCTGGTTCTCTCTAAAAAAACATTTTTCCAGGGTCATGGACAACATAGAAAGAGCAAACAGACAGTAAGCTTGGCATTTTTTATTTCCACAAACAGATGACTTTTCATAAAGTAGTATTTAGGAAATATTTTAATGAGCTAATAAAGGCAGACACCATTGCAATGGATATTGAAACCTTCCTGCAAATTGGTTCCTAGGAAAACTTAGTGTGTACCATCTAAAACCTCATCTGGTTGGATGGTGTCAGCTGGTGACAACACAATACTAACCTGAGGAAGCTAGTTCCTGTGGGAACTGTAGTAAAACCTATAGTCATTTTTAGCTACCACTGGTCAGAAAGCAAACAACAACTGCACCAAACCAGGCTGAAAAAAAGTAACCTATTCCAGCAAAACAACAAAAACAGCCTTGTAAACCTGCAGCATTTGAGTATGCTGAGCCTAAACATCCAGTATTTTAAGATTCAAACCTTTTATTAATCCCTTTCCCATAGTGAATTTGCTTTTTTTTTAACAGTATTCTCTTGATAGGTTCTTAAACTACAGTAGTAATGGAGCAGCAGCATGATAAACACTTCTAGAAATTTATGTTTTGGACAACTTCCAGAGAAGAGTGAAGGCAATGACTTAAGCAGGAAAGTTCAAACAAACAACAAGAACAGAAAGCAGACCTATATCTGTAATAATGGCATGATGTGGTGCCCTGCTCTCTTCCAGAGAAGAACCTGAGTAGACAAGCCCAGCTGATGCGTTCAGATTGGACTAACAAAGCACAGAGCCTTGGGTGTGTGATGCGCAGGGGTAAAGAACCAGGAGTACCTGACAAAATTAAATTGATTCTTTCCTATGATTTTTTGCCTTTAAGAAGGCAAAAGTTACACACTATGTGTAACTGTAACAACAGAAAAAAACCCTGGCCCCTTGTACTTAGGGCTCAAATGTAGGACTAATAACTTGAAATTGGATTCAACAGAACAATCCTTGGAAATATGTTCATATTTTTCAATTAAAACATAATGTAAAAAATCTCCACTACTATTTCTGAATGGTTCAATGTCAGCTTATTGGAGAGGGATAAGTTTACATTTGTGGAGACAAGAATTTTTATGCAGACCTCAGACCAACAGAAAATCCTGTGATTACTTCAATCAGTCTCAGTTGGGTTTCAATGGACTCTTTATTTTAAAAAACATCTTTTGAAAAAAAGTAGACATTGCATGCTTGGTTATTTCTTTGTGAAAATAAACGGCACTCGAAATCCAGCTTCTCTCTTAAATCTTTGGATTATCAGCAACGTCAAGTTTGCTTTGATTTTGTGGAGGAATGGCTGGTTGGCCAAAAGACATGCTTGGAGTAAAATCTCATAGGCACCTAAAAGACAGAATGAATCCATAAATTTTCCTCTACTCAGATTGTGATTAATAATTCACTCTCTTAAATCAAATAAAATGTCTTCATTTAACTCCTCTGTCTCCACACTATAGTACTGCATCATTTCACTCGTTCTCACTTCCCTTAATATTGTTTTGGTCAGGTGAACCTGACTTCTAAATCACTGAAATAATCAAAAGGAGTACTTTTTCCTCCCTTTTATTTATCAAAATAAATACTTTCTCCTCCCTTTTATATTCAGAATTTTTCCTTTTTAATTTGGTCACCCTGAAAATGAGTTAATAATAAAACTAATCTTGACTGAAATTTTTCTAAAAACTCTGTTTTTGTCTGTTTGAGATGCTAAGCACCATTATTCATCTCAGTCTTCATCTACATTGTCAAGAATTAAATAATTTCTGGAAATCATATATATTCACAAAAATCCTAAAAAAACACATCCCAAAATTCTACACCTAACACTGATGCTGTGTGACAGAGGTTTTGCTAAGAAAGCAGTACCACATTTCCCATTGTAAGTGACTTGTGTAGCTCCATGGCATGTGGAAAAAACCAAAGAAAGATAATTGAGACGTTACCATTGCAGTACAACACAAAGGAAAATAATACAGGAAAAGGGGAGTAATTGCATCTTCCAAACAAAACAAAACAGAAAACAAAAAAAACCCCAACATAACAAACAAACAAACAAACAAAACCCACCAAAAAAAAACCCCACGCAACAGACTTTGGAAACATCTTAGGGAAATTAAATAGGGAGGAAACGCATCCGTTTTAGAGGTTCTCAACTGCTGCAGGAGGGAGATCCTCCAGGCAGAATTGGAAGCCATTGGGCAAAATACATTCAAGCCTGTGGCTTTCTTCTCCTGGCTTAGTGACTGTGAGACACCCCAAGTATCCCAGCCCCTTTTCTGCAGCTGTGGGCACCACTCAAGCATCTTTTTCCAGGTGTAAAATAAACAGTGCACACAGGATAACGTCAAACACTGACCCTGCCATGGCAGAAGACAGCAGGACACCCAACTGTCCAGGCAGCACTGCTGCCCACAGATTCCCTGACACTGCCAAGGGCTCTTCCCTCCTCCAGTGCACTATGGAGATTGTGGTTTTGCTACAGATACATTAAGTGTCTCAACTAACCTTAAAACTGAAACACTTTAGCAAGTTTTATTTCCACCTACTTTGTATACATGTGTTTGTGCTTTTAAGTAAGTCAGTCATTGACACAATGGGCAACATGAAGTTTCTTCACAGTCAGGAAAGAGGGAGCTCCAACCCATCGTCCTGCACCAGCAGTCATTTAAGGCTATAGAAAACTGAATGAGAATATCAAAATATGAGATCTGGGGGACCATTTCATGGCTTTACTTCCCACTTGGCCATATATGTAAAAACGGTGAATAAACCCCTAGCCAAGTGTGGAGCAAGACATGTGAACTTGGCTCACTGATAACACCAATTAAGATGAGGAAGTTAATTGTGTGCTAAAATACAAGGAGAAGCTCTGCATTAGCCAACTGTGGGGGACACTTTGTATTATGTTCCTCTAGGGTGAAAAAACAGAAAGCACTGCCCCACTTTGGAAAGACAGCAAGGAACTGGATATCAGTTCTTTACTGAAGGGTCTGGAGCAGGAATTTGCTGGATTGCCTGGACTCACATCTTGGCTTCCTGCGCACCCGCCGGCTCCCACAGCACCAGTGATGGTGTGAGACAAAAGGACACAATAGCAAGAACCTACACACTGCCATTCCTGAGCAATGGTGGGAGTAAAAGCCATGCAGAATAATGACTACCATGAAATCAGTGAAGTGTTGCCACAAATAACAACGCAGTGTTAACAGCCAAATTGTTCACCTCCATGAAGGCTCCAGCAGTTATGTGCAGTAACAAGAATATATTTTTTTCACTTCTACTTCTGAACATAACTAAACCCCAAAAATTGATAGCTTTCACAGGCAGCACAAGGGTCCGTGAGTTAAGTGCTAATGCTTGTTCAAGTGCAGCTTCACCCAGATGGGTTTGTGAATTCGCGGCGTAATGGCTTGAGAATCCATACTTGGATCGATTCCTAAATTTGAGGAGGCAGCAGAGCAATGAATGGCTTTCCTAAGAGAAAGGACAGCGTCATGCCAGTGCCCTGTGCACAGACACATTCATAGCCACTGTCAAAGCAGCATAATTCGTAATAACACCGTGGTCTACCCCAGTCTTGTAGCTCAAGCAGGACTTTATCAGGTAAGCGTGATTAGCTTTAGTGATGGATTCTTTGCAAGCTATGAGGAATTTCAGGAAAATATATATGTCTGGAACACAGTTGTTTTATATGAGAAGCTTAGATATCCGTGCTTCATGGTCATCACAATACACACAGGCAGCAGCAGGTGCACTGAAGCAAACAGGCGTGTTCCTAATACAAGCTAAAGCTCCTAAGACACTTATATTTAGGTGTCTACAAGAAGGTGCTTAAGCTAAGCTCCCATTATGAAAAACAGAGACCTGGACCAGAACTCAGGATTCTAAAGAAAGGTGTCAAATTTCTTTGCAGATGATGTGGACTGTGATACCTGGCTTGACCAGAATGGCATTGTCCCGTTTTATGTGTGCTCACTCTGTGCAGATGTCTCCAGTACCGCAGGAAGTCCTGAACAGTATCAGACACCCATCTTCAGGCAACTCCATAAATCCAGTGAAGCCTTGAGAGTTGTGCAAGTGGTCAGTGAAGGTATCTGCTTTGGAATAAACTGAAAAGCTCTTTGGGTTTCATCAACTGAAATAACTACATCTCCTCACATAAGAATGGAAGCATAAATATAAGGTTCATAGGCAGACAACTTAAAGATGATATATCAATCCACAAACCCTAATCTGCAAGCTGGATCCTGTCTTGACTGCATTTAGCTAAAAATGCAAAAGCCTCAGTAAAGCTATTTAAGCAACACCCCTGCAAGTTGGATAGCTTTATTTTTAAGTGCATGGAAGGTACAAAACTGACAGCTGGAAGCAGGTTTTGCCTCTATTTTAATTTTTTTACCCCTTCACCTCCTTGTTTCTGCTTTCTTTATTACTTCTTTTGGTAGCTAAATTGCCACACTATGTGCTGATAACATGGCAATAACTGCACTGCCCTCTCCAACAGAGGACAATTATTTCCTTAATGAGAGCTGACAAGCTGATTTGATGTTATTCCTATGTCAGTGCCAAATTTTTGAATCTAAAAATATTTAAAAGTAGAAATGTCTAAATGACAAGAAATAGAAGCCATTCTTAGACGGAGGCTACATTTATTGCTCTAAAACTAACTCACAATGTGTGTCCCCAGGAGAGAGAGCTGTAGGATAAACCAAATAACTTGAGGGCCAGTGGGAAGAAAGGCACACAGTGCTTGCAGTGCAGTTTTAAGAAACATTATTTACCTTCCCTTCACAGTATTTCCTCAGCTTCTATTCAATGGCTGATGGCTCAGCTTTAAAAGCAAAGCCAGGTATGAATGCATAGTGTATTTTGTAAACATGCTAAATGTCACACCATCCCCATGGAACTCGTTACTTAGCATGGCATTTCACTCTTCCCATCAAATGTACAATGAAGTAATGAATTCACTGGGTAAGCCAAGGGAGATTTAAAATACAATAACCAAAGCCATTCAGAAAAGTGGAGCCATGTTCTGCTAGATAAATCTGGAAAAATGTAATTTCTCATTAGATTTGTTTCATTAGAAGTTTTCCTTCACAGGTGAGCTTACTCTTAGTCTGACTTAAAACAATGCACATACTTCAAAATTTCTTTCCTTTTTACAATCCCAATTTTGCCTTCCAACATTTCCTTGAAAGGTTTAGCTTTCAAGTCAAGCTTAACATGGATATCACAGGCTTCTTTTTTTCTGTCCTTTATACCAGTGATGGTGGACATCACATTACAGCTCCAGTGCATACGTGATCTTTGATTTCCATTTTCCCTTACATGGCTTCAGTATCCCATTTGAAGATTCTTTTTGGAGAATACGTAAAAGAAGACTACCTATTCACAAAGCAAACATATTCACCAATGGACTGGTCAAATCACACTGCAGACAAATTCAGGCAGCATTGTGAATCCCAGCAGTTTCTCATTTTGACAGCGGCACCCAGCTCTTCAAACACCTACACAGACTCCACCTCCTCTGCTCTAGCACTGGTTAAGCTTTAAGACCCTCACTGGTGTTTTTCCTTTCTACCCTCTGTTGTCCACCTCTGACTGAGCCATCTTTCCTCACCCATTTGTCAGATTTTAGACCAACATTTTCATGTTTCCTCTTACGTTCTGCAGATGGCCTCCAGGAACATCAACAGATTTTTCTTTGGAAATCTTCAAATTCTTTGAAAAACACACCAACTCTGATGTATGCTAAAAATATCCTCCCCCCAAAAAAATCACACCAAGTGCTGAAACTACTTACTAACTGATTTCATCATGTACTCCTTAGTGAAAAGTGAAGGAAGGTATTTTTTGCTCTGTGTTTGAACAAGGTTTAATATTATGAGGTCTTGGTACAGGACAGAAAACAGACATGCGATCAAAAACCAAAGAACTAAAAATGTTAACTGGACTCTCAGTCATGGTGACAAAACCAAAACAGTAACCATCATATTTAAGTGATGGCCTCAAGGGGTACTTCTCAGAGGCTTTCAGTACCTTCTTTTTCATGCAAACTATGCTCTGCAGGCATCCAACAATTCAAAACCAAACTCTTTTTCAAGGCCAAGACTTATTAGGCATTTGTATGTGTGCTGGAGTTTCCCATCTGTGAAACACCTGTCCCACAGTTTCAGGGATGTGCCCACATGTTGTGCAATGCATGTGCCTTTCAATGAGATCCATGCTCTCAACACACATACAGTCTTTGAAATGCCCCTTCATGGTTATCCCTCGGTAAGGTCCTTGAGGATTAGGAAGGCAGATGTGATAGGAATACTTGTTGATATTAATAAAATGAATGGATGAGAGTATTTTTTCAGTAACAAGTTTTGTTTAAATATTTCCTTGCAATCTTTGCAATCCAAATAATGTAGCAATAAAAATAATGTCTGTGGAAGAAAAAATGAATTTGCAATCACCAAGTTTACTTGGAGTGCCTTAAGACTTAGCAGCCGGAATAGTTGAAAGCAAAGGCATGCGCACACACACACATAGAAAGTATGCAAATATATGCACAGAGAACAGATATATATTAATATATGTGTCATGCTAATAAGAGAGGCTGTGGAAATTGGTTCCTGTAATTCTACAGAAAATTGCTTTTTCATAAGTCAAAGTGATCTTCTGCACAAATGTATTATCTTCTCTGCCCTGCATAGCTTGAAATGTTCCCGAGCTGGTGCTGTTGGGGCTCCAGCAGCAGGAGGTGCAGGGATCCATCTCCAGGCATGTGAAAGGAGCAGCAGGTGTCTTTTAAGCAGCACATCTCACAGATTTATTAACCATAATAAATAAAGCACTGATGACTGGTCCACATGGTTACACTACAAATAGAGCTACACTGGTGGTACCAATGACAGGAAATTACAGAAAGCAATCTAGTGGAGACATAGCACTTGATTAAGAGAGAATGAACCACCCATGTCTAAGCTCTTAGAAGCAATGCTTAATTGGTAACAACATTGTCTCTGTTCTGTGAATGAATAATCAAATTTCCCGGCAAAACACTGGAAGCAAACGGGGTAAAACTACAGTTTATGGGGAATACAGGTAATTTAGTTTGGTTTTTTTTTTCTTCTAGGGAGGGTTTCTCTTCATAGTGTACATGCAGTTGTCCATGTTATCTTACCCAGAACTGAATGATCAAATCAAGATAAAATTCAGAAAGTTATTCTGAAATAAATCCCTGTTTAAGTGGTTACTTCAGCTCTTGGCTGTCACGGTTCCTCTACAGAGGAAGTAAGAGAAAGGTCACCACACAAGAGGGACTGGGATATATGTACAGATATAAAGGTCTGGATGCACTATTATTTTTAGATGTCTGACACATGGGCACACTAAGGATAGAAAAACTGCTCTGCACACAGAATATCTCCAGCTACAAACTCACATCCTGAGAAAGCATCTTGAGGAAACAAAGCTGTACTTTTGTCTCCCTGACTTAAAGCAGGTGGGGATTTAATGGGAAAGAAAAAGGGGGCTCCCCCCATCCCTTCTCCCATTAACACTGCCAAATGCAGCATATCCGTTCCGGATTTCTGGATGTTCGACAGCCTGGCTGGAACAGTACAAATGTCCTTTGCATATGTGCAGTCTGTGCAGCATCTGGATGTGTCAGACTTGCTGGGCATGCACTGTGGAGTCAGCCTGCAAATGTGCAGTGGATCTGGCACATCCCCTGTGTGTCACTGCACGTTTGCTGTACAGCATGTGACAATACGCTCTCTGGGATTGTCCTGTCAGAAACAGTGAGCCTAAGAGCCAACTCCTACATCACCTGGGGTGTCAACCACATGGTTGCTTGGCCTTACCTTGTATTAATCCCACTCCTGAAAAGTAACAGCTCTCCCTTTCTAAAATGACAGCATCCCAATAAGCATGACAAAAAGACAATATATGTATGTCTGTTCATATATGTCTACAGCCCTTTTACTGATTACATTTATCACATGGTTTAATATCACTAATACTGTTAAACCTGAAATTGGAATTTACATTAAATGCTTCCCATATTGCAAAAATCTCAGGCAGAAGTAGCAAACCACGTCAGACTGAGGGAACCTGACCTAGAGAAGCATTGTGTTAGAGAAGAAATACGAACACAGTCAGAATCCAATATAAGTCTCCTCCATAGAATTACAGCAAATTGGTTTAAAAATGAGTGGAGAAGGGTTTCTGGAATAGAAAATCTTTCTACAGGTATGTCTTGTTCTGACAGAACTGCAAATCTTATCTTCCCTCCAGCCATCTCTTACATGTCTGGACAGTCTGTGTGAGTGTGGACAAGCATGCAGGCTAGAGTGTGATATCCTCCACTCCATGTGCACACGTGGTTGGCAAGAGAAAATCTGGTGTCTTGAGGGGCTGTAGACCCTCTGCAGCCTTGCTACAAATGCAGGGATAAAGCAGAATGCCTGCCACCAGCCACAGGTCCTGCCAGAGGGATGCGTATCTGGGAAGGTCACACTTCTACAGGCATGGCTGGAGTAATGCCTTGCATTGCAGAGATGCAACCCTGTGAAACATTCTTCAGCCTGCTGTACCAGCCTGATGCCTGTTCCTGGAAGTCAGTCTGTTTCTGAATGGCTTGGATGTGAGGAGAGCTCAGGCAGAGATATCTACTTGAAAACAGTGTAGAACTAGGGGTGCTTTTACAGCTTCCTCCGGAGTCTGGTGAGCTTGGGCCTGTTTACAGCTCTGTAAAAAGGCAGTGCCAAAAAGGGAATTAGAAACACACGCATTCCTGTGTTTCACCAGCTTATTGTATGCAACCTCCTCCAAAGTATCCATGGAATGGAAGCTAGAGAAGTGTTAATATGTTCAAATGTTACTAAGAAGAGCTATTCCTCATCCCTTCCCGTCACTTCACTCTTAGGCAGACAAAGCCAGCAACGGCCTTCCAGATGTCATCCTTTGGTTGTCCTCCCTTGCAACTGGCAGCCCCATGTCCATCCTACTGATGTGGGCGTCTGCCAGAGGCTCCAAGATGAGGCACAGTTATATACAGATACGGACTGGAAAAGACACATTCATTGTGCTCACCAAAACGAAAATAAAAGAGAGGCCGGTTTCCTGCCGTGCTGGCTGCTCTCTCTCTAGCGGCCGCTTCCCGGATGTCACAGACACCAATGTTGGCAGTGCGGAGCATTCTTCTGGCAGCTCCTTCACTGTGTTGCAGTCTACACCGTACCGCGGCAGCTCCATTCGCTGCTGTAACAAGTTGAAAAAAACTAATTAATTCACGTTTAGTTTTTTTACATTTGTTACAGCAACGAGTGGAGCTGCTGCCCCCATGCAGTAGAGCACACACGCACACGCACGCACAGACACCACAGGACACCCACGGAGCCAACGCGGGTCGATGTTCCACTCTGCCAACATGGGCGTTAGGAATGTTAGCAAAGGTGCAGCGGGAGGACTGGATGTCCCAGCAGAGGGGAAATGCCTTTGGATTTCCTTTAGTTCGTTGAACACAGTCACAGAATGCAAATTCCTGCCCTTTCCCAATGCCTCCAATCCCAGCAAAAGTCATGTCCGTTTCCTTACTGGTTTAAAATATCTCTAAAACCTTTCTTCTGTCATAACATCAAGATCCAAGTCCATCAAAGCTTATAAATTCTTGCATTCCCCATCAAAACAGGTTACGAAATCAAAATCATTTTTTTAAAAAAGGCTAATTGATCATGTATGTGATTGTTGAGATATTAACAGAGGCTTACAAAAGGCAGCATCATTTTGTCATCCTACTTCCTCTTGGAAAAGATTCATCTTCCCCTTCCCTTAGGTCTTAGAAGGATTATATCAAACCAAATCTTTTCAAGTTTTGTCCAAAAGGTAACACAACAAAACAAACAAAAAGTACAAAGACAGCAAAAGACCCAAGCACAAATAGTATCCATTTATGGAGGAAAATACTTTAATACAGCAGAAGCAGCGTCTTCCACTATAATAAAATAATCCATTTAGCCATCAGCTAAATGATTGAGCATAATATATTTACAAGAAAACAGTGGACAATATTTCAATACTTTTTCTAGATCCTATTACCTTCACTTATCCATATTCCACATTCCTTGTGAGGGATTTTCCAGCAACTGGCTGAGCAGAAGATGTTCATTCCATTTTGTCCCATCTTTAAAACAGCTCTGAGTTAGCTAAATTCTCAATCATGACCTCTTTAATTACTGAATGGACCTTACCACGGGACTGGCTTACAAAGATCCCTCTGCTTCTCCTTACTCTGAAAAACTTAAGTACCACAGTAGAGACCTTGAAAGGTAAATCTGTGAGGTTCTCCATGTTCTCTCTTTCATCATTACATGCATATGAACTCCCAGCAGTTTCAGCCATGGATATAGTTTGACCAGAAGACCGTGAGCTTTCTGGAGAAACAGCTCTATTTGCCTGTGTGAAGAAAGGAGAGTAGCAACTAAAAGAAAAAAGCCAGATTCTGGTACCAACTGTGCCACTGCATTGAGGATTGCTGTGAGGCTCTCCATAACCCAGCAAATCTAAGCAGGTCTCATGAAAACCAGCTGTGAAGACTAATATATGTCTGATAGTTGGGTTGGACCAATAAATACTGGGAAATTTAATATACTGCACCTCTGGTATTGTAAATCTGTTGATTTGATTTGCTTCATTCTCTAATGTCTCCCAATGGTTTGAGAATGTCACAGACACTCTCAAACCAGGCTGTATCACTTCAGAAAACAGAGGTGTCTGTAGCACTGATCTCTGTTGTGGAGTTCGCACCAGTGGAGCAGACCAAGTGAAATCCAAAGGCACAAAATCAGCCTTCTGCTATAGAGTTAGCCAATATATTTATAAATCTGACAAAGAGAGAACAAGGCAGTGCCTTCACACATAGGCAGTTTAAATAAAACCCCATCAATTCCACTAAAAATGAAGGATTTTGTAAAAGAAGGAGAAACTAGTCTCGAGGCCTGCCATAAAAACAAGCCACAGAGAACAGCCAAGCCCAAGCAGAGCCTCTGTAAGGCCAGTGAGACCAGGAATACATGGGCACACTCCTCTGAGACCAAGACAGAAGAGAGGTCTACACCAATACCTACAACTACACATTGAACTTCATGATCCAGTGCCTTACAGGAGTAAAAGAACTCTGCAAAGTTCTTATACATATGTATGAAATAAATTCAATGAAGCAATGCATTATTAAATTTAGTTTGAAGGTATTTTTACACGTTTTGGGCAAGTGCATGCAGCCCATCCCTTAATACTAAAACCAGGTATGTGTAAAAGGTCAGCTGCCCACACACCTTAGGACGAGCTGAACTCTAAGGACATTGATGGTCTCCCTAGTGTCTTCAAAAGTGAGACTTGGACAGAAAACGCAGAAACGGAGGAAATTACAAAGATCCATGTTTCTCTTCCACTCTTGTGCATATATATGTTCAGAAAACTTCACATGGCTCAGATATTAATGAGTTAGGACATCACGTTTTCCTTTGGATTCCTGAATTCCTTCCAACAAACAATGCCTCTCTAACAAGCCTAGGCTGATTTAATTTTCCAGACATGACTGCCAAACCCACACCAACGTATGTAAAAAATGTACACACACATCAAAGCAGACATATATATAAAAATACACATAAAATGCATGGAATAAGCTTATTCTGCATAACAATAGCTTTATTTCTGCCACATATATTTCTTCAGAGATGCAGATTTCTACAGTGGCAACTATCAGTACACTTGACATCTTCATGTATCACAAGCACAGATACACATACCGGGAGGCTGTGGCAGGTAGGCCCCAATTAATTTTGATCTCTTCTTTTCATATCCCTTCTGTGTGATGTCACCTGCCAAGATAAGAAAAGGAAAATCAGTAAGATGTGGATAAAGACAGTGTCTAGCTGCTTAAAGGCAGCACCATCAGCTTAGCCACCACTGCACTGTTCATCTGTCCTGGCAATTAGAATGAACAAATGAAAAGCGCAGAACGATCATTCCACCCAGAAAAAAAAATCAATTTAGGCCAGAGTCATTCTGGCAAGAAAATACCCAACCTTGACTTATTTCAGCAACAAAGTCCAGCAGCACAGAGTTTTATAACAATTTTGATGTGTTGCACACAAGCTTTCAAAAGCAGCAGTGACCTTCATTAGGTTAATAAACAATGGATTATATAGAATGTGTGGGCTTGTAGTGGCTGGCAAAACATCACTGATTAGTATTTTCTATCATTAATGGGATTTTTCTAATCGAGCATGTAGGGCACAAAAGACTTGAAACTGCTGCTATATTTTCTGCAATATAAATGTTTTAGCTAATTTCTGAGCAGCATTGAGGAACAAAACCAAAACAAAACAGATTTACAACAGATCCACTAGAAAATAGTACCATAAAGGCTCTTTGTCTGGTTTTCCACTGAAGTATCAAAAAAAATATTTGGAGACAAATGTCTGTATTTCCTAAATTCAACTGAAGTGACACTTCACTGCATCTCAAGCTTCCCCATATAAGCTTTGTTTTTTTAATATAAAAATTTGAAAACATTTCTCTGTAAAAGTTTTCTAACAAAAAATGACACATAATTAGTCATGTAAAACAAAACATATACTTTTAGTCTTCTTAGAGTTTGGGAGAAGTTTGGCACCAGAGCAGAGATACAGTCCTGACTCTGGAGCTAAATATTGAATTTAATACATGCATATAGGTTTGTGTTCAATATAAGCTACTCCAGAAACTAAAAAGAGGGTTAGATTTTACAATTAAAAGATTTTTAAAAATAACACCATATTCCCTGTCCTGTCAATAGGCCTATCTGTTATTGTGAGACCCATCATGCAGCAAAAGCTCACTTGCAACATTGGACTTGGTATAGGCTGAGGGATTAGGAGGGTGGAAACCACAAAAATACAAGGAGCTTTGTAGTGTCCAGCTGGACATGGCAAGGTGAGCCTGCTTTTCCTCTTTCATCCCTGTGCTCAACCTTTACCTAAGGACACCATTCACCAAGAGAACAACACATTCATTTCAATCCCACCTGCTTTGGCAAATGGGTGCTAAATTAGCACCAACGTCTGCTGGTCTGAAATCAATAACTACATAAAAACATCTTTAATTGCCACTCCTTGCTGAAACACCTTTTCTTGGGAATGGTTCCAGTAAGCAATAAGGAGGCAAAATTCTCCAAACCTCTTTGCCAGTGTCCTGAGCCAACCCCTCGCTCCTGCTTCAAAAACAGTCCTTAAAATAACACCTATACTCTTCACTACCATATCTCAAACTGCTCTACAAAAGAAGTCGGCTAAAATATCTGTGTTTTTAAATGGGGAGAGCAAGACTGAAGCACTTCAAATGATAACATTCCCATATTTATGCAGGGAAGAAGTGGCAGACTTGGCAAGAGGTCCTAAGCCTTTAAAGTTCAAACCCACTGATTTTCAAGCACATTTCTTCCCATTTTGAACACTTCTGGCATGTGCTCAAGCTAGTGAAACAAACTCCCTCTCTGTTGTAATCACTGGCTTCTCACAAACCAGACAGTAACAATAGATATCACTTCATTAAAATGTGTTTTTAATGAAAAAATGTGCTTGCTTTTATTTGAAAATTATAAAATGTGAACAAATTTTTCTTTCAAGCTGTTGCTAAACAGATTACTATTGACTTCCTGTGCTCATCAACACCAAAGTCTCACGCATTCACGCCTGAGTAAAAATTTTGCTTTCTTATTTTACTATTGCTCTTTTAGGAGAACAGAGGTACCCTATGGAGAGCCACAGCTCCTCTGTGGTATGTGCAAGCTGGCAATGCCATTTTAGATATGAAACTATTAACAGGTGCTTGACTACTGGTTACTTTTCCAATCACATGGTAGTACATACACATGCAAATCAATACTTCAAGCTATACATTCCAGACACGGCTCATGCAACCTGCACCCATTCCTCCCCGAAGTTTCTTCCACTAGTTTATAAACCTATATTGTCTCAATGGAGCAAAATGACAGAAACCAGCTATTTCTTTGACACCAAAGTGGGAGAGATAAACATCAAGTGTTATCTCTTGTCAGTAATAACCTTATATTCAGATTGGCATCCAGACTCACTCTTTTAAAGTTCGCCATTAAAGAATTACTATGAGCTGAAACAATAGTGAATCCTTCCCCAGACCACTGACTCCACAAAAAAAATCACCAATAAAATGAGGTTTTGAGACAATTTATTATCAAAATATTTCAGTTTCCAGGAGCAAACAGCATATTAATTTGGAATTATCACTAAACTTTCTATAATCATGTCCAACATTTCCCAAGTCACCAACTATAAAAAACATGCAAAAGCAAAATATAAAATCTCCACAATTTTCATTGTAGCATCACTTTCACTATTTTGAGGTGGAAGGAAGCCAAATGTATCACGTACTCCAGGGAAGTACTATGCTTTGTTCATCAGGATCAACACGATACGTATTCATTTGTGGTTTTTCAGGTAGACTGACCTTAGATTATAAACAATAGCTCATTATCCATTAAAATATTATTATGACGTATGTAAAACTATTGCATTTCAAAGCTATGTTGAATTCATTGTGTAAGCTCCAAAGACATACTAAGCACAGCTCACCAAAGGTCAGGTGAGCTTAAACTCTGTTCTTATGACAAACCACCATTCACTCAGTTTTCTCAACACAACACTAAGACTTTTGAACTATGTCCTTCCTTCCTTTGCAAAAGAATGCGAAAATTTTACATCTATCATCTGAGGAGCAAACTCCTTCCCAGTTAGGTCCACCTAGCTCATGTTCTTGCACAATGCAATGCTGCATTTAGTCTTGGCTTTTTGAGAGTATCAACAGGATAACAGGAACTATACTTTCTTGCCCTGGGAAGAAAGGATTTGTGGTACCTTTCTGGTTTTAACTAACTCTTCTCTTGAAAAGCCAGCAGACTTAAGGAGGGGAAAGGTTCTCACCCACAATGTCCTTTGAGGAGACAGAATGCATTGGGTTTTCTACCCACTCTCCAAAGCCTCTGCAAATTTAGATCTCCTTGCAGAGAGGACAAGGCTGGCAATGGGTTTAAGGAAAAGGCCAGGCCATGGATGAACGGATGACAACAAGACTCCAGCAATAAGGATGCGCAAGAGCAGAAGGAACACATGGCTGCAGGGCACTCTGAGGATGGGCTCCTGGGACAAAATACCATCACATAATGCCACTCAGCTGAAAGGTGGCTTCTCCATTTGGCAGCTCCCTGCAGGCCTCTGCTCTGCCTGCCTGTCTTCTGCCATGGCTCTTGCCCCATCCCCTGGCTTTGGCTCTGCTCCCAAGCACTCTGTTCCGCTCTGCTACTTCTCAGTTTCATCCCACAGCTGGTCCCCAGCCCCTGCCCTCCTCCTCACTCCCTTTCTCCCAGGCTGCATTCACTTCACTGCACCCAAGGATCTCGGCCTCCTGTTTGCATCAGCACTCTCCAGATTTTTTTCCCCTGGACATGTTGCTCTTTTCTTCCTTACCTCCACTGGTGATCTGACAGGTTTCCACCATGAGAGGCCACACGTGTATTCCCTGGGGGAGTCCTGTGCCCGAGGGTCAGCAGGGGAGAGCAAGGCCCAAGCCTGAGAGACCTGAATGCCCCAAATGATACCCTGCTTTTCTCCATATTTACAATTGGCTGTCCACGGGCTGCTGAACAACAGGCATGCAGTACACTGATGCCCTTTCACCAAAACAAGTTCATTCCTATTGAAACAAGTCTTAGAGAGTCTCTCCAGGCACAAGAGGGAAAATGCCACGTCTGCAATGAAAAGGACAGAATGAAAGAAAGACCATCTACCCCTCCAAGGAGGAAGGTTGCCCAGCTGAGCAGAGTACAGGAGCAGGGCTCTGTCAGTCTGCAATCCCACTGCCATCTCTTTTTTTTGTAATTTGTGCCCCTGTTTCTGCCGCTTCCCCAGCTGCAGATGGCAATGCTCTCCGACACCAGCGCCCGCAGACAACAAGTCCTCAGTAGCTATATTTAGCAAAGCCACGCCGGAGTGTAAGTTCATTCGACTGTGCTCATCACAACTGTTACTGTTTGCATTAGACCCTGCGTTTTCTTTGAGAATTTACTGGGTTTACCTCTTTTCTTCCAAAGTGCTGGATTTCTTCCTCGTTACAGAGACAACGGTCTAAAGCTGGGGCAGGCGGGTCAGAGCAATGTAACTACAGCACAAACCCTTCACCAGCAAGAAAGGAACACCAGGTAATAGAGAGCCCCTGGGGATACTTCACACTGGGCAAGACACTTTGAGGAAAAAGAAATGCCTGTAAATGTTGAAGTCTCTCCCATTATTCTATCTCCCTTCTGGGCCTCTCCATCCATTTGTATGCCATGTCCTGCACTGAATCACACGTTAAACCAAAAAACGAAAAAGCACATTTTGTAATCAGCAAAATTATTGCCTTCTTAGTGTTTTGTTGTAGGGAAGGTTATTAAATGTGAAAATATTACCACATGAAAATATCTGTGCATTTTCACCCTTCTTTAAAGCATTTGCACTTTCAAAGCTGAGAGTGGTTAGAAGCAACGGTACCATAGAAAAATAAGGTGCTGTGCTGTTTTCATGACAGTAAAATTCTTAGAGTTGATATAGTACAAAAGTTTCATTTTCAACCGAAATACCTATTAGCTGATCTATTATCACTTCTGAAAACAAACACGTGCAGTCCTGAAGAACTGCTGCCATGATATATGAAGTAAATTTATTCAAAATTATTGCATTATACAGGGGAGCAAAAAGAAATAACAAAACCCAATACAAGCTAAATCTCACCACATCTCTCTTTTTTCTTGGAAGATGCCAAAAATTCTTACTGATCTCAGCTTTTCATGACACAGCATAGGTAAAAAGCTAATGACAAAACCAGGGACTAAAATCACCCTGTTTAGTGCAGTGAAAACTCAATTTTATACTTTGTGATCTCGAAGCCTGACTAATGCTACTGTTTTCACTACACATACATGTTTTCAAAATGAAATTTCAGGCTGGGACTTTGAATTAGTTTAAGGCACTTATGGAAAAATCCACCACGGGAAATAAGGCAATCAATAACTCCTCTCAAGCACAGACTAACACAGAGCTCGCCGGTGAGTGTCTTTCCTTTACCCATGATTTTCTGCCCTCTAAAGATTCAATTTTCTGTACGACTTATTTATTGCTGATGACTCAAATTCAGTGTCAGCATCTTGGCAAGAGGGATTTGAATGAAACAAAGCTCCTCATAAAGAGAACTGTGAGTCATTTACTTCTCCCACTCATGATGCAGACAGTCTCTCTGTCTGGTCTCCCAAAAATATGCCAAGAGACAAAAGATTTCATTTTGGAGGGTGCAAGTACAGAGATACCAGAACTCCACAAATATATCATGTAACACGTAGAAGAACACAAAAATATATATCAGGAGTAATTTTCTTTTCCAATGTCTTTCAAAAATGATGTTTAACCACAGCAGCAGCTTAGAAAACTGCTCAGAACTAGGATGAAGGAACATGGGAAAGTATGGCAGTGGGCAGAAAAATTAATGGGATCCCACACTTCCACTGCAACCAGTGCCATAAATTACAAAACTGCTCAAGTGCCTTTAAGGAGATTATGCTGTAGCTTAAAGGTTTCAATTTTTTTTTAAAGGTGACAGTTTTACCCACCTATATCTGAATTCCCTTTTTCCCCCAAGGGTACATTTTGTTCCTCTTTGTTACAAGCAAAGCAGAAAATGGCTGAATTTCAGTGAAAGATAAGGAAGAGTGCTCCATGTGTGCTTACAATGTGAAGCTTAGAATGTTTCCTAAAGAGGGTTCTAGTTCAGGAGAGAATATTTAAACAGATTATGCTATTAACAGAGAAGGTAAACTATTTTAACAAGGCTGAAATTAGAGATTCAAGGTCTTCTGAATTTAGAAAGTATTCCTGTTCAAAATAAATACTTTCTTCCTATTCTTTTGATAGAAAAATTAAATATCTGCTGCATAACCTGCAACGTACTTAGCTTTAATTCAGATTTTACTGTTTTAAAGAAGTATGTGAGCAGCAAATAATTTTGTATGAAGCCATTTTTTAGTATCTCAACCTTGAATCCCAGAAGACCCCACAATGAGTTCCCACACTTACTTTCCGGTCCCAAAGTCTTCAGCACCTTTTTCCAATACCCAAAGCACTCCTGGGCTTCAAAAGAAAGGAAAAAAAAGCCATGGGGGTGGCAGAGGGGAGAAGGAGAGCAGGGAAATCCCCCACAATGAACCCCAAAACGCCTAATTTAAGCCAATTAAAACAATCCCAGGGATTTTGTGACTCAGACTTTCTTGGGGCTGGCCAGGTTGGTGAGCAGCAGTGTCTGCCAGAGGGGTGGCACTGGGCCAGGAGCTGGGCAGGCTGCAGAGACCCCGAGCCTTGGCAGGGCAGCCCTGGGGGAACCGTGTGATCCTCGGGCATCCTGGAGCTCCCCTGGAACGGGGAATTTGCACAGCACTACTTTTATGGCCTGGATTATGGTAAAGTAAACAGAGGCTGGTTGAACAGTGAAGGTTTCCATTCTCAGTGTCAAGGGTTTATTTCATTATTTAAAGCTTTAACGAACACTTTATATAATGAAAGCAATCCTTGCCATTTTTGGAATTTTATGACTGTTAGGACCCTTCATAATGTTGTTTTCCTTCCTTTATTGCTTTATAAGGCTTATGGGGCACCCTTGAAGTGTATATCCTTTCTGCAGCTGCTGGAAGCTCATCTTTCATCTCTCCACTGGCTTTCCTGTTGCCTATGAGGCATTTGCCTGTTCTAGTTATTCTCCCTGTCTCTAACAAACGGTGCAGAGTCAGATCTTGTTCAAGATAAAAATAAAATACTATTCTGAAATCTATGCCTAAGGAAACATTCCTGATAAATGTTATTTAATAGGCAGGCTTTATATTTCAAGTTAGAAATGTTCCCTACAGAAAGATAATTACAGCAGTAATTCCACTTATCATTATTTAGAATTTACAGTTCAGAGCAAATCAGACATTTCCATAAATGCCGCGCTGCGTACTGCAAATTTGTGTCCCGATTTTTTCCCAGCCCTGAAAATGCCTTGGAAAGAAAAATACAGCAGGAGGAGGAATCCTAAAGGAGGAACATATAATAGATATATGAAACAAAATTGAGAATACATATCCAAACAAGTCTGTGTGCATATTTGCTCCTTTGGGTAGAAAAATATGTTCAAGGTTTTTCACAAGGAAAAACCTGCAATAATCTAAGTTAAATGGTAAAATTTGTTAACAGTGAAATTTCTTATTTTGGCACTTCTCCAGGAAGCAGCCTATGAAAATAATTCTGCTTGTAACCTTGTGCTTTTAACCATCTTTTTCACTACTTTTGACATTACTAAGTTTAAGGAAAAAAAGTGCAATTTGGTTAATCTTCTTGGAAGAAAACACAAATGTTCTAAAAATCAACAATCTTTCATCCATAATTTTGCTCCCGGTACACTGAGCATCACAGTATGACTGCAGATCTCTTCCCAAATTTCAATTCAGAACAGAAATCTGGAACTCCTCTTTTCACATGCTGGAAAAAATAGAATTGTTTTTACCTGATGTACTGCAGCGTTCTCCCCATGGCCTGGGCTCACCATAAAGCTTTTGTATTTGGTATTAGTTATGCTAGTCAATAATAGAACTGATTCGATCTACAATATCCGAAATAATGTTATTTTACCTTAAAGTGGGTTAAAGACATTATGTTGACTTTCAAAATAGGTATTTAGAGCAGTTGTACTGTAGTATTAAAATGCCAAAATGTCCAAATGTCTTCCCACAGATTTTGTAAAAATAGAACCTCTTCTGGGGAAAAAAACCGAAAAACTTCTTCATGCAAATGCAAATTTCCACATACTCTGACAGCTGGATGCAAAGAGAGAAAAGCACAGATATCTTAACTACCATGGGAAAACTAAAGCAGGAATACTCTGTTTTTAAACAATTTGAAGACCACTAATGGTTCTGGAAGATTATTCAGGAGTTTTAAGTAGTTGTGAAGAGGGACTGGAATTACCATGACAACTATGCTGAGTGACCAAAATGTCTTTAAAATTGTATCACTTGGGAGATCACTGAGCCCAATAATCCGGTCTGCAATTTTAGTGCACCGTGTTTTGCTACATGACACATATGACTTTCAAGAATTTGAAAAAAACAATGATTTATGAAGGGAATGTAAATGTCTTCCATGGCAATATTCACTTCTTTTTTTTTTTTTTCTGAAATGACGATATTTGGTTTACTAAATTCAGTAAATAAATTATTTCCTGTACTATCACCAAAGTTTGTTGCAAGCAGTCAAGGATCATAAATGCCTATTGCCCATGAAAGCCTGATACATCCATCATCTGCTTCCTACTCCCAACAGTTGAGAACCAGCCCTCTCCTAAGCTCTAAGTCCCCAAGGGTGAACAATGAACAATGCAGTGTGCAAGGAAGCTGCCAGACATCTCCAAGTTCTGATAAGCAATTCTCCCAAAAACCTAACCCACACTCCTGCTGCCAGTCCCCAGTAACTCCAGCTCTTTTTTCAAGCTTTCCAACATAAGTAAAATAATTTGTTTCCTTCCAAAAAAGCCCCCAAGTCTAGAAACACATTCATTTTAAAAGCATCCAAAAGGGAACAACCTCCTCAGATGCACAGTCCAACATCCTGCTAGGCAAGAACAGCAGATCAGAGTGAATACCCTTGCTCTGAGTGATGAGCATACTAGCAACAACACTGCATAGTTACTCACATCCTCTCTGTCTCAGCAGATTTTTAACTATTCTGTGCAAAATGAAACTACCTCGTTTACAGTTCCCTTCTTGGAACTGAAAGATGGCCATCAATGGATATACTGAAGAGGCAAGATGTTGTTTCAAATCTGGAGGAGAAAGGAAATTTAGTTTAATGTGCTTTTACACCTGCCCTTATACATGAAGGCATCTTCTTCAGTTTTATTTTTGTGAGACAAGCTGGACATGGTCCAAAGTATAGAGTAAGTCACATAAATTTAGAAAATCCCATACCTCTTTCTACAGTATTTCTTCTTGGTTTTCAATGAGGTTCTTGCTACGATGGCTGCAATGGACCCTTGTGTTATTTCACCTGGGAACATGGTTTCACTAAGCAGAAGAGCACCTACAACTCAGACACAGCAGGAGGTTGCATTCAGGTACATTTTATGAATCTAATCAACAGCCTCTGACGCATATTCCACAGTCCACATAATCCTAAGCAGGTGCAAAATTTTGTTACTCCTGTTCTACCTCTCACACAGTTGCAAAGTAACTCTGACATTACAGCTAGACACAGAAAACACCACACACAGGAATTTCTGAACTGTAATACCATAATACATAAATACTGGTGCTGTCTTTCCAAGGAAATTCATTCATAATTTTGTGCCTCAGTACTTCATTTCAGCACATGAGGCACCAGCCCCAAAGCAGACCATCTTCACTTTAGTTCCATCCCACTGAAGGCCAGTGGCAAACTGCTGACAGGTGAGACAGACCACAGAGGCTGCCTGGGGAGTGAACAGAGCAACCTCAAAGTGATGCCTTCCCTGAGGAAGCATTGTGGAGGGAAGGACTATGGTTTTGTTCACAAACCTCACAGCTCACCTTCACGTGGGGAAAAAATGACCTCCCATTTTACCAACCTTATCCTTCAGGAGGTCTTAAAAGGTGACAGACAAGTACACGGCAGCTTCTGAGTCACTGAGTCCCATGTAGTGCAGAAGAGCTGGTCAAACATTCTCAGGAAGAACTGAGTCTCATCTGGAACTAAATTCAACTGTATTCTTTGACTTTTTTATTCCAAGCTGCTCTAGCATCCTCTTTACCATTCTGGGGGAATTTTTTCACTGATCTCGATCTTTTCAACTTGAAATGTTTTCCTGGTTCTTTGGTAGACAAACTTCATTTGTCTAAAAAAAGTGAACTACCTCAGAAAAGCAAGACATCAGCCAGTTTTGTAAAACCTATCTTATCAAAGATAATTCAGGTTGTGTTTTATCAAGTTTAAATTTACCTTCCTGTCTTTAATTTTTGCTTTTAGCATTCCAGTGCTGATATTATCTAGTTGCCTACTTCAGCAAATTTTTCTTCCACTGTTATTAATATATAATAACCACTACACAAACTGTTTCTAAAAAGACAAAGGCTTCCCAAACTGCACAGTTCCTGGAAGTGTTTCTTTTCCTGCTAACATGAAAAAACGAAACACTCATTTTTGTTAATATGCAGTTCAAAGAAAACCCAGCTCAGATTTTTAAGCAAATCTGGGTCTGAAAACTAAAGAAAACAGAGCAGAGCAAAATGATCGATCTATCTATCCTGGTGATTTAGAGTAAATGAAATCTGTCTCTGGTCTCAAGAAATCAGAAAAATTAATCCTTATTTTATAGCCTGCAAATGCAATTTAGGTTGATATGTTAAAATACATTTTGTTGACAGTCTATTTGATCCAACAGTGAGATATTACAAAACAAAACAGCTATTTAAAGGTCTTTGCAATACATGAACTGCAATTCATGTTAATAAGACACCCAGATCACTTCATTTTTTCTATGCAAAAAAACTACATTTGAAAACTGTCACTAGGATATTTTTGCATAAACCAGAGAACTGAAATTCCACTTTTAAAAGGAATAACCTAAAATGCATTCATGTCATTTTCCCACTCAGTCCCACAAGGACCTCAAACAGCAAGATGAATTAACATCATTTGATTACTCAACTCAATCCCTAGCATGTTACCAAAGGAACAGAAAAGCCCAAAAGCACCTCACTGTTCTCTTGTTATGTGGGCAAAGTGTTTATGAAGCACTGGAAGTATGCATCCTTTGACTCAAGGACTCCTGTTACCAAAGACTGCCTCAGATCCTACTCTCTTAACAAAGCAAAATCCTACCCTCTTAAGCCTGCAAAACAACTTGAAAGGAAAAATAGCTGCATACCTTCAACTACCTCAAGACACAATCGATGTCCCTGTTCTCCACAGGTTTCACAATATTTGACGATTTCGTTTTTTTCCCTGCTGTTGTTCACCTCTGAAGGCTCCTAAAGGTCTGTAACATTATTACAGACCTAATGTGACAGCTCAAACTGATGTTGGCACAAAGCAGCTGTTCTCATAGGAATTATTACTCTCCAGAGCCTGTGGAATACTTGGAAATCTGCAAGCCTCTGCTAGGTCCAGAGCACACATTTCCATGCAGCTGGAAAATCAGATCTTCATACTCTCATTCTTCTTTTTCTTCATTTCCAGCTTACAACTTCTCCTGATCAAGATATGGAAATTTGCTGTGGTAAGCCAGATGTGCAAACATTTTCTTTTTTTCCTCAGTTCTGAGTTCATGATTTATTTCATACGTTAATGAGGTTATTCTGTGATTTCTGTAGCCTTTTCCCTCAGATTTCAAAAAATAATAAAGTACTTCAACCCAAAAGAAGCCACTAATTTCACATCCTTGTTACATTCTTTCCTGCAATACAGACTTCTTTTCAAAAAGAAGCTGGAATTAAATCATAGCTATACTTACTAAAATAAAAGCAAGCAAAATGTTACTGAGGAGCGTTCATTTTCACCTGTGCTAGAAGCCAAAATCAGCACTGCTTTTCTAACAGGCAGGCGTTTGCAAAGGCCATTTCCCACGATGACATGTTTCAGCACTTTGGCTTTCACAGACAGGGCTGGTGGTTTAGAAGTTTTTGAGAAAGTCCATGAATGCATGTTTGTATCACTATGCCAAAATAAACTCTTCTGCTCTTGTTCTCTAATTGTCACATGGTGAAAAGTAGCTAATTATTATCACAAATGTTTGTTAATTTGCTGGTTTGCAGGAATTCCCCTTATGGCTTATTTATTTTGTGGATCCATAGGTAAATTGGCAAACGTGCCAGCCTGAGGACTGAAGGAACACCAATAACACACCTTACAAAAGCCAGCATTCCATCTGCTTTTACATTTATAATACAGCTATACTTTAGAAGTGCCAATAAAGATTACTTAACATGCAGAAAACCAACAAGAGACTTGATTTAATAATCTGTTATTAAGTCCTAGCTGGGAAGTAGGACTAGAAGAGCCTGGGAAGATAGCCACCTTTCAAGAAACTAAGAAATCAAGAATTAAGGTAGGATTTACACAAATATACGCAAAACATTGAATTTTCAGCACAATTCACACAGCACATCCACCTAGACTGCTTTGGACAGAAATGCATGTGACCAGCATCACACGTCAGCAATCAGCCTTTGGCCTTGTTTTGCCATCCAAGACCCTCAGTCCCGCAGCTGTGTCCTCAGGCACCCGTTTGGCCCACAAATGCTGCTGGCCTGAGTGCGCCGTGTGGATGGAGAACTGTCCACTCGAACCTGACAAAACCACAGATGAAGTATCTGCTGAAGGTACACCACTGCTCACTGTCCTACACAAGCAGATCCACACATCCAAACAGACCTGTGACTGTAAATCCACATGGGCAGAGCAATGCACCATTCAGAGCAGCTGCCGGACCAGGGGATGCTTAAGAAGAAACTTGATAAACCTGAAACACTAGGCACAAACCACACCTTTATTTTCTTCTGCTTGTTTCTTACCCAGACTTGGTATTTTTCTCATTCCTCTTTTCTCTCCAATGCACACTGATGCTGCAAGGCTGTGCCACAATCCCATTTCAGTGATCTTCATTCGTATCTACATTCTTTTCTGCCTTGCAAATAATCAGCTGCTCAGCTCTGCTTCGCAGGTGTCCATACGTTGGTGTCCACACCTACCTGAGCAATGGCCAGCCTCACTCAGACCTGCAGACCCTGAACCTGCATTGCAAACATCTTCAATCACCCTCTTGCTGTTTAATGTTCACAAGGTTTATAAGCTTTTTAAAAGTTATATTACTTAATCATCTGCAATCTCAGGTATTGCCCATCCTAACACCCTCCTGGATCAGCTGAGTCCAGCAAAGGCTTTCCACAGCCAAGGCTGACACCAGACCTTGCAACCGCTCCCCTCTGCACACGGTTTGGAAGTTTCACCGTCAGGTCCACAGGAATTCCTCACTTTCCATTTGATGTAATCACTACTGCATGACTTCCTACCATGGTAGCACTGCAAAGCTGACCTCCCTATTTGAACATCTCAGTTTTCACTGCAATCCTCAATTTTATAATTCAAACAAGGACAGCATAACCAGAATCAGATGCTTTCTTTAACTAAAAGATGATCCCCACCACAGTTACATAATTAAAACAGTGAGTGGTATCTGAAAACCTTTACAGTTAAGATGGGAAAATGCATCATCTTTGTGTCTTCCTTAAGGCAACTAAGGCTTCTGCCACTTCTCTAATAATGTCATGTTTTGGATGTCTGAAGACATTAATTTTCATGGATGGAAAAAAGAAACACAGGAACGATCACACTGGATCCCGTCCAGTGTCAAAAACGGAGGAATGGTCACACTGGATCCCTTCCAATGCTCTTTCATGTCTCTCTGCCCATACTTACTTACTTAGGGGACATAGTAAAGCAAAAAGTTTCAAAGAGAAAGTGTCAGTAATCTACCCTCTTTCTCCTCACAGTGTCATTATATCAAAAGCTAATAGAGATTCACCTAAACCTCAGAGTTTACATTGCAAATACTACTGCCACAGCTCAAAATACCTTTTGCCTCCCTAGGAAAACTGGAACCCCGTTTTGAATCTCGCTGAAGTCTTGGCCTCAGTGAGTTTCAGTGAAGAATTAATTCCACAATGTAATTACATTCAGTGTGAATTTGCCAAGTTTTAAGTTATTTAAATATCCCCCTACCCTCTGCCATGAAAAGTTCATGACATACCTTCTCTGCAGCATTCATTATTTGACACATTTTCGTCAGTTCCTCCTTGCAAGATAATTAATTCCAGATTTTCAAGACTCTTTAGATAAAGGGTTTTTTCCCATGCTGTTCATCATTCTCACCTTGCTACCACAGTCACAGGCCTGTTCCCCTGTGGGTAAGGCAAGGCAGTGGGTGGTGAAGGGAGGAACACCCGGATCATGCTCCAGCCTGGGGTTTCCCAGTGCTCCCAGCCCACGGCTCCCAGTCCTGCGCAGCACTGCCCACGTACCCCAGCTACTGACACCCATGTTCATATCTCCCTTCTAACCCAACTGTTTCTATCTTGAAAACTCTGAATATACACCTGTATCCCAGAGCCAGTATCACAACCTCTTATCAGCTCCCAAACGTAGAGATTAGCTATGTTAAATTGAGCAAACTAGACAGATCTGCTTTTATAGTAAGATGGTCCAAGGTCAGAGGTTTAAAAGGAAAATAAAAAACTCATATATCACACACAGAACATCTTGGAGTACTTCATACATCCAAACAAACAAACAAAAAAAATTATATGCATCATTTATTTCTACATTGCTAAAAGCTTTCCATATAATGTTTGCAATTTCAGTACCACCAATCATTATGTCATCATTAGGACTGAGTTTTTCTGTTGGATTTTTTTCTACTTTGAACTTCCCCTCTTTTTTTACTTGGCTGCCTAGTTACTTACTGCTGTAAAAAACACATTTCTTCCAGGATAGCACAACTCCTCTGGTTCGTTCCAATCAAAATTATGCTACCCCAGATTGCTCTCTGGATTGAAGCAGAAAGTTTGAACATCCACGTCACCCTAAGCCTATCTCATTTGAGAATATTAAACCCAAAAGAGTAAAAGGGTTGAAGGGATTATTAAGACAAAGACATATTTTTGCTTCCTCCAAGTTAGAAAGAAGACTTTAGTTAATAAAAGAAAGAATCCCCTTTCCACTTGTTTCTTGATAGGATTCTGTTCCAAATCTTTCAAAAAGAAAAATAACATCACGTGTATTACACTGTTATTAACCTTGTCCCTACAGCTTCTCTCCAAAATGTGATTAAGGTAGTAGCTACTGTATAAATATTTCTAAGTACCTTAGTGGCTTGTGATTTTAAATCTGATATACACATGCAGTTTCCTTTTCTTCACGTCTTTGAAACTGTATATACATATATACACACATATATATACTGTATATATATATACACACACACATATAAAATAAAAATTATTTACTTTCTGTTTAGGAAACTGGAAGAAACAATCCCAGGACAGTTTCCTTTTCAATCTAAAAAGCAATGTAGTCAAGCCTCTAAACACAAAATATTTGCTGATTTCTTTAGACATGGCTAACTCCTATACAAGAGGTCTGCATGAATACAGGACTACTCCAAAAAACAAAATACAAATATTTTATCAATGAGTGCCAAAGTGAAATCAGTACCCATCTCAGTAAACTGGAAGAATAAAGTCCTTCATAGTTCAATTTGCATTTTCACTGGTATTTAGGCACATCCTTTATGCAAAGGTATCTGAGACTTCTTTTGCACAAAATTATGATACAACATACAACCACCAACTCTTTAGGCTCATAAATTTTGCAAGGGCTCAAAATACCAGAGCATACTAAAACTATAATCTGGGTTGTGATTATAGGTACTCTATATGTATGTCCAGATAAGACTGGCCCAGCCTCTTAAAATTCTGGGCAAATTGAGGAGTAGCTCTGCAGGTATCTTTGCTTACCAGTGGGCCACTGTTGGTTATGGTTCAGTAAGGGAAGAAACACGGACAATCAGGATGCAAGTAAAGATTTTTTACAAATATATATTGACTACAGTTTATTTACTGGGTTAAGTTCCCATTTGCCAAAAAGGCTTAAGTAAGGCTTACAGCTCCTAGGAACAAACACTGAAATGTCTTTCTTTTAAATTACATTAATTTACAAAACTGACCACTTCTGACTCAGAAACCATTATTGTGTAGTGCTGACCTGTTCTATAGTTTCAGGTGCACTATCAGAGCACATTAGGACACAGAGAACCTGGAACAGCACTTTTCTCTGCAGCTTTTAAGTACCACTGGAATATAAATAATGCGTAACAACAAGCACTTATACCTCCACCATGAAAAAACACCCTGAGTTGTATACATCAGGCTGTGTATACATTTTCACTCTTTAACCTCTGCAAGCTGTATGTCAAACAGCCCCTTTAAAAATCACAAGTTTTTGCAAAGTCAGGCACTGCATAATGGCTTATTTCAGAAGTTACACTCTGCATACATATGTATGAAGAAATTACAGGGGAAAAAAGCAGCTCAGCTTATTTGTCTTTTGGTCACCTAATCAAAAAGGTGATTGGATTCATTTTTACCATATCAACGAAGTCACTGGAGAGCAATCACAACTGTTTTTCCATGTGACAGATGAATGACCTGTGCCATGGCCTCAGAGAAACACAAGCCCATGTTTTGTTCAGGTACACCAGGGCCACAGTTCCCTTCTGCTTGCACATGCAGGGAATATCAGATGTGCTGCGGCAGTGCTTGCGCTCTTTTCTTTCTCACAGCATATCATGGGGCGTATTTAATTCCTTTCATAGGAGACCAGGAGGATACCAGCCAGGAAAAGATGTAAGATATTAAGGATGCTTGCTATCCATGATCAGAAGGGGATACACTGAGTATCTTTTATTTCCCAGGGGAAATCACTGCCCTAGTGCAGCCAAAGTATTTAACACTACAACTGAAGATTACAGAGTGGGACACAGGCCTTGGCTTACATACGTAAAACCCACACACGCATCCCTGAAAGTCAGTTCAGCAATTCTGTTCACCAAAGAGTATCGCAGATTTGCCTGAAGCTCACTACTGCCTTTCCTCCTCCAAAACATTGTCATATTGTGAATTCTCTTTCCCATCTGGGCCAATTCAATGCACTTTTTTCAGGACTTTTTGAGGGCCTTGTGACACTTTCTCCCCTTCATCTCCATCCTAAAGCAGGAGCCTTGGCAGTTCTCTCTCCTCTCACAGCCAATGCAGGGCATTGCTAACACACTGATCTTCAGCAATGGATTCAGCAGGTACTGCTCCCATCAAGTGCGTTTACACAGTCTCCAGCAAATCTCATTGGTAAATTCTAGAAAGATTCTCAGGTAAGCAAGCTACTTACTTATCTGGCCACCCACCAACACAGGACTAACAGATTCTGGTAAAACTTGGGATGCAGGCTCCTGCAAAGCTATGGGCTGCACTACATACAAGTGGAAAATAACAGAATAATAGAATATTTATTCATTATATATTTATTTTAAATAAGAAATAAGTATATGAATACATAATCAATTAATATATTACTTATAACAACTGGAAATAAGTAAAACAATAATGGGAAGTCTCTGGTACAGTTGTCAAGACATTGAGCAAGCCTAAAATACAGAGCCACGGTAAACTTAAAAATTGAACAAAATTACCTTGTGTTCTAGAACAGGGAGGGAAGAGAGACATGGAGAACCCAGATATAACCTTGGCACCCAAACGGCATTTGGACTACCTACAGCTTCTCCTTTTAGCCTCAACCTGTTCTCTTTCAGTTCCAGGCAGACAACCCTTCAGCCTAATCGTATTGTACCCTAAGCCCTGCTGAGAGAGGCAACCACAGAATCACAGAGTATCCTAAATGGGAAAGGACCCACAAGGATCATGAAGTCCAACTCCAGCTCTGCACAGGATATCCTAGGAGTCACACCATGTGCCTGAGAGCATTGTCCAAACACTTCTTGAACTCTGTCAGGTTGGTGCTGTGACCACTGCCCTGGGCAGCCTGTTCCTGTTCCCAGCCACCCTCTGGGGGAAGAAACTTTTCCTAATACCCAACAAAAACCTCCCCTGACACAACTTCAGGCCATTCCCTCGGGTCCTGTCACTGTCACCACAGAGCAGAGATCAGTGCCTGCCCCTCCTCTTCCTCTCACCACAAAGTTGTAGACAGCAACGAGGTCCCTGAAAGACATTATAAGCACAACTCTGCTGCTGCTCCCTTCCTACGCACAGGACACAAGGATCAAGACACAGGATGAAGTCTTTGGTTGTGGCTGAGAAAAAAAACAGCTCCATGGGTAGAGAGTTCAGAAGAGTGAAGGAGATGGATTGCAGATCTGTGAACCTCAGCAAACAACACTTTTCCTCTATTGTTCAATATTCAATATTGCAAAGCAGCGTTACACTGGACAACACGCAGGTTGCCCGTGTTCTCATTTATACAAACCTAATTTAGTGTTACACTTCCTCTTCTTTCAGCCACTGCCTCTGTTTCTTGCAAGCAGCAAACCCAGTACGGACTCAAAAAAAAAAAAAAAAAAAAAAAAAAAAAAAGCCTCTGAAAGCTCATCTTTCTGAGTACTGTTGTGTAGTTACTTGCATCTGTAACTTGCTCTCATAGAAATAAATGCTAACATGCTTGGAAAATGTGACTTAATTTTGTGATGTGAATGAGTTTTCCTGTGTAAATCTCTCTATACAATTTTATGCTATTCTTTCTAAAAAAACAGAAATTACTACTGCCTTCTAGTTGCAGTTCCAGAGTGAATACTGAGATGTATACTCTGAGTTTTACCACAGCATGACACAAGGGAGCTGTTCTAACTCCCTCCCACATTTACTAACAACAGAAGTGTTTTGTTCACATTACATTCAGCATTTAAGATGGATGCATTTACTAAACAGAAATTAAAGTAACTGAAACGCTGAACAGTGAATAGACATTTCCATATATTTCACAAACTCATCTAAGAAATCTTTGGTCATTGGTGCAGAAGGCTTTGACATGTTACTCATCACAACTCCATCTCATAAGAAGAAAATCAAGGAAGGTGATTTATCCCCAAACTCCCACCTCTCTGGCACACAACTACAGGCAAGCTGATGGCAAGTCACTGCTTCCCTTTTTGTGCTCCAAAGAAAGAAGAGGGAAAGTCAGAAAAAAATTAAAAACCAAAATAAACAATTCCTTAAAGGAGAGAACTACACTACAAGTAATTATAGATATACCTTCATTCCAGAAATACTACAGAAGGACAACTTTACAAAGCAACAGCATCTGAGATTTTTGCCTCCTTAAAGCAACCAACACAGAAAGTATTTCACCTGTTTTCTATCTGCATGCATATATAGGTCCTGCTATTTGGCATGGGGATGCACTTAGATAAAATGGTTTCTCAAATCACACACCTCCTAGTATTGCAAAAGCCATGGAAATTACAGGTTCCACACATCCATCTACCCACATATCATTCAGATAAGGTAAGTCTCCCTCAGTTTGAGGCCACCATGCAGGATCATTTGCATTGCTATTCTGCATAAGACAGCAGCAATATCTCAATGCGAATATTTCTGTGTAACATAGTAAGCAATTAACAACTGCATCATGGCACTGTATCCTCTTGTTATACTTACTTTAAGACACGAGGAAATAAAATAAGTGTGACTTTCCAGAAGTCAGGTAGGTAGTCTATGACAGCAGTGGGAACTGAATACAGATCTGCAGGTTGTGTATTACCCATAATATCAAACTACCCTTTAAAAAAAAGGAGAAAATCTTTCAGAACATGATGTTTTTCTTCCCTTCAAACGATTAAATAGATTCTGCATTCTCTTTTTCTTGCTTTCATAGGTCACCAGGCTACACAAACAGCTTATTCTGTATGTGTAAAAAAGGCAGCTTAAAAATACCTGTTCACTTTGGCTGGACTGAGACTCTACGTCTCTTTTAAGTACAAAGGCTGAAAAATTCTCCAGCTCCCCAATTATCTTTATGATCTACATGATCATTTTGATTAATAACTGACAATGCTCTTCTGTAGTCCTGGCAAGGTTAGTTGCATATCATTACCAGCCCACTCATGTTTTTGTCCAGGAAAAGCTATAGAAGCAAATACACTTGTGATATTCACATCTTCTCTGAAAAAAAAGAAGAAAGAACCTGTCCCAAGAGATTGCATTCACTCACCTCCTCCATAGAGAGTAATGTTAAATACTGAGCTGTGGTAAACATCACAGTCAGACAAGAGAATATCAAAACAACATGAAAAATCATCCTTACTCATCTCTTTTATGCAACAACATACCTACTGCAATTCAAGGAGATAAAAATGTGTGAAATACTGGGAAATATAATTGAAAATAACCAGAGGCCAAAAGCAAACAGACAGCAGCAACCATTAGTAGAAACTGGAGAACCTCAAACCTACATCATCATTTAAATTCACGGTGAGCCCCATCCTGCAGCGCACTTAGTGAGAGTCACCTCACCTTAAAAAGAATGTATCAGGCAGACGGTGAGGGCGAACAGATCTGTTGAAACACTTCTGTATATTGAAAGCCTATGAAAACATGTTCTCTCCAGGAGACAGATTTCCATATAATCATAAATAGCATATACACGGCGATACAATGGTTTCCCATTTAATAAAATAGGAAAAATAGACATCCCAAGATAACTATTAAGCAGCAGATTTAAAAGAAACTGAGTAAAGCAGCACTTTTCTACACGGCACATCACTCCCATAAGGAACTGACTGCTCCAGCACACTCTACAGGGCAACAGTAAGATTAGCTCCAAAAAGGGATCTACAGAAAAAGGAGGACCAGACACATGTTGGACCAGACATAAAACAACTTATGCCTCTCACTTCAGAAACTAGGAGGCTCTATGAAGGGGGAATACTATTCCGAACTTATGCTGGGTTTTTCCCCTAATTATCCATCCAGAGGTGGTGGGTGATGCAGCACAGGCAGGCTGTGCTGCTGAAATGAATGATTTCAGCAAGGCACTACAGCTCTTGTGGTGTTCTCAGATCTCCTGGCTTCTCTCCTCTTCTGCTTCCAGCCATGGGCACAGTGCAGAAGCTGCTGTCAGCACTGGCTCATATTCTCCTTAAAATGGATAAAGATCAACTGCCATTGACCAGTGAGTCCCATCAAGAAGCCTGCAGCCCCCAGCAGATCCCAGCTGAATCACTGCTAATTGCATCTCAGGTGCTGCCTGGAGTGCAAAAGAAGGTGCTCACCTCGGGCCTCTTTCATCATCTCTCCTTATCAGTCAGCATGTGTAAGGTGACTGGTGAAAAGAAAGACAGGTGGCTTTGTGGACACTGATGTCAAACTGCCAGGACACAGTTTAAGGAGCAGGAACAAACAGCAGTCTGTTTTCTCTAGTTTTTCTCCATGAGCCAATAATTTCTCCCTTCTCCTTGGAGATGATGTAATTCAAACTTTCAGTCTTCCAAGAAGTGGAGAGTTGAAGGGAGATATTCTATACATGTCATTTTGGGCCCAGTGGTTTCATTAAGCAAGTAGACAAATCATACAAGTTGGGCACAAGAATTCCTGCTCCATTTGTGTGAATTTTGTTTATGCATGCCAAGCACTAGAATGGGTTTCTCTGGCAAATGAAGAAGAATATAAATTAAAGTACATATTAATTACACACTTTATCTGCAATCTAAACTAGCAGGTATTTTCATTCTCTATATGAACATATTCTTGAAGCTGCAAGATAGTAATTCAAAAGACAAGCAATTCAAAGCTTCCACGGATGACACTGCAGGTAATGAGATTTTTTTTCCCCTGACATCTTGTGTTTCATCTTACCTCACAACTAAATTATTTAGTGTATTTTTAAATATATATATAAGCATTCTAAACACTAAGCTGCGTATGACCTAGTTATTTTGAGTTTTCAATTAAAAAATAGATATTCCAGGAAAAAATATTTCCTATGCAATCATCAACTGAAGGAAGTCGATTTATTCCACAAAACAAAGACCTATGAAGGTGAGACACATGCACCAGTAAGCACGAGAAATCTTTTGAACTGCAGTTCTAATTCAGAGAAATGAGTTTTCAATTAAAAAACAACATTTCCCATGTGACTCTCCCAGTCACCAAAGCACATGACAGCTTCAGCTGCCATCAGTGTGGTGGCTCTGACAGGTCACTCCACAAAGGATGTTGAATGCGCAGCTCATATATAATTGCCTTGATTGTAGGGATTTGCATATACATAAAACACAGGCTGATGTGAAGACTTCATCAGCATGAAATGGAGGTGGTTGCATTCTCCATGCATGACCAAAGCTGTGAGTACAATCAAAGACTTTAATGTAATGAGAGTTTTTAACACTTTAATCACCTCTGCTGAGTGCATAAATAAACTGATAGGACAATAATGGAAGTTGAATTACCTGCAGATTTTACTACCACTAGATGTTTACCCTGTCCATGCCCTTGTTTCCTCCCACTAAAATAAAAATTAAAAAAAAAAAAAAAAAAACAAACAGCTGAGCCATTCTAAAAGGATTTTAAGTCTGTTGTAAAAGAGACCAAGTGATTAACTTTCATGAGGCTTCCAAAAGACCCTTTGAAGTCTGCAGAGGAAGTCTCCATCCAGGGCAGTGCCTCTGAAAGCACACCTGTGGGACAGGGAGAATGACCACTCTGGAGGGAAAATAATCCAAGGGATTTGTCAGAAGATTGGAACATAAAAAAGAAAGAAAAAAGGTAGTTAAATACAATTAACTCTCTCCTCCCTGCTGAGCTGCAAGAGAGCTCAGGATAAGTCCCATGCTGCCTTTGAAATGCTCACACACAGGATGGCTGGTAAAGGTAGTCCCATGTATGATGAAGGCAAAGCATGCTGCTTAAACCAAAGAATTTAGAAAACTGGTAAGAATTTCTATTGGGGTTTGAGCAGGCAACACCGAGATAGGTACCATTATCTCAAGCAGGCATTTGGAGCCCTACAAGGAGTGCAGAAGAATGCAGCTATGACAAGGAAAAGAATTCTCCCCTTGTTGCTTTACACAATCCACTGGCACGGCTTTTTCACCTCCTGGAAATCCAAAAGCCTTCACATCCCCATGCAAATGTATTCTATTCCTGCATATGGAGCAGGAGTTCAAATATCTCTGCATCAGGCTGCCTGTGCCAGTGCCCACACTGTGAGCTGCTGAGGGCAGAAGTATTAAAAAAGGGGATTTATAATATTTTTAGAATATAGAGCTTTGTTCAATTTTGCTTGCCAATCTCTTTTATGTTTTACTTGAAATCATAAAATACAAGTCACGGGCGGGGGTAAACCTAAAGTAAAATGAAAACTACAACTATGGCCAAGTTCAAGAGAGTTTGATTTTGTAAAATAAAGACAAAAACCTAAAAGCGCAGTGCTAGGTTTCCCTGGTAAGAAAGTGAGTGATTTTCCAGGCTGCACTGGATTTAAGATTTTAATAAAAATATGCCAGAAAGCAGGAACAAGGTTACAGCCAGGAATATTTAAGTTTTTATGCAGGCAAAAGAAAGCTACAAACAGTACAGAAGATTTGTCTAGAATGTTTAAAATGGAGAGCATGCATTTATCAGACATTGAAGCATGACTTCCAGCCTGCACTTCAGAAAAAAAAGGTAAAGCATTTTCAAAATGCCCCACAACTAACATCTACCAAGAAACAAAAGGTGAAACCATGTAAAGGTTTCACACCTTTTCTCGGCATCTCTGAATCAAAAAGAATGGGAAGTTATTATACAAAGACATTTGTATAATAATATGTATATATAAAATAAGTGTTTTAAATAAACTTTTTTGAGTCAATTGTTTCAGAAATGTGTAGTTACATGACACTTCAGAAACTGTTTGGCCTCCCCCATTCCCGTGCAAGACTAAAATAGAAGTTTATGCATTCAAAGTTGTCTCAGAAACATTATTTTGCCTATGCAATTTCTGCCTTTTCATTGCAATGCAATAAAAATGACCCTTTATTAGATAGAAAAGTATCTAATAACAATAAATACAAATATAAGATTGCAACCTAATCAAAGAAATCTAACAGAAAAAAGGTGCAAAGGTATTTCAGACAGTCATTAACCCTTCTTACAAGTCACTGCAATGAAGTGTTAAAAGGGGAACACATAATGCAATTTTACAGGGTGAAGAACTGTACCCTTGCCAGCACCTTTTGCAGACAGAGAGGACCATGGAGTCAAAATGAAGCCCAGGAATTCTGCAGTGGGAAAAGATTCAACCAGTGCTCACTGAAATTAAAAAATAAGCCTGCATGGTGTGATGTGTTTACACACCTAAAGCACTAAGATTGCCTCACTGGATGCTCAAAACTACAATTTCACTTTCCCCCTCAAAGCACTGAGCCGGGAGCAGCTCTGGGTCCCCTTCCCCACAGTGACAACCGAGGTCTTGCCCCACACAAAGGCCTCCCAGCGAGCCAGGCAAACACTTCCACGTGCCTTTGCTGTCTGCTGGAGCGTGCCCACGTGGCTGCTCTGCTGGGAATTTAAATTAAGTAAGAAGTTTAGTGCACTGCCTGTGCCTGCAGTGGAACAGCAGATTCCAGGGTCAGATTAGGGCACAGGCTGCGGCATGGGCTGTCAGTGCCAGCTGACAGGCTCTGGCACAGTGGCAGGGATGGCTGGGATGACAGGGCTCACTTGCACCAGGCACCTGGGACAGGCTACCAGGTTCTGCTCCCTCAGCCCTACGCAGGGTTCAGGGTACCTGTTTTGTGCCAGGGTACTGAATATATACACAAAATTTGTGGCAGCCCTCATGCTCCCACCCTGTGAACCGGAGGAAGACCCGCACACGCAGACACAGATATACACAAAATAATCCCACCATCAGGCCAGAGAGGACCAAAGAAGCCCAAGCACCACGTAGAAGGAGATGGCCAGACAGCTATGCCAAGACAGTCCCTGCTGCCGACGGTGCTTGCCACACAGGCAGTGCTAGAAAGAATTGAGTGTCATTTTTAACTGTTATCATGGAAATTTCCAACAGCAGCTTTTACCACAGGGTAACAATAGGGTCCTATGAGAAATTAAAGCTTATTTGAACTGGATGATTTGCCCGCTCGGAACACAATGGGCCCTCTTCAGCAAAGGAGAGGTGTAATTTGCTGGTTTTGCAAGCAGGAAGGATGGTCTTTTCTCCACAGCCCATGTGTAACTGAAGGCGTGACCGCCAGAGGCTGCAAACAGCCCGGCAGGAGCACAAAGCTCCCTACATCACACACCAGGAGCAACCTCGAGGCACAGGCTGGACAAACAACAGCTTCTGGTGGGAAACAAAGCCGCCTTCATGGCCCCAAAACTGACGGCTCCCTGTGACCCAGCACAGGTTTCTCCCTGCCTGTCTCATGAGGCAGAGCCCCAGAGTGCCCATTGTTAGCACGACCTTTCCCAAACAGAAGCCCAGTCAACTTGCTGCGTGCCCAGAGCGGCTGCCTTTGCCGAGGGCATGGGGAGAACAAGGAGAACACCAGCTCCCAGTCACACCGTGGGTGTCTGATGTCACTGGTGGGATTTGGCCAGTGCTGGTCCCTCCCAGCTGCAGCTTTGGGGAGTTGCATCACGGAAGAAAAGTGCAGACACAAGCATGGAGGAGCTGCACAGTGAAGTGAATGACGGTCGCAGCTGCTTCCCTGCAGTTGTGGTTTAGAGCCCAGGTGAGGAGGAGAGTAGGAAAAACTTTGCAGCATCTTCTCCTCTAAAATCGTTCTCAGAAAAAAATCCCCCACTGTCAGAAATGCCATGCTCACTGGAAAATGAGACGATAAAGAACACCGTGGGCATTGAAACCCAAAACCCAAAGCCCAGGTCGTGTAGGAGGAGTCCCAACTTCTCCAGGAGCTAAGAGGGAACCTAGGGAATCAACACACAATTTCTTTAATGACTTTTCTGCTCTTTGGCTTTTCTCTGTATTTTTCACTAGCAAGAACGCTCCAAGACTGCCATGAGTACACCAAATGAATTATATTTGCATATCTTGTATTTGTTTCTATTTCTCCTGGAAGAGCTGGCTTTGCTTTCCCCATTTGAGAGGTAACAGAGGCAGGGAAAGGTCTGTGACCTAAAGGGTAAGTCCATCAAAGAAGGGGCAGCACCGCAGGAACAGGTGATTGCCTTAATTCAGCTCACACATACACCAGACATTATTCAGCAGAATTAAAACTCAAGGGAATTCTTATCAACAGCAACCAAAACCTCCCTTACATCATTTGGATTGACAGTAATGGACTCAAAACCGAGCTGAGGCTAACCAAGAGGTTTCAGTTCTTTTCTGACAAGCCCAAACCTGATTTATTCAAACTGTGCTATATCTGGATTCTGTACTGAAATAGTACAAAAACTTCAGATTTGGGAGAACTTAGATTTGTGTTTATCCAGTTCCAGGAGAAAACAAAGTAGATGAGCATACATGGAGTGGAAAAGCCTAATTTCCAGATAAAGACTGTTCACCTCTTCAGCTGGCTCAGCTCAGAAGTCCTTGTGAACTACCTGACACGTGATACAGCCTGCACCACAGTCTACCTAAAACAGCATCTCCAGCTCACTTCCAGGTGAAAATTCCTTTCATCAATGCAGCTCTTGCCCACCAAGTAAGCCAGTAGAAAACAAGTTAACCTGCAGGTTAGGAATTTGGAAAGAATACAAACCCAGGCAGGCGTTTGTCAAAGTCGTGTGGTAGTGCCAGCAGCGCCACCGAGCAGCGACCTTGACATGCATTATGTGCTTGCATCTGCAGTTTAACATGCATGACTTCCACAGAGGTCAGTCATTCAAAACAAAATGTACACTGCCTCTGTTCTTCAGCTGTTGTTTTGTTTTATAGCATTTACGCACAGCACACACCCCACCCCAGAAAAATTCTTCATTAGCAAGAAGATGGAGCATGGAAGAGAATCACCATCTTTGGTCCTGCCTTTCACCTGGGTTATCTAGTGTTGCGATTTTAAAATTTTACTTGTGTAAGCCTGATTTAACTGAATATTACTATAGAAGTCACAGCTCAAGGTTTCTGCCTCAGATTTGAAATGGCATTCCTGTGATCTACTGTGAATTCTCTACTGCTATGAATTCTTTATTGCGGTTAATTGTGATGGTGATACTTAACCTTTTTGTGTGTGGTACTTCAATTATTTCCAATACTTTAACATAATATATATTCAAATAGCCAGTAATAAGCCAAGCACCAGTAAAACTCTTGCCAAACCAAACAACATTTGGTCTTAAGCCAAAAATCTACTTGGGTTCGATAATTTACTGCAATGTTCATTTAAGTTCAGTATTCTTCCATCAACTTTCAATAGTGCTGTTTGGTTATTTTTAGTTTATTCCTTCAGGTGAAAAAGAGGTTTCATCAAATTCAACAGTAGATGAAAAGACACAGAACTAACATCTCTTGAATTTCCAAGTGCTACAAGGTGAAATAATATTTATACTTTGTGTTGCTGCCTGATTTTTCACATTAGCATATCTGTGGTTTTTATCAATTTTTCTATTGTGCTCATTTTGCAAACATTCTACGCTTAGTTTGTAAACAGAGGTAATTAGCTGACAACAAACATGATTGAGGTTAAACATGCATGAAACTATTTTCAAGATTGGGACCCAAATTAGTTAAGCTTAATTCAGGTCATTGTTAATAAAATTTTTAAATCCCACTATTTTTATGGATGTCTTTGAAATAAACTCCCTCACTTCTCTTTGATCTTCTTTGTTCTCTTCACCCTACTGCTTTACCGGTGACAGTCAAAAGCCCAAGTCTGCATTTTTTAGATAGCAACACTGTAAAATTTATCTACAGCTTTCTAAACTGAAAAATAAAATTATTAAAATGGTTGCTCAGAACTTATTGCCCTCTCTTCCAGGCAGAACTTCTGCTGTTTTACAGCAGTAAAAAGCTTTTCCTTGGAGTAACAATGTAAAAGCATCAAAAAATTTATTTCATCAAGTTGGCAGCTGCATATATGTCTTTAGACTGGTTAGGAAAGAAGATTGCTGGGAAAATGGTAGCAATATATTTCCTCACTGTATATGACAATACTTCATTACAGCAGGACAATGCTCTTGTATTTGCACATATATCACACTTCTCTCAAATTTCTATCCCTCTTTTCAGACCATATTTTTGTGCGCATGTTTATTATATTTACATTGGGTGTTCCACAGCATTATTCAATTTATGTCTGCCTGGGTGTGTAAGTAAGCAAACAAGTGTATTCTTAAAAGTTATATCTACAGTAACATGATGATTGAATTTATTCTTTCTGTTACCAAGCGCAGCTTGTGAGATTCAACATTTCTCTTCCTACTGACCACAAAGACAGTTGTGCTCCAAATCTTGTGTCCATTCAAAAATAGATTAATTATAAGAAATTACAATGTAGTTATTATATTAAGTCTTGCTTTTTGTAAGAAAGGAAGAAACATAGGCATACCAGGGCTGAAAGAACCATACAGGCAATCATGTACACTACTCCACAGCCAGAAGTATCTATGCAATAGACAGCTCATAAGAGAAGTCTACAAAATACTTATTCCACTCTGTTGTTCATCACTTTCCTGTAAGCTTCTTAACCCTTCTGGTCTGTTTAGAACTGTCCACCTTCAAATGTAATTCAAAAAAATCCTACAGAAACTTCAGGAATGAGGAACATTAAGTAAAGCGGATCTTGCCCTCGTTACCTCTGTAACACTACCATGTCTCCTCTTATACCTCACATAGTTCAAACAAAAAGAAACCATTCTTAATACATATTTTAGAGGAAATGCCCTCTTAGGAAGGAAGTCAGATGACCAGGTGGGTGAAGGGAGTCTTCACACTTCTTTTCCTGTGCTACTCTAGCACATGCACCCCTTTTGCCCTGCATCAGCTTTGGCAGAGCACAGATATCTTCCCTCACCGAAGAGACAGGGCTTACACAACAGTAGAAAATCCATAAAAACACAGCTATTAAAAAGTACATGTTATTACTAAAGGCATTAGAGTGAATATAAAAGAAAAGGAGCGTATGTGTAATTAAAAGGCTGCCCCTCATTCATAAGGTTTGAAATCAAGAAAAAGCACCAACCTCAAGGCTAGGAAACATGTTTTATGGAAGGTAGTTGTGGAGAGAAGCACCATGTGTTCCTCGCTGAAAGCTGGTAGTGTTAACTGGGGGTACATCCAGAGGCTGTGACAGCTCTCCACAGCCAAAGCAAACACTTACAGGCTGAGGATTTTTGGTGTGGCCTGTGCACAGGTTGTGCTCACAGAGTCTTCTGGCCTATTTCCCCCCAAAGTCAATCTCACTTCAAGCTCTTTGCGTATTTGAAAAACTACAGGCTAATTATACACCACACATTGCTTTCACCATCCAATTTCCAACCAAACTTGAAAATAAAAATAAATTTTCACGTAGCACCACATATGACTGGTACACTGGTATTTAAAATAGGAGCCTCTCATGTTTTTAAGCAGTTTTAAAAGCAGCAAACTTGCACAGGAAACTCTTTAAATATAGTATAGGTGTCACTGAAGAACCCTTTATGTTTATCCTTGTGCTTCAAATTCACACCAAGCAATGCTCCATGGCAGCCACTTTTGTTTTGGTCCAATTTGGCAAGATTCTGGTGTTACTCAATCTAGTGTAAATTCTACAGCTGGTCAGAGAGTGTTCTGTGAGCTGAGGAAAGCAAAAACAAACGTCTTTATTTTCAGTTAAAACCAGAAAGCCTAAGAAATGTTTATTTGCAAGGGGGGAAAAAAAGAGAAATTTCCACTTTTTCAAAATCTTATACAGCTTGACATTTCAGCAGAGCCATGTTCTGCCCCACACCAGGATGTAAGGCTGTCACATTTCCCCATGTGGAGACAAGCCCAGCTGGTTCCCAGCCTTCACAACACTGCTCCATGGAAGTTATGAGGTATGCAATGACTGCCTCTGGCAACTCCAAACGAGAGACCTTCACATTTAAAGCCATCAGGCTGCATTCCCTAAGATTTGATAGGCAGGGAAGCCTGCAGAGGAGCTCAACTGGAGATTTGCTCTTCCTCCCTTCAACTGGTGTGAATATACCCCAACGGGGGCCTCACCCTCCAAACAGGGAGCATCCACCTGGCCATTGGAGTTCCCCTCCTGGATGATGGTGGGAGGCTCTGGAGCAGGGTCCAGAGAAGGCAGACACACGGGAGGCATCGCCCCTGCCGCTCAAGCACAGCACTCCAACCTCTTCACCACCAGCCTCCATTAAACACTCACTTTAAACACTTTTTTCTCCCCTAACACACATAATTTTGAAAAGCACAAAGCCATTTGCAAAGGGTTGCGTTTTTTTCGTATTTCTCTTTTAATTGTTGCAGTTTAGCAGGAGGGTGGGAAGCAGGGTTGCCTGCAGGTGGGAGGGGAGGAGGAGCAGCAAACACTTTGCCTTTTGCAAGCACTCCCTGATTTTGTCTACCCCACACTGGGACGTCAAGGCCAGTGATATATATGCAGCTGGACAGGTTTCTCCAGGGGCTCGGAGCTGCACGCAGCGTTCAGCAGCCTGTGAGAGGAAATCAATGAGAGCTCTCCCCGGCCCCGCCGCATTTCCCTCCATGGCCTCTGTACTTATGCAAAGAGCGCGGTCCTTTGTGCCATCAGCCCCCGTGAAAGCCATTACAGCAGCTGAACAGGGGAAGGTGACATCGATAACTACAGCTACAGAAATAGCTTCCACAGCTCGGTGAAAGAAATACAGGCAAGCAAAATGCTACAGCTAAACCCCATTTCATCACTGCTGATGCAGAATGGTGCCTGGGCTCTTCCAGCATTAAACACTGGATGCATTGATACATTTTCATGTTGCTAAATTATCAGATATGCCTGCCTGAAACACATAATACCCCTTCTAGGTTTTCTTGTAGTGGCAGAAACCCAGCGGTCATCAGACAGGTCTCCCTGTCATGCTGTAGCCTTTAGATAGTGGACTCTGAAATGCCAAAACCCATCCCTCTTATTCTTTCCATCGCTATTTCCTGTAGAGTGGCTTTATCTGCTGGGACAGCATGGTATTTTTTCCTGAAGAAGCTAATAGTGTTTACTCTGTCTCCTTTTGAAAACAGTTTCTTTCCATTATGCATTTTTTGTTGATATTACTCTCTTATTACAGACATCACATGGCCAATAATAGTGTTTTTCTTAGCATTTTTTTTTGCAAATGTCTTTGTAATGTAGGTTTTCCAAATTCATTTAACCCTTTTCTATTTTTCAGTAAGTTCTAGCATTGGTATGGCTTTCTACATATTCCTTGCAACATAGCTGGTGCAAAATGGCACAATATTAGCAAAAACTTGTTTAAGTAGATACTCCTGTTAAATTTTTCTTTGCCTGTTTGTAATTAGAAAGCAAGAAAAGTCAGGAGCCACCATGGCTGGGATGATCTGATGAGACTAGAGCTGGCTGGCCAGCTGGCTATGGGGCAGTCACAGATGCAGGCACAGGACAAGCAGCAGGAACATCCCAGGCTCTTTTTATGTGGGACATTCAAGTAAAACCCTTCTTTCCAGTAAGTTGCCTTCTCGAAGTGATAAACCAATTGAGAGCAATAGAACAAAGCACAAGGAGGAGATAGCTTGTGCTCCAGCCCCACTGCAGATGGGATGGCTTGGAAAGCAGTGGATGAAGCCCAGGAAAAATCCTCCCCTTTGCGTCAGTGGCCCTGGAAACCCAGTGGGGGAGACAGGATGCTCATAAAGGCTGAGATTTGGCAAGACAGGCTGGGTGTTCAGCCTCGTCAATGGATTAATTCTATATTCTCCAAAGAGATGATACTCATGCCAGCAGACGGAAGAAAAACCATGCCCCAGTAGCAACCAGGTGGTGGCCAGTCCTGTGTTTTATCTGCTGGAGTTCTTTAGTTCAACCTAACCATGTTATTGTAGGCTTGCACATTTAAAAGCAGTCATCTGCTAATATGTAACAATTATAGTTCAACTATTTGTGAAGTCTGATTATATATATATATATATATATATATATATATATATATATATACACACACACACACACACACACACACGCTTCTCTTAGTGCTCAAAAAAAAAAAAAAAAAAAAGAAAAAAAGTCCAGCAAAAAGAGTAAAAGAGTAACCCTGCAATATCTAATGACCCAAGAGGATAAGGATAAAGAAATTATCAGTTGGGAGATGAAAGCATTAAGCACTGAAAACAAATTCCAAACTTACTTCATTATTGTGGACATACAGACAAAAGCCAGATGTTGGTACAATAAACACCACAATCTCTGGAATTAGGAGCAGAAATATTCAGTTTTAAATCGAAATGCTAATGATTCACTTCACCATGCAGGTGTTTAACCTTCCAGGCTTCACCCTACTTTCATTTTGTCTTTGAAAGGACAGACACGCTAAAGCAGAAAGCTTTTCTGCATGGACAGCTTCAAAACATACTTGTCAATGGTCCTGTTATGCAAAACTTTGGAAAACTCATTTCCTTGCCAGCAGGTGCTGGTAGCAGCCAAAGGGATTTAACCTCTCCACTGCCACACGTGATCAGTCCATTCCCAGGCACATCAAGGGACTGCTCCCAGCCACTCTGCACCAGCCCTCACTCTCAACACCTCCCATTACAGTGCAGCAACCAAACCCAATGCATTTGGTCTTACCCTGGGGTCATCCCAGAAAAACAAAATTTAAAATGTGTCTCAAACTCTTTATAGATCTGGTATCAAAGTCATTCACAGCCCATTATGACATGGCCCATTTTAAGACCTGAATCGAGCTCTTTTATGCACGTCCAAAGACTCCATTCCCACCTCAGAGAGATTTTAGCTTTCCTGGTACCCAGTCAGGCTCCTGCAAGCAGCCACTGCCCCAAAGCCCCGTGCTGGGCACTTTAGAGCTCAGGGAACGCTGGGGGTTTCACTGCTGAGTGCTCAGCACAGCGGCAGCAGCCACCCCAGCCCTGCCTGCCACTGCCACGCTCCTTGCAGAGGAAACCTGCAGGAACTTCAAAAATATAAATAATCATCTTGATTCAACCCAAATGCTGCTTTGCGACAACGCAGCCTTGAATAATATGTCCTAGTGTGCCACTTTGTTTCTCTCTCTTACATTATTTATCCTGTAAAGAGTTCTGCTCTGGGACATGCAGAAAGCTGCAGTCAAATACAAAGCACAATCAAATAACTGCACTTCTCAGGAGGCAGGCATCAAAGATGCAATTCTAACAAGACCTGGTCATTTTTTATATTCTGAATTTTTTCAATCAAGATATCCTGGTACAATATTTAAGTAGAAAATTAAAATAAATAAGCTGGGATTAAGATGAAAGGGCTCTTTTTTTATTTACACACATTTCATTTAATGATTTCACAATTTGCAATCAGAGAATAAAGCTGGGTTTTATACAGTTAGCGCCCCCAACTATGATGCATTGTCTGGCAGCAGGAAGATTTTAAGGCGATTCTGTTCCCCATCACTTTTTTTATTTAATGCAGGACAGCAGCAGGACCAAACAAAAGACATTTGCCCACTGGTAGTAAATGGTTGAACTTTAATATTCGTTTGTCTGAGTGATCCTTGCTTTGCAAGCTCTTGGTGCAATCCACTGTGGGCAATTACAGCTTTGGAACCTGGCAGAATGAGAAATGTCTGTGTTGGAAATGAAAAGCAGCCAACAGGGAAGAAGATGTAGTGCTTACAAAGCTATTAGAGGCATTTAAACAGCCATCTAACAAAAAAAAATGAGAAAATCTTTCTAAGCCAACAGTCATAGCAACTCCTTTCAGATGTTCCTTTCAGTCCTTTACAATATCAAAAATCAGGTGACATGGCACCACAAAAACTAAAATCTCACCAAAATAAATACCTGGTAAAGAAGCAAGTAGTTACATTAAATGTGAGTGAACCAAGCAACTTCTTCTAAGGAACTCAGGAAGGTAAAGATTGCCCATAAACATGAAAGCAACACAGATCAGCACTAAGCAGTGCTGTGTTATTTATCGCTTTATGGTTATATGGACCATAAGAGTGAGTATAAATGCCTGGTGAGAGGTCAGTGAAAAGGGAAAAAGGGGGAATAAGGCAGACCTCCCTTGATGGAACACGCTGGGGGAGGTGCTCCGGGCAGTTTAGAAATGAAGATGTGGAGTTTTTAAATTTGGTCCCGACACTGGATTCATGACACTTAATTTTCGCCATATATATGCTTGATATTTGTTCTGCAACAATGATTGATGCTTCCTCTAGAATCAGCAATAAGAGACAGGCACTTTCAGCTGGTGATTCACTGGATCCTAAAATAGGTTTATAAAACAGGAATCTCCAGGGATGATTCCATCCACATCCACTGACTAGGACTGAACTTAGCAGCTGAAGTTAAATGAAATAAATTCTGTTTGAATTTACCAGTCACAGCACAGGAATATCTGCCAACCACAGAATAAGAAGTAAAGTTGAGGAAAGGAGTTACAGTGAAAAAGCCACGTTTTTGAGCGTGCTTCTTCTCCTAATAATTAGGATTTTTGGATTCATGGAACTAGACTCCATGCAGAAAACCCATGTGATTTCATTCTCTAAAATTGTCTATATATATAGTTTTCTTCCTCAAAATGTAAGCAGTTCCTGAAGACATATTATGTAACACCCTTTCTTCCCAAATTCAGTTTTATCTGGCAAGTGTGTATTGTGCTCCTCTATTGGCAGTAGATCCCCACTTCCTTGGAAAATCTTGAAAACATGCCTCACATGCACTCACTCTTCCTAATGGAACCCAATGTATAAATGTAAAGATGTCTGCTTAAGTCCACTAGTGCAACTTCTGAAAAATTACAGTGGCAGAATTAACAGATCTAAAGAAATTATAAAAATACTAAAGTGTATTACTAAAAGAATATCCAAGTACTTTAACTTTTTAATCACACCATTTATGTAAAAGGTCGAGGAAAGACAGAAAATAATTAACACAACAAGATCACTCATAGTACAGCATCTATTTTAAATTTCTAGAGCTACAGAATTATCAAGAAAGCCATAAAGCTTGTAGGAATGCATAACTTACTTTTATGCAACTAAATGAAAATACTGAAGGATGTAACAATCTGTGTAATTTCAGGAAGCTGCTTCTCTACAGATGTCTGTGCAAAAGTCATGCATACGTGCAAAGCACACAAAACTCTTCATTTTTCTTTCTTTATGTAACTTTAAATCAGACAGGATTTTTTTCTGCTTTGTGCATTTTTTTCTTAAAAAACAGCTTTAGGTATAACAGTGTATCTTCTGAAATGTAAGAGGGCTGAAGGATTAACAGATTAAGCAAAATAAAAGGAAGTATTAAGACAAAAGAAACAACAACAATATTGTGAAGTGAGAAATTGTTCCAGCCAATACTACCAATGGTAAACATCCACCATCAATAAAAGAACTCCTGGGACCTACCAACACTGCACTAATGGAAAATTAATGGACCTTGCACAAACCTCTCATCTGCAAGGATCTTCATTCCACAAACACGACACATCATGCAAACTCAAAGTTCTCACTGTATAATCTGTGGCAGAGAAGATCTTCATGGATTTTTATTTTTAAATATATGTAAAATGTTTTACAGAATACACTGTAGGCATTTCTTCAAAATGCCATCAACCAACGCTGAAAATTCACCATCTTCAAAAAGAAAGCCAGGTATACATAGAAAAAAAAAACATTTTCCAATAAAAAGATTACAGGCCATAAAATAGGTATATAAACTAGAAGCCAGTTAGATCCTTCTGAGGAAACACTGAATCCTGCAGTAGGGCAGTGTCCATCCCCCTGAGCCCCCAGAAGCAGCCCCAGCCAGAGCAGCCTGGCATGGGGACCAAGTTAAACATGCCCAGCAGCATTCTTCGAATGCAATCAGATGTGGCCAGATGGCCTGAAGGCACGTCTAGAATCCAGCAATTCTGCTGGAACCAGAAAATGCCCTCTTCTGAGTTGTACATAGTGATCTCAACTGATCCAGAGAGAAGCAGGGCTTCTGGAGTATAAAAAAAGCATTTCCCAGCAGTTATTATCCTGTAGTACCATGTATTTTTTTTTCCACACTTTGGAAAATACTCCTTATTCAGGAAAGCAGTATGGCAGCTGCTATTAAAATTTGACCCCTGTGATATTAAGATAATAGTTTTTGACATAGCCATACTAAATGTCATTCTTCATTCTTCCATGTCACTACCAGTAAATCAATACCAGAAACTAATTCAGTGCTGGCAGAAAAGTCCTCCTGTCTTTTGACTGACAGAAATTAACGAGCTAAATAACATGAAATTATCTGAAGTCAACTGCTATTTGCATTAGTCCTACAGAGGTCACAAAGCAGACGGAATGCATACCTGGCAAAGTCCCATACCAATGGCAAAGTTTAGTTTACATGTAAAATATAAAGCAGGCTATTTTTATTAGCAGGCCTTTTACATTCCTCCTCTGCTCCAACAGGCTGGTTCTGCTCTGGACTCACCAGGGCTAAGCTGACGCTGCTGCAGTCAACAGCATGATGTGTGAGGGGGGAAAAAAAACCCAAACATTAAATGGATACCTAGGGGTTAAAGTTTGGGGGAAAAAAACAACAAGGAAAACAAATAAACCAACAAGGAAAACAAACAAACCAACCAGAAAACCCCAATAATGTTGCAAAGGATTGGCAGCACTCAGCTGAATTAGAGCTGCAGCTCCCACTTGCAGCTTGGCTGTCCATAAATAGCAGAGCAGCCACGCCAGGCAGCCACTGGAGGCTTTCTCACAGCCACTATCCACTGCCCAAGCTGCAAAAAACCAAACCCTTTCCCCACAGCTTTGCTGACCACCAAGGACTTTCCAGCCAATTGTCAAGTACAATCCTTCCCAGTGGGATAACAAACACTATAAACCCCCCGCCCCGCCGGAGCCTTAAATGTCCATTTTTTATATAAATTAAAGGGGCTGTTTTGCATCAGGTGACCGCCTGATTTGTTCGGAGGAGTGTGTGACAGTCCCGAGGCTACCAAAGGAGCCTTCCCGCCCACCGCCTGTCCCTAATTACGGCGCAATAAGTGCTCCTGTCAAGTACGCCCCAGCCACACAAAGAGCTCCCGTGTGACGTAGGAGACAGCACGCATAGATGAAAGGGAAATTTAAAAGGCGGCACAGTCCTGCTTTTCTTACTAGCACCGTCAAAAAGGAAGGAAGAAAGAGTGCCAAAGAGCAGTGGCATTTAGAGGTAGAGATCCTCAAAACAATACTTTTCTAATGAAAGCCCTGCAGGTCCAAACACTTCTTTGTTCCCTGCAAGTATTTTGGTTTAGTACATGACATAACGTTACCCCCACAAAACATCTCTCAACCTTCCCGCCCCCCACCCCCCCCCCTTTTAGGTTAAAAACACCTGATAGAAAATTCAACAATTTTCTTTTAAAAACATATACATAAAAAACCTAAATCTCAAATTGAAGGATTCTGGCATACTCATGCATTTTAAAACAGAAATGTTGTAACCAGAAATGGAACTCATGCTTTAACGTTAGCATGGAAGCATTCCAACCTAAAATAAAAGAAGCTACCACCTTGATGTAGCAAGCACTTGCTTCTGCATTATCAAATTACCATTTTGTCTTGGCACAAATTCTTTTGTATCATGAAGAACAACTTGTTGTATCTTCCTACCTCAGCCGACCAAACCTGGACGTCCTTGATGATTACATAGCCTTTCTTAAAATATATATATATAATCATGGTTAGATAGTTTTGCAAAACATGCCAGAAGTCAATACAGAGGAGAGATTTGTATACTTTCAGAAATTAATACATTTTCTGTAGCTGTTCACTGACACTTTATTCCCATGTGTTTGCTGTTGCCCTTGCAAGAGCTCACCCTGAGGAGCACCAGCATTTGCACCCTCCTGAGTAAACAGCTTCCCAGCCTCCTTCAGAAGTTATCGGTTGCATGCCTGAGCTTGGTTTTTTTTGCTTAAAATAAGTCAGTTTTGATCTGTTCCCTTAAAAGAGAACTCAGAAATTAAAGGGGTTGTTCACCACTTGAGACCCAGATAAATCCATATAGATAGATAGATAGATAGATAGATAGATAGATAGATAGATAGATCTAGAGGCTCCTCATAAGGATCATGTCTGCAGCAAAAGGGGTAAACCTACAGAAATTATGCAGTCTTTCAGCACCTTTTATGAGCCGGAGAAAAAGTAGAAAAGAGGGAAAAAGACAAATGCAATCAGGATTCTGTGCCAGGAAAGGCAGAAGCAGGAGAGAGTGGGCCCTGAAATGACACCCAGCACCATGCAGTGATGGAATGGAAGCGGAGGGAGATGAGGTTGCCACCTGGGGTGAACATGAAGAAGGATTAAAAAAATAATTCCATCTTGTATGTTCAAGTTGGAAATCATCAGCTCTCACTCCTAGTGCTGGTCCCATGGACCATCACCTCCAAAACCCTCCCCAGACAACTCTCTATCCAGAGCAACGTTTTTTCTGTGGTGCAAATTAAAAACTGAGCCTGAAGCACTGCTGCCTGCAAGCTCTAAATACTGGAAACACAACTATATTGGCTGTGGCTTTCTTACCAGCAAAACCATCCTACAGATATTCAAAGGGGTAACCATGTGTAAAGCAAACCTTAAAAAAGATAGAGTTAATTTTAGCTCAGGAGAGTCAACTTCCAACCCCAAGCAATCACGCAGTGCTCCACAGCCCTTTCCCTCATGGTTTTCACATTTTTTTTTCCCAGTTCCCTTCGCATGAAAGTAGCCTTAATCCCCCATGCTTCCTGAGTGCCCCATTAAATACAAGTTATTCTACAAGCTTTACACATCACATAGCTTAAAATGTCGTTAAACTCAAGGGAGTTTACTGCAGGGTGCTCAGACCTGGGTTTTCAGTGGTGATGTTGAGTAGGTAGTGCTAAGCGGGGCTGTGTATTAATAAATTTGTTCAGCAAGTGCTCAGTTTAAGATCTAAGTAGAAGACACATCATTCATTACTCCAAATGAAATCACTAACAGAACTTAAAAATATCTGCAAGACTTCTCCAACAGAAGGCAAAATATAGACCGTTATTTGCCCTTCACGCTAAATTAATAATCTACACAATTAAATGCTTGCAATTAACAGCCATTTATTATTTTTGCAGTGTATTTTCGTAATTGCTAATGTAGTATGAAAATCATGAAAACTGTCTGGGGGTTCATTTGAGAGATTTATTAAAATTTTACATTGGCTTACAACATGTACCACCAAAATGGAACAATGTCTACAGGAAAAAAAAAAAACTACAGACATTTAATTACTGAGCAAGGTTTTAATCAAACCTTTCTATTTTCCTTCATGGTAACAAAAGAGATGTTTCGGCACTGGGCCAGAAAGTAACTGTAAATTTGCATGTTCTTTGCTTCCGAAGAAAAGAGGTTAAAAATTCATCTTTAGCTCAATGTAGTAATTATTTAAAATCTCTGACATGAACGGTTGAAAAGTTAAATGTATTTAAAATTTAAATATGAAATGGGAAAAAAATGGGATAACAATGAAAAAGGACCACTTCTCCACAGGCTCTTTATGGATTAGTATTTTTCATAACATCAGGTAAAGTGAGATTCCTAAAATAAGGTATGGTTTTCAAACCCCCACAGCTCATCCCTCTGGGTCCTGCAGCCAGCCCAGCCCAGTGCAGAAAGGCTTGGAAGAAATTCTGCACACCATGGACTTCCAGTCAAGGAGTTTCCAAGTGAAACATAAAAACTTCTGCATTTCTTCAGTTGTGGTGCATTTTAACTCCTTGGCACATTTGGAGAAACCTCTCCCATAACAGCAATGGTCGAAACACTCCTGCCTAATTATCAATACACTGAAATCCATGACCACCACGTAAGTGATGCGCTGACATTTAGTCACACATACAGATTCAGCCACATCTGACTTGCAATATTGTATTCTTCCATCTACAGCCTCTGCTTAAAAAATGTATGAACCAATCCCACTGCAAAGCTCTATTCTGCAGATATTGTCAGTAGTTCAGACTTCCCCCATCCCACAAACATAGAGAATGGTCCTTACTGGTACAGAGCATAGAAATGAAGTTCAAAAACTTTTTTGAGAGAGAAACTTACCTAAAGAATTTGCAAAATTTTGTTTTCTTTGCTTTTTAAGGTATACAAATTTTGTCTAAGTACCATAGTATTTTCCCATTCTTGCATAACCAAGATAACATCATTAATCTTAAAGGGTTTTATTAATTTTTTTTTTTTTAGGAAAAAAGTGAATATTTTTCTAAGCAGGGCAACAAGGTAGAAAATTTTAAGAAAATGTAAGGAAAAAATTTGTCTAGCATCATCATAACTTGGGTTTGCACAATTTTTACAGTCACTGTGTACCCACTGATCAGAAAGATTTTAAATAATTCAAGTCATAATTACATTACTACAAATGCAACACATATCAAGGACATAACACTTGGCCAATGACTTTTCAAACAAAGCTCTAAGTTATAACCTGGGTTCTGAAAGAAAAGAAAGTCAGCCAAAGTCACATTACAGCAATTACCTTTAATACACTCCCATCTCCCAGAAACCTCCAGCAGTTACACCTTGTGCATTCAAGTGAGTTATCTCCACTCTCACAACTAATTTACAGAAGTGACTGAGGCTCTCTTGGGTGGGAAGAGACTCATTCTCATAGATAATTTTGTTCCACTGCTGCACATTAACAGGTTTTGTACATTTAAATGTAGGAAAAACCTCTACTCTTTACGAAAGACAACCTACGTGAGTCAATTTCTCAGCTGGACATGTACAGTAAATTAAGTGAGCAGATCATCATGGTGAGAAACCTCTGTGGGGAGCACACGTCCCTCCACCCCAGGAGACACCTGTCTTCCTTCAGAGCAGCTTTTCTCTCCTAGGCTTAACTCTCCTCCTCATTTCTGTACAAAAACACCATCATTTGGTTGCTCCCCTGACCTACTTAATCTATAGTGCATCTTTTCCTTCTGGAAGCAACTTAACACTACTGATAAGAAGCTAAAAACAAAGCAAAGCTCTATGCAGAGTGCAGCTGAAAAAAAGATACTCGGAATTAGAAACAAGACAGATTTTCAAAGTTTTTTAATGTATCTGCAAAACGGGGTGTGCTCATATTCCATGAACAGGAAACTGGCTGCATTTTAAAATAACCATGCTGGAAAAATAGTAAGAGCTGAAGAAGCAGAAGACCAAGTGAAAAGAGTTAAATGTGCAGTGCTTTAGAAAAGCATACATGAACTGCAAGAGAGCCACCCTGACAGAGGCCATAATGCTTCAGGACAGTATCCCTGCTCCACCACTGGCACCAGCAGAGGAAGATGCTAAAGCTCATGCTTAAGCCCTCAGCTGACCCTGGTAGCTGCAGTTATCAGTTTGACAGCCTGCCATTCCAATTCAGCTGACAACAGCCAAGCACAAGCACAATATTCACATGCTTAAACTTAGTCGTGCTCAAGTGCTTCAAGGTATTGGTTCCATCTCCCATCTCATTGTTTAATTAAACCATCACGTTACTCGGGTCACTGGTATTTTTGAGCACCAAGGAAGGTTTAAATGACTGTCATAACTTGCTTCTCTCTTCCTAAGAATACAGCATGAAGATGCTTTAAAATGACAAAATGTTATGAACTATTTTGATGCATTTACCAGTTCTCACTATTTCAGCTAATTGCTGTCAACTGAGTCTGAGTGTATCTGCCAGCCAAAATGATAGCAGATATCAAGGCCCCACAGAAAATGTTCCTGCACTGCAGGCTGCCATGGATGGTATGCATGTGTGGCACTGTGACACCTCACGTGGTTAGATAGGATAAGTCAGTATATTTAAAGGAGTTAGAAGCTAATACATGTGCCAAACATCACGTGGTGGTTTTTTCTTTGGCTGGCTTAGCTGTGGTGAAGCCATCTTGCCAAAGAAACAGCTCAGTTTAAAGTTCTGCTTCTCACCTTGGCACAGCCTAAACTCCGGTAGTTCCTGTTCGTTCCTGTGTAAATTTATTCCTGCAAGTTCAAAAGACACAGATGTCTGTTGGTGGGGGAGATAAGTATAGTCTAAATCAGAGCTCATGATTGCTGCTCTAGCACTGGATCAGGAATGAAATGCCATCAATCACAAAAGCTGCATGCTTTCAGCTTAACCTCCTGTAGGATCCAGTCCTTTCCTTCCTGAGCAGGCAACAAATCAAAAATCACAGGGTCTTCACTTCCCTGATTAAAACATATTTCATCAAAACACACTGAAACTAAACACCAGGATTTAAAGGTGATATCAACAGTTCATTGCAATTGGAATGGGGTGAAATTGGATCAGAGCACGCTGGGGAGCTGGTTGTGTAATGGCTGTGTGCTATCAGGTGGTGCATACCTATATTCAGGTCATTTAGTGCTTTCTAAATCCCATAGAAGTTTTTTGTTTGTTGGTTTTGTTTGTTGTTTTTTTTCTAACCTGGAGCATATAAATGAAAGTTTGTACTAGGATTTAGCAATTTTGGGGAAAATAGCATAGTCAGGTGTGTCCTCACTTTATTAGAAACTGGTTTTGGCTTTGTTACTACATATTTTCATTTCATAAATTTAACTGAAATTCTTTTCAATGAAACAGCCTATTGAAGCAAAAAATTCTACTTAGAATAGTTTATTAAAATTTTATTTTACTGTCATACTTTCACACACTACACCAGCAAAATATAATCACACCTTCTCCCAGCACTACTTAAGTTTCTAAAGCAATCCTTCAGCATGTGGAAATTTCTTTGATTGCTTTTTGCCCAGAATAAATATGAAAGCTGCTTAAGAGCTCAGAATTGCAAAACACTTGGTGCACTTCTACCAAGATCTTTTGAAGATGGAAGGTGGGCTGGCTGAGTCTGCTGCCCTGAGCTGGCCAAATGTCAGGCAACTCTCCCTGAGTGCAGGGTAGCCACATCACTGCTGTGTGTCACAGAACACCGCCAGCTGCCTGGTAGGCAGGGTGTCCAGCCAGCAGAGCCCCAACACACCCCCTAGAGCAGTTCTCCTCTAAAATCTATTGGTAATAGTTAGTGCCCTGCAAAGGCATTCCTTAGCGTACATTTCCCACTCAGAAATGAAAACCAAATTCCTTCTCTTCCACTGCTAAGCAAAGTTTTAGGGAAAAAAAAAAAAAAAGGACAAAAACCACCCAACAATGAAACCATATGGAGAGCAGAAAAACTGACCACAAACATTTTTTCTTAGTTCAGGATGATCTACAAGATCAATGGGACATAAATTATTTGTGAGCCAAGCTATTTCTGTAAACTCTACTGAATGTTACATCAAAGGCAAAGCAAAAAGCCCGTAACAAGCAGTTCAAAATAATTTCCCCTAACCTCCTTCAGTCACTGAATTCTCAGGTGTTTCTTCTAATGGAAATAAAAATATTTCTGTATGCGTCATTTCCAAACTGATGTTCATGATTTAAACTCATCACTCCCTACGTATTCAAGGTGACTCCAAAGTGTCATGATATTTTCTGTGTATGCTGGAACATGCAGGCACAGTGTGGGGCATTAAAATTGCCATGTGTGCTTTCCTTTATTACATCTTTACTTCATTTTGCTTTAAAAGTACTTTTTCTATTACAGGCTGCTGATCACAGATATAACCACAGCTACATAATTTTGCAACACAGAGTCCAAAGAGCAGCTTTCAAAACCCAAAATAAAGGGTCAGCCACTAGGCTGAAGTTCACAAGACAACACTAATGTTATGGAAAACAATGAAAATGGATGGAAAAAACACTTTTCTGTTTACAACAGATTTGACGTGACAGAAATAAACATTCCTGACCCTGCCTCACACAAGTCCTTTGCCTGCCCAGAATCTCAGTGTTAGAGGCATTTCCAAAGATTAATGGAAAACTCAGTTCATACAAACTGTGTGACTCTCCCTCCATGGGGCCCATGACACCCAGTCCAGGGTTCTCAACTTTAAATAAAGATGTGCCCAGCATCTCTGCTATGGGAGGGGAAATTACACATCAAGTAACGTGCAATGTTCCCCCTAGAACCCTTCTTTTTCCTAAAACAACTTTAAAAATAACTGGACACTAATAATTTGGATGAAAAGCAAGCCAGTTACCCTGGAGAAAGTACCACAGACACACAGTTTTATACAGTAAAATATGTTCTCTTTTTGTATAAGTGCTCAACACACTAATGCTAAAAGTAACAATTTTGCTGTTTGTCCACTTCATACACAGTAACGTTGTCTTAAGATAACATCTTTCTCTTATTTCTAATGATCAGTAAGAACTCAGATAAAGTTATCTTCAATTTCTTCACTTGTGGTTGAAAAGAAGAGGACATTTGTTTTTAACTAGACTATTGGCCTTGTCAAAACTTGTTAAACTAATTCTGAATCCTTTCCTACTTCTGAATGCCTCAAGGCCTTCTGTAATTAGGGTGCTGCTAGAGGGCCAAGGGCAAAAGGAAAATTGCTGGTTTGGAGCACCTTGGACAGCCAAGGTCACTTTTGGTGGCAGTGTAGAGAAAATCCATCATCTTGCTATCTATGCTTCAGGGGAAATAATACTTTCCTAAATATCTGAAAATGTGCAAACCTTGAACAGCTTAGAAAAGATACAGTTAATTATTCCTGTTGTGCTGTAAGTTGGTATTGCCAACTGCAGGTGGACCTGGATGTCCACTCTGTGTCCCAAAGTCCTGTTGGTACCTGTTCTGTTTCTCCAATAAACAGTGTATTACAATTCTGGTTGTTGCCATCTGGCAAAACCGTTTGAGTCCAAATTTCACAAATCCCCATTATTTGAGGCATATTCTGTAAGCATACAAATTATCATGCCAAGTAATTTTCTATATCTAAATTAGATTCCTTTCACAGAAAAATCATGGAAGTCACTGCACAATTCAGCTCCTCAACACATATCAAGAAGCATGTCAGAAGTTACGATTAGCTGATTATAGTTATTTTCCTTTTAACTTGTTTTAAAGTTTCACAGGAACAGAAAAGTTGGAGCTAAGCTTTATCCCTTACCACTGAAGAGCTACCTCCAGCATACTCACCAGCCCAAAAGGCAGCCCAGTGCTTATATTTAAGTTTATAGTTGTATGTTTCCATTTACACTATATTTAGTATTAAATTAACACCAGCATTACACAATAAACACCATTTGTACATGTGGACATTCTTGCTTTGGGGAAATTTGACTTCTCATGATGTCTGCACCCATTTAAGTGTGCACGATCACCTAAGTATCGTTTTCAATTTCAATAAAAGCATGTATATGAGGATTAGACTGCTATGAACACTGCAGTGCAGAGCTAAATAACTCAGTCTGCCAAACTAGTGTTACTATGGAAACAAAACTAATGTACTGTGACCACAGCTCTGACTGCATTACTTAAGACCATCTGGTTAAAACAAATATTTTTGTGGCACAGTATTTGTTCTTAATTGTGTACTGATCCTTTTTTTTTTTTAACATGCACAAATATATTACCTTTTATTTTGTACTACTAAACTCTGTTCAGGTTTTCACAACGCTGCACGTGATTGTAGTTATATTTAACATGCTTATGAATAAATCCACGCCTCCAAGTTAACCAAGCTTGGATGCAGGTTAACAGTCTGAAGTTCCCTGCTCTCTTGCACCACGTTTTAGAAGAGGTACTTTTTCATATTCCTGCATCACAGCACCACTGAAGAAACACTTTGCACCATCTGTTCTCCCCAGGAATGCAATGGTGCTGTAAAGGAAAGCTGAGCAAAGACCTCCCATCCACCCCATCCCCGCTCCCTGACTGCACTGAGGGTGCAAAGCACCTTCCTCCGCCATTGGCAGCTCCTCCAGCATCTCCTTGCTAGAAAGAGGCAGAGCACTTCCAAAGTGGTTTTTTTACTCTGAAGCATTTTTCAGAGTAATAACTCACTGCCTATCTCCAGTCTGGAGAAATTTAATATTCTGAATTGAGATGTGTCACTGCTGTTCAGATAAGAAATCAAATGCTTTCACAGGAAAATTCAGATTGAACATCAGTAATACCAACACAGAAAGGTGAGGACCACTTTTCCTATCTGTTTCTAAAACTGGAAAGATTTTTTTTCCAGGGAAAAATTAACGAACTAGGAGACAAGCAGATCAATCAATATTTAGTTCCTACTTAAGAGGAAAAAAAAATATATATATATAAATGGTGGGGGTTTTCAGGGTTTTGGGGGTTTTTTTGATGGTGGATTGACCCTGGCTGATGCCAGGTGCCCACCAAAGCCTCTCTTAGCACTCCCCTCCTCAGATAATACAAAGAAAAGCTCATGGGTCAAGATAAGGACAGGGAGAGATCACTCACCAGTTACTACAACCGGCAAAACAGACTCACCTTGGATAAATTAGTTCAATTTATAACCAACCAAGTTAGAGCAGGGTAATGAGAGATCAAACCAAACTTTAAAACCAAACCAAACTTCCCTACATCCCTCCCTTCTTCCCAGGCCTAATTTCACTCCTGAATTCTCCTGTCCTCCCCTGCAATGGCACAGGGGAACAGGGAATGGGGGTTGCGGCCAGTGTGTCCACAAGAAAAAAAAAAAAAAAGTAAGACAATGCTTGTCTATTTTTGCAAGCTCCACAAAGAACCATGTATTGTCCATTTATTGCAAGGACAGACATCCAGGCTGCATTCCTGAAATGCATTATAAATTTGAGGACATACGACTTGAAAAAACCAAACCTAGCTGGTTTTCCAATGATGAAAGGAACTGAATGTTGTCCATCCTGACAACGAGGCTTTTATGCCTGTCCCAGCCCCGGGCCATAGAAGTAGATTCAGCCTCTTGGCTTCAGCTCAAGCGTTCCTTAAAGATATGACTTGGAGAGGCAGATTTTTGGTGGCATGGATTATCCATGCTGCTGCAGGTGTGAAAAGTGGAGGCTTAACACTGGTGAAGTGACCTGCAATCTTCTTTAGGCAGCTCTGTTGCACAAAGCCTGGGAGACCTGCAGTCAGGAGGGCAGGGAGGGGGCCCTGCCTGGGAAAGGCAGCAAAGACACCACTTCCCTTTGCTCAGCAGGAACTGATGAAAGTAAAGAAAACTGGTGAAAGTAAAGAAAACCCAGAGCAATTAGTCTACTGCCCTATTTGCTTGCATGTCCATCTGCACATTTTATTTGGACACACCATTATGGTATGGGAAACTTGTAGGTCTCAAATTATACAAGGTGTGGTATTCTGATCTTGGAAACTACAGCAGAAAGTTAAGAATTCAGCTAGAGCCTCCACCTTTTTATGAAATATACATCTAAGGAAAATATTCATGTCCTAAATTTTGTGCTTCTGAATGCCACCACTGGAGACAGAAGAAGGAAATAGCTCTCAGTAGAGAGCTCCTTCAGATTACCCAGGGCAATGCTTTTTGGAACAACTTTTGCTCAATCCTGCCAATATTTCACTTTTTTTTCTAATTGAGAAAACGATGAGAAGAAGAATTTTTTTAGAGATCACGAACATTAAGAAAGCACAATCTTGCTAGTTCATAATTACAGCCTTGTATCAGATTGCCAACCATGTATCAGTCAAGCATTTTTTATCATTAAGAAATGGGTAATTGCAGCAGGAGATGATTGAAGGAAATCAGCCAATCTCTCTAACAAAAAAATCTATGTCTCCATTTATCAGATGGGTATAGGAAAGTGAGCATCAAATTTTGGCTAAAGGCTCCAAGAAAACATGCCGGGAGCTAAAAGCAATATAATTAAGAGGTGATTACAGATGAGCTTTACCTACAGCAGGGAGTGCAAAGCAGCACACATCCTCATGCCACACACAGATCACCCTTCTGCCAGGAGCTCCTGGTGTGGCTGCTAGGGAAGCATCCTCACAGGGAACACTTCCAAAGGGATCTGCTAGGAAGGTGGGAGCCACCAGCCTCCCTTCTACAGCCAAGAGCTACACAAACATGCAACCATGTGCACAAAGAGCTGGCTCCGACCTCAGGGCTGCCCTCGCCTCTCCTCCAGTTGTGAGCTTCAAAGAAACATTAAAATAATCTTGCTCCTCCAAATTTGATAATTGATGCTGGAGTTGCTGCCATCTGATGACTTGGTAAAGAGACAGGAAATAGGCAAGAGGAGCTACTCTGACTTCAAGACTGTTAAAAGCTGAATTATGTTTGGATGACAGAACAAAAAAAGGAGAAGTTCTGTGCTACAGGTAATCTGAGGGTACTTAACTAAGACAGCAGGATAGGGAAAATCTCCAGCAGTTTTCATCATCTTTGCAATACTACATAAATAAGCAGAATCCTTAACCAAAGAAATCCTGTTACACATAACTATGTTTCCATTAGTGGCTGATACAGTTTATGCCAAGACAGCGACTTAATTACATGTCATGTCCTAGTATGAGTTTCACAAAATTTAAACTAAGGTGTGTTACTTTGAGACACAGCATCCACATGTCCAGCATGGCAGCAAAGGGAAAAATCAGGCCCCCCTACCCAGGGCAGAGCCACAACACAACAGGGTCACCTACCTTCAAACTATATCTATGGATTATCTAACTAATTATCTTTGGACTTAAAAGAATATCCTACAGATTCCCCAAGTCCATTGAAAGTGTATCTGTTTTTAGCATATCAGAACATGAATGTGAATGTATTTCTAGTCCAGTTTGGCAAGCATCCCAGTACTGCTGTGATGACAAAATCAGATCAGCTCTGATTCCTCCTGACATTCTGCTTTGATGTGACAAGCATCGATACAAGAAGGTCCCATTTTTCATTCACTGTTTCAGGTGGGCTCCCCAGTTGAGATGATGAAGGTAAGAAATTCTGTGGGCAAAGCACGAGGAAAGTGCAAGGCTCACCTGGCCTGCTCAGCTCTCCAGTCTCTGCCGTGAAGGGTGCCTGCACAGCAAGAGTGACCCCAGCTCTGCTCACTCCCCAGCCCTCCAGCTGCCCCTCCAGCAGGGAGCTCCAGCTTCCCTGGAGACAGGAGACAACCTGTCCCAGCCTTTGCCATCAGTTCTACTACTTCTGGCCCTTGGACTTCCCACGTGTCCTTCTCTCTAAATCTCACTCCAAGTTCCTCGTTCTTAAGGGAAAGTATTTAAAAAACAAATCCTGATTGCAACTTATCTTCAGAGTCCACACCTTGAGTCACCCCATGAAGGTGTGAACATATGCTTATGTGGATGAACACACAACATGAATTTTGCATCACTGCCCTCTCTTTTCCTCTTCTCTACTGCTTCTCATCACCTCACTTTAGACTTTAGTCTACATAGCATGTCTTGTCACATCTGGGAAAAAAAACTATTTCTATCCTGCTTTCCACTTTCACATACCTTTCTTGCTTGTTGCATACCCTTCATATACATGTCACTACCAACAGTCTGATTAACTCCATTTCTAGCAAATTGTTTTTGCAAGGGAGAAGAAGAAACAACACAGTGAAAGTAAAGGAGTATCTTCATTAGAGAAGTACCTTATAAGATTAACATTATTGGATTTGCACTGAAGGATTTCAGACAACACCGTGTCACGGTTGCTTCCTTTGCAAAACTAAACACATTTTAACTGAACAGCCAGAACCTTGGCCTCTGTCTGGACTCCAACTCAACTTGTTCATCTCCATCTTAGATCAAGAACTCACCTAAAGCATCCCTCCAATTTCACTGGGGCATATACACAGCACTAAGGGTTTTTAATAGGATTACTATGGTGGTCCTGGAGTATAAAGAGAATAGATTCACACATGAATAGATAAGGACTGAAGTTTACTTGCATATAAACAGAATTCAGAATCCTTAAGTAGCGATTCTATAAGGAATAAAACTTCCTAACCACAAAAGACATGAGTTTTAGAAACTACATAAATACATATGAATTATTTGTTCTCCTATTTTCACTTTTTTATGTATATGCAAATATCTGCAGATTCCTAACTTTGAAAATCAGAACAACCTCACAGACCAGTATATGGAAATTTTCCTTTTTTTCATAATAAAATAGAAACATGTAATTTCCAGTAACTTATAATATCTGTAAGCAAATACAGTAAGTACAAAAAGTGCCTGCTTAAGCAAAAATTTTGGATACCCTAACTCAGAAGTCTACACTTGGACCACCCATTACTTAATAACACGCCTTTGGCAAGCTCTGTTGATTCCTGCTAAGAATACTTTCTTTAAAATAGAAAAGGATTAACAAAAAGTTAAATCTTCTGTGCTTGACACATGAAGATCACCAAGGAAACTGTACTTATTTGACTCGAGGAGAACAGTGCTTAGATTTAAGGACAAAGCACCCATGGGATTCTTCATGAGCTTTGTTTTGTTTGCATTGAAATTGAGCATATCTAAACCCAGATCTTCAACTTCTAAAACATATATTTTTAAATGCTTAACATACTTGTGCCCTTCAATACCTATAGAGATGGCCTAAATGTGTAGGTACTAATGAGAATTATTTATTTAGTCCTACCCAAACACATATTTCACCCTAAATCATGCGCTTGAGGTACTACTTGTGTACTCCTATGGAGAAACTCCACCTCAGCTATCTGGACAAGTGCTCCAGCTCCATCTGAGGGAAAAGCAGCCACATCAGTCTAATTTACAGCCTGGTCTACATTTGTCTACATTCCTCCAAATTCAAATATGTTGTCTTTAAAAAAATACACTTCCCCCCCCCCCCCCATTCTTTTCTTTCAAGCAAAACACTTTCCAAATGGAACGTGAAACTAAAAGCTCTTCACGCCTATTGAGCTTTAATTTTCCTGTAAATTATTTGCTGTTAAGTTGACAATCTGGATATATGTTTCAAAGAAATTTCACTATTTCACATTTGATGCTTAAGTTTTATATACTGCATTTTATATTAAAATGGGGAAAAAAAGGAAAAAAAAAAAAAAGGAAAAGTATCAGATGCCTCTCCTTGAACTTTTCAGTTAAATCCCTATGTGAAACACCCAAGGAGTTTCATACTTGCTTGAGGCATGAAACACAATTAGAGTAAATGCAGGCATGTCCAAGTGTCCAGAGGTATCTGTTTCTGAATGTTAACATTCCACAGAGTTTCTTGCTCTATTATAAAGTTGAGCTCTGCCACAGAGCTCCCAGCTACCATCGTAGAGCAAAAACTATTTGATATCATTAACTGCAACAGCATTTTCATTTTGCTAGAACTGACTGGAATGGCTGCAGGAAGCCCTGAGCTGCAGCCCAATGTGACTCCATCAGTTTTCATGATATCCTAAATTAGGTTTTGAGACTATTAAAAAGAAATGTAAATACCTGCCCTTGGACTATCTCCATGGTTCACATACCATTCTGTAACCCTTTCACCCAGACATTAACAGAACAATCTGTATTTAAAAACACACTCCCAGTTCCTAATATGAGGAGTACAACCTGATGGCAGAAGCAATGGAGACAAAAATGGGAAGTGGAGGAGGAGAGTCAAGGTGACCAGAAGAAATAAAATGTAAAGGGATAACAGAAAGCAAACATTTGCATTACTTTTTTTCTTAAATTCTCTTTGGCCAAAATTTCTTGTTCACTACTTGTAGTTCACATATGCTGCAGAAAACAGTCATATGATCATCACCCTAGCACATAATGTTAAATGTGCTGACGTAGGTGTTGGTCTCAAAGCTCTTTCCCCTGGGTGTTAGGCAATCACACCTCCTTTTAGACACTGCCCTGCCCATTCATTTTGGCAAAGGAGATTAGTGCTGAGCCTCAGCCCTGAGAACAGCTGCTAAAAGGTAGGAGCAATGGCAACAGGAGCCCAGTCCTTGTATTTAATAGAAGGGACCCACAAACTCAGAGGAATTAGTGACAAATCAGGTCTGCTGATAAAATGACTGCAAAAATAATCTCTATTTGCTAGAGAACATGTAAATCAGAATTCACCCAAGAACAGGGACAACAAACTGGGAATGTGTGTGTCCACATATCTGAGCTGCACAGGTCATGAAGACCCTAGACCTGACTCTCAACCAGACAGCATCTATCATCATCAAGCATGGAACGTGACTACAAAAAGAACTATTTCTCTAGAGTTATCTTTCTCACAAACTTTTCCTTACTGTTTGGAGGAAGTTTTGGTGTAGGAGAAGGGCAGAGGACTAAGAGTCCTGTATTTGAGACATGGACTCTCTTTTAAGTCACATGGCCGAACTGGTGAGACAGGAACTAGAAAAATGGCCATTGTGGGTGGAAAATAGACTGTATCCTTGACTCAAAGGATGGTGGCCAGTGGTAAAGTCCAACTAGTGGCCAGTTTCTAGCAGTGTGAGGGACTGACAATGGGGCCAACACTGCTGGATGTCTTCATGAATCAACTGAACAGTGGGACAGAGTACGCCCTCAGCAGGGTCGTGGGTGTGACCAAGTAGATGGTCAACATGCTGGAGGAATCATCTGTCAGGAGCCTCCTGAAGCTCAGAATTACAAGTATGAAGTCCTGCATCCTGTACAGAATAACCCTATAGAAATATCTGGAGTGGGGACCAACTGGCAAGGAAGCATCTTTGTCAAAAAACCCCTGAGGATTCTGGTGAACCAAAGTGGGAAACACAAGTCAGCTGTATGCCCCTGTGGCAGGGAGGGACGGCTGCACATAGCTGTATTATCAAGTGTAGACAGCAGGCTTATGGAAATTATTATTTCCCTCGCTACAGCATTTTTGACAACATTTTTAGAGTATTGTGCCAGTCTCAAACAAGACTACGGGAAGAATGCCACAGACGGTTAAATGGAGTCTTGATGTTTTAATGTGATCAGCTTCACTGCATCAATTAATGACATTTCAGCCTACAGATCTCCATCAGGAAAGAGGGCACCTCTGTGAACACTCAGAAAATAGTGAGTTTGATACTGATTGCTCAAGATAGTATGAAGTAAAATCTTTTACAGAATTTAGAAATTTCTCCTTTGATTCTTCAGTCTGTTTGCATCAAAAAGTACTCTATTCAAATGTTTGAGCAAAGCAGTTAAGCTGATGGCCAAGGTTTATTTAACCATGGACCATAAGGTGTTCCAGAACAATCAAGAAAAGAGAAATAACCTGTTCTTTATGCTAATGACCATATAGCCACTCTCTCTGAATCATAATGATTAATCATCCTATGGAACAAGTGTAATGAATTATTCTTGAGTTATTCTCAGGATTTCAACCATGTATGAAAACATGCAAAAAAACCAGTTACAAGTGGCAGGCAGCAAAGGAAAACAAGGGCAATAATTTGTTCATATACTATTTCTGAACACTAAATTGGTCTGAAATCTATTAATTCCTTCATGCAAATTGATTCATGACACTGATGCCAATTCTTCCAGCCACAAACGGGTCATTCTCATGACAGCACAGCTCTATTTATCTTGGCCACCCCATCAGGAGCAGAAGCACAGGCAGTAAGGCCAAAGCTGAATGAGGATTTATACACTTTTATTGCAAAACTTAATTTTTTCAATTTGCCTAAATCATCGATTACTTTATGTGCTGCAATACTGCTACCAGCGGCATCAATAAATAATCCTGGCTTCACTCTCCAGGTTGTGAGATCGATATGTACCATGCTCATGTTCCTCCTCCCTTGTTTTTTAACTACTACTGTATGCCAAAGCCCGAATTTCAAAATTTGCTCCATCCCTTTAGGATTATTGATTTATTTAAAAAGAGAGGGAAGATAGAGAAGAGAGAGAGAGGTGATATTGTCACACCATCACTGGAGAACAGGAAGCTAACCACAGAAGGAAAAGGCACAGGGCCCAGCCCCCACCTACTGAATCTGTTGATCATCTGCTGCAAGGATTGCACTCCAGGCAAGATTAGGAAGGTTGCCAACATGACAGGTAAATAAGGAAACAGCCTCCATCAAGGAAGATCCTCCATCACCTATGCATTGTTCATATACCTGCTTGATTCTTCTGTTACCCACTGATCCACAGTAAATCTTCAGTGGCAGTGAGCAACAGTACATAATAGTCAAGAAGAGGAAATAACTAATTTGCTTGTGGCTCATTGAGAATTTTGCCAAAACATCAGTCAATCCTGTTACGGTCACTGATGTGTAAAAAAACAAGTGGTCTTCAGTAATGACAAAAAAGCACAACTGTCTTCCATAAACCCTACAAATAACATACTCTAAAAATTACTTTTTCTGCTCTAGTTAAAAAATGTGATTAAAGCTGTATTTCTGTGTAAGAGTGAATACCCACACATTAGTACGGGATCTGCTGCATTGAATTCACGAGTTCAGCCACACTTGGGGACTTGATGTGGTGTGGCAGAAACCAGAATACAGATGGAACAAGAAAATTCCCTCAGAGGGCAGAGCACGTTCCCAGGCAGGTCATTCACATAGTGGTGGTGGTGGTCTGTGTGACCTTGGCTTACCTTCCACAGCATGTGCCCAAAGCTTAGCTGATAGGCAAAACTGATTAAATGAAGGCCATTTCTAGTGCATCCAGAAATTGATGACAAAGTTTTCCTTGAGAATGGATGGGATTAAGCCTTATTGCTGATTTTGAAAAGGCTGGTGCTATCACCAAAGTGAGTTCAAAACTCTTTTCCTGCATGAACATCCTGCACAATCTTAAGCAATCACATCACCTGCCCTTTGAACTTTGCTTTCTGGCTGTGAAGAATAGCATTTTTCCATCACCTGTTACCTGAGCTTCATTACAACAGTAATTACATCATTATTTGCAAGACTCTGACATGGGCCAGAAAAGCAGCACATCTAAGGAGACAGCTGAGAAGTTTATAAAGGAAGACACCTCCTCTTCCCCCAAGAAATACACAGTGGTCGTTGCAAATAAATTAAAGAGTCATTCAAAGTTTTGTTCATGTGCCACAGTTTTAACAGCAATGAAGAGAGGCTGTGTGAGGCATGTGAGTCTGCTGTTTGTTTGCTGTTATTTAGAATTTTAAAAAACCAACAAAAACAACAAGTTGCACAAATTGGTGATTGATACTAGGAAAATGCATTGAAACAGCTCCTGGTAGGCACCAGGAGGCTCTGCCCATCTGGCCCTGGCTCCTCCAGTGCATTCAGTGCTGCCAGGAATCCAAATCTGTAATTACAGCTACCCAGTGCATGAAACACCCACGCTCCTTTGCCTTCTATTTTCTGTATTCACACAGTACAGCTTCTCCTGCAGCTGGCTGCTCCTTCAGAGCCCACAAAGCCCGAGCCACGCGCCGTGTACGTGACGGGGCACGCAGAGCCTCGGGGGCCCAGGGCTGAGATGCCCCACTTTGGCTCCAGCCTCCTTGCTCAGCGCCTGGCCGGTCCTCACGTCCCCCCACTGTCTCCCCACCCTCTGCAAAAGCTACAGGGACAGCACAGAGCTGACTCCTCGCAGAGACTGTGCTCCTGAAAACCCAGTGCCAGCCGGGAAGGCAGCCTGTTATTTCAAGTGACCCAGTGACAAATCATTCGTTATTACGGGGCAGCCCAATGCCAACAGTGCACTGCAGGCACAGCATCCTGTGCCAGATGAGAATACAGCAAGCAAGGAGCACGAAAGCATCGTGACCAGAATCTGAGATGCAGAATCTGATGATGGACCGCAGCCCTTCCAATGAGATGAACTGCCAGCAGCATTAATGAAATGCAAGTACGTACTTATGGCACAGAGCACTAAAAGTATTGAACTGAGAGAGGGAAACATTTTCACAGCCATAAAGGGCTACAAATAAAACCAGGATTTATAGCAAACAGTTCCTAATGCAGAAGCACGGCTCCTTGATGGCATTTCCACGTGAAGAGCAATCATTGACGTCACGTATCAGGTAACTGCAGACAGTGCAACAGCTTCTCTTCCTCTTCTGCAACTCCTAGGTCATGGGCTGACCTCTTTGATAAAGCTTCCAAAATCTTAGGAGGAATCCCCTTCCCAAATACAAGCTCACTGCTCAGATCTAATCTCACTGGAAGTCTGCTCTGACTACAGTCTGTAGAGTACCTGTTAAACCATATCTACAGGGTTGTTTTGTTCCTCTGTCTGAGTTTATCAGTGGAAATACCCACTTTATTTAGATGCATTCATCACTGGAACCTATGCAACTACAGCAAGGGTCACAGAAGCACCCTGGTATCTAGACACAATCTTAGACACTGAGGATCAATAAGTGTATCTGGAACTCCTCAATCCTATCTCCCTTTCCTTAAAATGGGTATATGAAATGGAGAAGCCAGGAACACACTGCAAGGGCCATTGCTAACAGCTCTGAGAAATGCTCCTGCCTGGAAAGAACAGCAATGGATTTCGGCAGTATCTCAGACACTGAAGTGCTTTCTGTTGGTCAGATTCTGTAAGAAAAATACGTTTTATGGGGGAAGTTATTTCAAAGCAATGCAGCAACTTGTGAATTAGGAAAAAGAAAATCCCAGCAAATGTAAATTTCCCATCTTTCTCAGCAGAAGACCTGGCTGCTGAAGTTCATTATTTCTGAAACTCTACTATTAGTCTTTGCACTGCTGCAGACATCTCTGCTGGTATCAAGGCCCTATTCTATATATTCACATTCATATAAATGTGAAGAGACATCAAGTCATGTTAGAGAAGAAAACTCATAGAAGTTACAAGTAAGAGTACAAAAATATTAGTGACAGGACAGAAACTTACAAGAACTACTGTAGAATTGCCTTGGCTCATCAAATTACCTTTACATTCTTCATTGCTCTGTAATTTTACATGGTGTGCATTACAATGTGATGATTCCAAGGTTACAGAATTCCTGATTTCAGCATCCCATCACAAAAAATAACCATGTTCTAAAATAAAAATCTCTTCCTGACGTTCATGTGGCTGTAAGGCTACACTTATTTCCTTCACTTCAAGCTTTGCAGAACAATTGCTGCAATTTTCTCAGGGAAGAAACAGAAAACAAAGAATTAATATCAAACGTTGGGAGATCAATTTTCACAGACCCCATTGCTTGATAATTTAAATGCTAAGTACTGCAGCCAATTAGTCTAGACTGAAGCATTTGATGGGGGCAAAATTTAGGTTAATAAATACTGCATAATATTATCTGAATAATATAGAGCAGACTTCCTACAAAGATGAATTTTGAATCTGCCCATTATATGAAACAGGTGCAAAGAGTGCGTGGGAGAGGTGAATTCATCCCTCCTCTAAATGGCAGTATAAAATAAAATTAGGATATAAAATTTGGGGGTGTCTCACAGGGCAGTTTTTAATTATATACTTAGCAGCATTTTTGCATATAATCATTACCTCAGCCTCCTCGTTTGCATGTATATATTCTTTTGTGCCAGGATCAAAGAACAAAGGTTAAATCCTTCTGAAACTCTATTCAAGCAGTGAAAATTGAAAACAGCTATTTTGAGGCTTTGAGGGTTTTTTTTGTGTTTTCCAACTGTCTGTATAATCTGCTTAAAATTCTGTTTTCTTGTTAAACCATGTATTCATAGCGTGATATTGCAGAGCACAGGTCAACCAGCACAGTTTTAAGGAGGACCCTCTCCATGGTACTTCCATGGAAGAGGGAGAAACAAAACGAGGCCTCCAGCTGGGACATTGGCTGGCTGCTGGAGGACTTCCACTAGATCTTTACCCCTCCCATTCTTTCTGCACCCAGTTTTGGTTTGCATGAAAGGGTTTGGATGGAAACACTGAAGCTGCTAGTCCTCCTTTGCCATGCTCGTGGTACAAAAATGAAGTCCCTTCTCTGTCCTGAGTGCAATGGATAAACATCCAGCCTTGGCAGCTGGGAAGGATAGGAGTTGATGGAGAGGCAGAGCCATCCTGGTGTCAGTGAGGAACAATGAGACTGGGTCTGCTGGGGCCATGGGGCTGCTTTCTGTCACTTCCTTCCCAGAAAATGTCTGGCTTGTGAGTTCTTCCTCTATTGCCACCTGTATGAACATCAAGCTGTGTGTTGTGGCCATTCAGTATTCCTGGCTACCTCTGAGGAATTCCTCAGTGCCCAGTTAGAATTCTTGGCTTGTGTTTGGGCTAGGTCAACATTGAAAACAACCCATGTACTGCAAACTTCCTCCTTTTTTCTAAATAGAAGCTGGCAGGACCTGAACAAGGGTTGAAAGCTTTAGAATAAGACAAGGGAAGATGAACTACCGACTAAATGAAAAGCATATGGCATGGAAAAAGCTCAGCAATCCCTCATTTTAACAAAACCTGGACAGATGCTTTTCTGTAACACATCCAGTTCATCCTTGTGACACATCACCAAAACCAAGAGAATATTGACATAGAGGGTGTCAACACACAAATACCACATTGACACAGGTCACAGCACCCAGAAGTATTTCAAGGTTCGTGTAGCACCAGATACCTAAATTCACCTGCCATCCCAATCTATCAAACTGACTCAAATGTTAACTGCTGGAGAAAACCTCTTCCTTCTTCCTATCACAGGTTCTTGAAGCAATAGCCATTGAAGGCTGGATGAGATTCTCTTTCTGGGTTAGTAACCACCTTTTAGTAAAAAAAAAAATTAACGGTTTAAACTGTTACTTTGCAGCCAGCCCTCCAAAAATGAAAATATATCAGATCAGCTCTTTCCTACAACCTCCTGATGATCTGAAAACATGGAATGAACTTCCTTTCTGTCCCAGACACACAACTTTTAATATCAGTTATGAACACAGCAGGGTATTCTCCAGGACTGGGAAGCTGCATCAACTATTTCTATTGCACCACAATCCACTACAAAGAGGATGGCCAAGTTCAGCCTTTCTCAACAGACCCATGGCTCAGGTCTGCCACAAGATGCATCTGAAATTTCAGTTACCAAAGAGCTATTTGGATTTTCACTGATAATTAGTTGCTTTCCATTATGTACACATCGAAAGATGCATAATGGGTGGATTGACTGGAAAATACTATATTTAGAAAATGTTTTTGGCTAGTAAAAGGCTCTAGAGAGCTCTTCACTGGACACATTTTATCCTTTTACACTGGTAGTCCCCTGGATAGATTAATTTTGTGCAGGTTTAGTCTACTGCAGGTTTGCTGGGGATAAAGTGAAGATGACTCAGGAGCAACACTCAGATGCACTGTTCATCTTCAGCCTCTTCCACAGTCTTGCTTTAGATGAGTTGGAGATTAGGAATGAGCGGCAGAGAAGGAAGCCCAGCAGGATGTGAAACACCAGGTGAGGCTCTCTGGCTACAATGCTCAACATTAATAGCTCCTTGGAAAGAAAGAAGAATTTGAACATCCTATTTCTGTCATGCAGTGCCAAGACAGACATGGATTTTGGATGGAGATGTTGGAGCATTTCTTTTTATTCTACCAACTCCGTCCTTCTTTCAAGAAATGTTTCCACCATATGGTAGAAAGAGCTATAAAATCACAGAAAATATCATCTGGATATTTAGTTAACTGCTGTTTCCAGAAATGGTGGCATCCTCAGTTATATAGGGAAAAGGCAATAAAAGTAGGGCCTCACCTGCAAGTCTAAAGGCCCTCTGGCATCCTGGCCTCTTCAGAAGACTGGCTGAAACTAGGTTAAAATCTTCAATTAAAAAATGTCAATTCACTGAATATATACTCAGGACAGTGATGTTAAAGAACACCCGTTTGCTGCATTTGACCCTTTCCATCTAAACACCAAAGGTCTGATTTTTTACAGCTATTGTGTCCACACACAGACAAAACTCTCCTCCTGAAGGAGGGTTGCAGATGCTCAGTGACATCTGAGAAACAAACTACTTACCAAAGGAAGACCCTATAAACTAGAACAATACGAAAGAAATTATCCCAAAGGCAGCATGTCATGCACTCTACACTACTAGAGTACTACTGTCACTGTAAATTTTCCCTCATTTTCCCCCTAAGAGCTATCAGTATGTCTTGATGACTGCAAAGGCACACAGGCATGTGTCTCCTGCCTTCCAACACCTTCCCAACGTTTCAGGTTTCCTACACAGCACCTGTCTGAAGTTCACTGCATCACTCCTGCTTCCTTCAGCACCTGCCTCCTACATTCAGAGGAAAAGAAGCTCAGCTATAGTGCACTGCAGCACACAAATTTTATACACCAAATTTATTTTACATGAAATTACTCTTGGAGACATAGAAAGAAAATGGAGAGAATAAAGCCAAAGGAGCCAACATTCTAGGAAAGCAGAAGGGTACAGAAGATACTCTGAGTACAATTTAAACCCCTTCATTAAGCAAACAAACAAAGAAAAATTCAAAGTGGTACAATGCAGTGTAATTCAAGCCTAATGTTGCAAACACTAAAAAATCAGCAAATGAAGTAGATGCCTCATGTGGCTCTTTCACTATACTGTGCATAGAAAGCAACTTGGGAAAAGATACTAAAAATTTGCATGTTTTCCTCCTCACAATGGCAAAATTTTAGTCTGATGATCTTTTATCATTTCAGAAAAAAAACACGTGCCACAAAATGAATAGCAAGAGGAAACTAATTAGAGTTTGCACCTATGCAGAAAACACAATTCAATCTCCTAAATAATTAAAAGCATTTCTGAGTGCCAGCTTTTCTTATTGCTACCAAAAAAAAATCAGTTTATATTGCAGCTGAGATTAATATTTTTAGTATCTGAATGGAAACAAGTGTGGAAGTGAATGTCTATTAAAACTGTGTGATGGCCTACAGCTTTATAAATAACCACATCCCCTCGCTGCCAGTTGCAGTGATGACTACGGATACAGCATGCTAAGTTATTCCATCAAAAGTCACACGCTCGTGGGAGCACTGCAAAGTGAAGATCAAGGTTAAATAGTTAGCAGGGATTTCTAAGAGGAAAGATGGCCGTGTGACCTTGGAGCTCTGACAGGCTCCAATCCAGGGACACAGGGTATGTAAGGAATCAGATGTTACCCCTGTTCTTCACAAGAGCATTGTTTTTAATTAAGCACAAAGCATTTCATGTCTGAAAGGCCAACTAGGAAAGTCAAGAGTTCACCGCCAACAGTGTGCTGTTTCCAAAAGTCCCCCACATTAATTTGCTACAGGATCGATGTTTTACCCCCAAATTCAGTGTTTGTGCTCATCTGATATAGAAAACTCTCCTGCACTGAAACCCTAATGGAGGCAGCTTTGAAAAAGACTCAGGGCACTTATTTTCACTAGAGGGTGTGCAGCTGCTTTGCAGTATTTCCCAAAAAACTACCCCATTCTCATGAATGGTTTCCCAGTGTGAGTTGATTAATATTGCAGCTAACAGCACTGTCCCAAACTTCGTCTGGAATTTCCTCCCTCTAACTGTTGCACTAAAGATGCATTTTCATAATCCAGGCACGAAGGTGACTTCTGCCAAGCAGAGGAAGGGACTGGAGCTTGACAGGGTGCCGGCTCCCCTTGGCTCATTCAGGGGCCAGAAAAGCAACTCAGCGAGGCTGTGTCGTACAGAAAGCCGAAGGAAAGAGGCCAGGAAACTTCATGCTGGGCTTTTTCCCAGGTTTAACTCTGTACATTCATCCACAGCTTCCCATGAGCCAAAGCAAAGTTGAGACAGCCTTGCACGGCTGCAGACCTGGTAGCAGGCACAGCCTTATGTCCTGTCTGAGTCCTTTTCTCCCGGCAGATTCCAACTGTCCTTCCCTCCTGTCCTCACCTCCTACCTCATCCACACCATCTCAACATTTGCTTTGAGCAGCCTGAGTACTCCCTCTCAAACAGGTACCTCTTGAGAGGCTTAAAAACTTGGCAAAAATTAGGGAATGCTTTCACAGGAAAAGATTTTTAAAAGGTAAGGCCCTGTTATGGGGTACTGATATGTAAAAAAAAAAAAAATAAAAAGTATGGTTTTAATGGGTAAAAAGAAATTCCACTTTGTTCTTTATTTGAGAACCAGCCTGAACAGTTCTGGAGGCAGTTTTCACACTGGAAGCTGTTCCAATGGAAATCTTGGTGCAGCCAAAATGAAAGGAAGCTCTGCTACAACTTCCAGTGTTATTTCCATTAGTTTTATTACCCCTATCTCTACTTAACACAACACCCTTAAAAATTATTAAAAGCAGTGAAATGCCTCCTTTTTTCCTTCTTTGTCTAAGGAAGAACACAACATTAACCAAACCAATTTCTTTAACTGAAATGACACTTTGGACATCTCATTATAATTTGACAACCATTTAGGTTGCTTTCAAATCAATACCCTCTATGTTTCTAACTACTTGTAACACAATGTGGCTGGGGATGACCCGTGTTTACATTTTTGAAGCCACTCTGCTTTCTGAACTGTTGGAAATAAGAGCAAAGAACAAAAAAAAACCCAAAAAAACAAACAAACAAACAAACAAAAAACAAACAAAAAAAAAAAAAAAACCAAACAAAAAAAAACCCTACTATTTGTTTCTAAATTATTATCAGAAGAAGACAAGCTTCAGATCACTCCAACCTTAATAACCACTGCCAGAGTTGCTTCTACCCATTAGTGGTTGTCAACAGATTGGTTTCACTTAATGGACAGCCAAATTCAGCTTCACTGAACAGCATTTCCCTGGGAAAAAAAAAAAACCCAGAGTTTGCAAACCTTCACGTGAGGAAAATGAACAGGATGCACGCAGTAACATGCACTTCAAAAATGAAATGCAATCTGCTCACAAAACTGTGGAAGATAGCTTTGTTCTCCTACTTTTTTATCAATTCCTGTTGTCTAGCCACGTATTCCAGTTTGCAAAAAACAATATAACCAACATCCTGAGACAGCAGAATTTTGCATTAAATTCATAAATAGCACTAAGTTGAAAAATAACTTGATTTTTTTTTTTAAGTATAGCTCCAACTCTTTTTCTAAGGAGATCAAGAGTAGTTTGACACACCAGATCATAATAAGACATGGAGAAAAAGCTTTTCAAAAACAAAAAATAATCAAACTATCCCAAACTGTTCCCCTACCTGCTGGGCTATTTGTTTCATAACCAGAGCAGAACAAAGGTTTATATAGTCTGAACAACAAGCTACTACACTTGCAATTCAGCTCATTTCTCTTACCCTGACAGAAAGCTACTGGAAAATGTATGGTGACCTTTTTTTTTTTTTTTTTTTTTCCTAATTAATTCCAAAATTGAATTGAAACTAAAGGAGGAGAAAGATTAAGTGAGCTATAGCAGAGGTACCCCTGCCTTCACACACTGCATCCTGGGATGCCTTGCTAGGAGAAGTCTGCCCAGATTTTATACAGAGATGTGAATGCTCTGCACTGGGCTGGAGATTGAAGCTCTAATTAGGTCCCCGTGGGAGAGCAAGGAGTCTCCCTCTCCCTCTCTCCCTGGTGATGCCCAGCAGCCAGAGAGCAGTGACACCCACTGCAGCACATCTCTGCAGAGGGCTCTCTTGGTAGCCTGAGCAGTTGCTATTTCCCCTTTATTTTTAATGTGAGGTGTGCATGTCTGCGTGTATTTGTGCTTTGCTTCTGTTATAAACCCGTTTTAATGCATGAACAAAGCCTGGGGTGAAGTGATGGGAAAGGTTTGGAGGAGGATGCTTTTGAAGAATGGGATTTGATAGTTGGATCACCCAACATCTGTTATTTGTATATGGTCCCATTTACATTAAAGAGGAAATACAAGAGTAACACAGCAATGCATGGACACAGGAGCCGTGTCCACAAGCAGTCTGGGGGGATGTCTGACCCGCTCTATTTGATGTCTGGGTCTGGGTTTTGAAGCTTGCTCAGAAGCAGAAGAGCCTTAGCCCCCCCCTCCTCATGCTTCATGTGCACCATTCCTTTACAGAAACAGTGTCTGCAGATGAACACTGGCTGCCAAAAATGTGACAAATTCAAACAGACAAGCTCTCCTAATTACCAGAGAAATCTGTATACAAAGGAGGAAAGGGAACAAAAAAAAAAAAAAAAAGGGAAAAAAAGCCTAAACATCATGTATGAAAACAAGACAAAGGGAGCTATTGTTGAAATGAGTCTTGCCACCTCCCAAAACATTTGATTTTCTTTTTCCCCTTAGGCTTTAAGAGTAAGTGAATAGCACTTTTTTTTTTTTTTTTTTAAGAAATAAAATCAGTCTGTATTTCTTCTGTCTGGGAGAGAGAAAAATAAAAAATAAGAAAATCAGCCTCTCCAACAACCCTGCCCCATGCAGCACACATGAGTCTAAAGAAAATGTAACTTCCCATCTGAAAATAACTGAATTCAGAAAAAACAGTATCACAAAACTACTAAAGGCATGGAGTTGTCCTACTGAGTCCTATTCAGCAGTACAAATTTAATAACCACCCCACTGCCTCAGAATCAACATCCAGGACGTTTTGTTGCTGGCACAGAGCAGCAGAGCAGTAGGTCAGCCTGAAAGGCTTCAGCTCTCATACAGGAGTTACCTTTACTCAAACAACACTGAAAGATTCAACTGGAATATTTTCATCACGTTCCTGAACCTCTTTTCATGATTTCACACTTTGCAGACAGCAGTGTCCCCTGCCCTGCCCCAGCATCCTGCAGCAAATCATGTTCCCAAGTACAAAGGCAGCACCATCCCATTCCCATGGCCAGACAGACCCTCCCATCATCCTGGTAACACACTCATTATATCACACTCTTACCACCATTATCTCTCCACTGAAAGCTGATTTGAAAAAAATGACTTTGTCATCTCATGGTTCCTTCCACTGTAAATCATTAAGAAGAATTAGTTTATTTTCTGACCTCATCCAACTTTACTTCTTTTTTTTTTTTAAACCATTCCTCTTTTTTTTTAATTACTCCTTGAAGTAACTCTGAATCTAACAGCTTCCATTTAGTATCTATGTGAACAGCAGAAAACACTAATATTGCCATTTTTCTCAAGTGAAGTTTTCTATTTTATCTCTGGTTTCTAGGCAGGATTTTCAAGAGAATCCCACTCTGCTCAACAGACACTCATACAGGTTTTACAGCCCATTCTGTTATGGGTAATGTACCTACCATACCACTTCAAAATGATGCCAGTATGCCAAAAACACAGTGCTGCTACTTCGAGACTATTTCATAAGGCATTCATGAAAGAATCTGGATCACAAAACCTGTTATTGCCATTACCTGTGGAAGTCATTGCTGTGAGGCTGCACAGCAGCTTCACACGCCAGCAGAAAACCTTCCACATCCACTGGCTGCTCCCAGCGAGTCAGCCTGTGCCAGCAGCACCACAACCAACCACAATGATTTCCTCTTCTGGACAGAAATCTCTCCGAGGAAATTTGCTTCACACTAATGCCTAAAACTGATTTTTAACACTACACGTGAGACATAAACAAAATGAATTTTTCTTCTCAGAAGAAAATATTTCAGGGAAAATCCACTGGTTTCAAGATGTGTCAGAAAAAAGCTAATTCTGCCAAAACAATCCCTTTTATTCCTCCGATTTCCAGAGGAATGCTTTGCTGATATTGCTAACCTGCATGCTACTTTTTTAACTCACTTCAAAAATGGATAATCAATCACAAAAATCACCCTGTTCAAAATCTGTTATGTTGAGATGCCCAAGAGACAGGTGGGTTGGCATGCTCCTGATTATAACAGTCACACACCAATTTGAAAGGTCTACAAAATTTGGAAATCATTTGACTGACATATATTGCACGAGAAGAGAAATTTGCTTTACACTGATTAGTCGTATATTGCTCAGGATCTGCAACTTCCCCTCAAAATGGCCAGTGTCATGAATTGGTAAGAATTATTGGTAGCCTTCACATTTGTAGACTGAACAAAAAGACTGTATTATTCTCAGAGCACAAATTAACAGCCCTAAATATGATGTCTTGGAACATTCACATGAAAACATCAGAGGCTGATATTGCTTTTTAATACTGGATGGGTATTTATTAAGTTGCTTTTATATAATATTTTGGCATTTATCTGGCAGAAATTTGAGATTAAATACATTGATGTAAAAATGTTTTCTGTGAAATATAAAATAATCTGGCACATTCTTCTCACCACAATATGAAAAGAAATTCAACTACAATCTCTTCTAGATATATATTACTCTCTGAATTAAATATAATCCTTTGAACTTTTTCCCTTTTCTAGTTTAAAAAAAAAAATAAACAGAAAACCAGAAAAACCTAAACCAAGAAATCTATTTAACATTGCCATCTTAACAAGCTTGTTTGGATATACTATCAATTACTCTTTCTAGCCCCACAGTCACCTATTAAGAAATCTTTAGGAAACTGCAAAGGAGTAGTACAGAAATGCACAACTGCAAAATGCAAAGAAAGTATCCTCTAAGGCAGGAAACTAAACCTCCAGAACTGTCTTGTTCTGATGGTTTTCAGTTCTGCAGAGCTTTCTGTTTTTCTCTTCTTCAATTTAGCCCTGGGAAGCTGTTGTGGGAGGTATTATCTATTTGATGGGGATTTTTTTTTCTCCAGATTGTAGCCAAAAATAGATGATGAGGGGGAAAAAAAAAGAAGAAAGAAAATCTCATGTAAATAGCCTCAGAAGATGTGATTTACAAAAGAAGAAACCTGCCAGCCACAGATTAAACCACACTATATTTGTTCTGAAACAGAATTAAAATGAATAGCATCATTAACTGCATCAGCTAAGAAGTCATCCTGCTTGTGCACAGAATGAGTTTCTGCTGAGGAAGATTCCTTGCCCACATCTCATCCCCAGAGTGTGTGGGATAGAAACACACACTGGCTGAGGTCTCTGTTTCAGACAACTGAAGGTGACAGAAGACAAAGACAGGAACATACTAAAATGGGTTCACCACAAGAAGAGGATTATACAACCTTCGATACCATTTGTACAGTCAATGAAGACGGATAAAAAGAGGAATGAAGGCATTCAGCAAATGACATATGTATACACACACACACAAATAAATATGAGAAAAGGCTCACCACTTCAAAACCCAGAAATAAACAATATTATTCCATTATATTATTGTGTCAGAACTGTCAAGCAAGTCTGTAGATATTAATAAAGTTATGTAATTGTTTAGATTTAAATGCAACACAGCAATAACTAAAATACTTTGCAGATGAGAAAAAGACTGTTAAGTCTGCTCTTGATTCTGTTTGCTCTTAGACACCCTGACCATGTGTCTAAAAGCAAACAGAACAGGTTTTTTATTTAACTTATTCTTAAAAATTGATACCATAAAAACCAAGTAAAGCAAGTGGAATATGAATCTGATCCCAAGTTACTGGGCAGAGATGCAGGGCAGAGTTTGTCTCTATCTTTTTCAATTACTCATCAGCCACATAGTCTGTAATATTTTTCCACTTTCAGAGTTGTACATGACAATCTCAGTGTTGGAGAAACATGGGGGTACCATTGTCTAAACCACGACACTTCAACAGGCTGTGTTCTGCACCCACCCTATGTCTGTGGGATAATAAAGTCAAACAAATAAAAATAAAAGCATCTTTGACACAAAAGGAAGAATTATTTTCAACTTTAAACTTGAAATTCCGGTTGAAAACCTATGATCAGACAGAAGGACAAAGTGCATTTCTTTCCAGACTACAAAGTACCAAACAAACTACTGAACATCTGCTTCTGAGGCAGCAGAACAGAGCTATGTGTCCCTGTCAATGAATGACCTATGCAAACTTTCCCTGATGTTACCTAGCAATAGCTTATTCAATCTCCTCTTTAAATCAAGAAAGCTTGTCAGCAATCAAGGGGTTAAGTCCCTCTTCTCATCTTCCTCCTCTCCTCAGCTTCCCACACAAGACTGAACCTATTTCATAAATGAGAGCTGTCCTCCTACGTAAGATCCATATTAATAAAATCACTCTTGGAGGATCACAGGCTCCATCTATCCCAGCACATTAAGCAGTCAGGCAATGCTCCTGGGACAGGGAACCTGATGGGCTGCACTCTCCTGGTGGGACATGGCCCCTGGCAGCAGCTGGCCCCAAACCAAGCAGGGCTCTCCCAAGCTGGTTGCTGGCCATCTATCAGCTGGGATGTCACCAACCTGTTTTGAAGAGCAAGGCTCAGCAGTGCTGGCCAGGGCTCTGCTGTGCCAGCTGGCCCCACTGCCAGGGCAGCCACAGCCTTTCCATGCACAGACAAATCCCAGCACCATGCAGGGTGTGCAGCCTTGGAGCTCCTCAGGTGTCTTCACGAGTCCTGTGTACAGCCCTTGGACAGCAGAACCAGCTCCATCGTACATAGTCCCCACAAATTTGTTCTGCTCTGACTGTGGATACTGTCAGCATTGCCAGCATAGCAGAGGCAATGCACTGGAACACGGGCGAGGGATCTCCTGTGGTCCAGGCAAAAATATCTGTCATCAGCTGGGTAGTGTAAAAAACCCAGTGAGTTTAAGTCTGGGGAATGTGCTCTATTTGTGTTAGTTAGCACACAAATCTGAGTAATAATGAAACAAGCCATTATTTAAAATGGACTTTATGAGTGCAGAACACAGGCTCTAGATACCAGATTCTACAGCTGCAATGAGCTGGGGGACAGCACTTCAGCAAAGGCATTCAAAACTGCCTATACTGTAACTCTTTAAACTGGCAAATCAAGATCTTTTCTTGCACCCAAAAATAACTTTGCCATACATAGGAGAGATGAGACAAGTGCTACTGGATTTGATTCTGTTGCTTCAATAAAATACAAGTGTTAAGAGGGCAGAAAAAGTGATTTGAGGGCATTATTATCCTCATCAGCCAATACTCCACATTATGGAGCTCACAGGATTCAAACCGGTTTGGCTCCTAGGTCTGTCACACATCCCTCATGGTCAGGTGTCTGCAAAAGCTGACAGTGGAGAAGCTTCCACAAAAGAGTGGTTTTAACACTAACTTGTGCCATCTCTTTCCTTAGCACCTGCAGTGAAGGACAGAGGAGGAAGCCACAAGCACACAGGGATCTCTGGTAGAGCAGATGAAGGTGCACAGTCCATGTTCAGCCCTTGCCCTGGACCTGAGCACCACCAGTGGTACTACAGACAGCCAGGAAACAACCAGCACTGCAGCTGGCCAGTCCAGTATTGCCACTGGTGTGACTGGACAGACTCAGGCTGCAGGACAGGCACCGAGGTATTTTGGGCTATGACAGATGAGATGCAGAAGTTGAAAGTGTTACTGCCAGGTCTTATCATTTCCCAAAGCCTTTGTTCAGCCCTTCTGCTGGAGGTGGCAAAACCAACGTGGTGTGTGCCCCAGCCGAGGGCACCACCACCTCAAACTGTCCCTGTGAATCCCATCCTCTATAATTACAGTCAGTGATGAAGATGCAGCTCTCAAGACAGAGGGCAATTAATTACCAGAATCTACATTGCTGGTTTAAAGTATAAAACCAAACATGCATTAAAGAAAGGCAGCACTGTGTTATGTATTTTTGGATCAGAACACTCAATCAATACATGTAGAATCAAAAACATTAGGTAAAAGCAATAATCATTTGAAAAATATGATCTAAAAATCAAACAGACAGAAATGGAGTTTTCTTTTTCCAGATGACCAGTATAACACGAAGTGACTTAACTCATCTGACAAGATGGATTACAGCTGGCCCCTTATCTCTTGGCCTGGTTAGTAACATGAAAGGAAAAGAAAAACAATGCATTAATTGATGGTGGAGAACGTTTTTCTTCCTAATGGTTTCCAGCCAGAATTTTTGAGCCTGAGCCATTTCCCAAATAATGGCTAGCATTTGTGTACACATTACTTTCTTTCATGTGACAAGGAAATGTAATTTTTCTTTGAAAACATACTCATTAAGGAAGCAAAGCCCAACACACCCCCCCTCCCCCCCAGAAGCCTTTGCACCCCATTCATAAGTGTGACACAGTATAATCACTTTAAAAGTCTGGAGGAACCACAGATCCTTTGAAAACTCCCACAGCAGAGACACAGCCATGTGCCTACTTTCCAATGCCCTCTATTAGATCAGAACCTACCCAGTATTTTAAGGTTATTTTGCAATGTGACAACCATCAGAGATCTCAATCAGGTTGAGAGTTATTCTAGGAAACACATTTTTAAAAAAATCAAAGAAACCAATGATTATCACAAATAATTGAAAGGAGCAGGCATCGTTAATACAGTCATAATATTACATAGGTTGATTATATGCTCAGAAGTCACTTGGAAGTATTTATTTTCTCTGATAGATGCTTTTCAGCTCCGTTTCACAGAGCCCTTTCAAGAAAAGGAAGTGCACAAAGGGAGTTGAAGATGATTGTGCTGTACTTCTCACCAGCCTCGGTGCCCAGGGAGATGTGAGTGTGACGGCGGATGAAATGCAGTGCGGCGAGGTGAGCAGCACTGCACCTGAAATTCCCTTCCTGCTACCAGCATGTGGATCCTCAGAAGACAAACTCAATTGCAAAAGGGTTCAGCGAAAATCTTCAGGCACTCTATGCTGTGTCTACTGGAAGCAGAAAACAAATACCTGAGGAAAAGATAGATCAAGACAGTGAGTCCTGTAAGTTTGTGCCTTACTGTCAGTGACGCCTTGGGTTAAACAAATGCATCTGCTTGAGCCTCGTTTGTCTTGCCCTCCATTAAAATATGGCTCAGACCACAGAGAGCAAGGTATCTCTGCAACACAAGGGCCTGAGCTGTTTCCAGAACAGAGACCATTTACACATGACCAGAAGAAATTAAGATATTTTTTCTATTACAGCAAGAACTGCCTGGTCACCCTGCTTAGGCTGTACCCCAGGAGAGGCTTAGTTAAAAGAAATGGTAACTGCAGTAGAGTTCCCTACCTGAGACTAAAACTGAAGTTCAGTTTTACAAGGAAACAGATGCATTATGAATGCGCAGGCATGCAAAATTAATTTAAACCCACCCTGAAAATAGGGAGCTGAAAGATGCTCCCTTGTGGAAGCAATCCCAGTAGTGCTGCCATGCCAAGCATTGCCCACCTGACTGGGCAGAATGGGATGTTGAACACCCACCACTTAGTGCAAAGACAAGGCTGATGCTGCACATCAGTTCCTATTATTTTATTTATAACCCCAGTGCTGAGGTGTGTACCAGCTATGTGGGGCAAGGTGCACTTCCCTACTCTCTGTCTCACTGATGGATCAGTGGGAAGCTGGTGCTGCAGATTTCAGTGATTAGCAACAATTATCATGTAAGGCTGGTGACCACCCATGAGAATGCAGCCACCAGTTCTTCCCTCATGTATGATCACAAACTGGGCATCCCAAAAAGTCCAGTCCTCTGCTGTGGTGGAACTCACAAGATCTTACAGATCTCTGTAACTTGGGAAGGCCTCAGAGAATGCTGTATTTTTCAGGTGATGGCAAAGTATCTAAGAAATACACTTACTCCTGTCAGCAGCTCTCTGAAACATTTAAAAGCTCATTCTAAGAGTAATAAATATATTTCATAACCATCCCAAGGGAGTTTTTCCTCTTCAATGAAGCTACTATACTTGGCAAGGAAGCGGTGTGACATTTTTTCCCCAAAGGCTTTGGAGTGATAAATGATAGCTAAAATGAAATTTTCTATTAGGCTTAAAGCCTTGCAGAACAGGCTTTGAGAGGAAAGGTTTGGATTAAGAAGTCCAAAATTTAAGAATCCAGAAATATAAATGTTAGAGTATTTGAAACACAGACACGACTCATACACAGAGATTAAACTACTTTAAGGCAAACTCCCAGACAACTCTTTGGTATGAAACAACTGAGGGATTGGAGATATCTCTTACTGCCTTTACACAATAAACTTCCCCTGAAAATGCACCATTAACTAAACTAAGATAACATTATTAAGACATTGTGACGTTTCATTGATATTGAGCTACATTCAGATATTAAAATAGTTCATCTTAAGTTTAGGTCGCCAAATTATGAAGCCTTTTTAAAAATCAAATTGGATTGTTTCTCTTGTGGTTTTGAACTGTTAGCTGTATATGTGACTCACATTTTCAAAAGTTTTAATGTAAAAATAATTTTATTTTTGTTTTAATGAAACATTTGCAGTCTCACAATTTACCAGGCTGGCTGGGTGTTAAGAAAGATGTTCCAAAACTTCACAGTTAAGTCTTCTTGACAGCTTAGTGTGGAATTTAGCTATATTCCAAAACTGTATTGACCCATGACAAGCTTATTGAGACGGCACTGTTTAGGTCTCTCAAGTTCCTGTGCAAATGCCTGACCATTACGGCCACTTAGACTAAACTTAGTTCTGGATCTGCAGTCTCACGTTGTTTAAGAGAGTGAAGTCCTGGCTGCACACTGCAGATGCCACTCAGTCATTGCAAAGGGGCACAGCAGCTGGTGACAGCACCCGGGGGAGGATATTCGTGAGATTCACCACCAGGTCTGAAGCTGGAATCAGGACTAAAGAGCAAGATGGGAATTAATCTTTTCAATACCTCCTAAGTGAAATAACAAGATACTCAACAGTTGATTGCATGGAAAAAATGTACTTCTAAAAAACTTAATATATAATAATTTTTAAGCCTACACAGCAAATTTACAAGAGGCAGGAACTTCAGCTTTACCACGGTAGTCACCAACATCCTGAGCTGCAAATGGAGAATCAAAGAGTTGTCAAAGGACCGGTACTTTTTAAAAAATGACACATCAGCTGAAGAGAGTTACATAATTACAGACAGCAATGTACTGACATGCTTTTTGTTCCCACTTGGGTAACATTAGAATAAGAAGTCAGCGCCCTTAATATATATGCATTTGGATTCATTTCCTGGGTGTCCCAGTCCCATTCCTAGCAAAACTCAGTAACTGAAAATAACTGAAGTAAAATGTTCTCTGTTTTCTAACCTGTACATGTCTGTCAAACTGAAAGACATTTCCACAGGTGATCGAATGAGGCAGGGGAGCAGTTTATCAGACACAGAGCATTTCACCACCTGGCCACTGGTTCCAGTCCAGACTGAAATTGATAGTCCATGTTTAACAAGACAAAACAAACAAACAAAAAACAACAAACAAACAAACAAGCCACTAAAACAGCCCGAAGTTTCCAACAGCTGTTCAGTAGTACTTATTATACTCCCTGGTAACAGTGAACTATTTGTACAATCTCTCTGTGCAAAAATGTGGCATTAAAATAAAACCTTGGCCAAAATTACTAACATTTCAGTCCAGACAAGATTATTCACATGCCTAAAGTCTCCTGTCTTGGAGAATGATGACCAAGATGTGTTTCTTCCCAAATGACCACGATTTTATAGCAGATGCTGCTGAGCTCCAGCAACATCCAGACTGTGGCTCTGGGCCGCCTCCTTCTATCAGTTATAATCTGTATTTTCACATGATACTGATCACGAGGGTCTAATGCATACAGCCAACAACAGACTGAATTCATCTACAGACATACGTGTCGAGTCCCACGGGCTCCTTTTGGGGGGAAGTCTTTATAAAGCTGAACACCCAATGTCAGGCTGCTACTGACCTGGCTCTCTGGAAGTTCTGCCTGGCTGCCAGCTGACCCCATCCCTGCTCCCCACGCCGCACCTGCCTGGACCAGTGCACCAGTGGTAATGGTTCCAGGCACTTCCAGCCAGAGCCCAACTATCAATGAACGTTCCTAAGTGCTGGCTCATCTGACACAAAGCATGGAATGGGAAATGCACTTTATTCAAAGTCTGGTGTTTCTGAAAGCACCAGAAAAGCACCTGAACACACCTAGGTAAGTAGGAGTACAGCCCATGAATTTCTGTCAATGCTGTGCTTACAAACAAAAATAAGGAGAAATCTTACTCCAGAGCAGGCTTCCCATTACCCTCGGAGGCAGATGGAAGTACCGCACACGGAAAATACCTGACACTTGACACTGAATCACTGCAATAACATACATATGGCATGTGCAATTTCAAAACTTGTGCCTGAACACGGGTATCCCACAGAACCACCGTGCACCGTGTTTGGGGACAGGACCACAGGCAGCATTCACACGCACAAGCCCACTTGGCAGCTGTTTTTCTGTTTGCTTGTTTGTTTGTTTTTCAGAATGACTAACTCAGCAGTCCCTGCTTGCAGAGTCTCATAACAGCGCTTGGAAGCGTGAACAGCCCATTTAGGTCATTTTTTTTTTTTTTTTACCTGGGATTTCAAGGTAACATTTACATGCCCTAAATACCAATTCCTTAGTACACTTTTAGCACAATTAGGTGATCAAGCAGAGCTATAGTCGTGTATTTCAGCCAAGCAGCCATTAACTACTGGGAGCAGCAGCATTAGCAGTTGGGAGTTTATTCCAGGGAACAAGGATAAAACCTTTCTCCTGATCCATAAAAACCCCCACTGGAGAGTGTATACAAAATGAGAGGGACATTAATATTGAATGAGAAACCACAACGAGACAAAAAAGATGTGACATAAAAAAGCAAAAATTTCAACCAGAAGACAAATCTATGGGATGTGAAAGAGAAGAGGGCAAGTAAGAGGGAAGAAGAAAGATCATCTAGAATTCTTTAAACAGAACCAGAGCTATTTTGAATAGCTACATTTTAACTGAATTAGAAATAACTGGCTGAAATCCCATGACCAGTGTCATACAAGAGAGCAGACTAGAAGATCTAAGGTTGCTTTCCAGCTTTAAAATCTAAGACCTTATGAACAGAAAAGGAAAGAAGTTTGATTGGCAGCAATGGAGACATAGCTATACAAAATGTTATTTCAGGCAGAGAAAACATACTGCCAGAAATAGTAAGAAAATACATCTGACATATGCATATACATGCTCTGTTCTCCACTACCCACATCAGTACTTACGTATTTAATGTACAATTTGGCAGGAAAAAAAAGCCAACACAAAAGGATACATTGGGTCCCAAGGGAATTGCTTCACAGGTGCCAACAAACTTGAGAAAATAGGAAAATCCTCAGATATGGTTGGTCTTCAGCCCTGCCCAGAGCACAGATAGCAAAGCCACAGCCCAGCAATTCCTTGCATTACAGAGGTATCTGCCTCAGCCACCTCAGCCTTGCTCCACAGTGGCCAGGGTGTGTAGAGTGAGGCACCGCCAAGGAAAGGGCTGGCCCGAGAACAAGTTGTTCCAGCTGCTCACAGCTGCTGGACACTCCCTTGGGATTTGGGGACAGCTGGCACAGGTTGGGTAGCCAGCACTTCTCAAAAAACAAAGAAACACGTAATGGACAAAATACAGACCAAGATTCCTAACAAAATCACGGTCTGCAGCAATCAGCTTTGTTGTGTTACATCAAGCAGAAAGAAGCGCTGGAAGCCTTTCTGGAGAGTTTGGACACAAAAACTGCAACACAAGTATGAACTGGCACTGCTGGATATCTTCAACTCAGTATTTTTATCACACATTAGGAGCAAATTTATCCCAGAAGTTAAAAAGAAATACCGCATGCAAAGCAGTGCTTACAAAGCTGTACTGCTGCTGGCTTTAGTGACAACCACACTGATTGTATTTGCACAGTGAGGCATCAGGATTTTGGGAGAGTGTGCTCCGGCTTCCAGAAAAACTACTGCTGCAGGGCTGAGACTGGAGAAGCCCCTGAATCCTGATGAACTGCACACCAAAGGCTGTGCCTAAGTCAATTTGCACAGTACAAGCGCAGTGCTAGGAAAACAGAACTGTTTACACCCAAGAGCCCTGATTCCCTCTGAGTAACCCACCTCCCCAAGGAATCTCGAGCACCAACTCCTCCTCCCTGAGGGTCCTGCTGATTTCCTACAACTGCCAAGTACAAGTCTCTGGGTGTAAGGTTTGCCAGAGCCTATCTTAAATAAGTAGTAAATGCACTACTTCAGAAATGCCAAAAATACACATTGAAACCATCACAGTATTTTGTTAAATCAAATCTTTAAGACTACTGTCGTGCAGTTTACTGCAGAGCATTTTAAAACTAGCTCCACAGAAGGCACTGCCTGCCTATGCTGTGCCTACACAGATGAATATATGCAAAAGCCTGCGGCTCGTGAAGGTACAGTCATAGGAAAAAAAAAGAAAACGGAACAGAACCAGGAACCAAACTCCCACATATTTGCCTTTTTCAGCTAATCTTGCTAATAATAGCACAATTGTTTCCTTGGAAAGGAATGCAGGGAGGTTTAATTATCAAAGTAAAACTTGGTATTTTTAAGGCTAGGGGGAAAAAAAAAATGAAACCACCTTCCTGTATTTCCTAGCCTTTAGCACAAGGACTGTACTTAGAAACAGAGATCTCAAATTTAGCATTTGGTGTCATTGGAGATTTTAGAGCTATCACTCTCCTCTTTTCTTCTTCCCAGATCACCCACCATCACACAGCACACCAGCTCCCAAGAAAGGAAAGCAGTAATTCCTGAATTGCTGATGTAAATTTTTGTACAGTAAAAGGGGGTAAAGTCAAGAAAGAAGCCTTGACTCTCCAATGTCTGTATTGAAATTAAAGTGCCATTCACAAACAACTGGTCTTATATCTTGATCTCCATTCCTTTACCGCCTTCAGCACCCACAGAACTCGAAAACCATCTTGCATTCAGGCTGGTTTTTTGAGTACTTCAGATGGTGGAACGAAGACGTAGAAACCGTAACTTCATTTTCACATTTGGAGTGTGATGGCCAAAGCTCCAGGACACTCAGCACAGTGACCTGGTAGGGTACTGTTAGTCTGCAATAACCGCAGTAAGACCCAGACCACATCCGACTTCAGACAACTCTGAAATAAAATGGGGTTTTCTGAAAGATAAAGGGGTTTTCCCCCTTCAGTTCTAGATTTAAAATCATTAAGCCATAAAACCTGTAAAGCTAGAAACTAACATTATCATACACTTGCAAATTCAAGGAAGTAGACAGAATTCTGAGGCTAAACTGTATTTAATTTCTGCCCACCTGTCACTAGCTTTGGATTGATATGTCATCCTGAATTAACAAAAAATAAAAATAAGAGGTTCCAGATTTCTACGTTCTTTCTGTTGAAAAGGAAAAAAAAAAATCTTTCCCTTGTTCTTGAGTACCCCATCTATTGAAATGCACAAGTAAACGTTAAAATAATTATAACTAACAGCAGTAGTCTCATTTATTTATGATGAATAAAACATGATGGAGAGCTGTCATAAAAAAAGACAGAGATCTAATCTCCTAAGACACACAAGTGCATTTCCTGTTCGTGTCAGTAAGAATAAACAGCCCTGTGCAAAGCCCAATGAATTTACTGGGGCTTAAGTGCCTCTGTCATGTAAGAAAAAATTATTCAATATTACATGTTTCACATACAAAATGAAGGGGAGGAAAGGGGGAAGACGAAGGAGTAATAGCAGAAAACATGAGAAATATTCATTAAATTCAAATTCAGATTTATACCCCATTTCTTCTAGATTTTTGTGATCAGTGAAAAATATCAATATTCCTGACCACATAGGAAAACTGCTTAGAGCAGGGTGTTTGTGCTGAAAAAAAAAAAAAAAATTCTGAATGACATCTCTAATAATCTGTTTTCAGCAAACAGGAAATCAATGGACTTGAGAGGTTACTTGTATCCCAAATTCTGTGATATTTTATCCAATATTAGCCTATTTGTTTCCTCACCGGTTCAGTGTGAAAAGAAACAACACCACAGACACACACAAAACTGCAGGACACACATTAGTAATTCCATGCAATCGCACAACCGCCAATTACCACATTTTGGAAATACAAACAGGTGCTTAGCCTGCAAAGTACCTGAATATTCCTTCCACACTGTTCAGCTTTGCTAGACCTCAGGTGAAACCTGGCAATCAGCTCTGGGCACTACACATTATCTCAGCACATCCTAAAGCAGTCTGGAGTTACTTAGCAAGGAATGACAGAGGTCCACAATGGTTTCATCTGTGCCCCGTTTTGTGTCCAGGTAAAGCCTTTATAAATCACCCAAATGAGATATTATGCAGCTGATTCCAGACAAGTGCAGGGAACAGAGTGGACAATCTCTCTAGTTTGATCCAAACCCTATTTCCTAAGAATACTAGCAGTAAAGTCCCTTTCTGCAATCCCAAGTGAAATGGCTTTGACCTAAGGACCATAAACTTCAACAAACCCCACTTTCTATCACTGCCATAAATTCCACACCCATTGCAGTGCACCAGCCCAAGGATCTCAGCAATGCAAGCCCAAGTTGCACAGCAAGTAGTTGCCAAGATCCAGCTTCTCAAAATGAGGAGTTACCACACTGTGCATGAGATAAAATAGAGAACTTCAAAGACAAATGGTGACAGCCCCAGTAACGTTTCAGAGCCATATAAGAAGTGAGATGATTGCTGACATCTGAACATCTTCTGACTAGCAGCTCCATTTACAAAAACAGAAGGAATTATTTTAACGTGTTCAGGGGGGAGGGAAAACGGAACTATATTTAAATTCACAGTTAACAAAGTCCCACTTTATTCATGAAGGTTACCCACAGAAAACCAGTCTCATGGTCTAAATTGTGTGCTGCTGCTCAGAAAAGCAAATACGAGAAAACCACCTTTTCTTAAGACATGCTCTACATGTGACATACAGATTAGCTCTGGCTGCTTTAGAGATTAAAATTACTTTTCTCCTCATTTGCAGCTCTCTGCAATGCAAAATCCAACAGAAACTGAAAGTAGGAACCAGACAGTTTCTGGGTCGTACACCATTAGACCTGTTAGTTAAACGCCAGTTGCAAAGCTGCTATTCCCGGTTGGAATGTGTGAGCCACAAAAAACATGGCCTGACATTCAATTTATAGGGTTGGCACTTGGGTATCTGGAGACAGGACAAATTTTTCATAGATGATGCATATTTCAGCTAGAAGTCTTTAAAAGGCCCTGAATAAGGAATGCCACGTTCAAAGAACCAGTATTCAGATTTTTGTCACATATTAGGCGTTTTTTTAACACACAAATTTTCACAAATTTATGTTCAATTTGTAGAAATGAGCAACCAAGAAATCACATTGATCAAAATGCTCTATTTTTTAAATAATTTAATAACTGTTAAAACAAGAAATTGAATGCATGGCTCTTGAGACATTGGCCTATAGTATAGAGTTCTCTGAAACTAAAGTGATATGTTACATGAAAGAAATACTTTAGCAGGTAATTAAACTTCTTATTCTGCACTAGGAAAAAGATTCAAGAAAAAAATCAAATCTGGACTGATGTCTGCAGGAATGTTTTCAAATGCATGGTTTCTGTTGAAAATTTATGTACTTACTACATTGAAAAAGGCCTGTGATTTCCTTAAGGACTTGAAATGTTAAATTATTTCCCCCCTGGTTCTAGTTTCTATTATTTTTGACTGCTTCAAGAGAATAAACAGGTCACTCTGCTCATTGCTTCAGCCATGTGACACCATAAGACTGACCAAAATTAACAGAACACAAAAGATTTAACGAGGAAGAAAGAACACAGGAACTGACTTTAATTGGGATCACTACATTCTGCAGAGCTAAAGGAAGGCTGTAACATAGGAAACTGCTTTAGAGGGAAGTACAAAGGAGTCAGGATCTGGCAAGCAAATGTGATACATATGTGGTGAGCCAGTCTGTCATCGATCTTCCTAGAAGGAGATCTCTTTGTTGTTCTGCTGGGACAGTTTGTAGATGTCCAACTTGCAGAGTGTGAAAGAAAAAACTGGTGCACCTCCAACAAAAACTAGTGATGTTCGTAAAATACAAAGAGATTCAGGGACCAGCCCCGAAAACAGGGATGTTCTTGGTTGTCAGGGTAACGTGATCACCCCAGACAACAGAGACGTCAGCAGGAATGTGCAGCACACACTTGGTACCCAAGCACACAAATCTTCCTGCTTCCCTTTTGTAATTAAGCCACAAAGGGATATAGGTAATTGTTGCTAAGGTGGGGATCAGTGTTTTCTCTGTGTTAGGGATCCAAGAAAACCAAGAATCTGGTTGATGCCTAAAAAACAGTCTTTACTGGTGTTACCCATCCAACTTTCCACCATTAATTAGAAGAATCAACAGATGGCAGAAAAACAGTGAACCATAAGGGATGATCCTTCTTTATGTTTCATGTAGCAGTGTCCAGAAAACTTGGTAAGATCTAATGACACACAAAATACTACTATTGCTTTCTTTAGGGTAACACTTCTGTAGCTTTGCTTTCATGAGATCACATGCCCATTGTGTACATTCTCTTAAGAAGCTAATAAACAGTTTTCCAGTTTTCTGCAGCCTGACCTCTTGAAAGCTACATTGCCTTCTCCATCAAACCAGGCTTCAAATCACCACTCAGCTGAAAACATACAAAGATTCAGATATGCAACAGAATAAATGACCAGATGATCCCATGAAACAAATAAAGTGAAGTCATATGTCTGACAAAAGTAAAAATGTGCAACTTTTGAAGGATTTGTATTAACAAGAGTGGATAAAGTCTACTGATCCCACAGCATTACCAATGAGTCCTCATAGATCCCTCTTCTACTGCAGTTTATAAGTTTGGTGTTTTGGATAGATTGCTGAGGTTTTACCAGGCAGGTCCCTAAAGATCACCCAGCCTCTCACTCACTTCCCCTTCCAATGGGATGGGGGAAAGAACCGGGAAAGTAAGAAAAGTAAAACTTGTGGATTGAGATAAATACAGTTTAATAGGATAGGAATTGAAGTAGTATTAGTAGTAGTAGTAATAATAATAATAAGCAAATATACAAAACAGGAGATACACAATGCAATTGCTCACCATCCACTAACTGATGCCCAGCCAGGTGCCAAGTGCAGCCCTTGGCTGATTTTTTCCCTAATTTTTACACTGAACGTGACCCCAAATGGTGGGATACTCCTCTGGTCAGTTGGGGTCAGCTGTCCCAGCTGTGTCCCCTCCCAGCCTCTTGAGCATCCCCAGGCTCCTTGCTGGTGGGGGATGTGGGGGGGTTGGGAGGCAGAGAAGGCCTCAGCACTGTGTAAACACTGCTCAGCAACAACGAAAACATCACTGTATCATCAACATTATTCTCATCCTAAATCCCAAACACAGAAATGTACTACTGTACTAGCTACCAGGAAGAAAATTAACTCTGTCCGACCTGAAACCAGGACACCCTAAAAAAGTCTGCAGAAAGCTATCTAGCAGAAAAGAATTCCCATAGAGTAGAAAACATTAAATATTCTGAATTTTGAATAATAAAGTTGACAAGAATAGCCTTATGGGTTTTTAATCTTACTCTATGTCACTGCTGTTGTTTTCTTTATAGACTATCTTCTTAAAAAGGAAAAAAGTATTTAAATCACTTTGTTTAAATCCCTGTAGAGGCCAGACCAGCTCTTTAGCACTATGAAGTGAATAAAACATTCACTCACCAAAAGGGATACACATTAAGAGTTGTGCAGGATGAAGAAATACTATGATTTTTTTAAAAAATCAGGTACAAATAAGTTTATTTTTTCATTGTTCTGATATTAAAAGACAATTTATACTCAGCAAGGATTAATGGAAGAGGGACACTAAAACAAGTAATTGGAGAAAAGCCTCAGCAAAAAAGATGGAAAATAAGACTTAAATTTTCAGGGTAGCAAATTGAACAATCAATGTAGGTTAACATCTACGCTTTTACTCCCAACCATTGTTGGGACTCTTTGCATCTAATTTTGTAACACAGCCCTGCCCCAGCTGGTGAAAGACCTTGTTTCTTCACTCCTGGAGTCCAAGAAACTTATCTGTGCTTGCCCTTCCCTCTTCCCTCCCAGGATATGTCATAAGTTGGCCAGTGTGCATTTAGGGCTAATAGGTCATATGCAATAAATGAAAATCTTTCCACAACAGTTTCACAGTCAATACAAGACGCCAGTGAGCTTTCTCTGTTCTACTTGAAACTGAGTTGGTGTTGCTAGCATAAATATTTACTTTATATCCATAAACACACGTACACCTTCCCACACACACCCCTGTGACCATTATGTAGCTACATGGCTCATATTACCCACCTACAAGTAAAGAAGTTTTTCAAGTTATAACTTGAGAAGTCTTTTAGCAGATGTAGGAAACCAATGGCCTGAAACAGCAGCTGGCACTGAAGTTACCTATAAAACAGCCATACCTTCAGCTAATATCCTGTTTTGCATAATTTACAGATGATTAACAATCTCAAGTTTGCTCCATCAATATGAGGATGGCACTGCCCACATTCTGGCAGGAAAGGCCCCTTGCCTCTGTGCATTCCCTCCCTGTCTCAGTCCAGCAGGTTGCCCCTCTCTGAGCCACACACCCAGGGAAGGAGCTGCTGGGGAAGGAGCCTTGGGGGTTCCATCAGTGCTGCTGCAGGACTGACCACAGAGGAATCATGAGAGCCAGGAAACACAGACTCAGCTAACACAGGAGTCAGGTAACAGATGTAAGTGACAAATAATAACATTCCCTTTGTGTTTGACAGCAATCATCACATGCATTACAGACAAATAATAAAAGAAATAGGTTTTATGGATTTTTGTTTGTTTCATATTAAAAAGCTCTTAAAACCTCTTGCAATAGCTGCTCTATCCTGTGATCTAAAATACAAATCAAACTCTGGCAAGGCCAAGCACATTAAGTTTAAAGTCTACATCCTCTGGATTTCCTTAGGTGATAACAGATTAAATCCTTCTTTTAATCATCGTATTGTTCTCAATTCCACTTGACTAATATCAGACAGGAACAGCAGCTCAACACCTTTCTTAGAGGAGCTGTGCCACCACCTGGCACAAGGCAGGTGGGGATTACAGACATTATGAACCAGAGTTCAAAATGCCCCTAAAATAACATGAAAGCTGAGCTGGATGGCAAAATCACTTCACATTTCTGGCTGCCCTTATGATTTCTCATCTAACCTCAAAGTAGAGCTTTGTCTCCATACTTGGCAACACAAAATGAAATTACTACAAAATTCTAGTATTTAGAAAATAATAAGACATTACAACTCATGTTTAGTTCTTCAAAGAAAAAAAAAAGTGACGGGGGAAAGTCAAAATCCAATTAATTCCTTAACTTGGAGTTTATCTGGGAGATGTATACATGTAGGCAACTAGAATAGAAAACTTTATAGGTGATCTCAACATGCATTTGTAGACAAGGTCAGGTATGATTAATCTCTTCCTGAACTCTTAGATACTTACTGAATTCCCAAATAAGAGTGAAGTCAAAGAACTGCTAGATATATTTGAAGGAATCAGATGGTTATGAAGCTTATACACAGAATCAGTGATATGCTTTTTGTAATTCTTAACACAAAATTCCCAAGCTTCACTTGAAGGTCTTATCCTAAATACCCTGCTGCAGAAGGACATCTATTCACATCCCAGAAGAAAAGAGTAACAGACATAACTTGGGAGAGGATTAGGCTAAATATAGCTAATATTGGTTTAAAACACATCTACAATCAAATCTTGATTTGCATCATTCTTTGCTAATTGGCTCACATGAATCCAGATTCCTGTGTGCAGTATAAGTGCCGTACTCAACTGCTGAATTTATTATGCTTTCCATTGAAAAAATGACCCTGGCACAACTGGTACCAGTGACCCTTCATGGTTTTGTTACTAGTTGCCAAAGGGTACAAGCTGGAGAGCTGCAAGCCAATGCATTGGCTTGGAGTTTTTATTTTATTCCACAGCCTTAACCCTCTCCTTCCACCCAGCAGGTATCTGTTTCTCTCCCTATGACAACGGACTTCACACCTTCCCGGTTCAGGAATCACTGTCAAGGTTGCCCTGTCAAGGAGCAGTCTGATCCTTGACTGCTCTAGGCTTCTTCTTTTTCCACTAAAACTTCAAGAGCTAGAAGTTAGTTATCAGTCATTTATCCCTGTGACACGAGGTGTTTTTTACGTATGCATTCAAGTATGTCTATATGACACTCCAGGATCAAGGATGATCTCTGCCTCCCCCTTTCAAGCACAAAAGCAATCAATGCAAATACTTTAATAGTAATGTCATAGCCATTCATCATTTCTTAAAACTTAAGATCTCTGCTTTGAAGTGATAACAGGTTAAATGACAGTACTGGCCCCCTCTGTAATTATGTCCCTTTTACGGCACGTTTTCTGGTATACAACAGCTGGTTTCCTTACTATTAATGCTGCACGATGACTACAAAAAATCTGACCTGAACGGGATAAAACCAAACCAGCTGTTTCATCCCCTTTCATCTATTCACATCTCAAAGGGGGCTTTGTGCACAATCCGTTTTCACCGAGGAGCTGAAAAATCACGTGTCACAAGAGGGGCCTGAGGTATGTGGGTCACGGAACGACCAGCAATCCAGTGCCCCGCCGACGGAAATCTCTGCCCAGCCGATTCTGCCCCGCCTAATCTCACCAGGATGAACTGGCACCGAGGAAAACAACGAGCACTCACTCGCCCCACTCAATTTCCACAGCAAATAAACACAGAAATGAGACAGCCAGCGCGTTCAGTTGTACAATCTGCCCTGAGAGTCCAGATGAGCAGTAGGAATGGAAAGGAAAGGGGTTTAGTTCTCCAAAACAGGAAAAACAGAACCCGAATTTAGATCCATTACGTTGTTTCTGCACAGAATATAGAAATCACTCTCTTTTTCTACCGCAGCAAATGACTTCTCACAGCCCCTCTCCCTGACAGCCTCCTTAGTTAGCCCGGCTTCACAAACCATACTTCTGTCACACCAGCAGATACAACAGTGCTGCCCACCAACTCAAGATGACAAAAGCTCAAAACCAGAACATTTTAATTACAGATCTCTTTTAATTTTACTTGCAAAGAATAATAATTAGAGAGCAAAAGAAGCCCACATAAACCCAAAAACATCCCAAAGACACTCCATGGACTTCACCAAGGTTCACCCATAGTTTCCATTTAACGATCCCAGATGTTGTTACTGGCAAAGCTTGGAAATAAAACAATTTTACAGAATCATCTTAACTACAAACTTAACTCCCTAAGATACTGCAATGGTTAATTAGTACAGACTTGAGATGATAATGCCAAGAAGATTATACACATAAAGTACATTTTAAGGTATTATTTAGCCATGGCTCTGACATGGCTGACTCTTTTTTCCTCAAACCAGTAATTACATTTTAACCAAAAGCCATTCAATACATCACTTTATGTAGCCTGAAGAAAATGAATCATTCAAATAGATGTTTACTTTCAACAGACATAACTATTAAAACAGGATGCAAAGAACATGCATGAGCAGCATTATAACTGACTGCTGTGTTTCCTGTATTTCAAGTTGTCAGTGTAACAATTAACAGTGTGGTACCTCATATGTCCTTTAGTGAGTTAAAGAATCAGTCAACTTTATAATGAAGCACAGCTGTTAATTGAACACGTGCCAATAGAGGCACCTTGAATGGAGGCCAACCCTGACCTTGCACAGCCAGGACTCGCTGAGACCAACAGCCTGGGTGCCAACCCTGCACCAGCTCCAGTGGGACCAGTGAGATTTCCCTGGCCTTTGGGAGCTCTGAAGTGTGGGTATGCAACACAGTCCAGCAGAAATAAGGGTGCCTTGAATCTGGACACACCCTGGCACAGAGTCAGTATCCCATGAAACTAGGCAGGAGTGAAGAGCCTGGAGGGGAACAGTGGAATACAGAGCACAGACACCCACAGGACAGAAAATAATTAGCCTCAAGAGTAAAGCCTAAGTCAAAATCCTCTCTGCTTTTCAGCCCAAGACACGCATCACCACGGAACTGTGTGCATCACACCATTTCCCTCTGCATGGACAAGTGCCCAGTGAAAAACATTGCCCTAAAACTTGTATTGTACTGCTCAAACCCACAGTGTCAGGGCTGCTCTGAGTTTTATTTGGATCACAGGGCAAGATTTTTGACCCTCCTCTCCCCACCAAAACACCACAGTGGAAAAGCTCTCCTCAGAGTAACAACATGACACACTCATATGTAAGTGAAGAAAATTGCATTCACGCCACTATACCAAGAAAGACCCACACATCGTTGTTAATTAATGTTATTTACATAAAACACGATTTTAGTGGCTTCCTACCACCAGCCTTAAACTAACAGATCTGCCACACAGCAATGAAGAACTTCACACTGTTCCAGACCTCAGAGTTTCAGGGCTGAAATTTTTAGGAGGCCTGAGCACACTTAGGGTGACATCGGTGTCAAAGGTGTCCTTTAAAGGACCAAGGTGAAAACCAGTATTCAGATTTCTAAAATATCTAACATGCAAGTTATTGTGCAGTTTTATCAGCTGCAGCACTTCTAGAGTCTTTCATCTCAAGTCTTGTGTTAATGGCTCAAGCAATAATTTATAAAAAATCCCTAATTTGGAGAAATTATGTAATAAACATTACAAAAAACTTCTTTGGGATTCTTCTAACACATTGCAAAAACTGAATCCCAAGTAGAGAAAAAACAAAGCACAGTAAACCATTTGCATAGTCCTGCTAGAGTAACTCGTCAGCAGTAACCAATCTTTGCAGAATCAAGGATTTAGTGTTACAACTTGTGATGTTCTATTAAAGCCTTGGAGACAGAAACTATAAAATATATTTCAATACTGTAGCCAAAAAGAACAAACAAAAAAACTAGTTGTGAGCAACAGATTTTTATTTTATCTGAACTAGCCATAAATTTGCATCTGACACCAAAACCCCCTCATTTTTAGCATTATGTAGGCAATGAAGGTGCATGATAAAACTGTAGTAATATCAGATACATTAGAAACAAAAAATATTTAAAAGTGTCATGAAGAAGTTCTGATAATGGGTACAAAGATAACAGTAAACAATTTCCAACTTGGCAGACCAACTCAAATCAATCTGTTATGGAGATTAAACACTTGGAAATTTAATTGCACATACCTGTTACCACATAACAAAAACCAGAGATAAATATTTTTAACATCTGATGCTTTCACTAGTTCCTTCTATCTTACATGCTTTGTAACACGTGAAAGCATCAAGGATAAAATACATGGTCCCTCTTCTGAAGGAAGAAGATCAAAAGTTAGATCTTCATAGCTCTAATACAATCCTAAAGGGGCACGTAATCCAAGCAGATATATGCTTGCACGTTTCCCTTCCCAACTTTCTCAAATCCAAGCTAGGAAACGGGGATTAAAGATCAAGGAAGGCTTCAGCTGCAAACAGGTGGGCTGAGGCAATGTGTGAACCTTGGACACCAGTCACAAGGGTGTCCTCTGACATGGTGGAGCTGACAATTTGTTTCTGCAATCCCCCACGCAAATGTAATGGGTCCTGGTGTATCTGCAAGGTCACCTTGGCTACTGCTGGCCATCCCCACCGGAGCTGCCCAGCCCACTGAACTGGGGCAGTATCGGTCCTCTGGCAGCACCACCTGCTGCCCCAGGCACACAGGGAGCCCCAGGTGAGTCACCCTTGGCAGGAGTCTACTTCCCTCCAGGGGCTATAAATAGAGCCAGAAGGACTGGTTCTGACCAAGGCACCTCAAAGTTGGGCATCTGAGTGAAGTCAGATGAATCCTACTCCTCACCTCGGAGTCACGGTTCCTCCCCCGATTTTCACCCGAGGCTGCACAACTACATAACACCCACAGGCAGGACTTAAAATATATCCTGGCCAAGAGCAATCTGTAAAGCAGGAGGATACAAAATTTTGACAGTTTTATCATAAATAGCCCGTAGACCTTCTAAAAAGAAGCCACGCAGGGAAAACAATTGCTGCCAGATAACTGTATGCTTTAATGGGAGTGCAGTTCTCCTCTAAAAATTAACTTCACAGTCATGTTGTAGGGATATGTTTATTGCTCCTTAGTGATAAAAATAAAACTATCATTTAATTTGACTGCCAGGGCTGAAAGCTCCATCAAAGCTTCAATCTCCCTGGTTTACACAGCACCACTAGCCCCATTGCTAACACCACATTAGCACTGCCATCCTAAGAAATGCGAAAGTCAAGCTAAATATTCCTTTGGTGCCCAAAATAAAGAGACAATACTTGAAGCTGCAGAGAGAAAGCATCTCTGTTGTAACAATTTTACCCTGTCATTTTAACAAACCATAAATAGATATAAAAATATTTACTGAAGGCCAAATTCTGCAGAGCTGAATTTATCCAGTGGTGTTATGTAAGAAAGGGTTTCAGAAATGCACTAAATGGGGCTGATGTTACAGCTCTAGAAATAATGTCTTGTGTTTTCATGCATTCCACTTTTTTTCTCAGTTTCTTAAACTGATAAACTTGCAGTGATGTTTTTCTCTTCGAACAAATCTCTAGTACCTGATGATGATGAGCTGGAATGAAAAGTGGCACTTGCGGCCCCTTTATGCCAGTCTTTCCTCCCTCGTCCAAAAACAGTTCTGCTGTAAACGCAACCAAAAATTACAGAAGGGCAGATTAAACTGAAACAGTCTTCAAAGATGATGAATTTAAATCTCCCTGAAAAACTTTTATCATTGTCATTTAATTTCACTGAGAAGATTCACAGTACTTGAAATATTTTGGAAAGTATAATAGATTAGTGAACCGGTGACATGAGACAGAGATGAACTGGGTCAGGCATTTCTGCCAGCTGCCCGTCCTGCTGCCTGCCTGTCTGGGGTCCCACACACCCAGCTCCACAGGTTGCTAAAAGAAACTCCTGAATTTATCCCTCGTTTAGGCACAGTAAAGTCAGTGGCACTGAAACTGAAGGAGCAAGTTGCTCGTGTACCACATTTTACTCTTAAATGAAGAGTAAGCCCTTGCTTTTAGGCCTACAACCAAGCATACTGCAATTCCTTTACTATAATGACAATGATAATAGCAGAATAAAAAAGTTAGAAAGTTAACAACAGTAGAAAGTTAGGAACAGCAATTCCATAGTAAAATTCATTTTTCTCAGAGCATAGGGAGGTTTTTCTCACCCACAGCTTCCCACCAGTATAAGCAACATGCACATGTTCAATGGCACAGTGGAAAGACTTTCAAAAGCCAGAGAAAGACAGAGAGAAGACTCCTCACTGTTAATTCTCCCCTTTACTTCTACCTCCACAGAGTAGAGGACCAGGGTAAACACTCAGACAAGAGCTCAAAACAGCAAAGCTCTCCCAAGGCACAAGATTCAAGACCGTGTTCCTGCAATTTCCATGGGGACCCATGAGGTTTGCTGGCCACATCCACATTCCCTGCAAAGCCACAGATGTTACCAATAGAGGAGAGGGGGTGCTCCACATCACAACTCTAAAAGCAGTTCTAGTTCTTTCCCTAAAGAATCTCACTTAAAACACAACAGGGTTGTTAAACCACCATGATTTGCTGCTCACTGTGACCTACCCTAAGTGGTTTGGACATGGATGTCCAAACCCTTCTATAACATGCCAGCAGGTGAAACTGTGTTTGGCCAAAAGAACAAGTCCCCTTTGCTCAGCACTGGCAACAGCAAGTGAAATGCTACCATGCAAAGACCTTTCTTGAGACAACCCAGGTTTTGGGTTCTGCCTCACACAGATGAGCATCCAGCCTTTAGAATGGTGTTTCAGCTAGGGGTGTATCAGGATCCAGTGATAACAAGGAATATTATAGAAAGCAGAAAATATTTCTAAATCACTGTTTCACACAACAGCCTATTGAGAGAGGATATGAAGTCTGACTCACTGTAATCTTCATACATTTAATGGATTTTTCCACACTCCAGTTGGGCTCCACACCAACAGGAAGAAGGTTATTTTCCTCAGTGAAGATCATTAACAATTCATATGCAGCAGTTTCTGCCATATGTGGCTCGTCAGCTGACTGCCTTGATCTGTTAACCAGTCTGCTGGTGGGGTTCTTCTAGCTTAAATGAGGAGCACATTATTTTATAGTTTTAATAATATTACCAAAAATTATACTAAAGCCATTTGCTGTGAAAGAGATGTTGCTTTTATTCAGAAAAAAGGTTGTTAAACCATCCTCTACCTAAATGTGTTGCTCACTTTTTTCTCATTCTCCTCTATGCTTGCGGGGGAAGAAAGAGATGTGGGAGGACATTTGCAAGACATAAAAAGCTTCAGAAGTTTCCAATTGGTACCATGCACTGATAAAACCTTGTTTCAATTGGCCAGAAAACAAGACGAGAGAAAATGGGGAAAATTTGTAGTAAAGAACAGTTCTCCCACTTCCTTCCACTCACTGCTTAGTTCACCCAAAAAGGGGTAAAAAAGTATCTTTCCATCAACATAGAAAAAGCAGATTTCAAAGCAGTTTTCTACAAATATCAGCACTATCTCTACTGCACTTCCTCCCTGCATTGAATCACCATTTTGCAAATATTCAAGTTTTGGTTAAACATGAGCAATTACAGCAAGCAAAAGAGAAAATCATGATTTCACTTCAGCTCTATGCAAAGATATACTTATGGAAATCAATGAAATTATTATTATTGTGGAATGAGATGAAAACGCAATTTACATTTCTCCAACTACTTACATAGTGTGCTCCATCTCAGGTGATGACACTGTCACCAGTATTCAAGACTCTGGTCAACAGTCCAGCAGATTTGTCAAATAATGATGGTTCCCCTGCTCCAGAGTCAAGCACATACAAAGTTACCTCCTGCACTTTGGCCCTTTAGTTGATACAGTAGTGACTTCCCCTTCTCTTCATAATCCATATAAACTACTGTACTTTCAATACGTATTTCTAATCAGTTCATCTCAGAGTCCCAGAGCTGTCCATATGTATCACACAAGCAAAATTCACTTTGTCAAGGAAATAAAAACCTCCACAAAAGAAAGCACCAAGAGCAATCACAGCACCCATGCATTCGGATGGTTTGGGCCAGAATAGATCTGTTTCCAGAAAAAAGGGACAGATCAAGTATGACCTTCAGTTACTATGTCTACTCTTCAGATTCCTAATCCCACTCCATGAAACCTGTATCTACTTCAGAAAGACAGTAAACTGAATTATTCCAAACCCAGTATTTAATGGTTTCTGCAGTGACAAGAAAACACAAGAGTTCCTAAGCAGCACAAAGATACTGCCAGAAAACAAGTTAAAGGAATTTTGGCTGTTTTCCTATAACATTTGAACAGCCAGAAATACAAATTTTACAAACACAGAAAAGGGTCATAGAGAACCATTCCAGCTGTGTTTGTTTTGAAATGAAACTTGTTTTAAAATAAAACTTAATTGTGGCCTCTGAACCAGAAAGATGGGAAAGGTCTAGCACAGGCAACTCCAGGGTTCTGCTCCTCACCTCTCATGGAGCTGGGGCAAACAATGAATCTCCACAGCATTCTCAACACCCCTCACTCTTCATCTGCCTGGGGGGATTTGAAATGCAGCTACAAAGCTGAGATGTAATAGACAGCATTATCTGAGTTCAAGCTATTGATATTTTGTTAAAATTCTTCATACTATATTCAAGGGATGGGTACAGAGATTAGTACGAGATTAGGTTATAGCAATTATTTATGTGTGTTGTTGTACTAACATTTCCATGGCATGGAGAGCTAACTTAACTGAATGCATTTTTCAGGAGTAGCTCTTAGATGGTTTCAACAATGACCTTATTGTATTACCAAATATCTATCTCCTAAATAAAAAATAAATTCTGACAATCCTGGGAAGTTGAATATCATTACTATATCAAGACTTAAGTAATTTGGTTTATGGTACAATAATAACATGGCATATTGTTAGCAAGATGAAATCAGCTTAGTGGTCACAAGAACAAAAGTGAAATCAAGTTAAAATTGTTTCTCTGAAAGGAAAAGATGACTTGACACACAGTAATCAAGAGTTATTTTGTAAATGGATTTGCTGATGCTTTCCAAAGGCATCAAAAAGGCTTAAGTTATTCAAAATAAAAATTATACTGTTTCATTTTTAAATACTTGTCTTCTCAATTTAATTTGTAATTAAAGTGGATATTATGATATACATTTAACATGCAAGAAAAACTCTTCTGGCCTTATTTTTGGAAAATTTGAAACCTGTTTCTCTAACAGAAAAAATGAAAGCAACATTTCTGTTCCAATAAAACCGTACTGAGATTTATTTTCAGTTTGACTGAATATTCAGGTAACACCAAAGAAATTATTTCAGTGCGACTGAAGAAAGGAAATTAGCCCAGAGCTGGGGGCCAGCTTCTGCAATGGTTTCATGGATTTGAGATTTTCTTTCTGATGGATTGATGCTGATACACTTCAAACCCATTTAGAGTTAAGTCTTCTTTTGTCCCTACACTGTTGATTAGCTTCAGCTTCTGAGCTGGAACAAGCAGCAGCGAAAGGCAGAAGACCTTGCATCTTGATCATGAAAACAAAAGCATGTTTGAGTAAGATTGATCAGCACTGCAAAACTGGAAATATGTGAGCCAGAGGAGGCAATATTTTTCCAAGTAATCAACCTCCTCCAGAAGGAAAATGTGATCCTGAGGCCTCATTTACAGACAACATGACTGATAAAAAAAAATATTCCTAAGAGCTGCCTAAAATTATGAAGCCGCCAAACCTTTATGTGATATTGTTGCAGCATTTATAAGATCTGATTCACTGGTTGAAGTGCAACTCCCTTCTGCTTCAGCTCACCAGTTGAAAACACATCCCCATGACAACCCGGGAGCCGCGGAGGAGAGCACAACACCCAACCTGCTGCCAAGCACTGCCAGAGCCCTCCTCCAAAGAGGGATTTGCCAACCCACAGGAGCACATTTCTGTCACAGCTATGGGGCCTGGACATGTGTGCATCACCCTGGATTAGAAAAATTAAATGAGAATGGCATTAGGTACAAGCCAACAACCCTAACACTCAGCCAACTTTTTAACTTCAACAGTGACAATACCATCTCTGCAATCTAAAATATTATTCGTGTGAATAGTTCGGGAAAATTAAAAGGTTATTTAGATGCCCAAATGTCTACCTCCTGCTTGAGCAGGATCAGTGACCAATCCAGACTTGCAGCATGAATCCATCACATCTCAGATCAGGGACGCTGGTTTTCCTCCTCAACAATATGCAAAAGAAATCTGCTAATGGTAAGGTTTGCATGGAACAAAACATTATAACTGCATTTGTCTAGATCAACACTGCAGACAGATTATATTAATTTCACCACTAAAAGCAAAATAATTAACTACATTTATCACAAATGACATCAAGCACTGTGTATCTCAGCAGTTGTACTGCTCCTTCAATTATTCTGCCTCTCTGTTACATAAGCTCTACTTTGCAGCTCCAGGTGATACAAGAAAAGCCCTAATTCATATCACTTTTGTAGTCCACATTATAGCACAAAGAAAAATACGTTGGGAAAAATTGGGAAAATCACCTGGTATACTATTTTGAAGCAGTTCCACTTCAGTAATTTCATAAACACGGTCTCATGATCCACTTTGGGCAAGGACTTAATGGGTTTGCCAATCGGAGTTACCCAAGCATTGAAATGATCCCTGGTTAAAATAAAACATGACTGTAATAAGCTCAAGGTAGTTGTGTGCACTATTTCATCCTCACCAAACATGACAATTAGCTCACATGGTGAAATCCCAGCTGAAAAGAAACCAAGACCAAAACCTCATTACCTTAAAGCCATGGTGACCTTTAACTCTCCTAAGGACTGCAAAAATCCTGTTAAATCAGAGTCCCCTTATTACAACATTATGGTGAGTACATACAACTTGCCACATATTTTCTTGACCAATATTTCCAGAAATCGGTTCTGCAAAACAAATCCTACCATCTCTGTCTTCAGGGGCTGGCAGGCTACCAACTCAACTCTTCCCAGAAAGCATAAAATCACAATCAACAGAGTTCAGCTGACATTTGGTATCAGCTACAGAGAGACAAAGCTGCTGGTCAAATACTCCATAGCTATTGCTGCTTAGCTCTTAAGAAATTCTCATGTTTAAAACTAGAGTACAAGATTGAAACTTGGTATTCTCTAGTATGGTATTTTTCAATCATCTCTCCTGACAACTTGTTCTGGTTTGTGTGCATCATACTTCCTATTATTTCTTAATTTGGTAAGTAAGTTCACCGTACTCATAAATTCATACCAACTATACACTGTAATCAATGACAACAACCCACTGGGAAGTCAGCCTCTAACTCTTCATCATCTTCTATATCCTTTAACCCTTCCTTGTCCATACCCACATTCATCTCCTGTCACGTGAACCAAAGCCACCTGCAAGAATAGGCTGACAAAGCTGGTTACTGTAATTCAGAGTGACACTGCTACTCATGGGCTTTTCAGAAGCCTTTTAGGACACACCAGTTTAAAAGATGCTCCTGGGAAACAGCACATGGATGATACCCATGGAGTACCAGCCAGCTTCAGGGAGCTGCCCCAGCTCCAGGCCCTGGCGGCCGTGCTCAGGGAGAGTCCACACACTACTTGTGCCCAGCAGTCTGCAAATCCCATCTGTCTCCTTGAGAAGCAATTTCACATTCTTTCTAGGAAGGATTTTAGGACAACTGCCAGAACACACTCCTTGCATTGTTTCTGCCTCGCGCTGTCACCACGAGGCCACATGGGATGGCTGGAGATGGGGACCTACCACAGAGCAAATGCAAGTACCTGGGATTTCCTAATGGACATGCCACCAGTGCAGGACACAGAGGCAAAAGCAGGCCAAGAAGCCACCCAGGGAGCCAGGGCAGTTGTTCCACACGAGAGGGTGGAGCCGGTGCCACCAGCTCACCGTGTGTATTGATCCCGCCCCATCACATGCTGCAGCCTGCACGGGCTGTTTTGAATGTCGCACCAAGTGCATTCTGGGGTGAAAGTCTAATTTTTCAAGGCAAATTAGACACACAAGGACTCACATTAATTACAGGTTCTGGGCACTGATCCATGAAGACAGGTGCAGAAACCACAAGTTTACTGCTGCTCCAAGAGTTTTGCAATTGCAAGCCAGAATCAGTGTGTGTCCCATCCCAGGATACAAGACCTTCTGTGTCTAAACAACGAGAGGGAAGCAGCACAAAATAACAAACATTCACATGTGAGTGTTGCTCGGAACTTTACTCTGAGGGAAACTCTGCTGGCTCCGTCACCCACAAACCCCTTTCCTGGCCTTCTTCAGTCTTTGCATTTACTTCATATATTCATTTTATCAAACAAATAAGCGCTCTACTATTGAAATGACCAGTCTAAACACACAAGGGTTTTAAGACATGTTTTTATTAGTTCCTTTTAAAGAGTCAGAACAGGCTAAAACAGCATTCCTACTAATGAGTCACACTGGTGGGCTGCAAGAAAAAATCCTTTGAACACCACCAACAAAAATCTTCTTCATAAGAGGCTGCTTACCATTACTCTACCAGATAAAGCTTGGAGAACTTGTCTGAAAAGGTTACTTTGTCCTCCATTCCCATCACCTGCACCTACACTGGTGGGACCAGGGTCAATCAGAAGTGACAGCTTTCCTGCTTTTACTGAAACCAAGACACAGTTGTATGGCCAGTGTTCTGGCTGAGTAAACACAACTCCCTCCGAGGCCAGAAAAACCTTATTTGGGGTCATTAGGCAAAGGCATTGGAGGAGAAGGTGACTCTCTTGTCCAACAGCTGAGCTCAATGCCATGTTCCCGGCCTTTGCCAGCTGAAAAAAATACCACCAGTCTCTGGTCTCCAACTGACCGCCAAGGCAGACACACAACACAGCCTCTTTTCTGAAGACAGATATGGATGAAGGTCCCACGCACTTGTCTCACCCATTCCTGAAGCTGACACAAATCCCAGAAGGAGGACAACAGGTGAATTCCCACAGACACTCAAAGGGACAAAATCAGGTACCAGTAGGAGAACATATTTCACAAGCACCAAATCCCTTTTCTCTTCCTCTTGATCAACAGCCCAGACCTTGGAAGCACCCTCGAAACAAAACAGGACCACCACAAACCCTAAAATGAATGATTTCAACCACTAAGAGCCACAGACTGGCATATTATAACTTCCCATACACCTTTCCCTCAACCAGGCCCTTAATATGTCTTCAATTACATGAATAATTTGCATAATTAAGTTCCATTCAATACAGGTTTTTTCCAACTGGTCAGAATTAGTATTAACTTGAAAACGTCTGTTGTCACAATGATTTCATTTTTAAAGGCAACCCCCTAAGCCTCTCTGGTTTCAATTGTTTAGTTTGACTTATCTAGGACAAATCTAGAGCAAATTTAGTGGAATTTGGAACTTAAAAAACATTCTGAACCTAGCATTTTTACTAGTATTTCAACATCATGGCTGGGAAGTTCAAACATACAAGACAAATACATGCTCAAGTCCAAAAAATCTTCACTGCGTACAACCACTACAATTCAGGCATAAACAATCCACTGTGCTGCAGCATCTCTGATTCCAACCCTTTTTTGTAGGGAATTATGTAACATTTCTTCATCCAAAACACATTATTCTACTCCTTTCCCACCTGACCATGCCCAGCCTGGTGCGGCTACAGAATTTACACTAATCCCGCAAGTGCTCATAATGTGCCAATTATAATCTCATTCTTTTTGATTTCCCCTGTTCCAGTCCTTGCCATTTTTTTAGGAGATGGGCCAGAAGCTCTTCAAAAGGATCTAGTTACTGTACAACAGTCCCGTTCAAGTCAGGAAGAGATACAGATGGCCTTCAGTGATTTCTTGTGTTCACGGGATGCCAGCTCAGAGAACAATTGTGAATGGTTGAAAGACTGACTTAAAAACATCTTGATAAACAAATACACCAATAACCCTTGAATGAATTGGTTTGCCAAAAATTAAATGCATTTAGCTTCCCAAAGCTGAAATGCCAAGGATGCAAATGTTCATTAAAATCTAAAGGCACTATAATCATTACAAGATACAACACTAGTTAAATTAGCACAGTCTAGAGCTCAAAAGGACAAAAAGATCTACAAATCCACATTTTTGTTTAAGTTGCATTGCCTGTTAAATTCTGCTGCTTACAAGCCAAATGCTGTGTGCTTCACTGATACTAAATTGCCCCAATGAAGTCAATAAAAATATTTCTGCAATGAAATAAAAATAATTCAGTTCTATGCTAACAGAAAACTTCATCCAGGGAAAAATGTTTCTTCTTTAAATATCACATGAAAATGTAAATTAAGCAGTGGGCTGGTGCCTGCCATGTAGTTTAAATGAAGACAACCAAGGCAGATTTAATTTTGAATGCCAGGAAACTAGGATGTCTTCTGTAGATTTGAGAAAATACGATACCAAAGTCCCAGTATGACATACCTAGTGAGCAACTGGTACTTCAAGATACTGCAGGCAGTGAAGATGCTTGAGCAGTGCTCAGGAACATCCTTACAAGGACCTATAGGGACGCTTAACGCAGTGCCTAAAGTTTCATATATTCCTGGGCAATATGCAAAACATTTCCACCATGTAAGGACGGAAATAGCTTGTAAGAAACTTCTGTTCCTACGAGAAGATACAACCCCAGAAACTGAAAGGGCTGTGAAATGAACTTTAATTGCATTGAAGGCACTGCCCTCTTAACATCAGTAACCGGTCACAGACTTTGGGTGCAGACTGAAATGGAGGTGAGAGGAAAGGTTCCCCAGATGTCCCTGATGCTGTTCCTGTCCATGGCACTCATGCTGTCAACCCCTGCAGGGTGCATCCAACATGGCCCACCCGGAGTGGCATCCCAGAGGGATGGGCCTTTCTAGGTATGTTGACCACAACAGCTCCCAGCAAGTTTGGAACAGGGACTGTGTTGGCTCATTCCATTTCTTTCCTAGACATGTTAGGAACCCAGGAATAGAAAAACATACCTGGAAACAATCTGAAATGTAGTCCAGCCAGGAAAAAAGGCTTTGGCTTTTCTTGTTTTCCCTTCTACTAAGCAGATCTTGCAAGATAATCAGCTGTGGTACCTCCCTGCATCTGAGTGGTGTCTGATGTCTGACTATCAGTCTGGAGGTGGATAGCTGTAATATCTATGAAGCAGTTTTTGGTACTGAAAGGTCCCCAAAGTCTGAAGTAAAAGGACTTATTCTGATTATAACAAACAAATCTTATTCCAGCTGCAACAAAGGAATCCATTCTTTCTTGCATGAACAGCCATGTATTTTTTAAAAAATCCTTCTTTTCTACCTTGCTGGTTACATATACAGTACTTTAAATAACTTTAACTAAAATCCACTTATCAGGTTACTTGAATTTCTAGAATACATAGAAGTTCCAGTCAGAATTCCTGACCCATTTTTCCATTGTTTGGAAGCAGAAAGAGTCACTGAATCAATCCATCTGGGGCCTGATCAGAAGCCTTGCAAATACCAATAGTGAGATTCTCTGGCTAGGATGTCAGAGTTTTGTCAAATGAACCCATCTCATTAATCTGGTTTCCACTCCCAGACAATGGTTAGAGACAGCCACTCCTGGGCTACAATTGACATGACCCTCAGATGTCTAAAAAAAGGATCAGGTGAATTATGTCCAAGAAAAAACTGTTCCTTTGTTACACATGGATCCTAGTATAATTTGAACAGAGGCAGACACCCAAACTGCTATCTAACCTTACACAAGATGATTCACAGTTTCAACAGCTATGACAGAGTCCACCCAAGACCTCTGTGCAGCCATTAGCCAAAATAAACCAATATTATCCACTCAGTTTGCAGGACCCATCAGGGTCAGCATAAGAACTGAATGTACCCCTTCAGCTCTACTGCTACACAGGGCTGAGTTTTCACAACCAGTTCAATGGGAAATCTCTCCTGTGTTCTATATTCACATTTCAAACAATATACAGAAGACAGATGCCAAAACAGAAACATTTTGTTTCAATACCACCTTTTTTTTTTTTTTATTAAATTCTACATGCAATACAAGCTCTAATGTGTTGGACTGAAAATTTCTGTCCCAGTAGCAGGAATGCATGAAAATCCCAACTCATGACAAACCACACTGTGGTGCCTTCATTTCTGTGTGATCTGGCTGATCCTATAGCAAGAAGTAGGTAACCTCCAAAGCTTGATACAGCTTGCTCTCACACAGACAGCACTTTATAAAGGCCCTAGCTATGACTGGGCAGTACTTCTAGGTATATCTATATGGAGAATATTCCCTCTACAAGCTTTCACAATTATGCTTCTGCAATGTTACAGCAGCCAACAGGGCAGTCAGTATATTTACATGTCTTTTCGAGAAACAGGTGAAAGGATGCATACACGTTAGATAAATTAAACAGTTCAACAAAAACCACAGGTATTCTGCATTTCATTCTTTCTAAATTAATAATTCAAAGATGCTGAGCACCTGCATTTCTTACCAACACCAGTGGAGCTGCTTCTTGAGTGCTTCTTCTGCACTCAAAAGACATTTATCACTGGCACAATAAGGAGGATATTATTTGAGTGATGACCTGAAGAGGTCTTATCCTGCAAGATGCCAAGTGCTTCCTGTGGTTTGAGAGTGACTCTTGTGTAGCCATGAGATCTGTCAACACTACAATACACATATCTTCCTTACCCTGCCTCCCCCTCCACAATGTCTGCTCACCAGGACTTTTTCTGCCCCTGGAATGTAACATCTTTGGGGTAAAAATCGCCTCTTTTTATACTTTTGTATAATAAACAGGAGTGACCAGGCCTGACACTGACTGTATTACACATAAATAAAAATCAGCACTGCACATCTATAATGCTCCATCAGGAGAGATTAATTGGAACCATTCATATAATGACAGGGCTCCTTTTGTCTCACCTCAAATGTCATCAAGATAGCTCACACTGCATATATCCATCATTTTATTTTTGACCCTACCTGTTCGTAGCTGGGGGAGATAATAATGCATCTCATGTACCAGCTTTCATTTCTCATGTCTATTTATGTTGTAAACTCTTATGACTGCCCCTGCATCTTACCTTCCACAACACTCAAGAGCAGTGGTTTGAACGACACTCCACTGTAATTAAAGGATCTATACCATTTATTATCTCCAGATCAGAAAAATGCCCAAGTTGGCCTAGCAAGACTAGATCTTGTAAGACACCTATGGCAGTATACTCCTACCTAATAAACAGCCTAGATACAACCATAAAAGATGTACTAAGAAGACCAGGGAGAGGGAATGGAGATGACAGTGCAGTAGCCAGTAAACCTGAAAGTCCCTTGAAGGAAACCATTGACACTGGTGGCAACAAGTACTACTCTGTTTCAAAGGTCCTGACAGACCTTTTTTTTAATTTAAATTCCCAGACTGCACATAAAGCTTCAGGAACTGGGAAGATTTCTTCTGTTGGGTAGGAATGCATCCATCACGGTGCACTAGGATTTGATAGCATTAAAACAACAGGTCTTGCACTGGCATGAATACATTATAAAGTAACACTCCCCTTAAATAATGAAGTGTTGCAATACCCCTGACAAAACACTAATCTATGCAGTGAAAGCCAGGGAAGAAGAAAAATGTGTCTTACCACATAGTAAATAAATTTCAAGTGTTTAGTAAACCTTTATAAACACCAAGATTTGAATGCCATGACAAACATAGCTCTGAATCAGCCTGGAGTAACGGCAGGTTGAGGAAGCACAACCCACCTCAGGGCAGAGGGCTCACCCTGTGCAAGGTCACCTTCCCATGACCAGTAATTGGGATTCAAACAGCACCTGAAGAATCAAATCTCCTCTGCCCTTGCAGGCCCTCAGCCTGATGTAAAGAGGATTAGATGGAGCTCAGACCATTTTCTCCTGCATAGCTACGAAATCCTGAAACCGGCAAGGCAAGGCAGGCTTTTTGGGTGGTCCAGGGGAAGGGAGAATAGGTTACATCACTTGCATTAAAGCTTACCGCTCAGCCACCTTTATATTTGAATATAAAAATAACAAAAAAAAAGACATCATATTTCATGACAAGGATGTAGTCAAACAAGCTTGCTAAAACACAAGGGCCCCTTGTGACAATGGACAACATACAGATGTCAAAAATGGCACAGCTTACTATCCGTAACTCTAAAATCAGGGATTTAATTGCCCCAATGATCAAAGAGGTAAAAATTACTGTCTACAAAATATGTTTCAGGTTCCACTGTGTGGATCCAGACAGCTCTTATCTGTGAAACTCTCTAACATCTCAATTACCAATGCCACAGAGACCAGACCAGCTTCTCAGCTGTACAGTCTGGCCCAAGACCATAACCCTGTGCCAATATGCAAATCAACTGTCCCATTGTTAACGATTTAGAAATGCTAAATTTTTGGCAAGTTAACAATCAAGAGAATTTGAACTACATACATTAATACACTAAGGCAGTATGCATTGCAACCCCACAGGCACATCAGCAACAATAAAGGCTTTGGAGATACTTCTTTTTCCACAGTTGAAAGGTCTGAAAAAATAACATTAGGGCATAAGCTATCATCTGTCTTACATGACAATTAGGTTATTTGGAGGTTAATAATTTTGGGGTTATTATTCTCAAATACAGTTCTTATTAAAATAGGTTTTCATAAAAACATATACAATGACAATTCCTGGGTGTATTTAAATAAAATACAACTGTGCACTGGGGATTCTGTGAAGAGCTTTTATCACTATTTATGGTATTATGTGTTTCTTCATCTCACAACTACAACATCTATGAGAAAGAGAAAGACATATCTAGGTCCTGCTACTAAAATTATCTATCAGGATAAAGCAGCTCTGATCTCAGGGTATATTTTCTGACTTGCCTTTAGCTAAGACATTCTTTCTAAGAAAGGAAAGCTAAGGAAACCCAGCCTAAAGCTGCATGTGAAGCTGTGAGCCATGCTGCCTCATCTGCTCCCTTCAGGCATTATCCAGAAAAGGAGCAGCCACCCAAGCCATGTTCCCATTCCATTTGACTCAATTGCTGAATATAAACTTTCATACCTCTGCCTGAGGAGGTCTGATCATTTTTAATTGCCAGTTATTTTCCAAATCACTAATTACATTTTGGTACTGAAAAGATCAATAACTTTTCAGATCTCCTGCCTTTTTTGTATCTGAACTTTACTTAACCAAGGTTTTCCAAGCTTTCTTTTGAAACCATTGTGTGAAATGTTATTCCTAAATTCTGAATTCTTTTAAAGTTTAACAAAATACAATAAGCCAATTCTGTTTCTTTAAATAGGGTGAAACCGAAGGAGGACAAGCCTACCTCCTGACATACAGGGTCTCCAAAACATTTAATTTATGCCGGGCATAAAATAAAAGACAAAGATTAAGTATATTCACTTCTGAATTAAATATATATACATACAACCAGAAATTTCATTAATATTTACCACAAAGGACTACAAATAATTGTTAGACGCCATTCTAAAATGCAGCATTTAATCTCATGTGTCCAATGGTAATAGTTTGTGTCATAAATTGCTGCAATCAACTTAATTAAATATACAGAATTATTTGAGTAAGATAGTTATGTTCATCCTAAAATTAAATATACTGCAGCTGTTAGTGCTCTGGTTACATTTTTGAGACCATCCTCCCCTTTTCAGCATGAAACAGCAAATGCAGGAGAGCATTTTCAACTGTCTTCCAGCTCTGGGAACACCAATGCCTACATTTCACTTAAGTATGGGCAATCTTGTTTCAGCCAGTGGGAATCCTTGCAAGTTTAAATTTAAGCAGAATCATGGCTTAGCTGTTCACATGTAATACTCAGAACATAAATCAAATCACACTAAAAAAAAAAATCCTAATGAATTTTTTATTTCTTCCAGAACTGGCTATCATTGCAGCCTGCTGGTCACAACCTTGAACTCAACCCACAAGAGACACCATCACTTTTAGGCCCCAGACTTTTTTCTGATGCACAAAATTATTCCAATGAGTTGCATGGAAAAAAAGGCAATGTCTTCCTGCAAAACATTGTTATTTAAACTCTGTAGTGAACATATTCTTAATGCTTATTATATGGGGCTCACTCTGTTAAAAATACAATTATAGAATGAAAATAGAGGTCAGGAGCAACTGGCCAAGGAATTAAAGAAGCGTTTAAAACTGGCAAGGATGAAGTGTAACATACCACCCCACTGGGAACACACTGGCACTTGTGACTGAATGGACACCCCTGTCTTTATCACAGCTACCACAATATTTATTAACAACAGATAATGCAGCATATGGAAGGAAAAATTTGCTCAAACCCTAATCCGTTGCCATGCAATATGCAAAATCTGACCCTTTAAGAAGCACCTAAAAGCCTCCTATTCAGGGGAACATGCTGCCCTGTAGAAACAAAAACTGCAACATTACCCAGAAAACACTGAGTGAGCAGCAGTCATAAACAGAAATAAAGTGAAAGTCATTCTTTGTTCAATTCTGGACCAGCAGGAAAACGCCCCTGTGAACTCCACTGGGCATCCCATTCTCAAGGTAACTTACATGAAACAAAAACACCAGACACATATGAATCAAATTAGTCTTTTACTTTCTTATCACAAAGCATCATTTGCAAATAAAGTAACCCTTACTGTGCATAGTTACACAGTAATACTTAAAATCCAGTTAAATTTTTGAGTTGGAATGTATTATCACTCAATAAGAACTACACTAATCACTGTAATTACGTCTCTATTTAAACAATTATTTTGGTATTAAAAACTGTTTTCCACAGCCTTAGTTTTAATGCTATTAATCCACTGTGAAGTTCTTTTCATTAAGCTAGAACAAAACTTTTGTTGAGAAACTTTTTAATCACACAGTAAACATGTTGGTTCTAATGCTGACTTTTACGGTCTTAACAAGAAAATCTGTTTCGTTTACTTTGAATAACAAGGAGACTTTTGACACTGTTACATCTCACACAAGCATTTTGCTTTGCAAAAGACAGAGAACTCAATTCTCATTACAGCCACCTACACTTGAATAATCCCAAGTAAACGTGTGGTCCTGTGCAAATGTAATCAAGGAAAGAATGGCCACAGTTTTGCAAGACCAAGTTTCCCCATCAGAGTGCCTGAGGAGCAACAACAAGGTTCATTTAAAACCATTGCCACAGATCTTCCCTGGTTTTCCTGTCATTGATCTGAGTTCAGACAACATAATTTCAACATTCTAACTAAGACCAAAAAGGAGGCAGCAATCAGAAAGCATTTTTCTATCTGTGCTATTGACTCTAACTCTCCAACCCAGCTCCATTCCTTCAACCTACACAGTGAATTAAGAGTGTATTCCTTAAATACTGATCAGTTATGTTCTTATTGCAAGAGTACTGCAATAAACTTTTCCACATTGAATTTTACCTTCACCGAATGAAAATTAATTAGGCGCACACTCAAGAGCATCCAAAATTCAGAGGTTATAAAAGTTTAAATGCCGTATGTAGACCCTGTTGAAGTCTTTTGGTTAATTAACTCCTTTCCTCTTGCAGTGCATGCCACATGCTTTAGATAATTTTAGCCAAATTATCTTCAGTAAATTCTTCCATTTCCACTATGTAAGAAGTAGAACTCAAAAGACTAAACTGTTTATGCCTCCATAAGTTATCACCTTAAAATACAAGAACTACTTAGTTACATTACCTTTGATTGCAGCTTCTGACTTGTCTCATGACTTCTATTGCATGAATAAAAAGTAGAACGCAGCAATATTTTTAATATAGCATATATACAAAATTATTTACATCCCCAAGCTATTGAAAAGGTCTTTATTAAAGTGTGAAATACCTGTTTTATTACAGCTGCCATTAACATTCAGATGTAGTCACAACCTACTTTATTGTGTGTTGTGAGTAAACTAATCCCTGAGGGGTCCTGTTATGGTTGGACCTACACAGGGCAAAGCAGAGTGCTCAAGGAATTTTAGACATTGAGCAAAAGTGAGTTTGACAGACACCCAGCATTTCAATAAAATCCAAAATGGAAAAAGAAGAGACATTCCTCCTTCAGGTATGTTACACAAAATTTGCATGCATGTATGGGCCACATTCCTACCACTTTGGGGAAAATAAATTACAATTGTGGCAACCCACTGATAGCTGGAAACGTGGTTAGTTCAATGTAAAAACTAGTTTGCAATATCTTTAGTTATAACTACAAAAGAGGAGGAACAGGACAGGACAGGACAGGATAGCTGACTGGGAAGGGACCTACAAGGATCATCGAGGCCAACTGCAATATGCCAGTTTTTCCAGCAGACCTGGAAACTGAAGGTTTTTCATAGCTGATGCATCAGTCATTAAACCTTGAACACCACAAAAGCAACAGCATTTTCTTCCTTTAATAAAAATTCTTTTTCATCATGGTGAGTAATTTTAAGCTTCAGCAACTTGCATTCTCACTTTCAACAGAGCTAGTAATATGTCCAATTTCACTTTCAAAAAGCAGTGCAGTATGACGAACCGCCACAGAAAAGGTATTTGAAACAGAAATCTCCAGTTCTGTTGGGATCATCACCATTTCAATAAAGAAATGATCCTAGCAGGAAGAAACACAGCAAGGGTTGGAGTTCTCACACTACACAGGAGCCTCCAGAACTGCAACCTCGAGGCTCTGGACTGCTCTGTTGTATTGACAGTTCTTACGTGATAAAGCTTTATCACCGCTAATGAAAAGAGTTAATGAGGAGTAGGCAGGGGAAGAGAAAAAACTTCAAGAAAATGTTATCATTCAGGTGTTAGCAATGGGAAAGACATCACTTGTGGGACATATTAAGTTGTGGGGGGGTAACACAACAGTAAAACTGCTACTCCTGTATTTAGATATATACAATGCTACCCAACCCTGAATCTGTAAATCCCAAAATAGAAGGATTCATGGATCTGCTGAATTTTGTTTCGCCAGCATGGGGAATGACATCAGTGTGACTCACAGTGCACAAGCCGAAGAGGCAGCAAGACAGCTCAGAGAGGGAGCAAGGAGGGAGGAAGAGCAGCCATTCAGTAACTCTCCTGCTCCGCATCGCAGTAGTCATTTACACATTTATGTTCCTGTGCCTTCCTTTCCAAATGAAGAGGACATTCTATATTTAGCTCGAATCTTTTCTCATGACACATTTTAGAGTCTCAAGCTGTATGGAAAAGCAGTACAATTAGGAGTTAAAAATCTAATTGCAAAGGGTCTGTGAAAATACACAATCCTGAAATTGCATCCTATGGATAAAAACATTTGGTTTAGAAAACCCAGTAGGCTCACGTTAACCTTGTGAACTGATTCTATACAGAATTAATCTTGCTGCTTAATCCCATGCTTCAAAACAATCTTGAAAATATAACTTCACTTTTTAGATACGGTATTTCCATAGTATATGCAAGCAGGAACCAAAGCTATCTCACAAATAGAGTTGTCCGGATTGGGCATACACTGATATGATGCAACTTTTTTAATACTATTTTTACCCTAATAACAACAGTGTAATTCCACCTCTGGCAACCACCTTATGAAGCATGTTTTTCCTTTTAGCCTTCTGTTTTGCCATTTAGACTCCCTGGAGTCAACACAAAAACCCACCAATTAATTACACAGGAAGAAGTTGCAACATAAACACTGCTTATTCCTTAGGAGAAAGCAGCAGCAGTGTTAAATTAAAAAATAAAATCCAGTGGCCACAGATAATGAACCTATTACAACATACACATCTCCAAAGCTGTGTACATTGCAACAGGGCAGCAGCCCAGCACCGATTCAAATCAATGTAGCAGAATGCTACCTCAAACATGCCCCTGTCTCACAGCTCTAAACAACCTCACTTGAAGCCTTCATTAACAAACTGGCTAGCTGAAAGAAATGACACAGTATAATCAAATTTGAAAAGACAACAAACGCAGTTCAAATACTGTGTATTTCTTTTTCCCACTATTCTCCAGTCAGGTAAACACAAGTACTACACATAACAATAGATTCAACTAACCCTGACAAAATCACACTTGGGGGACTGTGTGTGGGAGGATGAGAGGCTGGAAAAGGAGAGATATCTTTCCTCTCACAGACTTTCATCAGTTTTTCCATCCCAAGTCCAAACCAAAAACTATGACAGTTATATTTGCTTATGATCAGATAACCATAAACTAAGACACTTCTGATATGACAGAGGTATTCTATCAAGTATGAGGTTTCTTTGTTTTGTCAAGACTATGAATAGATTTCCAACTTTCTCAAACCCTCACCACCAAAATACCCTTCTCCATATAAGCCTGGATATTTTTTAATGAGAAAAAATTCCTGGATATTTATAATAAAAAAAATCATTGCTTGAAAACTAGTTGCAGTAGGACCCAGATGAATTCCCTTCCTGCTGACATTGCTGCTCAACTCCACCTGGTGTCTGGCTATTAAAGCAGACTCTGAGTGTGACATTAAAAGCTCTCATCAGTTTTCACACAGCAATTTTCTTCCTAAATTTGTAAGACCTCTGTAAAAAATACAGTGATATAATACCTCTTAAAAGCATGGGGAACAAGAATGCATATTCTCTGAAAACACATTCCACAGAAGAGAAAGCAAACTGCAAAATTTTCAACTCTCTTTTTTGGATGAATCTACTCTTAAATGCCATTTCGTGATCTCTTGTTCTCATTTTCTTCAGTCATTTTGGAGTCAGAACAGAAATAGTCACAAATACATGTTTCAATTTTTTAACCTTAGAGATATTTTGTAACTGCTTTAACTTCTCACTCCACCTCTTCACATCTCAAAGTCACTGCAGAAAGCTTAAGAGAGAAACAATACATAGAAAATCGGGAACATTTTAATTCCCTATTGTTCAAACAAAGCCTGAATCCTTCAGATATAGATGTACTGAGCTTCTCAAACTGTACAACTCTTCTGGCTGTCTGCCGGTTTTTGGATGCTGTCTCCTACTGAGATACTTCATTTAAATGTTGAAGAGTGGTTAAAAGGCAAAATCCCAAAAAATATTAATGTACTGTCAGAGAGACAGGAAGTCAGTGCAAAAACTGGAGCTGCCCAGTTGCCTGGAATATCACTTTCCTTAAGAACTACTTGCAGAACTTTACAGGAATTTCACCTAATTATTTGCAGGAATGAATGAACTGTTACACAGGATGAAGCCAAAGGTCCATCTGATTGAGGATATTTTATCTAGCAGTTTCATATTTTACCTAACTTTTGGAATTATTATCCTCTTTCTTGTAAACACAAAAAACTCATGGGGATTCACAGAAATTACTGTTCAGTGGGTTAAAAAAGAATCAAACTAAAAAGGAAGGACCTTTCCACACAAACAAAATCATTAAATTGTGAAACTCTATGGTACAGAGGCCAAAAGCATAAATGGTTTCATGGAAAAAATTCAGGGGAAATAAGTTCATGGCTGACTATTGACCAGGATGACCAAGCTAACAGCTCGGAAAGCCTCTGGCATGGCCAACTGTGGGAAGTTCAGGGGATTCACCAGGGAAGCACTGCCCTGTGCTTACCCCTTCCCAACACTATCTGTGCTGGCCAGGAACATGCTGGGCTTGTCAGATCCAATACATCTCTTCCTGTGACTGAAAACAGCAACAAGGAGTCTGCAGCTCAAAGGACTGAAAACTTTCACTTTATTCAGTCCTGGTGCACCCTTTTCCCCTTTGTGTTGTTAATAGCTAACATTAACCTGTGTGGTGACGTGTGAGCAACCAAAGGGGTTAGAAAGGATATAGATTCAAGAATATTTCTATGGGTGGAGAGTCTTCCTAATTTTGGGCAGTGTAAGACGATTCACGTCCTGAAACACTGGAAAGATTTTCCCTACACCTACTTAAGATGAGTTTCTCAAACTTGTATGAACACCTCCCAAAGTAATGGACAGTAAGTAGAATACTTTTAGGGCTGTCCATAAAAACAGGCTGTACCAAGCTATGCTACCAACTGACTCACTAACATCCCTGCAAATGGGTTGCTCAGAGCTCTAAGTGAATGCTGCATTCACATCTACCAGCATCTAGTAGCCCCCACATCAGCTCTTTGTATCAATTCACTGAATCACAAAGGAACTGGGGATTTTGGGGGGATTTTGGGGACCAGTTAGTCCAATCCTCTACCAAAAGCAGAACTGATCAGAGCGAGTTGCACAGGACTACGACAAGCTGGGTTTTGAATAAGGATGGAGACATCTCTACTTTGTTTATTGTCCTTTAGCAGAATTTCCTGTATTTCAGTTTGTGCCCATTGCCTCTTGTCCTATTCACTGGATACCACGAGAAGAGCCTGACTCCAGCTTCTTTACTCCCCCCGTCAGGTCAGCCCCACCTTCCTCATGTCACAGACAGAAGTCAAAATTCAGAAAACCTAAAAGAAAGTAAAAATAAAGCTTCAATGCCTGATCCTGGACTGAAAAGACAGTGGTCCTAGGTGCCTGTCTCAGCTGTCTGATTCCTGCGGTTTGTATGGCCATCTCATCCACGAGCAAGCACCACTGAGGATGAGCAGCTGCGAAGCAGTGTGGCTGTAAGGGAGGAAGAGCGCAGCAAACTCTCTCTCAGGCAGAAAACTTACAGCAGGTCTCATAAGATTTTTAAAACTCCAGATGATCCATTAAAGTAAAATAATCAAACACCAGGAGCAAATTTTAACATCCCCAGAAGACAGACTATTCAACACAGGAAGATTAAATTACTGCTATATGATATTTTACTCTTCCAATAAAATATTTATAATGTAGCCCCACAATACCACACAATGTAAAAACACACTGCCCCTTTCACAAAAGCAATTAAATAAATAAAATATAAACCAACTCAGTGTCCTCCAGGCACTCAGACCAGCAGACCCAGATTCTCCATCATGGTCCTTTATCCAAGCACGCTCACACAGCCACAAGCACATCCCCCTCTCTTGTCTGTCTCTTCCATAGACACTTAAGTCCCATTTGTGTCCTGGCGCTTCCCTGCACTGTTTTTTGCATAAATTTTAATGATTAACAGCAAGTGGTAGTGAAATATCAATGCTGTCAAATACATCTATTACTCTTTCTTGAAGCTGGACTGAGAAAGATGTTTTCCAGCTGTTTCAGTGCAGATAGCTTTTAAAACCATGTTCCCCTAACCAGCCAGCTCATCTGTCAAACACACCCATTCTGCACCAAAGAGCAGCCTGAATCTCAGAGGTACAAAAGGTGGCTGAAAGAAGCCAAGTGCAGAAAAGGCTAATCCAAGCCCTTAACTCCAACCCTGCTCTTCCCCAGCTTCAGCCAAGTATCTGTATTTTTTCCAGTAGTATAAGACTCTTTCAAAGCTCAACACTGGCATCTTCCTAAGACTACTTAATGATACTTCTTCCTTTTAATTTGTGAGCAGAAACACTTTAGCAATATAGTTGGAATGAACAAAAAATGGTAAGTTGGAAGAAAAAATATAACTGTGCACTGAGGCACAAAATGCCCTGACAAAAAGAGAAATACTCCAGAACTAACTTCAATAATACAATTATTTTTAAAATGTCATGTACGTAACAGAAAGACCAATAAAATTATGAACCCCATGGAAGCAGTAAGTCTATTCTTCAGTTTTAACAAACAAGGAACTAAGACGCTGGCCCAGAAACACAGAGCATAAACCAGCTTTGTGGAAAAGCATTAAAATTTAAAATTTTTAATTTGTGCTCCCTCCCCTGTTATAGTCCATAAACACATGAGTTCATACCAAAAATAGAAAAATTAATATAGAAAAATTAATACAGGAAAAGGATGGTGCAAACGTTAAAGAGGAACATTCCCATAAACTAGCCCACTGACAAACCTATGTAGGTAAGATGAAGTAAAATGACAATGTGAATGTGATGGAGTCTCCAGGGCATTAGACAGCTTCCACTTAAAATTGCCATGTGGTATCAAAAATTTTCATTGCTTCTGAGCAATGAGTTACAGTAGCATAAGCTTTCCTATTCACAAATAATCTTCCACTGGGAAACTCCCAATCTATACAATTCTTTTTCTTTTTTGTTAGCAGGATATTGACCTACAAATTGAACAAACTAAATTAGAAAGGTGTATTTTTTGCTCCAAACCCACATTTCTGGATCCCATTCAAGGCAGCCCTCCAGGGCATTCCCAGTTCTCCGTCCTTCCTGGAAGGCAGGACAAGCTCCAGCCTGTGTGGGAAGAAGAGGGTGCTTGGCTTTGCTGCTCCCCTGCTGTCAGAATAGCTCCCCCATGCAAAGAGCTTGTCAGTCAGTGACAAATTATAAAAAGGAAACGAAACGTCACATTCCTGCAAATACCTGGGGACAAGTGAGCTTACCTAGAAAACTGGGATAAGCACAGCCACTGACCTGTTAAGTCAACAAGGTCAGAAAAACCACAAACCCCTGTGCCTACAGGCAGGCTTTCAGCAGTCTCATGCTTCCCCTTGGCATTTCCAGGCATGACCCCACGGGTAATGCTGAGGTGAGAGGGATAAAGAACAGGGTGATTTATTCTCAGATAACCTTGACCCTCTCCTTCAGAGTAAATGAAGACTGTCTACCATGCAATGCAGTGCCAGATGTGGATGGGACACAGGGAGGATTCCACCCAAATACCTTTATTCCCTTACAAAGAATTTTAAGGCATTGGTTTTAATAACCACAAATTTTCAAACAGTGCTCCTCAGCACCTGGAATGTGAATGGAAGGTATGGAAGCAGCTGAGGTAACATGAGTTGACAAGTAATCTGACTTGGACAAGATTCAAAGCACCTAAAATTGGTCTGATTTTACATTCTTGGCAGGAGAAACTTGATTAAGAAAACTATTTTTCACTAGTTACTGCTTTTAATAAATAGCCTACCACTTGTAGCCTACAGAAACTGGTAGAGTGACTAAGAGTGGGTGAAGCAGAAGAGAGGATGACTTGCCAGGCAGTTATTATTAGACACCTGATGTCAGAGCAATGATGGTTACCTCTGTGAAAACACTGCTCCTGAGCATGACAAGGTTCATCTCTCAGGGAGGGACACGAGCAGATGGAGACATCAGCAGACCTCTCCTGCAGTTCCCTGAGGAATATTAATCCACACTTCCCATTTTAAAACAATATTCAAATAATACATGACATACTGCCCCTCTATAGCACCTACAAAAGCATGAAGGTGGGATTGTTTGCCCACAAACATTGAGACCACCCCCTGTGACAAGGCCAGAGGTGACCCAAACCACTGTTACAGCACAGCCTGTACATATCCTACTTTTTGCAAAAACCCTGCATCTTTGACAAGGTAGTGAATGGATCTTCTCACATCTGATATCATCTGCTGGCACTTGCCAAATCAGAAAAGAAAAAAAGGCACCCGACTAGAATGAGGAAGATAATTTCAGTTCTGAGGAAAGCTTTATCTTCTCAGACATTTGAAAAGCTTACTGAAAACCCAAGAGCAGCAGGATGGATAGCTTGTTAGATAACCATTAAGTTGATAGAGAACATCTGAATTTTGAGAACAGCACATAAAGCCTAAACTCAAGTAGTCCACTGGAAATGAGAAACCTTCTGCAAATGGAATCCAGACACAGAACATGGATAAAATAAATCTTGGCAATCACTACCTTTGTACTGAATCTTCACCTTTCAAGGGTTAAAACCTAAAACATTCACAGAACTGAAGGTAATAGCACCCCAGGCTTTAGCCAGATAGATGGCTGCCTCCTGAGCACCGGTCTGTGCATTCAGGCACAGCCTGCAGCGCCCACAGCCCCAGAGCTGCTCAGCTGCACAGCTGCCAACAGCTCCTCTCTTCCTATTGCTTCTCCAGCTTCCCCCTACTCCCCTCCTCCCCAAATCAGGAACAGGGTCCGTCTGTCAGCACATCCTGAATTAAGCAGTCAGTTTGGTTTCTCATCTTCCACACACAATCACGCATTTGTCCTCAGCTAGAGACATGGGGTGAAGTCAAAGTCAGGAGACTGATCTATACGGTCAAGTAATCAAGATAATTTTAGCTCATAAACCGATGTTCAGCTCTACTCCAGCCGACTTAAGAAAATTTTTAAGCTTTTGCATCAGACAGAAGGCTGGGGAATGACAGTGTCCTCATTTCTGCACTGGAAAGTCACTCCCACCCAAGTAGCTTGGACTGGTTGTGGCAACACAGGGCTGTTAGCAGCCAACCACCACAGCCCACCACCAGCAAATTGTCTCCATCAGGTAGATTTTTAACTGTCCCTCAGCACTTCCAGCTAAATTAGGTCCCTGGCTTTCTTTAACAAGTTCTCCAGTCCTTACAATAGCTTAAATTCTCCTAATCTGCTGGAGTCATTTTTGGCAAGTAGCAAAAACAGTGAATCATCCCACATTATCCCAGAGAGACTTCATAAATAAATCCTCCTATCTGAGGAGAACTTGCTGAAGGCTTTTTTATGTGAAGGAAACTATTTTGGTCCTGTAAATAAGTAACAATGATTCAGTCCAATAAATGAGCCATTTGCTTTTCCATGCTGATCTTTACTAGAGAAAGATAGGGCTGGTATACCGCTGTACACCTCCAGATTTCATTCATTCTCCTCCAGCAACCTACCAAAAGAGAGAGAAAAACTGATATAAATTCTCTTTTTTTGCATGTTTTCAACTGAGTCCTGTGTAAGTTCATTTTTTTTTCAAAAGCCTCCCAAAGCAGAGGTGACTCAGCAGTCATTACCTCAGACATCAACATAAAATTAGAGATGTTATAACAATTATGTCAATTAAATTAGCGAGACATCTTTAGCAATTCTGATTATAACCAGATATTAAATTTCAGACTAATCTGAATTGCAATCAAAGCCCATATTTACATCTTAGACGAATGCCAGATAGAAATGTCAATTAATTTGTATATATTGTTTGAAAGACCAATTATGATCATCAGGCACAGTGTCAGACAGTAGCTGTACAAGTCGCAAACAATTTGATTTCTTTTCAAAGAATGAGTTTGCCAGTTTCCCTCTTTTTGCATTTTCACATTTGTTTGCTTATTATTTTGTAGGTAGAAAAAAGGAAAATACACCAATTTCAATAAAAGGTTTTGGTTTTCTTAAAAATGTTAAATAAGCTCTCAAATCCAGTAAGCCTATAATGTGCATTGCTGATGGCATATTAACTCTAATAATTATTCTTTGTTAGCAAAGTAAGCTGTACAAATTTAGCTGAAGTTTAAAAGTCACTAAACAATGAGCATCTGTCATAAAACGGTGCAATACATCATGCAGAAAATCTCCAGTCCGTTCAGCCAACGGTAAAGATCCTCTCCCTCTGTCTATGATAGGATTTCTGAGCAATGAATGGGGCTTTCTCTTCAGCATAATCCTTTCCTAATTTAGTGTCAGGATTTTATGATGCAATTCTTCTATTCTGAAGCTGAAACAATTTCAAATCTCTCTTTACAAAAATAAAACATTGATAACTCTGTCTTATTGACATGAGAGTTTTGTAAACATTGAATTGCCTTTCTTTCCAGAAGACAATACCAACACTTTCCCTTTGCCAGCTAATGTCTTTATATACTTACAGGGGTAAAGAGTATCTATAAAATTGCAGCTGACATACGAATACGACGACGTTGGAAGGTCTGACACTCACTTGGAGCTCATGGAGAACTAAACAGTCTGTCAAGCCATTTAGCAGCAAATTGGATATCTTATTGTTCTAAATAGGATTGAAACAGGACCTGCATTGTTGTACAGAATTAGGAGTGACAATGCAGATTACTCAGTCTTAAAAGGAAGATAAAGAAATAACTGGAAGTGAAACATAAGAAGGGGGTTACAGTGTCTCACCAAAAACCTTTCATAAGCAGAGAGGAAGTTTTATCATTATAAATATCTATTTTTAATACAGGCAGGTAGATTTTCTTTACACACAGATAAAGAAAAAAATATCCCTGTGATATTTTTATAGGAAATTCACTGCTGGAGAATAATTGGGTGAAATATTCTCTCTCTCTGGTCCTAACTTGCTGTCACAAAGCTCATTCCTACAAACCCAAAACAAGCATTGATCCCTCCAGTGTGTACAAGGTCTCAGTCAGCATGCTTTGGGAAAACCAAAGACCTAAACACAGGACCACATTTCTGCATCAAACAGGAGGATGGGGGACAACTAACCTTCCACAAACACACCCCAAACCACCACCACCACCAACAGTACCAAGTTTCCAAAGTTTCCACACATGAAATGACTGTAAGTAAAGCAAAAAAAGACCTCACCCTAAAATATCACTAGTTCTAAATTTGCCAGCTTCATTCCTATTTCTGTCCGTAACATTACACAGAGAGCCTCTACTCAAAGTGAAACATCACCACATGGGGAGCAGCCTCTATTAACTGGTAAAGCAGGTGAGCAGGGCCAAGCAAAGCCCTGCAGACAGACTGACTGCACTATGCAAACCTACCTTTCATGGTTCTTAACATAACTTCAGATTGTATAGTTAAAATGCATAATTACACACAAACGTAATTCTGGACAGTGAAAATGGCAGTTTGTTATGTGCTGTTCTAAAGGAAAACTATTTTGACAACAGGACTTGAGAGTGGTATTTTTAGAATTCACATACGGCACAGCATTTCAGCCAAAGAAAGAAAACAGCAAAATATTTCTAAACTGAAATATCAGTGTATTTGTGCTCCATATTCCTGACTCATTAAAATCTCAAATGCTCAACTTCAATCTTCCACACAGTTAAACAATGCTTTGTTTTGCTTTATGCATTTTCTTATCTGCAATAAAAATGCTTCGTTCCGTGTCCTTCCTATATAAACCCTAAATAACTTTTTCATTAAACACCATTTTCTTCTATCACGATTCACACTGCAGTATCCTTCTGCTCAGCCTTTTTTTTTTTCAAAATAGGTCTGAAATATCAGATTGGACTAGTCAGCTATTTGGTTCAATATCCTACCCCTGACAACAGGGACTTATAAATGCAAAGCTGTAGTGAAGCTTCAGGAAACCATAATAATCTGCTCTTGGAGAAATTTCTTCATAAAACTCATTTATTTCCAACTAGTCTCAGCTCTCAGGCATGAGAGCATGTACCCATAATCTCCACCACTTACTTTACTTGCTATAATTGAAGCCTCTTTTTGCTTACTTCACCTGGGTGCTACTATGTTGTACATATGTTTTCTTGGAATAACTTCACAGAACTCACAGATTAATTTTATATTATGCGTGGGGTTTGCTTCCTTTTTTGTTGAGTTTATCCACACCTCGGTGATCCCTGTGTGACACTCCCTGTGATCACAACTGTCACCTCCGCGAGCCCGTTCTCGGGACTTGGATGCTCGGACAGATCCACGGGATGCCTTTGAACACAGGTCTGGCAGGATCCAAGACAGTTTGCAAGCAGATGGCACATTTGCCACCAGGCTCAACCAAGGCTGAACTGTGTATTGCTAATGAGGTCTTGTCACAGAGGAGCTACGAAACCGTCCTGCCCTTGGCTGGATTATCTGACCTACCCACATTCCTCAGATGCACAGGACACAACTGCTGCTTGTAACATTTCAAACACAATAGTAAGGAATCCAATGACTCTTATAGCTCCTGGCCCTTCCCAAAATCATTTTAAACATTTAACTGTCCAACCATGTGTAAAATGGCCTTGAGGCTGCGAAACAATTGATGACATGTAAGTCATATGAGTGAACAATATTGAGTGTGATCCTTTAATGGCACAGGGCTTTCTGAATAAGATACACCACTCTTCAAATCAGGTGGAAAGAATACCTCTAGTCTGAAAGTGTCCAAAGCACATTTCCTGACTTGTACCCAGTGTGAACAGTACAAAAAAAAAAGACTTTCACTAAATGTGCAAGTCAAATATACTGGAGCTTCTTTGCATAAAAGAAAACATGGTAATAACAAAAATTTCTAGAGACTGTCACCCTACTTTCCTTGTCAAACGAGCCTTTAAAAGCAAATGAAGACAAATTAGGAAAATACCCGAAATTAAAATACAGTATTTTACAAACTATTAAAAATGTCAACCTATGATCCATGCTGTGACCTTGGATACAAAAGATAAAATTAAAGGCCTTCACATAGGGAGAGAATTCAGAGTTTAAGTAAATTTCACCTCATGACTAAAGGCATGCAAATGAATGTAATTAACCAGGTCTCATTAGCAAGGTTTGCTCTAATTTGTGGTCTTACTTTCAGTTTTTCTCTGAGTCTCCCAAAGATAAAGATCAAAAAAGGAGGTCAAACTGAAAGATCCATCTTACATCCTCAACCAGTTTTTCAGTAAAATTAAAATGGGACACGAGTGTCATAGTTGGTGACAGCCATTCCAAGAGAGTCCAAGACTCCACTGACTCAGTGTGAAGCTCTATTCCAACCCCAGTTCCTCCCCAAATACAATGTAAAGCACCAGCAGTTCATTTTGCAACATAAACCAGAGTATAATTTCTCTTCAACAAAATACCTTACTGTTATTATTTCAGCTTTTACTTTTTCTATTAGGGCCGGTAATGTAATTGGGGGAAAAAATTCTCAAGTGCTTAAAAAGGTAACATTTTATTCAGGTTTTAAAGACAAAGCTCTCAAGAACATGATGTGTTGCGTTGCCTTTTTGATTCATGAAGTAATAAATCAGGAGTAAATGGATTATAAAAATTTCATTGTAATTCTAACCCAGTTCAACAGATTTTTTTTTTTTTTACAAAATTGCTACAACAGATACTACTTCTCACACAAAGGCCAGTTGGACACTGCATGGGAAAGGAACCAGCACAGTGCACTGGATATTAGGTACTTTACAAGAGACCAGCTGACTTCTTCTCACTATGGGACTTCAATTATTTGGAGCAAACAGGCAGTACCTCTGCAGTGTCTGCACTACTGTTTATCCTTTCTCACCTCATTACTGCTCTCCAACTAAATACTTTCAAAGGTTTTGCAAGTCTACATCTAGCTTATTTTGCTATTTCAAATGGCACTGTCTAACTATAATACCTGCTACAGAGATTGAGCATGCAACTGCTGCTTGGCAAAGCCTGGGATGGAGACTGGAGTGTGTGCATCAGCCATGATTTCACATTTCAATTTTCCTTCCAATCTACTCTAGCTGTTCTGCTAAAAAAAAAAAAATAAATAATAATAATTAAAAAAAAAGCCAATACCAAAATCCAAAATCACAAGGTCAGAGTCTTTTAATCAGGGAAGAAATAAAATCTTAGTTCATTCACATGCTTAAACACAGTAGGATTCTCCTCCCTTTTACGATCCTAATGGTGACACACAGAAGGAGGTTTTTTCTTAATTTGGTTCAAATCCACACAAAAATAAAGCCGATCTCTAGAAATCATCCCAGTCTGCTTCTGGACACCATTATTTTCCATCAAGAATACATGTTGAAAAGGGACTTTTTACTGGTCAGTTCTTTCTCCTTGCATTATGTGATTCTACCCATTACCTCTGCAGCAGGGAAGGAAACAAAAAATTATCAGAGAGAAATGTTACAGGCTTTATAATCCAATGATAACGTCAATGATCATTAAGTAAGGAGAGATTTTACAAGCAGAAGCCGGTGTTTTCAAGTTCAAATGTTCCAGTTTTTATTCAGTGATTACAAGCTTGATCTTTATGCAATTATTTGCTCTGTTAGGCACAAATTTTTGATGGCTTTCTCAGCCATTACAGTCAGCACTTGAAATAAATGGCAACAGTGTCTTAGAATGGAACACAGAAGTTCCCTCTTAAAGCAGGTGGCATCAGCTCTCTCAAAACGTGTTCAGTGTTTCCAATGATCCAGCCAATGTCAATGTCAGGACTTCATCTTCTCCTTTCAAGCAAGTTAGTGCTACCAGGACCTTTTATATCTGTCAACCCTTGCTAAATGCTTGCCATCCCCTTGACCTCTGACCACTCTTTTCTTACCTCTGAGCAGCTCAATAACTCACCAGGCAGCTACATCCAGTACAGTGAGCTTGATTCACACCTTTCCTTTCTCCAACATGGGAAACTGAAGAAGAACTGAAGAAATGAACCTTCCCTGACACACTCCACTATTCACTGCTTTTCTATCACTTACTTTTCAGCCGGTGTCTGCTGTGTAAACAGGAAGCTCATCCAGAGGCTTGCACCTTGTGCTCCCTGTGTGAAGTAATATAGCTCAGGGTCTGAACCATGCTGTCATTCAGATTTCAGACACAGCTAGCCAGCCTCTGCTGATAAAGAATAGCCATGGCCCCAGAGGGGATCTTCTAGAAGAGCTTTACCTGGAAGGAGACCTAGCCCTTCAGTAGTAGTAGTAGTAGTAGTAGTAGTAGTAGTAGTAGTAGTAGTATCACTGAGTCACAACCCCTTTCACTGTGACCTGTCCCAGCACGACACTGTCCCAGCCTCGTGACCTGGAGTCTCTCACTTCAGCCTGCTGAATTCTGAGCATCCAGCTCTTGGATTTGGACTAACTTGCAGAAGAAAGCATCCCTTGCTCCCTTCTCATTTCCTTTGTGGATCTGTGTTCAAAAACATGAAAGGCCAGAGCCAGACATGCTATTGAGCAGCCTTGAACTCAATCCATGGGCTGTAAAAGAAAGCCTTTATACCATTAAGCAGGAAAACAAAAGAAGAAACACTTGAAAGTATTCCTTCACTTTCCTTAGACAGAGGAAAGTAACTCTCTTTGTCCCCAGACTCCATTCAGTTCTGTCAGATAAGGACTTTCTGAATAAAACAGCCGCCCCATACCACACACGAACTTCTGACAGAATAGGCTGCACTTAAGAATGGAAAAACAAAGAAAAAACTTACTCCTGTTCTTTAGTGGGTTTTGTAATCGCAGTCAGGCATTTCAGCTTGGAGGCTCAGGTTTAAACCTGGGGATCCAAACAGAAGTACAGCCCTAAAATTGGAGAGACACTTGTGCAGCTGGCCATTGGATGAATGCAAGGAAAGGAAAACACTTGAACCCAAAGTCTGCTTCTCTGAAAAGAAATCCTGCATTATTTCCTTGCAAACTAACCTCTGATGAGGTTCTGGCGAGCACATTAAGCAGCACACCCTGCATCTGCCAGCTCCAGTCAAATTAACACAGAGCCCCATGACAGTGACTAAGAGCAAGCATGAAACTGGCCTGAATACAGAAGCGCTCAGTTTTTAAAGAAATGGATAATGGGCAATTTGTAGGAGTCGGTTGTCATATTATATATTTAGGGGGTTTTTTTGTATGCAAGCTAATAATAGGCTTAAGCCTGTAACTTGCACTAAGAATAATGATTAAAGTAGCAAGCTTTGGCAGTCTTCGTCTGAAGGACTCTCTCAGCTGAACTTCTCCCACAGCCACAGCAAATCCTAAGAGGTATCTTAGGAGTGGATAATATGAATCACCACTTCTTTAAAGCAAGAAGGATAATGCAGACTGGCAACCTTTTTTTTTTTTTTTTTTTTTTTTTTTTTTTTTTTTTAAGAGCTAAAACTTGTCATGAAATAAAATCACTGCTGACCCACAGGAAGCAACTGGCACAGCCACTGATTAAAAGAATCTCATAAAACACATCCAGGGATGTTACATCCTTAACTCTAAATGATTTTTTGCCATTTTAGATGACAAATTGTACTAAAGTTTCAGTCTCACTAACTTGACCAAATGATTTTTGAAAGTGTCTGAAAACATAAAGATCTACTTAATCTCTTTAGTGATCAATACTATGGTATTACACAGAAGATTATGCAATAGATTTAGCAGAAGTTAATACAGAACTATTTGTGAATCCAAAATGGTCACTTGCCTGGATACATCTAAAAGGGAAATTAGTATTAAGGGGTGATGTGGCAAGGTGAGGACTGGTCAGGTAGTAAAAAACTAATACCCTTAAAGAAAACAATAAAGAAGTAATTTTCACTTTCATAAAACCTTCATTGATAAAGAAAGCACTGACTGAACATCTACAGCATGCAGTGAAAAGACAAAAATTCAATCCTGAACCTAATCTGAACCTTGCCCATACATCAAATTGGTATCCTGATAATAAGATTGGTTTAGAAAGACCAACCAACAGTGAATACACTGAAATTATTTCAAGAGATCCTTATAGCAAATTACCTTACAATGTACTCTTTCAGCGATTTGAGGGCCAGGCAAGAGTTTTTTTGACTGTTTTAAAAATACTGGGGTTTAACAGCATTTATAAGCAAGGCTTGTGTTCTGTTGGAGCTGTATAGAAGTAAATTGCTGCATACTGGGACTCCCCAGTAACCTCCATCTGTCTTCCACCTGCTTCCAGTACAGTGGACGGCAGCACGGACTGACTGATTTTTTTTTTTAAATGTTGGGTTTTTTCCCATTAACAGAGTGTTACAAGCACACACGAAAAGGAAACTTAAGAAATAAACAACCACAGTGGATAACAAAAGTTTTAGCTAAAAGGAATACTCTTCAAGAAGCAACAACCAGGCTTTGGACAAATGCTACCATCAAATTAAGGTTTGGTTGCCTTGCATAAATATATCTATTCATCACAAAAAATCAACCCATAATGCTGAGCATCAGAAAAGAAGTGTGAATCTCCCTGTGGAACTAAGTCATTATCTCTTCCAGAACACTTTTTCCATTTAACAAAATACCCACTGCCACTATAATTTGCTAAAGTGGAAAAAGTAGTCAGAAATAAAAGCAGAAAATTTTTAGTTTTTCTTGTCATTGCTGTTAAGTACTAATATTTTCAGCCTGCAACCAGAAGAATAATTTATGTCAGAGGAAAAGAAAGCAGAAAGAAGAATCTAAAGACATTTCATAACTTCAATATTCAATTCTTACATATAATAAACACAGGTTGGATGATTGCAACAATATACCTACTGAAGTTACTTATTTCAGGTAAATGAATTATAAGGCCTGGATAATTATTCAGAATGAAAAAAAAAATACAAAACAAATCATGAATCTTAAAGATGACATCTTTAATTCAAGAATAAAGCCACAAACCTTGTTGTTTACACACTACAAATGGGTATGTGTTCATTTTATGAGATGATGCCAAAAAGGAGGTCATGATTAGAGCAGTAAGGAAACACTAACATTAGTTAGATTCTACTTTATTCAGTTAAAAAAAATGTGAGTACAAACTAGTATCATCCTTCAAGCATAGAGGTTACTTCAAGGACCTTAGACAGGAGAGAAGTGCATGTTTTCATTAGCAACTCACTCAGTAAAATGCATTCAGTCTCTCTCAAGCAAAATCAAACTGATAACTGCTTGACACTGTTAAGTGTCAAGTGGTTGGATCACTGCACACTGGCACATTTTTCATCTCTACCTGAACACAAATGCAGTACAGCAGGTAGGCAGCTCCCGCCCTTGATATAAATGGGTACTTTCTCTACTTAAACCACAAGCTGACTTTTGTTTACCTGGCGATAGGCATCTTTTGACCCAAGTATGGATGGTCCCAAATTCCCAGGCATAGCTAGTCCAGCCACACTAATTCCAGCGGGACTCCTTCCAATTTGCTGAAAACTCCTATAGGGCAGGGTCAGGGAAAAGCAGCTCAGAACTCAGAAAAGGGCAGCCTTGCCTAAGCCCTACACCTCAAACGCTGCCTGTCCACTTGCTACAGTGCATCAACAATCCAAGGGCATCTGTAAGGAATTCCAATTGGGTGCAACACTGCAAGCCAAATGGGTACAACTGGCCTGTGAAGGAAGAATGGCTTGTGCAGGAAACAAAGCAGAAGGAATAAGTACTGGAAGACACACAGCTTCGCCACTTGGCTACGAAAGCCACAGCCATGTGCAGCAATGAGCCCCGAGCAAGGAACCCAGCAGCTGAAAATGCTCAGCCCTCCAAGCTGCAGTGACTGTTCCTGAGAACAGACCCACAGTTGTCAACGTTACCACAATTTCACACTGTCTCTAATCACATTTTAATTTTAAAATAGCACATTTCCAATGGTGCATTTCTATTCCTTCCCATTTTACATGGAATTTGCATTTCTTAGAAGCAACTGGCTTCTCTGGGCTCACACGCTTTGCTTGAGTCATGCATTAAAGCCTGCTCTGCTGGTAAACGGCCATTCCCTTTTCTTCAGATCCAACAGGAACCAGAAATGCAAACGCACCAAAATAAAAAGAGTAGGATTGCATCTGATTCTTTGCAGACACAAAATAACAAGCAAATATAAATGTATCAAAAAGTAGCATCGATAGCCCCTTTTTCTTCCAAGTCCTCACTCCTATTTTGCTGTGCTTGATTGCTTAGAAACCACAATAAATGAAGCTCTAAGAATACAATAACTAGAAAAATTATTGCTGCACAGAACAGGTAATTTGCATTCTATATTTAGCACATATGCATATGTTAGTGCTGACATGAACAACTATTAGAAACGCCTAAAAGTGTCTCAACCAGAGCTCTTGCAACTAAGTTTTTCATGGTAAACACGAGATGAAATATTTAATAGTCAGAGTTAATAGTTTGGAAAAGCTTACATTTCAGACTGTTCATCATAGTTTAGCATAAGTGCACAACAGGTTTTATGTTAGCCAGTGGATGGAAATACCTTGAAGCTACCAGCTTTAGAGAAATACATAAATAATTATTTGTTTGTATTTAAGGAACAAATGGAGATTCATTCCTAGACGGGTAGATTAAAGATACGAGATAAGAACCTCTCTCTCCTCTCTCTGGAGTGGGGAACAGAAGAGCATTTGCTAACAGGCAGATAAATCAGCATCACTTTCAAGACAAAGACACACTAGGAAGGAAGATACTAAAAAATTAATGTAATTAAATCCACAGAGTAGCACCTAAGATGGGAAGGTACTGGATTTCCACAAATTTGGGAGGCTGCTTGCTTTCTGTGGCAAAAGGCAGGAGCTCTGCCTTTTTCTCCCTGACACAGACTTGATGAAGTGGGGAGAACAACCTGTGAGCAGTAAACTCCAGCCCTGTGCTGGGCTTCCCAAGAACTTGTACTGACGGCTTGGAGGTAAGGAGGTGAGCAGTATCTTGGTGGGAGTTCACTTTGTCATCCTGAGACAAGCGCTCCTTCCTTAAGAAACTTATAGTTGGGGTGAAACTCCCTCACTCCAAAATAATACAGCCTCTTAAGACAGGAAAAAAATCCTGTGTTATATTAGGAATCACCTTAAAGCTGGTTCTGAAGGAGCAGCTGATGAGCCTTCTCAGCTGAGAGGAATACTGAGCCACAAGCCTACAAGTGATAATTACTTGCAGGTGCTAATTCCTTCACTGGGTTTGGGGCATCTCAGCAGAGAGCAGGGAAGCAGCACAGCACCATTTGAAGGGCAGAACTCGGCCCAGCAAGCCGCCAGTGCTGCAGCCTGGTCCCCTGCCACGCCTTGGAGGGCACGAAGCAGAGCAGCCTCTCCCCTCCCAGCACGAAGAGCCACAGCCAAAGCTCCCACGGAGGCAGAGCCGCGCTGGGGAAGCGCTGCAGACACCCCACCAACAGGGAACGCTTCCAGAAGGGCCTGATGCTTTACGAGCTCCATTACCGCAGGAAATCAATGAGGCCTGCCCTTCCAAGCCATTCATAAAATTAAACCTAATATGGTGTGAAGTACACACGGAAAACAAACACTCAGAACATCTCCCTCTGATCCTCTGAGCTAAATAATCCAAGATCCTGCACGGAATAGATGTGCTGTAAAATGAATTTAGGCTGACATTGCTGAGATTTAAGATGATGCTACTCTTTCAGTAGACAATTCAACAAAAATCTTCTGATGCTTTTACTCGTTAGGTAACCAATTGGAATTGATATTAGCTAGACACAAAGTTCAGAAAACTTGCTTCACATTTCAAATTCATTTATCCTGCCAAAATGCGCTTCAAGTGTAGGTATAGGAAGAAAAAATTACAGCTTTTTTAGTTTTGAAAAGAAAGAAAATATGAAACAGGGAAAATATTAGTTAAACAGTGGAATAGAATAAATCACCAGGTTCATTTTTAAAAAAGGGTGAAGATACATTATAACCAGTTCTCCACAGAAATCAATTTTACTTTAAAAAAAAAAATATTGCCAGGTTTCGTCTTCCCATTTGCCTTTAGAACTGCTACCAGTTCTGGCTCCTAACACTAGTGAAATGGGGAGGAGAACAAAACCTTGTCCCCTTACTACATTTTATGGAAGAAGCAATACACATCATCAATCAGTGTTCTCTCAAGGAAGCCCAAAGGAGCTTCCAATCCTTCCTAAGTCTCGTTTGAGTGTGAGTGCGCCTTTGCCACTGCAGGAGGTGTCTGAACCTGAACCACAACAGCTCTCTCAGCAGGGCAAATGACCATGCCTCCATCAGGGTGTTTTTGCTACAAAGTGAAAAATCTGGGATTCCTCTTTTGCTACCAAGCAGAGAGCATAGCTGCTGACCATTTTAACACTTTTTCTGGACTAGTACAGACAGTTTTCTAAGGGCACTAATTAAAAATACTTAAATGTTTGTGACTGGTGTTTGATTCAGACTAACTGAAAGTATCTTACTGCGCCCACAGAGAAGGCAAGGCAACAAGTGAATCAAGCACCTTGGTTCTGCCCAATCCAGTCACTTTGATTATAAGATCCAGAAACTGCTTTTTCAGGCTTTTGATTTCTGCTAGCAGAAAAGATTTATGACAGTAACGCACATCATGATACAGCTCCTAACAACCTTACAGAGAAATACACTGTTGATATTTCCCACAATTACTTCAACCCCTTTGCCTTCACTCAGAATATCTGGACACGAACATAGGAGCACCTATGGACAGAAATCCTCGCACTCTGACAGGCAAAGCTTCAATTTAAAATTTCCATAACGAGTTTCTTACTGCACCATGACCCTGAATAAACATCTCTTAGAACATTTCACTACTAAATCCAGGAAGTATCATTAACACATTACCAATGAAATAGTTACCAAATCTACACCTCCCCATAATACGAAAACAGTAGCCATGAGTGGAATTTCTACTTACAATATAACACTGAGCTAGCAAATGGAAACAAACACTACAAACACAACAAGCCCTGCTCCTACAGGAATTCTGTGGCTCAGGCAAGAACTGAGAACATCTTTATGAAGACTCTCTAGCCACATAACCTTTCTAGGAACACAATCTTTTCATGAAATATATGATTCCTATTTATGCTCTATATTCCATGAGGATGTCACGTTCAGAAAGAAATGGCAGCTTCAGTAAAACACATCAAGAGAAATCCAAGAGCTTATTCTGCCTATCTGTTTTCATCTGCTGAGAGTTCCTTAGACACAGGGCATTTAGTCACTCTGAAGTTATTTTTAAGTAGAAGCCATGTGCATTTTCCACAGAAAAAGAAATCAAGGGGAAAAAAGTATCATGCACGTAATGACTAATTAAAATAACAAACTGAAGGAACTTTCACCTCTCATAGGGCTAAGGACTTTTTACAGAATAATCTCTGAAAGTTTTACTTGGAACCTTTACAGAATTGTATTATCCTTTTAGAAAACCTGTAACTAGGAATCTGCAAGCAACTGGTAATGGCCTCAATGTCTGTTCGTAAATAATGAACTTAGTTTTTCCTAACTACTACACCTCATGCCATAAGGAATTGCATAGTAAGCTACTTCATTACTATGCAATGTACAGAGGAAATAATTAAAAGAATTTACCTTTTACTTATTGACTGATTTCTTAGTTTAATCACAAAAGGTACTGTGCCTAAATGAACTGAATATGCTTTCACAGCCATCAGAAATAACCAAATGAGCTCCTAGTCTCTGTAATTTAAACTTACTGAACTTACTGGAGAAGTTAAGTTTCATTAACAACCCACCATGACACCACAGACGAACACAAGGCCACTAAGAGGAGACAATGGTGAATTGCAACTGACTTCCAAACACAAGGCAGAGGATTCTTACAGAAAGCTTCCAAGTAACTAAAACAGTGCCAGTCTCACTCACCTGTGGGGAACAGCCTTTTTATGGAAGTCCGATGGCATTGTTTACTTATTTTGTGAAAGCAGCAAGGTAGGAAAATGGGGCTCAACCCTGACGACAACTTCACTAGTAATAATACTCTCAAGCATTACAATGCAACTCCCAGAGCTTTCACTCTATCAGACAATAAGCCAGTATTAAATATTATCAGTTATCTCTGCGGGAAACGCTAAAGAGTAAACAGTAACTCAATTTCAGTCCAAAAATAAGAAAAGGAATCATAGAAAGAGCAGTAATTCAAATGCCTGATTTCTCCTTGCAGGATAAAGAGGTATCAAAGTTGAGATTTGTGAAGAGTTAGGAGGAAAGTTAAGCTCTACAACAAAGACAAGATAATCTCATTCAGTGAGCCACTGACCCATTTCCTATCCAAGATCTTCGTATAAAGAGATCTTCCTCTCTTATCAATGCACAAGTCACACCAATATTGCAAACACCTGGGAACACTGCTGAGGGTCAGGGAGGGACGTACCTCATTCCCATTCTGCATACCAGGAACTGCTGCCAGAGCTGTGTGCAGCAGAAACTCAACCTGAGTCTTTCTACCTCCTAGGCTAATTCCCTAGGCACAGAAAATCCCTCTTTGTTAAGGAGACCTGTTATAATAATACACAAAGTCCCTTGCATCATGTTATCTGAGGGTTAAGACCTCTAGGTAACACAGGTCACTTCAGTCTGCAACTCAACCCCTTTGCCAGAACAGTCTTCCTTTCTCACTAACACCAATTAACCCAGTTAAATAGATTTAATCCATTATTGGGGTGGGAAGTTGCTGCAAGGTGTAAAAAAACCTGAAATACCCTCCAGAGTTTTCTTCTGGGATGAAGTCTTACAAGGCAAAAACACAGAATGCACCAGTGTGACAGCATCAGAGGGAAGGAAGCCAGAATATTAGCTGTGGCATACAGATTTAGCAAGACAGGTTATGATAATTGTTTTTATACAGACACTTTGGCATGGCACTATTTGGGATTAATGAACAGAGATAAGATTTAACAAAATCAGTTCCACCTGTTGCCCTGCTCAAACATACTTCGAAGAAAGCGCCTCCAAATGTAGTGAGCACTGAGAAGGAAAAGGACCCCTGAAGTCCTAAACCTGCCAGAAACCAAATGCAGATGGAAAATTGATCTTCTGTCCTTCATGCATTTGACTGAAGGTAGAAACTGACTTCCTGCAAGTTATTAATTAAATTTACTAGGCAAAAAATAATCCTTTATGTGTGGTCATCACATTATCTTTCATTACTCAGAAGACTGAAATCATACTGTTCTAGCTTACTTCCCCTTCATTTCCCCAGTCCTGGAAGGGGCTATACTGAAGTGCTATCCACATCAGGCTAAGCCTTTAACAGCGGCATCAATTATTGCTCCTGTTCTTGCTTCTGGGTTAATTCCTCTCAGACCTAAGGTCCAGCTTTCCTAAAAGCAGCTATTCATTAAAGAAGTCCAGATAAAGCAAAAGGGGCTTCATTCATGAGGTAAATACAAACGAAGCTTAGACCAGCATTTGGACCACGTCATCTGTAGTGAATGAAATAACAGAAGGAGCTTCAAAAATAGGAGTGCAATAAAAACCTGTTAAGGACTCATCCTGGCAGCAGTTGTTGTCCGTGTTGGAAAATGCCCCCTCCAGCTCGGATGGGGCAGTTCCACTGTACAGGGGACAGTGTGTGGCTGAGCCCTGGTCCCACAATTGGGCTAGAGAGGGAGCCTAAAGCTGGAGATACTGCTCCAAAAGCCCTTCCCCAGCAAGAGGAGCTCACAGTCCATGACATTTGTACAGTGCAGAAGGGTGGGACAGTCACCATCACAAACTCAGAATAAGAAATGAAAGAAAAATGGTCAAATTTTTCCCCATTGTTGGAAAAGGGGGAAATCTCACCTTCCAAGGATTTAACTACACTCACCACTACCAGCCACTGAAAATTACTCGTTTGCTCAGGCATAAGAAAGACAAGATGGTATTACAATTTTTGATATAAAAAATCCTCTCCCTGAGCATTTCCAAGTGACAAAGACTCTACAGGCTCAGCTCTGCTCTGTATTCCATGAGGAAGAAAATATCCAAGAGCAGATTTTCATGTGTGCCCCATTTGTCCATACATAGCTCCACAAAAATGCACCCTGCAAACACTGGCATGCCAATCATTCATGCTCACAGGCACATTTTTTTTTCTGCTGGCACAAGCAGGCTACCTGCAGCTACCTTTTCTGTGCATTGGTCAGTGTATTCAAAATTTAACACTGTGAAAAACAAGTCCCTCGGATTAGAAACCAGACTGCAATAAAGCAAGAATTGAATTGGCCGATTATCTCAATATGTGGTTTTAATTACCTTTAACTCATAGCAGTCTGCTCATTTGCATCCTTCAGATGAGACCTTAAATATCCATACCCTCTGTGCCTGCCTTGGACAAAGAAGATAGCTTGGGGCTTTTTGGAAAAAAAACAGATTCCTGCCTCGTTTTACTTGGCTGCTACAGTCCTCTGAGGTGGCTGCAATTCAGCAAAGCCACAGGGCTTGCAGCTTGGGAATTAGAATGGAAATTGTTACATGAATGCAAATACTGTTCTCGGTCTTTTCTCGAAAAAAGCACCTATTTACTCACCAGCCTTAAAAATTAAATTAGGTTCTAATTAAGGAACAATAAGCCACAAAGAAAAAAACAAAACCTGGCAAGAGTAGCCCAAAGGACACAATTTAGGACTAAACAGAACAAATAACCAAGTTATCACTTAAACCAAAGTTATCTAAAAAGAATAAAGGAAAGATAGAATTTAAAATGAACTTGGTGGAGTCAAGAGAAAAGCTGAGAAAATGAAAGACAAGGAATATAAGACCTTGGCCACAGGAACTGATTGGAGTTTATTGGGGAATGAAATCCCAGTTTAGCAAACATGCATTATTACAGTGTGAATGTGCCTAGCTCTTTGTAGGGCACCCAGAGAGGATTAATCTCCTGCCCCACCTCCTTTTACACACAGCAGCTACAATCTGGCCCTTCAAGTCTGACTACTGCAAAATGCCAATCAATTCTTACGGGAAGCGGAAGCTTCAAAATTACATTTCATAGCATCTTCTTACTTCTACTTTCAGATAACACAAATATTGCTTTACTTATGCCATGCTCACAAGAACACCAATTCTGAAGCATCAGGTTTAAATACCACGCAGCAGACACACTACACTGTAGGTTTTAGCCACCTGAATTATGTGTTTTAAGTTATGGTAAGGCACCGCTGCAGCTTACAGCTGAAGCACGGTATGGAACCTGACAAGCGTATCTGAAATCCTGTAATTTTAACCTAGTTGTCACTTCATAGTATAGCTAATCAGCTTCCTCAAACATGTCACAACTATCTACTGCAGTTTTAGAAGCCATCACCTTCCCTTGTTCTTACAAGAATCTTCTCCCAAGCCACAAGCCAGAGGATGAGGACAGGTGCAAAGTAAGCACATTACTTAAGAAAGGAAAATCACTTTTAATTACCAGATTGCAGCCTTAGCTGCAGAAAGGCAGAGACCTGTAATTTTGATCTCTGCCCGAAGATATGCTTGGCACTAGGGCAGTCTTCAGTGACACCAGACTGTTTCAGATTGCAGGGTGGCAGGATCCTGGTTGACAACTGCAGAGTTTTGGAAGCAGGGAGGGCAGAAGGGGCTCCAGCCCCGGCTGGGTCAGCCAGCAGCCCCTGCAGAGAACAGCTCTGCTCAGAGAGGGAGAGGCCTCCCCGTCTCCATAGGAGACTGCACCTACCAAGAAGTTTAAAGCCCTTGAAGATCTGTCCAATAAAATCAATTCCAACTCTGTGGAAATAAACCTTAAATTTGGTCCTAAAAGCTGACTCTATTTCCTTCTTGCTGGGAGAAGGATTTCTGCACTGTTTTGTTTGAACTGGTTAGTCACATATCAGGAGATAACACTGGAGAAGGTAATAAAAAATAAACTACAGCAACAATGAACAGTTCTAAACAAATCAGGATGGTTTCACACAATGCTGGCAGCCAGGGAGAGAACTCTGAGGGTAAAAGCAGGAGGTTAAGTCATGGGTTCCAGGCTCAGCTTTACCTTAAACAACAAGATTATTTAGAAACAAACTGGCAAATACAGGGACCTCTCTGCCCTGCTCTTACACGCTTATCGTGTTTTGACTAAAAGGTTGTTTATCAGAAGATGAGCAAGTTCCCAGCATTTTCTCATTAAACCCTCTGCTGTCTCCCTGAAGACAATGGTAAATCCTACAAGTTCCACTTCTTTGTAATAATTACACTACAGAAATAGTTTCCTTGTATTAAATATTGTCAGGACAGTTCTAAAAGAATCGGTAGCCAAACTCTGCACTTAACATCTGCCATTTTAACAACCACCTCTACTTCTACTGAACAATTTAATAGATAGTTGTAAAATTCTAATAAATCTTGTGCCTGGCACCCATCTCTATTTTATCTCATTATAGGTTTCTTGCTTGCTATAATTTTGTAGAAATGGTAGCTTTAGTTTTGCAAGACAGTGTTGAGGTTGAAAAATTAAGATGTACACCACACAGTTTCAAGACAAGATGAAAAGCACCTCCATTCACAACTGTAACTGACTGTTCCTACTCCGCAGGACACTTCCATCGCTAACCACCCACCCTCTCCTCTTTTTAAGTAAGGCTGCAGCTGGTCTCCAAGAGGTTCTAAATTAAGGCAGGAATGTGGTACAAAGTGCATGTGCATGAATTCAGATCTCTCCACACCCACTGAAATGCATCTCCAGAGAAACAAAAGCCCAGTAGAGCAAGGGATGGAGAAATCAGCACTTGTGCTGCATGACACCCATCTCACAAAGCAACTGCTAAATGTGTCTCAGGAGTTAACTCGTTCGCCTCTACAACTCTTAACCACTGTTAGTAAGAAACATAGAATACCAAATAATACATACTCTATTTCGCCTTGGGCTCTTCCTTGGAGTTATAAGGTAATGCAAAAATTCAAGAGAACACAGAGCTGGAGATTGTAAATTAAGTCAATAAACATGTCTACAAATAACATGAAGTAAAGATAAAACAGTCTTTTAAAGGACTGTGGTCTCAGTAAGAAGTGGAACACTGCTCAGAAACAGACAATATTTATTTTAGAACACCTCTGCATGTTGAAAGGTAAAGATCAGATCAATGTATGAAGGCCAAACCCACCAATCAACATCCACTTGTGTGCTGTAGGCATCTATTTCTTTATTCCAGGAGCAAAACGAAGTCTCTTGAAAGTGAGGTGAAATGCCTTTGCACCTCCTGTGGATACTTTCAGATATACAAAAGATGTCTCTGTGTTTCTCACGCTTCCATTTCAATCAGACATAGGACACAGACAAGTATGTGATGGAAGATGGAGCAAAGTCTTTCATTAACCACTTACCAACTGAGCACATGTATTAACCTCACGCTCTGAGCCTACGATCCCATTTGCCTCCTTCAGATGCTAACCACCCTTCTCACATCTCTCTTGCATTCCTCACAGGCTCCAATTTCTCCTCCCATCTTCCTACTCCTGCTGTTAGCACGTCTCCTGGTTTTGTACTTGCCATGGTTTAACAAGGGCTTCCCACCTCTGCCATCCCTACAGCTCCTGCTCTACCAGCACTGCATTGACACATTCTGCAGAGCCATGATGCCGACTGGATCAAAAACTGACCCAGCCACACAACAATTCTGCAGTTTTCAAGCCAGATCAATCCCCTGGCACAGAGAGGCAGGGATGGGACACCAGTGAGTGCCTGGGAAAAGGAAACAGCAGGAACCACTGCAGAAACCTGGTGAACCAGGTTCCACTGAACTGCAGCCCCAGGCTGGGCTCTGCCTCCTCCCACCCTCCCAGGGCTCTTTCCATGACCACCATTACCCACGTGGCAGCTGTGGCAACTCTCACCCGGAGTTCCTCATCATCCAAGTTTCACTCAGCATTTTGCTAGCAGTGACACGTGCAGCTCAAATCTCTGTCCCAATAACTTATAATAAAATGCCATGGCTCAATGCCAGATTTTAAAGCCTGATAACTTACACATTTTGTTTATTAAAGAGATGGAAGTGAAAATAAGATGAAATCTGGATAGGCATACTCCCATGTTATTCATACTAGCATATTTCCAAATCACCATTTATTCCTGTGCATACGTAAACTGATGATGGATGAGATGAAAAGTCTTTTTTTAAAGAATTCCTATTAAAAAATGAATTAGTGAAAAATCCCCAGCTTACTAAGCCATTACACACTCTGACTCAATTTTGATCTATGCTGATTTAATTATATTTCTTGGAACTAAAACTAGCTGGTATGTTATTATGTATTTACAGAAAATAAAGGAACTAGAAATCTAGTGGTATAGGTTAATCAAACTGTCAACAAACCTTCTTTGCTGCACAGCATAATCCACACAGCAATCTCAAAATACATTACAGAGCATTTTATAACACAAATAAACTTTAGCACATTTTATTTCATATATAAAACACTGTCACCTCTAAGGCACTAAAACATTGTATCAGAGTTGGAATTTTACTTGAGATGCTGCATGTGTTTGAACTTGGGCAGAGTCTAGAGAGTTCCCAGATGTTGAAAGCAAAGCCCAGGATCCCCTAGTTGAGCTGGGATGACCAGAACCTCAACTAAAGCTTCACTGGTTACATCCACATCCTAAATGCAAAGCAGCTACAGAACATTGCTGTGCCACAACATACAGGCAATGGGACCAACCAAATCTGGGTGGAAATTTCAAAAGCTCATTTTATTTGCCTTTTCCTGAGGAAGTTATATGGAAAAACTCAAAGTGGATTCAAAATGGAGAGAGGACTCCACTGGGTCAAGCCTCATCTCAGTCACACCATCTTTACAACCATTACAACTCTTATTTATTCACAAACATAATTTCAACTGAAATGGAGGCAACCCAGCAAAGCATCTGCAAGAGAGGGGAAGCTGACAGTCTTTAAATTGGTGGTTTCATATATCTTACTGCAGTGTATGGAGGCTGCTTTTATACCCTCTCCAGTCTCATTCATGATGCTTAAAGACAAAACTGCAATGCTAAGCATTGCTTGGGCCATGAATCATAGCGTGGAGCAGTTATTCACACAAAAAATGCACGACTTACTTATTCAACAGCCGGAACATAGTAGACCCCTGTTCTTCAAGGTAACTTAAATTATTTGCTTAAATTAAACATGACCCTCAAGGCAGTAAGCTTGCTTTCAAATTTCAGATAATAACACAGGTCCTGGTTTCAAGTGCCATTGAAATCAGTGGAAAGATTCAGAAACACTTCCAAAGGCTTTGGATTGAGCTCATGGAATGCCAGATCCCATCTGAGCCTACTCATTACCACCAGCAGTCTTGGTGGCAGAAAAGCAGAAAGAAGGGACTACAGAGGACTCCAGTTACATAGCAGGGCTACAGTGCCCAGCAACTGGTCAGGCAGGCTATGAAACACCAAGTATTTGACCTCTTTTTTGTTGAAGAATTATGTATTTCTGCTATCCTTACTTGGAATTACTAAGGACGGGAAGGATAATGCCATCTCATTTCAAGCCCTGTGGCACACACAATGTCAAAACACAGAAAAATTCATAGCTGCCACTGTACAACTCTAATTCCACTTCCCAAATTCACCTCCTCAGAAGCTGTGCAAATCTAACATCTCTCTAAAGTCAGTGATTACTGACAACATCAGATCACAGGAGACTTTATACCAAAATTAAGAAATACACACAAAAATTCTGTGGATACTCAAAATAAATTAGAATTAAGTTTGGTCTATGGATAAATTGCAATATTTAAAGATTTAATATATTTAAAATTGTTGCACTCTCACTTTAAAGAAGTCTACACATCAAAGTGGAAGGTACCATCCTAGTTAATGATTTTGTTGTTAAAATTATCTAATCCTCCTACAATAGTATCACCCAGAGACCTCAACTGACACACTGCATTCTCTATCTTCTGCAGCAAAAGGCAGGCAGAAAGGAAAAGAACAAAACATGGAAATGTGTTGCTAGGATAAAACGTCATGGAAACCAAATGCATTGCACTTAAATAGTGCGCCATTCTGTATGTGCTTTAACACACAGAAATACTTCATTTTCTCCAAAGTTTAATCATTTGCCTTTGGTGGATTTAGATTAATTTTTTTTTATAGCACACCTGAGTTTAAATTTGAAATGTGTTAACCAAATATTGTCTTAGATTTTAATCTCTACCACTCAATAAGGATGATGGGATAGTATAGATGCAATTTGGGCAGATATTTTCTGCTAGAGCCTTGCAGAATCATATCCCCAAATGTCATGTGAATTATCACTTCGGATCAGATGCATCTCTCTTCTCTCATCCTGTAAGTTTCTGAAGCCCCAAGGACATGCTGAAGGAGAACAAATAAAAATGAAGGTTTAGTTGCTGTGCAGAGCCTCAGGGGGCTTTTCTATTGACGTCTCTGGAGAGCAGGGAGCTAAGGTGGGAAAAAGTTTTCAGGAGAGAGAATTTTCCAGCAATGCATTTCAGGCACAACCCATGGTCTTCTCTCTCTTTAAAAAATCCATTAAAGGTTCAAAAACCTTGCAGCCTTTCAAAGATTACTTCTCCTCTGCACACTTGAAATTACAATATCATGAGTTTCTAAACAGTAAGCCACTGTTTGCCAGCTACAGCAACAGAATGTACAAAAGGCCCATTGCCACTCTGTAAGAGCACATCCCACTACGAAGCCACATACCCAGTACACAGTATTTTCAGGATTCTTGCCCATTTTGAAACCAACCCACAAAATGAAGTTAAATGATCTTAGAATACCTGAACATAGTCTCCAGATGTCATGCTGTCATTTCCCAGCTAGGGAGCTGGGATTTACTAAATAAATTTCATCATTGCTAAAGTGCAAACAAGATACTATGATCAGCATTTTCGCATAGGGTGATCACTAGTATACTTTCCTCTTGTCATAATAATAATAACAATAATTATTATTATTATAATCTTCATCATAGTACAAGTGATTCTGCTTGTTAGAATTTCAATGGCAGACACTTCACATTGTCAAAAAGATCCTTTTTCCTCCACCTGCTGCTATCTGATGAAGCACCAAAAATATCATTGTGATGTAATCTAAAGCATCCCTCTAAGAATTCAGGCTTTTATTAGGAAAAAGAAGTTGGGCTGTGTTAAAAACCATTTCCATGCATTTCCCAATGGGCCTTTTACTTTGCCTGAACACTAAGTAAAACTGTCCTTGTACAGAATGTGTACCTTTTGAAAAACAAACAGATCTAGACAGGACATGATACTGTTTCAAAGCACACCATAAGAATCAACAGATTTGCATGTGGCTTTGGGAACAGGATAAGGTCTCACCCACAGTCCCAGACTTGCAGCTTGCAGAATTATAAGCATTAGGAGAGCAGGAAGTAGGACTGAAAAGGATTTCATGGTAAGTCCTTCATTAGTCCTGAAAGCATCTGAGAATTGGACTGAACCCTGAGCAAGTTTCCTCACTGTATTTGTATGTATTTATATGGCTTAAATATATCCAAGTGTGGCATTTCCATGATCTTTTCTAATCAAGCTCATTTTGGAAAATATCCAAAACAGGAGTGGAAACATGAGCTGGGGTTAGAGCACACCATAAGACAACTACCGTCTAACCCAGAAGGCAAAAACTCTTTTTCTTTGAAGACTGAGAGACTTTTCTTTGGAACCATTTCCAGATATTGTCACCTTTTTGAATGGAAAGATGACTGCCAGTCTGACTATTTGCTATCAGAACATCAACATTCCTGCAGCATCCAAAAGCTACAAAGGGCATTCTTTGATCCCGTTAATACAGAAATGAGGGCACAGAGAGTGCTTTCTTTAAAGAAAAACAGCTGTATCAATAAAAGCTATTCATGAAAGCAATGAACAATTTTCTCAACAAAATTACGTTTAAGTTCTTTAAGCTGAAAATCATTTAATTTAACACATACTGCAGAATCCTCTTTTTGATGAGTGATCACGTACTGCCATGGAAGTGGTTTGCCACATTTTCCATGTGCCAGCCTCACACAGAATCCTGCCAGATCTCCTGAGGGAGATCTCCAACTAACATCACATGAAAGCAGAACAGCTCATGTGAAAGACAAGCAGGATCTAACTTCAGTGGGGAAAATCAGTGAAGAAAACAGGCTACTACTTACCTTTATTGCCAAAAGTTGGGAAGAAATACCCTTCAGGTTAAAGCCTGCCAGTAAATATAAAGTAGCATTTGCTTTCTTACCAAATGATACCCAGGGGGGTTTCTACGCCGTTCCTCCATTCTTCACAGCAGAGGCCTGGGTCTATACCTGAGAAGAGCCTTCCCAGCACCAGAGTGGCTCTGTGCAGGGCACCAGATGAAAATAAGAGGAACATGGGAAAAGGAGGGATATCAGCTCACTAGCAGCACCGGCCAAACCCTGTGAAAAAGGCTGTGATGGGAAGAGCCAGGCACGCTGTGCAGAGCAAATCCATGATTCCTGGAGGACAGCCTCCAAGCTGATGGGACAGCAGGGAATCTGGCAACCAACAAGCACTCACAGGGTACCAGGTCAGTAAGGAAATCCGTCCTCGATTTTAGTTTCTGTTCCCACTGCAGACACACTCCTCTGCTGCCTGTTTGCTCTGGGCCCTTCCAAACAGGAGCGGGTACTTGTGCAGCCCTTGCACAACAGCACTCTGACTGTAGCTGCTCTCCACACCTCACTGCAGCAATGATGAATTACACCCTGTCAAGTTCAACAAACTATAATGAAGAGAAAAGAAGAGAGTGAGAATGCTCTGATATTAGAATAAGCTAATCTATTAAGTAGCAATAGCAAGGCCCTTGTTATTAGCAAGGATCTAGAGCATCCCTTCAACAGCTTGTCTTTGTTTAAAGCTTTGTTTCCTGGAAGTGAGAAAGTAACAAAGAAAAGGCCATAAATAATTGTTCAAGACATTAACTCTTTTCTCCCCTGCAGCTTTCAAAAGCAGTACAAGCTATAAACTACCCCATAAACAGATCTTGAGCTTCCTGTGACAACTTCAGTGTCAAGCAAAGCCTGGTGCTGTGCAGCAGTTTTAAGTTTTCCACCCCGGTTTTGAATACGGATACAGTTTCAGACTGCTGTAGAGCCTATTTTACAACTTTCCTCTTTTATTAGGTCTCTGCTCCAATTACCTTTATATTGTTCATATTTATTGTACAATATTGTGCTGCGTTGTTCACATGCTTCTGGGGGCACACAGTATGTGAAATACTAAACAACACAGGATTTCCATTTTCTTTTGCAATTGTGGACAGCAAATACTATCAAGCTACAACACTATTCAGAAGCTGCACACCTCCTTGCAGTGTAACAGACAAGTTTATAGCATGTTAATTATAAATTTACTTTTATTTTACTTAACATTTCCTTTCTCCATAAAAATGATTCTGCACTCATAATTAATTGACCATATGTATTTACGCAGCATGTACACACATCATACCCACCACCACTTCAATGATTACTGCTAAAAATCCATGGTACTAAAAAACCTAGTCACATTTCACATAAAAAAAGAGGAGCTACGTACTACTTAACAAACAGTAAGGTCACAATCTCCATCTGGCCAAAAATCATGTCATAACAAAAAAGGAACAGCTGGAACTTGTACTGCAGAGTTCTGCTCTGCCTTTATTTTTTTATTTGTGTATTTAGCACTTTCCAAAATCATCTTAGCAAGACTTCTTAAGACTAATAACATCATCAGTGATATCAAAGGCATATTACTTAACTACTTCTGTTGGGTATTTCAAGTGCTTTTATTTTACCTTTCAGCATGAATTTATTCACATCACTCAATCTACCTACTAATTGCCACTCGTTAGGAGCTGTTAAACTACTTATGAGCCAAGGCACAAGCTACCCACTGACACAGTTCCAATCCTCACTTACAGAGAAGGCCACGCCAGCAACCAGGCAGCCAATCCAGGGAAGGACAGATATTTTTTTTTAGATCTAGTAATTTTAAGGGGAAAAAAAAAAAAAAGGAGAAAATTTCAAGGCTTTGTCTTCAGGCTCAGTAGCAGACATTTACTGTAACTGATGTTTGGAGACTGAAATCTGTAATATGTTCATAATAATACCTAAGTCTCCTCACCAGTCTAAACCCTGGAGTAGAAATACAGAATGAGCAAGCAGAGAGAGACATACCAGTGCTGTTAATGTATTCATGCTCACAAACAAATGCATTATAATTCTGTCTGTATGATAAGGCAGCACGAAAAACATCTCTAGAATAATAATCCATCCAGTGATATTGTCACATTGATATGCTTCTGTGATTTTGATGTTTTTACTTGATTAAAAATTGATGGTCAAACAAGCAAGCATTTGCTCTGAGTGTCCAAGTGTCGAAGAAATTGACATTTGTTAAATGAACACTCACTTTTCTAGAATATTCAGCTGAGATTTAGTAATACTCATGTTCTATCCTGAGCAAATGCCTGAACTTGAACAACACTGGTGCTGTACACATTAGAGTGCACACAGAGCCCTGCATGGCTCCCAGGCTGCTGGGGAGAAACGTCTGTGCAAACAGCAGTAAACCTGGCAAGGGTGGAATCACCCCCATCCCTCTGCTGATACCCACCTCACCTCTGGGACTGAACCCAGGCTCCAAGGGAACAGATCAAACCTTTGCCTTAACTTTGTCTGAGCTAAGACTCACTCACAAGTTTCAGATGGGGAAAACACGGTCTATAAATCTTGTCCTGAATGGATACAGGATATATTTACATCATTCCATGTTATTTGTGACTGAGCCTTGCACTCATCAAAACGAGGATGCTCCCAACAAGTATAGTGAAAGAAAAATAGGTCAGGCTCCACTGCACAAATTTTGAAAGCTTCATATTGAGCTATCATACAAAGAGTAAGAAAAGACCGACCACATCATTTCCTCACACATCCAGAGGTAATATCTAGGAATATGACAATTCGATGTCTGATTGTGTTTCACACTGGACAAAATCAGCACCTTCTTCAGCCTCCCGTTGATACAAGGTATTTGCAATATTGGATCACCTTTACTCTCCATCTCTCAAGTCATCAGACCACAACACATTTGGACTAAGACTGAAAGCAGACATTGATGTTCAATTGGTTTAGAAGTGGTTTGCAATACAAATTACCATTTGTCTACAATATTAATTTGTGTCCAACAGACCTGGATTAAGAGTATAAATATGATATAATTTAAAAACACAATTAAAATTTCCCTCATACCTCTCAATTCTTCTAACAAAATCCACAAATTTGAACTCGATGTATTATCTGAAGGTCAAACAGCTTTTTAAGCCAAAGGAGTCATAGAAGGCTTCTAAAATCAATAAGACATATAAAACTGATTGCAACCTTATAAAAAGCACCGAATCTTTTAGCCAGGGTGACACAAATATAGCATTTCACACTGTAAGCAATTTCCTGGCAATGTAGGCCAGTACACCTTTGCACTATGAAGGGGTTTTTTGCATCTCTAGACTACGAGTAAGTGCAGTGGTTATTTAGGGAGCAGAGAACTCCACAAGGCACAGAGCAGGACCAAGAATAGCAGCTCTTTGCGGCTAAGACACGGTGTCACACGTGGGTCACTCCACACCTTTACAGACAGGCAAACAGCCTGCCTGTGCTTCCAGGGTGGGATGGTTGGTCTCTAAGGAAAAAGGATGCAGAGCAAAATAACAGAAGGTGGGGGGGGGAGTTGTAGTAGCTCACGTAAACACTCAATCTCAAACCCTGGCACGCCAGCCAACCATTTCCAAAGACCTTATCAACACTCCACATACGATGGCAAAGGGTGTAGGTGTTCCAAGCTTTCTGTACCCAAGTGTCCTCCGTGGATGCCCAACAGTGCTACTGCAGTAGCAGGTTTTCACAAGGACAGTCACGTGAAATCCACAACAAATGGCCCAGGTGTGATGTCAGGACACTCTCATGCCTGCAGCAAAGCCCCGTTCATGCTCAGAGGTGCAGTCATGCATCCAAGGGATCAGACCCTTCTGACTCGTCTCAGCCAGGTGACTCCAAAACCCTTAGGCACCTTTCATATTCAGTTTGCAGAGCCTACACTATGTCCAAAAATGTTCAAATCACATTAAGCTTCTAGGCTGTGTTGTTTTTGAAGATGAAACTGATAAAATGGGCATGTGTGCTGTTAACATTTTTAATAACGTGGGTTTTTTTTAATATAAACAAGCAGATTCACGCTTTCCAAAAGTCAATCATCTTTGCCTAAAAAGGACTTACAGGAAACACCAAAGAATGCCAGCTAATCCCAAATTTTAGGGATCATTCCATTAAACCTTGCAGCTCCAACATGAGTGAGCAGATGCAGAAGGTACTGAAATTCACACATTGGTGCTGGGGGTACAGGCAGAATGCTCTACCAATGAATTCAAGAATAACTTTGATACTTTCTGCATCAAAACAATGCCAGTTAGAACACTGGCATTTAATCCCGTGGCTGTCAGAGGACAACACAGCTAAATTTACTCTGTGGATATGCCCTGAGCAGTAATCTATACAGGAAGGGAAAATACCAACACAGAAGGTAGAAGGTGCACCTCTAATACCATTTTGATTTTGAAGATGTACTGAAGCAGGAAGGATGATATGAAATGTTGTCACAGCAGATCTTTATAGAAAACCCAAAGGAAGATAATGTTGCCCAGAACCAGTGCAGAAAACATGATTGTTAATATTTTTTATTTTTTTTTTACATCTGTATTTCTGGCCTGATACAGTGTGACACTGTTTTCTGCAACACAATGCACTATTTCAATCACAAAAAGAAACACTGACCACTGAAAATTAATATGTGGTAAGAGCATTCCTTTGCAAAATATAAGTGATTTAATAATGAGATTTGGGGTTATGTCATCTGACCATATTGTTTCTATGGTCTTTATCGCAAATTAACTAACTTACATTTCCAGCATCATAGCCAGACCTACAATTTTCATTCCAGGATGATATCCACACAGGATGAGCTAAGAATTAATGAGAAACACTGAACAAATATCAGGATACACACTGTTCTTAACAGCGCCACTGCTTCAAAGGTATTTTTTTAGTGTTGCATTATTTTTGTACACATGGAAGATATTTTTGCCAGTTCATGCAAGTAGATGTGGCACAAGGATATTCACTGATGTGGCATGATACCACCAAAATGCATGAGAGGCAACCCCACCCATCTAGGGCTGGAACAGCAAAAGAAAATTCAGGGATATACTTAGGGGCTGCTTAGTTTGTCACTCAACCAAAACCAAAACACACGCAAAATCTTGGCAGAACACAGTTAATTATTAACTTTATTTATCATCTTACAAAGTAAACTGTAACAATTCATAAAAAACAAATATCCAGAACATTGAAACCACACATTAATAATAATAAAACCCCAAAACTGCAGATCACAGAATTAGACTCCATTAGGCACATTGTTGCACTAAGTGGCACCCATTTGGAAGAAGCAACAGAGCCAAAAAAAACAGTCTTCTACACTGAGATCCAACATGAACAAATGTAGCTAGATTAATTCAGCAAATTCATACAAATTCAGGACAAGAATAGAAATTGGGCATGCTTTTCCACTGTTGTTTGTTTTTCATTTTGCTAAGACAGAAAATACAATGTTTGCTAAAATGTTTCGATTAAGAAAAAGGCATCCACATCTAGGACAACCTTGATTTTATTTATCACTAATACTGCCCTTCTTGCACATTAACATAAGCTCATAATGGAGAATTTTCTTAAATCATGCAGGGCAAGGGACAGAAGAAATGGTAAGCAGCAATACCAATACCCTCTTTCACAAATTTCCTGGCATAACTGGACTTCCAAGGTTGCCTTTGCCCCTCCCCTTTTTGGTCTTACTGAAAATACAAACGCTAGCCCGTGTATTTTCAGGTACTACAAAATCTCCTTGACGCCAGTTGCTGGAGTCCAGTTACTCTGAAGCACTGTGGGAGTCAAGCTCACTTTTTCTAAGATGGGACACGCACTAAGGCTGATGAATGCATCAGTGTAATGAAACAAGAAATATTTTAAATATCCCCAAATGTTAACATTATTACTTCTCAGATTAAAAGACTTCAACAAAAAATTTCTTAAATATGGAATTACTGTACCTTTTTATGACAGTCATTACTGCCATTTACTGATAACTCTGGTTATTATTTTGTTTTTAACAGCTGTAAATAAGACTTAACACCTTCCAGATAGCAAACTTACATTGTTAGTCACATATCTGAATCAATTCCTTCACTCTGAGCATAACTTTACCCTCTGAGAGGTAAGTATACAAAAACATGGTCTGAAGGGACTTATTTCATGTATTTTCAAAGATGTGACAAGGGAGGAAACAGGAAATAAAGATCAAAAAGAAGAGACAGCCTTTTTTAATCAGTGGTTTTCCATACCCTACTGATGCCCCCCATATTCCCATGACTTTGGAAATACACTCAATATAAGCGTGAAATTCTAAAAGACAACCCACTGAAGTCACAAACAGCTTGATCCAACTTGCTTTTGGTTCTACAATCTACATTGCTTAAAATTTACAAGATTTTATTCAAATGGGTCACCTGCATACAGTTCTAAGAAAGATATCCTGAGCCAAAACTGAAAAGTTTTAACACTATGATGCAATCAAAAGCAATAGTTCTAAAACTGCATGGTGATCCAGGGATGACATCAGCTCATGAGGGGAAAAAAAAAAAAAAAAAAAAAATTGACCAAAATACAGGATGTCAAAACTAAGAAAAAGTATTTATTAGCATCTCTGATTAAAAACAGATGCTTTCAATTCAGAAACTATTTTTCTGTCAGTTCTATTTTCTCTTCCTGCTTCTCACTAATGACCTCTCCTCAAAAGGAAGCCAAGCAGTCACCTTCATGCCAGGTCACCGACCACAGGCTCATAAACTCTGCCCTGGCACCACACAGCACTCAGCAGAGGCTGCAGCAATCCTTTGTGTGATGCTCCCTCTTCTTACTTCAAAAAGTGTGAATGCCAACACCTGAAACCTTCACATCTCAAGGCAAGGTTACTTAACTGTGTCTTATCCACCTGTTAATAGATAATTTCTAGGAAATGTGAGGAAGGTGGTCTAAAGAATTGCTTAGGTGTATATTGCACATATAATGCCAGCCTGAGCTCTGCAACAGAAATCAAATGCTGTTTCTGTAAACTGATCCCTGATTTTCAGATACTAATTTTTCATGGCTGGCTTATGTGGACATCTCATTGGCTGCCTCCAAAGTCTGAACTATCCTTCATCATCCTCTTCAATATGCTCAAAACTCCAGTGAGGTTTGTTTGGGTTTTTTTTTTATTAACAGAAAAAAAATCTAAAAGCCACAAACACTAGATGTTTCTGAGCCATGAAAAAACCATGTGATAAAATACCACAATTAAACCTTGAAAATCAACCATTTTTTTCCAATATTATATACCCAACATGAAAAATAAACCCCAAAATTATTTTTACGCTAGAGATAGGCTTTAAAATCCCAGAGGAACAGAGTGGGAAAGTCAAATAAGTATCCTGGAACACCAACCCAAACATTTCCAATCCTGTTGCATCTTTTTTTGGTAAAGTTTAATTGCAGAGACACGCTCTCATTCTTGCTGGGATCCAGCTGCCACTGTTTCCCTCTGGCTGCAGCCACGAAAGCCACAGCAAACGTGGCAGGAGTGAATGTGTGCTAGCAGGTCCTTCCATTCACAGTGCAGCAAATCAATCACGACATTAATGAATGTACAGACTTTAGCACTGGCACAGTTGGGTACCAGAAACATCCTCAGCTGTCTCAGCTCCACCCACTGCATGGGGACAGTGCAGAGGCCGGGGCAATGCCACCTGAGGGAACCCCACTGAACAACACAGCCTGTCTGAAGGCAAACAAAGCCTTGGTGCTGAAGAACAGATGCTGGCTGCTGCTTCACTGATGAAATGTTCCAATGTTGTGTTTTTCCCGTTGTCCACTGGACACTATTACTGTTTTTCCTTCATTGCCTGTGCCAGATATATAAAAAGGGCAGGAGGGAATAAGAAAAAACATGTGTTTCCAAGACTGCAGTTCCTGCCTATTAAAAGAACATTTTTTAAAAGCTACAGCTACATCCAGAATACTATTTACCCAGCTTTAAAAGTGGAAGCATTTAGTCCAGTAGAAGAAAAGAATTTAAAGGACCATCAAGCTTATTCCTTCTTTAGGACTCCTCTTGCAGTGTACAATACTACAGCATTGTAATCAAGTATTGTCTAGATGATTTTTAAAAATGAACAAATTTATTCCAGATGTGAAAGTCTTTGAGGCTAAAGAACTCAATAACACGTCAATACTGCAAAGATTGTGGAGATTAAAAATAGCAGCAGCAGGAGGTTTCATGTTCACTTCACTTCTGCTGGAACAAAAAATGCTGAACACAGTGTAGTCTCCCGAAATGGCTGAGATGTCTCCTACAGTCTTTCTCACACTGAATCCCCTACATCGCCAGTTGAACTATTTTAGGATTATCTAGGCACCCTTTCTTTTTACATGCCCTTTTGGATGCTGTCTTCCTCTAGTTCTAGTTGTGCAGTCCATCCCTGGACAGCAGAATCCTTAACCATGCAAGCCCCAAGTATTTGCTCACTTCTAAGCACGTGTTTCAGCTCTAATTAGTTTCAATATGACTTAGGCCCAAAATAAAAGCACTATGTCCCATGCAACTATGTTTGTGCCTACACATTTAAATATGCAAATAAAATAATCCACAGTTGCACAGCTTTATAACACTATAAATAATACTATTATATATAATACTATTCTGATTAAAATTTCATTCATTCTACATGGATGTCACACTGCAATTTCCAGTCCAGTCAGTTTTTCACAGCACAAGCCACAATAAAATGCCCCACAGCTTTTTATACTAGACTGTAAAGAAAGATGTAACACTTGTTTCTTGGCTTTAACTGGTAAAAAGAGTGCTCCCAGAGTGGCAATTCCTTTTCTTAAAGTATAATGGTATCCAACCTCAATATACTATGTTGTATCAACTTGAGGTTTGTCAATAATATGTAACTTCATGTCTGAATCTAATACTTTTTTAAGAACCCATATACAGTGTTAGTTTCCCTAACATAAGAGACTGTTCCAAACCTAAAGATGAATCACCACTGGAGAACTAACATCTGGAAACAAAGTACAGTTTTTCCTGCAGCACAGGAAAGAATGGCATCTAAGAAGAACTGTAGTTCATCCACAACACATTAGACCCAAGGTAGGAAATACGAGGAGAACTTTTTCATGTCTGTGTGATCAGCAGACATTTGAATTTCTTACGACCTGAAAGAAAAATTCAAACAAAATAGCTATCAACTTAAGAATCCTTGAGATATCACAGAAAGAAAAAAAAGAGGGGGGGATGGGGAATAATTACTGCTCAATGTCTTGAGCTCTTGGTATATATTATTTATATTTTGGAGTGCTTATTGACATGTCAGTTGGAGACGTAACTTTAAGTGCACATATTCATCTAGAGATGTTTCAGGAGAACTGGTCATGGGCATCAGCAAACTAAGCTGCTATTGGATGTGAGCCCACTGCAGCTTTGCTGCCTGCCCTGCTGAGGCTCTGAGAAGGGCACAACATTGCTTCTACCACTGATGGGAGGTCTGGAGCACACACCTCCAACCACCAGCCCAAGGACAGAGGAAGGACTCTGGCTCAGAAGCAGCATCCACCTCTGCCTCAAGCTGCTGGGCAAGTCTTAGAGCCAGCTTTGGATTTCAAAGCTCTTTTGCTGCCAACCCAAAACCTTCTGCACGTCTGTGTCTCTGCCTGCCAAATTGATCTTCCCTCTCTCATTATTCTCCCAACCAATTATATGGGTCTGAATTTGCTCCAGTTTTCAGTTTGGTTCAGTGAGAGCCAGAGCCCCTACAGATCGCCAGACACTGCAAATGGAAAGGCACAACATGTTAAAGTAAACCACAAGATATATACAATAGAGTTTTACTTCATTGACTGCGTACTTTGAGGTACCAAAGGTCATAATGGTTAATTGTTCCAAGCCAAAAGACAATGTTGCAAATTCAGCAAGAGCAGCATGAAACTCATTTCACGTGACCTGAACAGAAACACACACATCACAAAACTAATTGTAGTAAAGATGTCTTCCAAGTCTGTTTAACAACAAAAGTATCGGTAACTCCTTTGAAAAGGTGTGAGTCAGTATAAAAGCCAAAGCACTACTGAGAAGTAATAAATATAATGGGATTAAAATTATCTTCTTGCACCAGACAGCTGAGACTGAGCATCAAGAAACCCCACATAGCCTGGTGTGATATGGAAGGCCTCCTAGTGACAGTGATCTGTCCCTTGTCCTTCTTGACCTCAGCTACTATTTAAGGAATTGGGCGCATGGTGGGGAAGGGGCTTGCACATCCGAGCCACAAAGCTGTGGAAAAATCCGTGACTCAGAATGGGTAACTTGCGCATGCCTATCCCTAAGGGAGCTGCTGCCTCCCATAGCATTCCCTTAAGTGGGAAGATTTGTTCATTTGAGGAGTCAGTGTGTGAGGTTTTTCCTTCCCCTCCTTCTATGAATGTATATTCCTTTATATCTTTAAATATGCCTACATACACGCACACACTGCTTGCAAAAATAATGACGTCTGTGTACGGATTTTTACATTTCAAAAGCTACTTCCTTAAATATCACTGAAAATAAATCATTGCCTAAAGAGATGTTTCCACAGCTAAATTTTTAAGTTCCTTAATGTGTCACATTTAGCCTTTAATGGAATACATAGTCCTTGTCCGCATTTCTATGTCTAAATTTTAGTTATTTTATCAGTGACACACTAACTTACCCTCCTCACCCCATAGCAGTAGGTAGAAACAATTGTGTACTTGACTTTGCAGACCATTCCTTTTACTACACAAACAATCAAAAGTTTCTGTTCTCCAGATCTTATGAAACACAATAATAGAGGATGAAACCACCATAAATGCTGGATATCACAAAAGGACCAAGCTCTTTGAATCAACTATCTTTTCATACAGTTTAATAAAGCAAAACTAACTCATTGGCAAAACCATGAGGCTTCAGACCAAGTTCAGCAGATTCCAAGTACACCAGGAAAACATCATGAGGAATGGTAAAAGGAAGACAAAAATAAAAACCTAGTCATAAATGTGTCCCATGGTCCTGAACAGAATCCTTTATCTGATATGTTGTACACTCTCAAATTCCTAAAACAGAAGCAATTTATGCCTTTAACATACAATGTCAAAGGACAGAGACACTGATCACTGACCACACTCTCCCACTCTTTTGATATTTTGAAAATCCTGTGAAGAAAATACACGTATCTTCTCACCCATCCCTCAAGTGCCTTTTTTTCCCATAAGAGAATGGCTTGAATGCAGTCTTCAGGAAATTACCCTGTTGGATCCAGATTTTTCATATCCCTGAGCTGCAAACCCAGCCCTGGAAAGCAGGAGATAGAGATTTTTGTCTTTGGCTGGTGATTACGCTAATTGGTCTATGAAACACTTCTTTTAAGGCAATACCAAAAAAAGCAGAAAGTGCAAGGCTGGAGCAATTCTTCATTGCTTCCTCCTGATTCTTGCCTTGCAGCAAAAGTAAAGAGAAACAGCTTCAAAACGTTTTCCAGAAGATGGCTGCTTAGATCAACTTGTTTTCAGGAGGAAAGGCAATCACTGCATTCCCTCGTTTTCTCACTGTCTTGTAAGCAAGGACCTGCCTTGGGATTTTAAGGTGATTGCACACGTCTGGCTGCAGACAGGAGGCCCCTGTCCATGACATGTCTTCTGACAAACTACTGAATGTATCCCTAACCACAACACGTATTGTATGATGGAACTTTTCAGCTGACACACACTCTCATGGAATTACTCTCTTTTTGTTGCAAATGCAATAAAGCGCTGAGGAAGCACAGAAAAGGAGACACAGGTATAGTCAGTTCTGTTCTTCATCTAATGACCTGACCTTAAACATATAGTGAAGCATCATTTAAACAAAAAATGCTTGAAGATCCCTTTCCATTCACTCAGTAATCCAGAAGAAAGACTGCTGATCCCTTGATTTAACACTGACTCTCTTTTTTAAGCAAGCAATGAAGATGCCAACAATCTTTTTCCATGCAGGAGACAAATATGCTCGCTCCATGTGTGACAATTTGGTTTAAGTTAAACTGGCAGTATCAATGAGACTGAAGCACATGCCTAAAATGCCTTGCTGAACTGGGGCCATACTCTACATAACTTTCTCTCACAAAAGCTATGTCCAGCTGCTCACTGAACAGTCAGGAGACAATGTGGATATGGGAGTTCTTCCATATTTGAAAGGTGTGTTCATACCCCAAAAAAATACAGACCAGTTTCACTTCTTTTAGAGAGGAAAAGAAAGCCTGATGGCTGAGAGAGTATTAATAGTGTGAGGCCAAACATTCATCTGAGGACCACAGCCACCGAGTCACTTTCATAAGAAGGTTTACGGTGGGTTGTTCTACAACACCAAAGTATTGGTGACTGATTTCTAGCTCTGCCAAGGGGACTCATTATTGCATTACTGACATGAAACTTTGAAAAAATATGCACTATTTAACTGCGTGATTACAGCTGCATACTACTCTCAAAACAGATTTCAATAAAAATAATAGAAGATCTCATCAACATTCAAGGTATTTTCGTATCTAAAATTGGTGTTAATAAGTAGTTGAACAAAATGATTTTCAAAGCCATTCAGTTCTGCTCATTTCCCTGCTCCTGACAGAACCAAAGGAAATACTTTTCTGCAGATATAAACAAGCATATACTTCCATCATACAGAAAAAAACAGGAACTGTTTAATTGACAGTCATATATGAGTGATGATCATAATGACAGTATTAAAATCAGCATAGGCACCCTTACCCATGCTAGGATTCTAGTTCATTTACATAAAATGTAAATTCACTGCCATTATCAAGTTTTGCATACAAAAACCAGTAACATTATTTTAAGGGAAACAATTTCAGAACCAAATACCTGTTAAATGCACTGTGCTTCACCTCCCATGGGGCATATTTTTGCTGACTATCACTAAAGTGCACATAATTACATCCAAAATTTTAAAACTTGGTGTTACAGCAGATCTCAGGTATGAACTCCCTGCTGGAGAGGCCAAGTGTGTCATTCCAAGCACCCCCTACAGTGTGTGATCCACGAGAAATGTGCTGGGAAGCACTAAATTACTTACCAGAGAAAGGGTGGAAATTTAGGGGGGTACCACAGAATGGCTGAGGATAGAAGGAGCCTCTAGAGGTCACCTTGTCCAACTCCCTCTCAAGCAGGACCACCTAGAACGGGTTACCCAGAACCATGTCCAGACAGCTTCTGAGCATCTCAGAGGATAGGGAGCCCACAACCACCCTGTGCAAGCTGTAATAGTGCCTCAAAGTAACAAAATGTTTTCCTTATGTTCAGTGTAGTTATATAAATGATTTTATTCAGCAGAAAAACTGGATTTAGATGTTTCTATACATGCACCCCTTCCCAATGCATCCATCTTTTTCTCCATGCATACTGTCCAGAGGCCTGCTCTCAGCAGGATGCAGTTATTTCTGAAGTTGCACTTTATAGCAGACTGTTGAATTGATCCAACTTTAAGTGCTGCAAAAAGAAACTTACTCGGGGGAAAAAAAAAACTCGAGGAGATTTTCTTCCTTTTCTTGTTTTATTGTTTCTTCTGGTTTTGTTTTTTTTTTGTTTGTAAACCCAGACATCAGTGGAACCATAACCCACCTGCAAACAGCAACAAGGCAGCAGTGACAGTGAAAAGGACTTTTAAAATCCAGCTTCACACCACATGGTGTATAACCCTCAGCCCTGCTGTTCCAAGTCTGGCTCCCCGGGAAGCTGCATTTTGTGGGTACTCATGTTAACACCAGAGGGCTAAACTGGGCACAGCACTTGCACTGAGCAGAGAAGAGGTGCAGGATATAGCAACCACACAATCCAACTCTTGGGAATCCAACTCTTCTCCTCAATATAGGCCTGGTGCTGGAAAATAGGTGCGAGTAACATGACTCTGCCCCAGCTGGCACTGAACCCTCCACTGCTAGGAAGTTAACAGAAGCCAAGAAGAAGGCCCTTTATTTTCCTTCTTCTTTTCCACATACAAGTGTGAAAGGAGACACGCTTCAGTATGTCAGGGATGTTTTACAGCCATGCTGCACATTGCGCTAAATGACAGTGCCGGGGAGGGGCAGGGTGGGAGCAGGAATCTTTATATAGCACTGAGAGCAGTAATTCAGCCTCTGACAGTCACATGAATGCAGCCCTGCTGAACACAAACAGTATCTTCCTCTGGTATTAGGCTATTAGGCAGATAAGGCTCCACTTTGGATTTGAAAGACTTAAACTGACAAACGATCTTGGTTTTTCTTCACCTTGCCTGCGGTGGCAGAGGGCTGGAGGAATCTCAGCACTTTCCACTGCTTATATAACAGGTGCACTCATAAATATGCAAAGATGATTTGAAGATACAGTTTCTAATCCATGCTCTATACCTGAACAATTTAAATTACTTTCATCATGTAGACAGCATTGCCTGCTCTTTGCAAGTAGTTCCTTTATAATTTTAGGCTCTATTAGCTGTATTTTTGTTTAGTGTGGGTTTCACGTGAATTGAGAGAAAAAAAAAAAAAACCAACAAAAAAACAAACACCCACACTGAATGGGGATATAATTAAGAGAAATGCATTTTTAGATGGAAAATAGATGTCATGACTTAGCTCCAGATCAGATTTCAAGAAATTTAACATGCACATTTTTCATAAATGCCTCACACTGCATGGAGGATATCCTAATCTAGCTCTAAGCAAATATGACAAAGTAGAACTAAACAATAAACAAAAAAGCAAACATCAAGCATGACTAACAGAATACATAACTCAGTTAATGTCTCTACAGACTGTAAGTTTCAGCAGCTAACAAGTTTGTTACTCCAAGAAAAAATTTGTTTGAAATCAACTTAAGAATAAAAGATTTCAATTTGCAACATGTAGGCCCACACATGCTTCAAGAGCAATCCTTCACATGTGAAAATAAAGAAGCAATTGCAAAAGGGGGCATCACATCAATTACCTACATGATGATCCTGCACCAAGTCTACTGTTTAAGTAGTGACGGAGAGATGACCAAGGAAGGTGGGGCAGGATGGTGGAATGACCCTGACAGGCCACACCATGACCAACTGGCTCTAGAGAGAAGAAAGTCAGAATTAAACAATGGGGGGAAAACAGAGAGGTGAAAATAAGCTAAAAAGCCAAGTAAAAGGCACATAAGCTGGCTTTCTGTCACACAGAAACAGGTGATACCAACCATGTTCTAAAGGACCAGAAATTCTACAGAGCTTTTGTGATAATGAGTTCCTTCCAGCAAACAGGTAACAACTTCTCTAAATATGGACTAGTTTCCCAGTCCTGAATGAGGTCCCCATCTTTCCACTGGGAGCACATCATGGCCTGTTGTTCCACATAAGTAAATGCTCTGTCTCAAACACAAAATGTTCTCTTAGTACCACCAACGACTACACACAAAGCGAAGAAACAGTATCTGTTTCTTTCTGCCATACACCCTAGCACAGATCCTTAAATATCACAGACTGCTTCTGACTATTCACAGACCTAGCTTTAAGGGAAGCACACCCATTAGTGCAGTTCTGATGCCAGCATAGCTTTTGCCATTTATTTTTAGGTGAGCTGGACTTCATTCTGAGTGAAAAAATAAATACAAGAATTTATTTCGGAAAAACTTATACTCCCTCCCTGAAAATCAAGCTTCAGCTTTTGCAGTGAAAGTCCTTCCATACTGCTATTTTGGGGAGACTTCAATCACCTTTCAACTGTAATTCCTATTGTAATTTTATTGCAATTCCTACTGTACTCTCCTAGGAGCCCAACTCCATGAGGTGTGGCTGCTTTACTGTCCATGCTGGGCTCAGGGGTGGAATGCAGGAACCAGCGAAGGGGGTAACCCAGTCCATGACAGTCATACAATCCTCTCAAAAGGAACCTGGTGAAGAACAGGTGGCACAGTACATCAGAAGGATGTGACCACTTAGATGCTTTATCCTCTCCTAACTCTCAACCCAACTATGTGAGCAATTTTTGAGGAAGAAGGACACATAACATGTTTCACTAAAACTTAAGTAAGACATTTAAGACATCTACATTTTCAAACTATCACTTTTTACAAGATCGCCACTAGCAAAAGAACCTTTGACTCTAGGAAAACATCAGGGGAGACTTCTTTGGGTGTCTGAGTTAGAGCAGATTTATGACAGAGTAAAAAAACCTGTAAAAATTCAAAACACCAAACTAAAGTGAGCATGGTTAAAAAGCTCACTTTAAAGAATAGTTGGCTTCTCCTTCCCAATTTAAGTCTAATCTAGTCGTAGATACTCAATTTGCTTTGGTCTGAAGAAGGCACAAAGGATCAAGCTGGCAGATATGAGGCCTGGTGGTATTTCTAGAATATATCCTGCACCAGAATGACTCATAAAGGAAGTCAAATCTGAAACTATATTTACCAAAAGTAACCAATCACAATGCTTAAGGGCTAATGTGCATTTGAAGAAACATACATGTGCAATTTCAGGTTTGGAATGACGTACAATAGACATAACATTGCAGGAGATATTACCTTACCAAAATAACACAGAAAAGCACTTTGCAGGTCAGCCAAAGCCAGACCACCACCTAGGAACGACAAACAGCACCACACAGTAAGAGGACTTTATGTTTCAGAGATGCTGGGGTTTTTGCATGATCTTCAGGACAGGAAAGAGCCCAGAGTCTTTCTTCAATAGTACAAAGAGTTGGTACGTGAACCAGCTGAGATTCCTCTCAGGCGAGAGAAACTGGCACTGACGAGAAAGGGTCCAAGTTCCTATACTTGTTTGAAAGGTATCCTATGGATAGAAAACTCTTGTGGACCAGATTACCACAAGTTACCAAATGTCTCTGAAAGGTCCAGGAGTCAAAGATGAAATTTAACATCGCTGTGGCTATTTCTGGCTCAAAGCATGCCACACACAGCTTCCTCACTTTTCACAAATGAAAAACTGATTGACCCCAATCACCTTGCTCAGCCACACAGCATCTTTGGTAGAACAAAAACAAACAGGAGGCTGACCTTCAAAGCCAAGGAAGAAATATCAAACTTGCCAGGAGACCTCATCTTCCTCAGAATTACCACCAGCAGACAATACCAGACACAGCATTATTGTGCTCAGGAAGAAAAGCAGTGTCTGGGTGAAGCAACAACAAATATATTCTCCCACTGCAAACAAAGGAATATGTTCTCTGTTTCACCTTGCTCCAGAAGTGACTGCTGGAGGTCAAAGACACCAGCTCTGTGAAACTCCCAATAAACAAAACCGTTTTCACAGACGTTCAGATGGCAGCACAAATGCACAGAGTCACTTTTGCTGCTCCTACACCCTTCACCTATCACTGCAATGAAGAGCAAATACAAGTTACCACAGTCAGCCACTGAGGCAGAAGCAAAGCCATCACAGCAAAGAGCAACCTTGGGCATAGGATGCAGGAAGGATTAATCTTCAGAGGAAGTGAGTATTTTCTAATTTTGTATCCAAATTATTACAATCGACAACATCTTTACATAAAAACCAAATTAAGCAAAGTACAATAAACTTTAAGGAAGCTTTTAAAAATGTTATTTTTTGCCACTTCTTGCTTATACAGAAGTCCCCTGAGCTACAGGCAAATATACGAGTAGCCAGTATTTAAGCAAGTATTATCAGAGAGGCTGCCTTTGATACCCTCTCAAACTGTAATGTATGCACATCCTTACAGTGTTCAATATTGACTTAAAACAAATTACTACTGCAAGTAAATGTCAAGCCATCTCTAGTAAAATACTGAAAACATACTAAACCTGAAATTCTAAGATGTTGCAGTGCCTTTTGGAGTTACCAGGAAAACACGTATCATAATATTGGACTAGACATTTAAAAAATGCCACCACAAAAGTACTTAAACCAGTACATTTCTGGTCAAGGGTGGCTTCAGTGGTTTACCTACCTATGTACACACACAAACTTCTTACATTTATTATGTCTTAGAAAGGAGACATCCATCAGTTCTACATGTGGGTAGACTTTTTTTAGAAAGCTGTTGAGTCTTCTTTTCTATGCAAGTGTTCCAGTGTTTATCTAGCATTATTAACATTTTCTGTCTTATCTTCGAATGCCATTTGCTTAACTTCCATTCCTAGAAGTTCAATTTTCTCGTGTTTTGGACTGCTAATGCTCTGCAGTACAAGAAAGTATTCCTCCATCCCCAACACAAGACTTCTCAAACAATCAAAATAAACTCCAATCTTTCTCCTGGTAAACAATGTTTATTAAGACTGCTTTAATCCTCAATGTCCATGCCTCTACTCTTGGTCACTCTTTCAGATCTCTCCTGAACTGCTTGTCCAATTCTCCCAAGCCTGTGGTATGGATACACAAATGACTGAAGTCAGCGTTTGCAAGACACACAGATACAACCTTTGACTGGAACGTGACAAACTTTAACAGCACAAAATTCATAAACATAAAATGCAAGACTTTTTCTCATCATCACAAAAAAAAATTCTTACATTTAACTGCTGATAGTTCTGTTGTAGCTCGACATAACAAATCAACCTTTTCTATTACATCATGGAGCCAATTTGAAGTAGAGCAAATTAAAGGTACTGCTTGTTATGTTTCCTCTCAGAAATAAACATCACTCCACAGTCCAACAGCAGTTTTTCCTAAAAAATGTTAACCCCTCATTTCACAACACTCAGAAAACTTACAGCATCAACTGAAGAAAGTATTCATTATTTTTTCAAACTAAAAAAATATGGCAAATGAAACCGAGCTCCTCCAGCAAATTCAGCAAAGGGGTTTGCCATTATCATCATTCAGAAAAGAGCAGGGATAGTTCTACATTTCGCTGTTTCACTAGGTAACTGTTGCGTGTTCATCCTCAGGCATCTGCCAAAGAAGTCTAGCATTTCAAACAACTTTTATTTCAAGATTCTTCACTAAATTTGAACTGCCTGCATGCCACCACAATGCCATAATTTTATTTGTTCACACGTTCATCAAAAATATTTGATTGTTTAAATATTTCTTTCAATAAGGATAAGAGGCATAGCACACAAAATTCTAAATTTTGCTCATTCTCCTTGCAATTATAACAATGAAAAATATGAGTTAATATGACTAAGGATAACCCCTCAAAAAAAACCCCAAAAAGGTGAAGTTTTATTATTTACTATTACCAGAAATAAATTTTCTATACAATTCCAGAACTGTTCTGTAATGTGATATGAAAAGTCCAAAGACCAGTTTGGTCCCTTTTCTCACTAAATGACAGTAATAGATGAAACAACCCTCTAGCCGACATACTAATACCACATAACTCTTCCTGGAGGGTCCACACAGACGGAATAGTCCAGGGCTGCGTTCTCTGAGGAGACTCTTGCTAGGGTCCCTCTATTTTGCCAGGCTGTTTATGGACACATGGACATCCACACAGTAGGAAAAAGAGTGTCAGAACACTTTGCTTAAGTCTCTACACCAACCAAAAGTCTCTGAACTTCTGCTGGTCTAGGCAAACTTTCAACTACCAGCCTACCAGCGAAAAACCAGGCCCCATTACTTACACTTCAGTATTTGTCACAGAGTTCATTAAGAAACATTTTCCTGGCTTCTGAGCAGCTCTTACCAGACCAGACACAAAAGATCCTTTTTTGATATTTTAATCTTAAATACAGATCAAGGCAAGATTTGAAGAAACTGCAGATGTCACAGTTTGGAGATACGGTCTCTGGACCCAGAGAGATATAGGATCAAAAAAGTCCTAACACCCATTTCTACTTACATACGCAGTCAACACTTGAAGAATCCCTCCGTCCCCTCGACTGCCACCATTCTGCAGACCCAGCCATGCACATAAAAGCAAAACCCCCTCAAGCATCCTAAATGATAGTATGGTTCAGTCTTTGGAAAGCAAACAGCTCCTTCAAAAGTCAGAGGAAACACCTTCTCTTCCAAGTTATCAAGACCCTCCATGAGAGTTCTTTCTCTAGTTATCCAACCACTTAACACAATAGTCTTTAGAAGAGATCACTGAAACATCATATACTTTTCAACATTAACTTCTGTTGTAAAATAAGGGGGCAATTATCCACACCCTGGCACTTGATGCAGCTCTAAGCACTGCTAGTCTGTGCCTACCAAACTGCCAGGAACCAGCAAATGACTCTGCTCTCAAAAACGGACTGCAAGAAGCACTGTGGCACGCCTCCCTCCATCCCCTGAGAGCCATGCCCAGAGTGCCCTGGTAGGATTTCACATGGCTTTAAGGCAGAAACCTCCTCTTCTGCGGCAAGAGGCTCCAGCTAAAGCTATGGCCATGGTCTTCTCAGCATCTGTCTCAAGCTGTAGTGCTGTAAGTATTTCTACTCCTATATTTGCTGTTTTATTGCAGAGTATGATGGTGTTCCAAATATGTTTTACCCTGTTTTGAAGTTATACTTAATCCTAGTAATAAATAATCCTGGCTAGCAATCAGATGCCCTAGCTAAGACCACCCGGGTGGAAAAAAAAATTATTTACACAGTTCTAAAATCAACTATTCCCCAACGTGCTGCACCAAGTGGAGTAAAATAAAACCAGTTCCCATCTTTTAGTGTATGTTTACCCTAGTAATACAAGGAAAGACCAGAATTCTGCAGAGACCAATCATGTTTTGGAAATGCCCCCGCACCACACCACAGTCAAGGAGAGAAGCAGGAGCTGTGGTTAACAATCGGGAAAGGCTCTTCCCAAGGCAGGAAAACACAGGTCTGTATCCAGACCCCGCACTGGGGCTACTGACTGCAAGGAGGTTCTCAAGAAGAAAAGGGGGAAAAAAAGGAGGCGGGGGAGGAAAGAAGGCAGAATGGGATCATCATGAGTTTGGCAAAAATGAAGCTCACCCACTGGGAAGATAGGGGAATATACATGCATAATTTTACATGGATTAAGAGTTTGTGTCAAATCTGTGATGCGCTGTGGTGAATTCTTATACTGCAGTGACTCATCTTGTCTGACAGTTGCTGGGGAATTAAAGCAGTTATTTTTAAAAAATTATATGTCCTGCTTGACGCGTTATACAAATAGCCTCTTAAAAAATTAAAATGCAGTCAATGCATTTTTAAGTATAGGAGAGCTATGGTACATTTAGGATTCTGCGTACCATACCACAAACATCCACTCTGAGCTAGGAAGACCTAAAGGAATCTGCTGATATCCCTTCAGAGCAGCCGTGATCTTTTTGCCGCTCCCGATCTAAATCCTGCATCAAAAATTAGTTTATTATCTCTGCTTTTAGACAGCATGAAAGCACTTTCCTCCCGCGAAAAATTAACCACAAAGGGAAGAGGTGTGCTAAACCTGAGTTCCTCCAATACCAGAGGATACTTGGTTTGCTGGAATCAGAATGACTGCATTCCCCTTCTGATGGATCAATCAAGGCAGGTCAACACCCTTCCAGGGAAAGGCAGCACGTTGACTCACAGCCATAGAGCACACAGGTTTGGCAAGGGGAAGCAGTGCTGGCTCCTGCTCCCTGCTCTGTGCAGCACAGCCACGCAGACATACCCTGAAGCTGCAAAGGGCAGCTCCTCGCAGCGTGTGTTCTCCTTAGAAATACACTGTTTACTCCCTGCTTTGCCTATAAAACTGACACCCCCTCGGCAACTTTCACACATCCTTGGGAAAAGTGTTTCGAGTATGTCAGTTGTGTAATACAGTAAAGATCATCTGAATGATCTATTAAGTGTAACCCTTGGGCATGAATGCTGCTCAACATCAGCTGGCAATAAAGGTATATTTACAGCATGCCTTCAGGACAGCTGTTCTGGGAACATCCTGGAGATTTGCATAGTCTGTTTTACAAGGCATTACCATGTACTTCTACTGAAGGAGTGTCAGAGAATTCTTTTGACACCCATTTGGAGCCCTTAAGTCCAAACAGCACACTGAAGGAGGTAAATAAATAATAAAAAAGAAGAAATCCTTCAAATTTCAGTGCGTTAAAATACAAATGGTTAACTCATGAATGAATTGAACCTGTTTTTAAAATAATCAAGTTATTGTCCCTCTCCAACTTGAGCACCATCAGAGAAACAAAATAGCTGATGAGAGGAACTTCATCTTACAAAGAAAGGTTTCTGTTGACAGTGCTCTTGATTATATAATTTCCACGATACCCAGTACATTTTCTTAAATCCCTAGTCTTCCATGTAACTTACGTGAAAATTTCAGCTTTATGTATTTTGAGTAAATTAGTCCTCTCTCTGCCAGAAAAAAATAACTGAAAACATGAGCCAACTACATCCTCACAGCTCAAAAAACAACAAGAAGCAAATGTGAGTGTTGAATTTCTTGGTTCATTTCTCACCTGAACTCAGAAAGTATTAACACTCTGTCATTGCACAGGTGATACTCACTTTCTAAGCAGAGCACTATCTCTGAAGGAGTGAATTAAAAGGATGACTCTGTGTCCCAAATCACAGAGGTGTGCTACTTATTGAAATTTTCACACTTTAAAACCTCTCTGCGAGTGAAGTCAGCTGGCAAATGTTAGGGGAAAATAATAACGTGGAGTTAACTACACATCTCTGGTCACAAACCAGCAACTACAGGCAGACAACAAAAGACATAACTTATACCTAATAAAATAATAAACCTGGCCAGAAAGTGACTCAATCAACCGAAGTAATATTACCAAATATAATTGAGCCAGTCAATACAATGAAAGCAGAGGACCAAATTAATTAGGTGACTGCACATCCAGTGCCTTTGGGGATAAGTAATCACTTATTAAAGATCAGCTGAGACTTTTTTCCAAAGTGCTCTTTGGAGGAAAGTTGAGACTTTCAAAAAAAGAAACCTGCTATGCCTCACATGTTTAAAATAGAAGAGGACTGGAAGTATAGTATGAAATATAGGGAGGATAGTTTCTAAACAGGATGGTTTTCACATTTTCCATGTGGTGTCCTGTGGTTCTTTGAGTGTTTCTGCTATGTTATCTGACAGTTGGATAAAATACTGGAAGAAATATAGAGCATTTTTGCCCAGTTAATTTTGGTTCACTAAATAATTGGAAAGGCAACTTAACCTTGTATACTCTTAAATTGAGGGCAAAGTGAGAAAAGGGGGAGGGGGCATTTTTTTAATTCTTAGGTGTTTTTAAGAATGAAGGGGTTGTAGAATGCCTTTTTTTTTTTTTAATAAGACAGCACATTTCAGGACTCCTGGTTTTATTTAATCAGTTCTTCAGTTAACAACCCCCAAGCTATTCTAAAAAACAGGATGATTCATCTATTTCCACCCAGTACAATTTTATACATCGTTAGAAAACTAAAACCTCGTAAAATCCTAAGCAGCCCTGAAGAACAGTTACTGCAGAGTGACATGTTGATTGCATCAGCCTAGAAGGGCTACTTCTGAGCAATGCAAGGTTTAGCAGCTCAGGGAAACTACCAGAGTGTCAAAGAACATGTACATAACGTACCAGCATCAGGCATGTTCACTCAAACACATCATAACAAATGTCTCCAGAATATCTAGAATCAAGGATGATTCCACATCTTCCAGTATTTAAAAAAATTTAAAGTGCTGTTGAGCCGCTATGTCCTGAGAAACAGAGAAGCAATGTCCCCTTCCCAAAATGAAGTGAAAACACCAACAAGAAGCGTGCTGTTGATGCCTTAGGCTGAATATAACACTACATGCCACCACATCACTGTGAACGTCACTCTTAACACTCTTCAGAGTGCCAGGATACCTCCAGCATTCACTCCCCGTGCGGGGCAGGCAACCTGCACACAGACACAGAGGAACCTGCTAAGCATTCCTGAGTCTGGCTGATCTTCACCTTCCAAGTCATACTAACGAAACTAACAAAATCCAAAATGGTTATTCTCATTTGCATCCATAGTACCTTTTAAATAGCTATGTTTAAACCAAAAAAAGCCCGTTCAGACCACAGCAAAGGGGCGGTGGAAGGCATGTGGCTTGCCCACAGTAACCAACAGGTTAGGACTGTCACAGAAAGAAACTTTGCAGAACACCATTAAATGCCTTCCGACCTTCCTCCTCCCTTTCAACAAACAAGCAGTGCACAACTGCAGAAAAAAAAAAAAAATAATAGAGAGAGAAGAAAAAAAGAGGCACTTTGCTCTATGGTCCACAAAGCACGTGTCACCTGCCCAGCAGACACTTGCCGAGGCTCCCCTGCCACATCTCTGCTGCCAGTGAGGCTATGCCAGGGCACAGCTGAACAAGGAACTCAGGATTTGGCCACACGGGGTGGGGAAAATACCCTGGCCAAACTGAAATGTGTGATGACGACTGCCAGTGAAGAATGTGATTACAACACCTGCACAGTGCCTGCTGTGCCAGTGGCACAGTAACCAGGTCCGGGCACAGGGACACCAGCAATTTTATGTTCCGTTTCGAGATGCACTGCGTGGGTAGGACCCACGCTATCACACTTCCTAGAGCTAGGAAGGAGACAGCTTTAGCTCAAAGCTGAGGAATAACCACGCAATAATCCTGCTGGTGCTCCTCTGCTTCCCACAAAGCAGCAGCTCTCTTTCAGAAACTGTTCCTAAAGCTGCACTGTCCATAGCAGGTTTTGGCACAGAGAACCACATGGCTTGGGTACATGGAGCAGCTCTAAGACCCACAGCACCCAGAAGAAAAAAACTCACACCCAAACAATACGACAAATACAATGTTTCAGAAATGCAGCACTCGAAAAAACATCTCCCTAGGAAGTCTGACTTGGGAAAGCACTTTAAAAAGGGGCATAAATTACAGCAGTCACTCTGCTCCCAATGTTATCAATGAGACCCAAACACATTAAAGCACACAGTTGCCTATTGCCTCCAAAAGCCTCCTGCTTCACAAAGGCAGCAGAGACACCCTAATACATCATGAGCAGAACACATGTTAAAACCTCAATCACATGAACTTTTCTGCACTTGCATAAGTGCATTTCAGTGAATGAAGGCAATGGACTGGATCATTACGGCCAAGTGAAGCACAAGCATAAGGTACTGCATGTTCAGGGTGTAAAGAGACACGGAGTTGCCTTGAAAACCATTTAACTCAGGAGTAGCATGGCCAGAGTACGAGCAGACTTCTACAGCACAATAAAACCGTACAAATTACTGATCCCACTCTCTGTAGGGACTAATTTTGGGAACAGGCCAGCAGTTGCATGGCTAAAGATAGGAGCTTTAAGCAGTAAATTATTTCATTTTCTCAGGCACTGAACACTGTCATGTACTTGACTAAGAACACACCAAGAGCAGCCTGGGGGAAGACACTGAAAATGTGATATTGCCTGCTCTTTACCTGCCTCTCAATTCCAACTGATCCTCATTTAGGCTGCCACAGTCAGAACACATGAGCCACCCCATCTGCTGGGTGTAACGCCAGTGGCACATAAAGAAAGATATTGTCAGTGGCCTAAACTCATTCCAGAGCTAGCTGCAGGGAAGTTACAGCAGTGCAGATACAGATGCCCAATTTCAAACCATGTCTCACTTCCTCAGAGCTTTCTTGGATTATGCTTACAGCAACAGAAACTGCACCGTAAAACTGTATTACAACTTTGGTACACTGCATTAGCATATTTATTGAAGGTCTACGCCAGTTTGATTTCAGGTTTTTTGTAACCATTTACTAACAGATGTTTTAATTAGTATCTCATTGGTGTGTAGACAATGATGTGACACACACCAAGAAGCATTTTCTGCATAAAGCAATATTACATGTACCATGATACAAACAGCTCTTCCCACCCTCGCTACCACAGACGAGGGCCAATGGACTGGCAGTGCATCACAGAAAGGCAATACTGTATTTAACTCCTCTTACTTCAAGTTTTCAGGGCACCATCAGGGAGGGGGAGGCACAGAAATGAGAGCCACAAGCAATCTCAGTAGCTCATTCTCTTCACCCTCAAAGCGTTAAAAGGAAAATACAATGTCAACATCAGCTCCTCCCTGCTGATGAAACTGGCTCCAGCGCATTTTACTTTCTGGCTCAGAGCCCTTACAAACCGTTACAAAAAGACAGAAGACAGACAGACAGCTCAATATATCGACCACTTCCAATAACTAATTTAGGACACACTGGGTCATTTGTCCCTTCTATGAAGTGCCGTAGCCTCTTGGTGGTAAACGAACCGTGATATTTGGGGGGGCATTATTTTAAAAAAAAAAAAAAAAAAAAGAGAGAGGAGGCAGCTAAGAGCAGATTTGCCTTTCAGGAAAGAGCCAACGCTAGCATCAGTACATATGAATACTGCCCACTCTCTTCCTCCGGGAGACACCGATTACATCTGATACACTAAAACCGTCTCCGCGACTCCGGTCGCCCAGGGCCCATCAGCGAGGACACCGGCAGGCACCCCTCGCCGCCTGCCTGTCGCTCCTAGCCCGGCGCTGGCACACATGGAAGCGGGGAGCGGAGCCGGGCTGAGGAGCGGAGGGCGGGCTGGGGCTCCTGCTCATCCTCCCTGCCACGGCAACAGCTCGGGCTGCGTGCGCGCCTTCCCAGCCCAGGGACCGCCGGAGCATCACCACCAACCACGCCAAGAAGCCACCACAAGCTTTCCATTATACATTACAAGAAACCTAAAAATCCCGCAATTAAATATGTGTGTATCGTTTCATCTGAGTGACCTGACCGGTATTGTCCACAACGACCTTATCGGGGGGTGTTTTGTTGCAGCCGACACACACACGCTGCGTGGACTCCGTGGGAGTCTCTCGATGCGGCCACAGCGGGGTCTGGCACGCAGGTACACGGCACGTTTCCGTGGAGCCGCGTTTCCCTGGCAGGGCAGGAGCCCCTCCGAGCCATCCCCACGGATTTTTCCAGCTCCCGCACCACCGCGTGCGCGGCCAAGCCCCGCCGCCGGAGCCCCCCTGCCTCCCCCGCCCGCGCCGCGGCGGAGCGCGGGGGGCTCGCAGGTAGAACAAAACCCCCGCGCCGGGGTCCCCCGACAGCGGCAGTGACCGTCAGGGGAGCCCCCCCCGGGCACCATCGTGCCGGGGCCGGCACCGCAGGGCCGCAGGGCGGAGGGTGTGCGATGGGGGAGCGGGCCGGGGGTGCCGCGCCGCCGCCGCGCCGCCCGCGCCCACCGCCGCCCGCCCCGCCGCGCCTTTACCTTCGGAGAGCTCCAGCTCCAGCTCGGCCAGCCGGGCCCGCACCTCCAGCGGCAGGGACACGCTCTCCAGGCTACGGTCCGCCATGCTCGTGCGGCGGGGACGGGGCTCTCCCCTCCTCTGGCTGCCCGCTCTCCCCCTTTGTCCGCGGCTGGCGGGGCGCGGGAAGGCGGCGGGGCCGCGGCGGGTGGCTGAGTCCTCCCCGCGGTCTCAGCCGGGCATGCAGGGGGAGGCGGGCGGGCGGGCGGTCCGCGCGGGGGGACGGGGCGCGGAGGGAGGGAATGCGGAGGTTTCTCCTCTCCTCCCCTCTCCTCCTCCTCCTCCTTCGCCGCCTCCTTCAGCGGGGCCCCGCCATGGCTGCTCCCGCCGCCCGCCCGCGATCGCTCCGCATCGGCTCCTCGCCGCGCCCGGCCCACCCCCCCCGCCCGCCGCCGCCCGGCACCGCGGCGGCGGCTCCCCCCGGCCTCGCCCCGGCCCCGGCCCCGCTGTCCCCGCCCGGCTCGGGCTGGCGGCGGCGCTGGCGCTGCGGTGCCGCTGCCGCGACTGGGGCTGGCCGGGCACTGCCGCTGTCACATCCACGTGACCGCGCCGCCCCAACGCCGCCCGCAGGGGGCGCCCCGCGCTGCTCGGGCCGCCCCGCCCGCCCCGCGCGTCCCGGGGCCGCCGCTCCGCGGGGTGCGAGGGTGTGCGGGGTGTGCGGGGTGTGCGGGGTGTGCGGGGTGTGCGGGGTGTGAGGGGTGTGCGGGGTGTGCGGGGTGTGAGGGGTGTGCGGGGTGTGCGGGGTGTGCGGGGTGTGAGGGGTGTACGGGATGTGCGGGGTGTGCGGGGTGTGAGGGGTGTGCGGGATGTGCGGGGTGTGCGGGACCGGGGGTGTGCGGGACCGGGGGTGTGAGGGGTGTGCAGTGTGTGAGGGTGTGAGGGGTGTGCGGGGTGTGCGGGGTGTGAGGGGTATGAGGGTGTGGGGGTGGGTGTGCGGGGCCGGGGTACGAGGGGGGTGCGGGCCCAGGCGCTCCGGGGGAGCACGGGCAAGGGCTGCACTGGCTTTCAGGTCCCCGTTCTGCCGAGGAAGGCGAGAAAGGAGTGATGTGCTCGAGGGAGGCGGAGATTCGACTCCGACAATCTGTGCCCCCTTCTCCTTCCCCACTTGCCGAACAATTTCCAGCCTACCCCTATTTTCACTCCTATTCTCTGCATCCAGCCAATGGAGGACTGCACAGTGTCAGGTTAACAGTGGGACTCGATGGTCTTTGGGGTCTTTCCCAACCGAAATTATTCTGGTCTACCCTACCCTACCCTACCCTACCCTACCCTACCCTACCCTACCCTACCCTACCCTACCCTACCCTACCCTACCCTACCCTACCCTACCCTACCCTACCCTACCCTACCCTACCCTACCCTACCCTACCCTACCCTACCCTACCCTACCCTACCCTACCCTACCCTACCCTACCCTACCCTACCCTACCCTATCTATTTCTATTCTATTCCAAACAAGCCATGGCAATTTTGGTGCATATATCACTAAACCATGGATGCAGGTTGCCATGAAAGAGTAACAATGTTAACATGACAAAAAGAACCAAGTTGACACGTGTACCAGCTGACACCGAGCCAGTATCTGGTGAACACAGTAAAAAGGACTGAGGACTCCTAATTACACCACTCCAACAAAAGCAAGAATGTTTTGAAAACATTTAATAAAAATGCTTTCCAATCAACAAATATATTCTGAAAGAAACATCTTTTTTTTTCCTCCATACAAATTTTCTTCCTTTTGTTTTTTTGGACTGAGGATTAGTAGTTTGGTTTCAGTTTGGTGGGTTTTTTTAATCCCTCAATAGAAGGAAGGAGCAAGACACCACAGCACCTATGGTTTCAAAAATCCTTGGGAGTCCCAAAGGTAGAACAGGTCTTTGTGGGACACAGTGTTAGCAGAAAGGAAAGGTCATAGTCATCCCCAGATCAGCCTTCTTACCGGCTTACTGTTCTAGTCAGTGAAAGAAAAGGATGTAGGTTGTTTCTTGAAAAGATAAAGCTTAGGCTGCAACTATACTAAACAAAGTAGTTATTTATTACGTTGTGGAAGGAAACCAAATTACATCATGTTACCAGCTGTGCTGTACAGGCATTCGCACCGGAGTGATTCCTGCAGCATGTGCAGGGCTGGTGGTTTCTCGTGTTTTCAGTGGTTACCAGCCCCAGCCTGGAGAGCTGTTTACACCCAACCGTGGCCCATGCCAGCCCCACTGCAGCTAGACCAGTGGCAGAACTGGTTGGGAGACTTTGGGGAGTTTGCCTGCCATAAGCAAGGCTTGAGCACACTAAGAGTCCCTTAATTTTATGGTGCTGCTGTTTGTTTTATTGTCATATATGTTGTTTTCTAGTAACCTCTCATGAGTTTCTCTTCAATGCAGTGAGGAGTAAATCCACCTGGTCAGCCTCCTTTTAGAAGCGCCATTGCTTTCAGCAGCATGGTGACACACATTATTTAGGGCTATACAAATGCCTCTCCTCCAGCACTGTGCTACACAGGAATAAGAATTTTTACCTTTTGTTGAGCACTGCATGTTTCAAATACAGACATTAAAAAATTATCCAGGTCTTTCTTGTTCATTACATCCAGATCTAAACAAAGAAAAGCAATTAAATCCAAATATGCTCCAGGGTTCCTACCTGAGAATGCCGAGTTCTGTTTGTTTGTTGTGTTATGTGGGATGAAATAGGCTGAAAGTATCAGCCTTCTGCAGAAGTGGCTTTTTGAAGTATGATGGAGGCAGCCAAGAGGGAGGCAAGGGAAGGCTTTGTGGTGGTCCAGCTTCCTTTGCTAAGGGGTATCTGAGTTGCAACTCTACTTCCCCAATGCTGATACAATATGATTATTTAACTTGTTACCTGATCATTACAGAGTCTATACCGCTGGTGTTTACACCACTTTCCAAATTTTTCCTTTCATGAAGTTATATAAAGGGACCTAAAGAGAAATGGTTGAACACTCACATCATTGGGACTGAATTTTCCTGGCTCTTCCATGACAAGTCCAGGGTTTCAGCTGTTGGGTGTTTGAAAGGAAGGGTAATCACTTGGGGCTGGATGTCATCCAGCAGAAGTGAAAATGACTGAATTCAGCAAACAGGCTGATGTCCTGCGTCTTGGCTCCTGGGGAGGGTCTTTGGGGTGTGCAGGGCCCCCCTGGGCAGGCAGGGCCATCCCATCACCTGGGGCGAGGCACAGACAGGTGAGTGCTCTGGGAGCCTTGCTGTGGGGCTCTGACAGGCAAACCCCGGCATGGGGACGTGCATGGGGCCATGGCAGCCTCCTTTGGAAAACCCATTTGCTCCCCTTGGGCTGATCTCAAGAGGAGACATTTCTTACTTGTGCAAAGTGTCAGAGCCCAGACTCCAGGTTCCAGGAAGGAAATCTCAAGCATGTAAATTTGCACGATAGTTTTGATGAAATGCTGAAATTGGAATGAAAGAGAAGCAAGTCAGGACTTTTGAGCTAGCTGGTCTTTATTCATAGATCCTTTTAGGTTTATAGACAAGAGGTTGTGAGGTGGGAAAGTTCCACTCTCCAAGAAGAGCAAGATACTATTTGCATTTTGGACGCAGTGATCAAATAATATAGTCAGAAAGAAGTATATTTTTACTTAACAGTACCTGTGTAGCAGCCAAATCCTACTGGTGACTATGGACCACTTCGTGATATTGGTGCCTGAGTGAAGACTCTGAGGGACCAGCGTATGCCCTTGGCTAAGTAAAAAGCCTTTTTCCTAGCTCTCTCACAGCAAAAGGTGTATCCACATTTGCAGAGATTTAGCCCAAAGCCAGGTCTGTACTAGAAAACACTTGCAGCATCTCAACTTTAGGAAGGGGCAAGGCACTAAAAATACTTAGACAAAGGAAAAAGCTCTTGCATAGAGACACTGTTAACGTAAGGCACCTAAAATGATGTGTGGGTCTCCTGCACACCTTAGCAAAAGCAAGAGGACTGTGTCTGTGAGTGAACAGGTCAGCTTCTCTTCTGTCTGAGAGAGGGATTTGGCCAATGTAGCAAAATAGTCAAAAACAGGAGGCATTCACAGGAAAACAACCAAAATAATCAGCTGCCTGGAGGGACTGGGTTCTAAGAAGAGATTACAGAAGTGCTTACTCAGTTTGTGAAGCAGCAGCAAAAGAGGGCCCAAACAGCTGCCCGTGATGATTTGAAAGGCAGAAGCACCAGGGAAGTTGAAGTGGGGAAAAAAAGCAGGGTAAAGGGGATATAACTGAATAATGTAATGGAAATAAGAAAGGCAACTGAAACACATATCAGGGAAAGCTTCTGGGGGATGAGCAGCACTAGACTGCAGAGGAGGCTCTCAAAGGAAATGGTGGAATCCCCATAATTTGAAACATTAAAAACAGAGTAGACAAAGCAATCATGAATATGCTGTAGGAAATAATCCTACTGTGGGATGGGAGGAGCATGCCTGTCTGGCATTGCTTATACAAAGATGTACTGCTTTTCTTTTTTCCAGTTAATGTCAATTTATTTTTTCCCCTTCACCTCTCCACTTCCATTCCATCTATTTGCATCTGTCTGCTCATGTCTCACAAACAGATCATGAAATGTATTATTCTTGTGCTGTATCTACCACATGTGTGTCTTGATGGCTACCTGATGCTGACTGTAAATAGCAAAAGAATTCATTTGTTAGATAAATTATTCAAGTTTCCTGTGAATGGCATGCAAAGGGTTCTATAATTATTTCCAAGTTGGGTTCTAATTTCCTTTCACGCTTAAAAATTAAATCCAATCACATCTTCTAATTTTTGTCCTGGGGAAGCCGAAGGGGATGAAGAAGGGAAGGGAAGACAAAGAGAAAGGGAAAGGGAAGGAGAAGGGAAGCTACTCAGCCTTTCTGACACATGATTTTCATTCTCTCTTGTGCCACCTAAGCAAGTACCATATTCCACTTCTCCATGCTGTTTAGACACCTGAGATCCCTTTAATTACCATGGGCACATGGCAGATGTCTGTTGCTCCATATCCGGGCATTCTCTGCCTTAACACTTTGAAATAATTTAGATGTCCCTCTCTTAATTCACTGTGGATTATGAAAGTGAACCCCAGGAAAGCCAAACAAATACTGTGGATAGAGTGATCTACCTCAGTGTACCGGAGAGTGTGCAGCAAATCCTGGACAACTGTGAGGAAACGACAATCTTCAGATGAGCTCTGGTAGTGGGGGAACTGCAAAGTTCCTTTCTCCTCCTGTCCCTGTGCCAGAGCTCACTGGCCTCGTAGCACAGCTGGCAGCAGGGAACATGAATTCATGCCTGAGCTCTTTCTGCACATAGTTTGGCATATTAGCTCACATGCTGATGAAACTGGATTTGAGCTAAGATGCATAAAAGGGAACTTTCTTGGCTAAATGTGAGGTTCTGCACAGGAAAATTAAGGAAAAGGAAATCTTGGGAAATATATTTTCTCTTAATATATTAGGTAGATCTCTCTCTGTGTTGCATTTCCATTGTTCTTAAAGGAACTACTTGGTTATTATATATTTAAAGTATTTTTACAATGGTATCTTGTGCATTTTAATAATTTTCGTACATCGTTCTTTTTATTAAAAGCAAAAATCTAATAAAAAGCTTTTCTTGGCACAGTTTAAATTAACTTTGGTTTGAAAGTTAGTCCCACATAAGATGTGTTTATTAGGCTCCTGCAGTCTGGCAAAGCCTGTTTACACAAAATAAAGATCCTCCCCACTGCTCTGTTTGAGGTTGGAATTGATAACACATTTCACAAGTTCAGAGATTTTGAGGGTACTGGAATCTGGAGATAGGAAATGTCCTGATACTCTGTAAGAATATTCTGTAATACAGTCAAAGATCCAAACACACACACGAGCACAGCTGGTCTCTCACCCCACCACAGGCCTTACAGGAATATAGATGTTCACCCCCTCATCAAGGTTTGGAGCATCACTGATGCTTACAGTTTAAGGAAAAGTTGTCAGCTTCTTTTCAACAAAATTTTCCAACTTTTTAGTGAATTTTTCAATCTACTGAAATAGAAATGTGAAGTTGAGTATAGGAGAGCAAATCTCCTGGAGTAAATTCCTTTACTTTTTTTTTCTGGTGGGTTTTTTTGATTTGTTTTTTTTTGTTTGTTTGTTTGGGTTTTTTTGTTGTTGTTGGAGTTTTTTGTTTGTTTGTTTTTGTTTTGTTTTTGTTTTGGTTTTTTTCTGTAAAGTTCTTTTAAGGAAAATGTTCATGGATGAAAAAGGAACTAGCAATTTTTATTAACTTGCCCTCCAGTTAATTCATTGTATCATATTTTTTAGCAACAAAAAGGAAGATTGGTGCTTTAAGATGTCGTACAAAACTGTTGGCACGTTGTAAAACCAATGTAAGCAGTATTCTGTTGTCTGATATGCCTCTCTGAGCTGAACCATCTTTTCCTTACCCAAAGAACATGAAAATTACAACAGGTTAATGTTCAATTAACATATAAAAATAACTTTTAATAACCAGAAAATCTCTTAAGATTCTTCCTACTGGCATGGATAAACTCCTATTTGAACGTGCCTTAAAACTTTCATGGATTCACAGCAGTCAACAGCAAACATCCTTAGAAATGTGAAATTATTCAGAAAATGAGTAAAAACACCTTCTTTTTCTATTAAAAATAAAAGGATATTTTAACCATTGACCATTTTGCCCAATTTCTACTACCTGAGATAGATTAGATCCATTTCAGTTTGATTATTATCACACAAAGTTAGGATTAAGGTTACCATCTGCAGTGATGATGCATTCTAAAAATTCAAAACATTCCACTTTTGAATGTTTTTGATATTTTGGGGTATTCCTAGGAGAGTTTCATGCTTTTTTGATGATAATCAGGGTAAGTTACTCTTTGTTAGTGCAGAATAACAGATGTACATCCAAAGAATTTCAGTAACTCTATGACTTAAGTATTTGGTGGTCGCAGAAAAAATACACTCAGAGAGGAGTGTATTCTTTCTTACTTGTTTTCCCAGCTGACATGGGAGCTGTTTTTTTAAGGTGAAGACTTTGAGTATTTATGCCAACAAGATGTAGAACCTGAATTATCAGTGACTTTTGGAAGCAAAAATAGTGCTCATCTAAACAAAAGTGGAAATATTCTCATATGCTTTTGCAATGTCTACGGCACCACCTTTTCATTTTCAATCATTTCTTACTTAGCAACCAATAAAAAAAAAGAGGTTGAATTGTAGTCTGAGAAATGTGCTATAATTATCTTTACAATCTGCTCCAATTACATACTGTCTTACATCTGACATCTACCATTAGCAATTTTGCAAAAATGGCAGTAAACATATGACAATTACTGATCTCACTACTTACCTGCATCAACTGATTTCTTCTGTCTTTCTGGAAGTAGAAAGCTTTTCATTTCTGAGGCAGTAACTTTGCCTTTGAGAAAATACTGCTGTCATCATCACTTTCACCATCACAATCCATGTAACTCAGCTAAATCCAAATAAGTAGTATTCAGTCTTAGCTCTTTATCACCTTTTAGTCTGTCCACCTCAGTGCTGGCTCAACTGGTTCTGGATACTTGCTCCCAAAAAGCAAGTACACATTTTGGTCAGCCTCCAGCAAACATAATGCAACCTCAGGGATGCCCTCTGGGAAGTCAACCCTCATTCCTCCCAGCCCAGAGGTCTTTGTTTCCTTCTGGTCAGGCTCTTCATTTCTGAGCAATTGCCATAGACAAGCTAATTTTTTTTTTTTTTTTTTTAGAAAATTGTCTAATTTGATCCTATCCTGAATATCCCACATTTGTTTTTCTCTCAGAAGGAGCCACTTCTTCCTTCTAACATTACCATGAGGTTCTGACAGAGGTCTTCAACATTTCTCTGTACTCAAGTTTGCAGTACTAGCTTCTGTATGAGCTGAAGTCTTTTAGGACTGGCTGAGACTTGGAAAACATTTGAAGAGAAATGTATTCAAGCTTCTTCATAGAAATACTTTTTTCTGGAAGATATGACTTCCTATTTCCTTTCAAAACTTTACCCTGAAAAAAATTCTCGCTGGCCATTTGCAAAAAAAAAATCCTGCCAGAGTTTAAATGACATGTGCTTGTTGTTTACATGGCCATTCATGAAACAGGCCAGAAGTTTTCTCCTTTGCATGATGTTTCCTTATCTGATTCATGAGTACAAAACCCAGGATTTTGCACTAACCTGGTTTTGCAGGCAAAGACTCCAGCCACACCCTCCACTTGTTATTTAAGGTGCATGATTTATCACTGCCTCAGGGAGGCACAGAAGAGGAATTTCTTACTTGCGAATTTCTGTCATTTTTTATTAAATAATTACATGGAAGTCGAGTTCAGTTCTGGAAACAGGATTAACCAACAGATATTTTCATTTCTGTGTGCTCTCTGCAAATGTTTAGGCCATTGATTTAGTCTTCACCTTGCTTACGCAGCAGATTAATGAATTATGGTTGGACTTGGTGAACTTAAAGGTCTTTTCTAGGCTAAATGGCTCCGATTCTATTAATTAATATGTACTTCTCAAATGAGGAATCAGAGCTCAGTGTCCCTGATTTGTGAACAAATGCACCCCATGGTGAGCACCACTGTGAGCAGCCACATCTGGCAGAAGAGGAGAACCAAACATCTGGGCAGGACCAGGGCTGCAGACAGGGCATGGCTCACCACAGTACTGATTTTCATTGTGCAGGGACTTTTTTTCTTTCCCTTCTAAGCTAAAAAGGTTAATGTTTGACTATTTATTTGGCTGAGCCTCCTTAAAGGCATGAGCTCAGTGGACCATTTTAATAACAGTAGACAGTGCTTCCTGCCCCCTCTTCTCTCTGGCCCTGGGAGCTATTCCTACCAGGAAATACTAAAAGTCCACAAACACTACATCACTGGCCTACAACCCCATGTCAGCAGCTCAAATTAATCATCTTTATCCTGTTTAACTTTTGGTGACAAGCTTTTACATTTGTGTTTCAAATAGTCCATGAAATTCAGGTCAGGATTGACAGCTGGGAACTTCAGTTCCAAAGTTTAAAATTACTACTTTCTTCATCTTCTTAATGCTTTAAAGTATAGACACCTGTATAAGGTCTGTTGGCTTCCAGAGGCATTGGAGCTAACAGTGAAATAATTTAAATTTTTGGACTTATTATCCAGAGAACGGGGTAACATGTAGCTTTGTAGAAACAGAATATTTACTCACATCATCAGGTGTTGTAAGGACCACTTATTTAATAGCATTTGTGTGTTTCTCCAGGGAATGCCATGTATTCCACAGATACCATGTTTATCTAACATTAAACATTTTTTGTCAGTATAAGAAATCAATTTTTCTTAAGAACTGAGACAATTCTTATGAATTAAAATGCCTCAAGTATTTCCTTCTGGTTTTAAGACTGTCCTTGAGATTTTACAAAAATGCCCTTTCACCACAATTAAGGGGGATAAAGTGTTCACTTTCTGGGATTTAAATCTTGCCTTTTGGAGAGAGCAGGAGAGCTTAGTATTCTCCAAACAGGGCAACCCTGCATCCCAAGGATAGATTTCAATCACACACCTTGATCTTGCTTCATTATCTTTTCTTCCTCTTTTTCTACTGTTTCTTGGTTTGATTTTAGCTGATCTGTTTACTGACCTTTAAAACCTCTCCTGCATCACTTCAGAGACAAGAGGAGGCCTCTTGCCTTGCCTTGCAATGTTATCAGATGTATGAAGTGCTAACCACTGGAAGCAAGTGAGTACCTGACGTTGGGTTTGTCTGGGTGCTAATGAGCAGGGAAAAAATAGATGGGATGAAATTCAAACCATTGTATATTTTTGGCACAGGTCTGTATATGAACATCTTTATTTTGGTGTGAGGCCTCCAGATCTCCTGGGAATAGATTACAGCTTTCTTCTAAGCAGTTTTAGTTATAAACTATCTAAACCACTTTTGTTTCAAATTAAACTGAAATTATATCAGCTGGCTTGCATCAGTTGGGAACAAATCAAAACCAAGATGAAGTACAAGTGCCATTAATCCAAAGTCAGAATGGTTACACCAGTTAAATTGGTGTGACTGTCTGTAATAGGGAAGACTTAGTGTCATGCACTATTGAAATAATTTATTCAGATGAATTTCTGCCCAGGGCAAGATTTCAAGTAATTCCTTCCTTTTCCTCAACCTTCTTTGTATAGAAAGTTTGTTAAATGTACTGATGCTTTGTCATTTTTTGTTATTGGTAAGAAAAACTTCCCATTGAGTGAACATGTGTCCTTGGTTTTCTTATATGTAGTTCTCTGGAAAAAATAATAAAACAGTTTGTATTGCAGGAAAGAATTTGATTCATATTTTTTTTCAAGATTTCACCCCTCTCTGAGCTGTGATGTTGATTCAGCACAGGTGAGCTAACTCCAGATCTTCATATAATGTTTTCTGGGATTTCATTTGACAAAACTCCTGATGTGACTATTTCACACATACAAGGAAGAGGACATTATTATGTCTTTAGCCAGAGTAGCCAGTTGATATCTTGCTTGAGTGCATTTTCAGGATGAAAACTCATGTTTGCGTGAATTTGATATATTCTTTCATATAATGGTTTCATTTGGCTAAGACCTTGGTTTCTGAACACACCAGGGACAAACCTCCCACATCCCCAGCTTTATCTTACAGTTCTAAAGCCAGATGTCTCTGTCTTCACTGCCTCTAATAATCCACACTCCTCACATTCCCTTGGGCCCTGGGACTCCAGCCACCACACTGGGGACTTTGTGCTCCTTTTGACTTTGCTTCAGAGCTCCTCTCTGACCCAAAGCTTTGGGCAGGGCACATCAGTCCCAGGGGCTTTTTTGCACCTTCTGCTCAGCCTGGATGAGGGATCAGCCTGGGCCGTGACAACTGAATATTCCAGGACCTTGAAGTGGCGAGCAGGAGAGAGGTTATACAGACCTTGTACAGACCCCTGCAGGGATGGTCCCTCAGGACTGGTGCTGAAGGAGGTGCTGCAGGTGGCTGAGGAGAGAGCTGCTGGCTCAGGCTCAGAGTAAGCAAGGGATGTGAAATGCTCCTGTTCCTAGGAACTGCTGTTTACTCACCTTCCCAGGTAACATTAATGACAAGGCCTGGAGGCATGTGCTCACCCTTTGCCAGTGACCCCTGAATGGCTCACCACCTGGCCCACTATTTAACTTTCTCCAGGCACCTGAAAGATGAGCCAAAATTTTGTCCCTTTCATGCTTCTTTCTATTACAGAAAGGGGAGTAAAACCCCTCCTGTGTTGTCTTGTTTTTAAATGCCACAGGAAAAGCGTTCTTTTCATGTAGCTTGAAAGCATAAAATAGATGTTGCAAAATCAATCACTGTTATTGTATGTAATGGATACTTCCCAACAAGGTAGCTTTTTGTTTTGTGTGTGTGTTACAGCGTAAACACTCAAGGACAATTTTTTTTTTAATTGGAAACTACTCACAGTTTAATGCAGGGGTAGTGCTGGGGCACAATTGTCATGGATAAGTTCATGGAAAGTCATATACCAGAAATAAATGCTCTGTGTAATGCAGATATGATTGATTATTTTAGGGATATCACATAAAAGTTAAATTACCACTGTGAACAAAGTGGCATTTAGAAACTCTTGAGTTACTCTGCTATCAGTTCTATGATCAACTCAGAATTTCACATGCTTTTAGGATTATTGCTTGTTATGTGGTTGTATTGTGGAATTGACAGATAGATAGTTTTGCCTTTCCTTCAAAAATCTAGATTGTTATTATTATTGCTATTAGGAATGAAATTCTATAATGGTTTTTCTAATACAGACTTAAATGATACTAATAAAGCAAAGTACTTAGTTCACTGGCATGTCAATAAACCATTAAAACAATCCATACATAATTCCAACTCTAATTGGTAGTATATTAAGAGCCTGAGTTTTTCTCAGGGAGACAGAATACATACCTCCTGCTTTCAACTGGAGTTGCATTGGCTGTGGGGAAATGTACTAGACAAGAACTGGGAATTTAGCTTGGTTTGGATTTGTGTCCTTTTTATTCAAATACAAGATTAAAAGTGTACAATGCTTATCTACTGTGTCTTTCTGTGGTAAATATATATCAGAATTGTTACATTTGGCTTTCCCTGATGAAGGGCAAGAGAGAGACACACCTTTTCACTACCTTCAAAGTCTAATGTAGGAGTGGGAGTTTCAACCCTGTTCCTCCTCAGTGCCCAATCCCCATAGCAAGGCCCTACACCTTGGGCTTGACCCATAGCCCTTCTTTCTGGGGCTGCAATTGGGGTCTCCTTCCTCTGTCCACCATCCATTTCCACTACGTCTGCAGCATTCCAGTGTCTTTTTCTCCTCTGCCAAATTCAGCAGAAAGAGATAAAGGCAAGAAGTCATGTTTATGAAAAATAATTTTGAACTAAAAGAAAAGGTGCTTAAGGTTTTTGGGGTTTTTTTCTCCTTGTAGATCACTTACAGCCAAAAAGCTAGATCATATTCAGTGCCAAAAAGGTTGATACATGAGTAAGAGCTGTGTGGAAAATCCCTGTATTGAATTGTTTTTGTTGGAAGGAACCTTAAAGATCATCTACCACATGGGCAGGGACACCTTCCACTAGACCAGGTTACTCAAAGCCCCATCCCATCTGACCTTCATCTCATTGGTTTAAAATGTTCCCAATCTGTAACCATTAATAGGCTTTCTAGTACTCATATGAATATTCAAAGACATTTTGTAGTCAAATCACGTTCTAAAAGGCTACAGAGAAGAATACTCCACACTGCTCTTGCATCAGATATACATGAACATTAATCAAGACTTAGATACCTGGGGTAGAAATTACTTCAGAAAGATAGAATGTAGTTTTTAATGCAGAAGTATCTTAAAGATACGTAGTGAGATGGTTTCTGTCTTTAATAATTGTAAGTGAAATCATGCCCAGTGCAGTCCATGTTGTGAGAGCATAGGAGGTGAAGGGTCAGGAAATGGAGATGCCACAACGGTTAAAGTGAGAACATGGAATGGAGCCCACCACAAACCATAACACAGAGTTCACTCAGTACTTGGCCATGCCTCTTGCTAAAAGTGAATGTAGACTATTATTAAATATGACTTCTTTCATGCAAAACTCAAGCCATGTTTGGCAATATGCAAAAAGCCTGGGAAGGAGCCCTGGAACTTGGATGTTCTTCAGCATCTGGGCTTGCTGGTACTCCAGGTTATTTCTAAATGCACAGGAACATCCAGATAGCAAGTTACACATCATTCTTTGAAGTATAAAAATCACACTATTGTCCAGTGAAAAGGTGATGACAGCTCTTGAGGTGCATGTATAACTCAGGAGCAGTGTACCCTGACTGTGATTACCTTTTGCCTTAATCACTTCATGGAAAGGATGACTGGTTCAGTGCAGTCAGAGGTAGAAATGCTTTGCTTTCTACTACCTCTGACATTAAAGTGTTGACTCAACACATTAGGTAATGAGTACAAGATAAAAAAACCTTGAGTATATTTATTACCAACAGATTTAAGCAGACTGTTTTCCAGGAATGCTGAGCTTTTCTGGATCTCATTAAATCCACAGCAAGATTCTGTATTCAGCACCACTACAGAACAAAGCAACTTTTAAAGACCTTTGGAGATCCACTCAACAAAGCAACCGAGCTACCAGCACAGGGGCTGGCAGCCCCTCAGTGAACACTGTCAGGTGCTCCTTTCTCTCCCAAAGATGGAGCTTGAGGGTACTGGTAGCATCTGATTTTCCTGAGCCTGAATCAGAAAAACAGTGTGTCCACCTTGCAGAGAAGGATGTGACTCCTCTTTGGACACACTGCTGAACATCATCTGGGCCAATGTCAGGGAGAACATGGTGACTCCTGCCAGCTTGTAAATCAGTTCTGCTCAGAGTTTTACTTCACATTTGCCAGGGGAAAAAACGTGTACATGGTTAGGGCCAGTGGCTCAGGTGGTCTGTGATGACTCACTAAACTGCGGAAATTCAATTGTTTGTCTTTAACCTATGCTCTCTCCATTCTGGTAGATGCATCTTTTGCAGTCTTTATGAAACCTGGATTCTAAGTTACGTCCTTGATGCACAGAAATAACATCCACTTCTGAATCCATTTTGATATGTGCCTCACGGGGTATAGCTTAGTGAACATGTGAAACAAGTTTCCAGCTCACTTTCAGCAAGCAAGCTATATTTGCATCAGTACCATCTTGCATTAGTCCTACCCACACAGAAAGAAGTGTCTGAGTATTATCAGTGATATTGCACAGAATTAACATGCAAAGCCCAGTAAAAGCAATACTGTGTTTCCTGGGCAGTGAGAAAACTCTACAACTTTTACACCCCACCATATTTCTTTCAAACACTTCAAACAATTAGTTCTAAGGACACTGGAATTTCATTCAGGTAACATGCATCTTTCCTTCTCGTTTCTGGTTACATGGAGTATTTTTGCTATGGGATTCTTGAAGATTACAGGCTATCAGGAAATCTTCTAGTGTGCCGTGTATCTATCAGGCATTCTGGGAGTTTTATGAGAACATCAAACCCTTGGTTTTCCATGTAATTCTCAATGAGATTGATAGTTATGGAATGCAGGTATGGAAGACTGGAAGACACTGGAAGATGAGCTTTGCAATTTTAGCTTCATGCTAGCACAGCTGGGAAAAATAAATATCCTGTCAGAAAAAAAAGGTGTGGAAGAAACAACTGTGGAAAATCTGGAGAAGCAAGCATGTGAATTTGCTTCGTCATAAGGTTGGAAAAGACACTGCAATGGAAATGTTTCTTTACTCAAGCTTGACTTACAGCACTCATTTCCCCAGGATCAAGGCTTGGAGCTTCTATCTGTCCCTAAGCCAATATGAAACACTGGGAAAGAGGTCCTGAGTGCTCACTCTCAGTGATCAGACAGCACAACTTTTGTTTTCAGCCTAATCTAGATTTCATAAGGATGGAAGATTTATTGAAGCTTTTAAATTCAGCCAAAGGTGTCTTTATGGACTTGGCCACTATGGAACTCGAATTACATATCCACCAGCCCAGCCCAGCAGATGCCATGCCTCACACGCGGGTTAGAGTGAAACCGTTTGCTAGTGGAGCAGGTCTGAGTGGATCACAAGCAGAAGTTCTCACCTCAGTTCTTGAGTACAAGCTCTGTGTTGCCTGACACAAGATCTGAAGTGCTCTCTCTCGCGGTGGCTGGGTGCTCCAAGCAGTGCAGCTCGGGATTACTCCCCTCAGTGATGTTTCTGCCCACCAAGAAAAGCTGTTTTGGTAGTTTTGAGTCTGTGTGGGTCAAGGTACAAAGTCAGCTTGAGCCTTTTCCTGCTGCTGGAGGCTCGCCTTAGTGAAAGGACCAGCACACTTCTCTCGGGCAAGGCTGATAGCAAAAGCAAATTATTACCCTGTATCTGCGTAACTGAGAGACCCCCAGCTAGAGACATGACCATTCTTTACAAATATAGCCAGCCCACAGTACAGGCCATTTTAGTACGATTTTGTCCTCTGTCTCTCTTCTCCTCTTTTATTACAGGCACTTTTGCATAGCTGTTCTGTCTCCACCTCTGCTGCTTTCCGTACCTTTGTCTCTGGCCACATTTCAATTACCTATTCTGGAAAGAGACCCACCCCTGTGTGCTATCAGCAGTGGAAAATTTCAAGGTGATATTTTAGAAGGGAGGAACTAAACTGTGCATACAGCCCATTAATATCAATTATGGGTGTCAGATCAATACCAATAGCAGTGATATTGTTTAGAAACTTGAATTAATGTCATTATGCTGCCCATTCAGCTATGGGCATTTTCAGACACAATACACTATTTGCATTTTATTATAATGTATCATTTCTGAGAATTCCCATCATGGTGGGGATGTTGCCATGTCGTAAAGCAACCATTCAGATAGATGATTTAGAGTGCTGGGCTGACAGGAGCACCCTGCAATGGCACTGTTGTGACAAGGAGTGTCCCCAGGATAGATTTCTCACTGCTAGCTCCCTCTCCCTCCTGCCAGGTTTACCAGGTCCTTTCATGCCCCAGCTTCCTTCTTGCTCTGTTCAGTTCCTGGCTTTTCTTACTGGTTTCTCTTGTGAAGGAAAGAGTGCCACCACCAGGGTGGGAAAAATTATTATGGTGAGAGAATTTGAGCTTAAAGAAATGCATTACAAAAACAATTACTTAAGAAATAATAACTAATTCTCCTTGTTCCCCTTTTTCTTTCCAGCCTGTGCGTGCTCTGAGATGCCTGGGGACCCCAGCCTCACCAGTTCTGTCTCAGCAGTCTAAAGAGCTGGCACTCTGTTAAATGGGTGTCCACAGGCATATTTTAAATAACCTCATCAGTCTGGATAATTCTTCTTTGTTTCTTCTTCTCAGATCTGCCAGAATTAAAAAAGAAAAAGAAGGAAGATTCTCAGGAGACTTTTCCCAGCAAAACCAGGATAATATTATTGCCACTTACATAACATTACTGGTGAGTCTTATCCAAAATAGCCTACACAGTTCCAGCTGGATCAGGGTAGTCGTGGCCAGCTTCAAGGAGATTTACAGACCTTCACTTGTTTAGTCTGGCAAGTGAAGGCTGAGAGGGGGGTGTGATCACAGCTAAATTCATTGTGGGGTTAACATCAAGAAAGGAGAAGAGCGATTTACACTTAAGAGCGATGCTGGCACACTCTCAAACGGGTATAAGCTGATCTTGAACATGCTTGGCCTTGGTTTTAGAAGAAAGTACCTGCTACCTTGAAGCAGTGAAGCCTTTAATCAGAATAGTGTGGGCCGAAAAAACAAAGTTAGGTTGAAAAATAGCACTGTTCATTTTTGGAGACAGCTGTATGTTGTAGTGCTGCCGTGGCAGGAAGGTCAATTCAGTGACCCAGAAGGATCTCTCAGTCCGATTTCCATATTCCTCACAGCCTTTGTCGGAAAAATAAATTTATAACAATTTTGATGCTAAAATCACCCTTCAGAGACAGACAATCTGCAGAGTCTTCAGCCTACTGAAATGAAAGGTGGGAGATGTGGAGGAATTTCATCTTTCATATTGCTATTGATTTATTATCTCAACTCATAAGAGAATAGCATCAGTCTGCACTCAGTTCATACTTAAAAGTTGAACTTTTTTCCTCTCCAAACACAGTGATTAGAAATGATTTTGTTGGAAAAACGAAGCTCAGATTCTGCAGATGTTCAAGGATCTTTGATGGGAGTATGGGAGGGACTCCTGATTCATCAGTGATTGAACTAAAATGCATTTGAGTAGGATATCATTCCTTCATTATAAAAGATAATAGACAAAGCAATACACCAACAACAGCACTTCTTCTTCATTTCATAGTACTCAAAATTATGTTTCCCATTGGAACCACGGATTTCACAAATAGCAGTATCAGCTTTGCATAAGGTTTTTCTTCTGAACCACTCCTGATGAGAATGGGATATATAGTTTTAAAAAGCTAGTTTCAGAGATTATGGTCTACCACTCTTCATATAATTTCTAGTTAGGAATTTGATAAGATTTTTTTCCTGGAAGTCTAGATATTCACTTCTTCTTATTTTCTTGCTAAACATGAGTTAAGGGTCAATTTAAGATGACAGACTCTTTTCTTTTTAATTTTCTCCTTTCATGCTATTTTAAGAGAGTCTGTCATTCACTATTAAAGGGAAAATATTCTAGAAAAACTTGTGATTGCAATTGCTTGATAATTTTATTAATTCTGCGTAAATGTCGAGGCCTTTCATGGGATGCTCCCCATCAGTTTGTCCTTTTTAATACAGCGTCCCCTGAATCAGGCCTTTACATAATCCTATTTACCAATGGCTGCAAAATCATTTCTACAATGAGGAATGTAGTAAGTGCTCCCATTTGAAATCAAAATATTGAGTTCCACATGTGGCTAGTGTAGCAGACTACATGGCTGAACTAAAGATATCCTTTGCAGTTCCGTCATCACATGCTAATTATTTCTTTTCCTATTTCTACGTAGAAGACTGGAAGAAATAGTTTTTGTTGTGTTGTAATTCAAGGCAGATGATTATGAATTAACTCATACCAGAAAGGCTGATTTTTCACTGAAGGAAACGAGTATTGTTTGCCTCATCAGCTCATTTTTTTTTGAAACATTAATTATTAAACTTTGCTAGTCGTATTCATAAGGGGACATCTGATACAGTTGCAGTCTCATACAGTTGCAAATGATGAGTTAGAAGCACCAGCTTTTCCCTAGATCAGTTTTATCTGAATGAGCACTGGTAAGTGTGCTGGCTAATTAGACAGCAAGCAATTGAATTACAGCAAAAAAAAAGAGGGAATTTTTATCAAGATGAATTCTGAGCAGCCTTGTTTCCTGTTGCTTCACACTCCAAGCAAAAGCCCTTGACCCTGCCATGGGATGTAAGACTCTACACAGGTGAAATGTGAAGGAAAGTGGTGAATCTGTGGCAGGGGGCCTGTGCCTAACCTGCAGGAATGCTGTTTCCTGTGCTTAACCTGCAGTGATTCTGTGTCCCGTGTTGGAGCTACACTGCAGCCATGCATGAAGAATCTCAATCTGACCTCTGAAAAAGATATGAATTCATAACAAATCACCTCCATCTGTGTGTTGTTGCTTTTACTCTCACGAGTCTTTCCAAATCCTCACCTCTACAGAGTAATGCCCCAAATTCTGTGCCTGCAGCTTCCCAGTTACACACTCATTAAAGCAAGATAGCTGATGTTCAGCAGGTACAAGGCCATCAGACTTTCAGAGCCCGCCAGAAAACCTCTCCCATGTCAGTGTGGAGTGGCACTGCATCGTAGGAAAGTGTGTGTCTGCATTGCAATCGATAAAACACAGCCACAGAAAGGCCCTGCCTTTCCTCTCTCCAGGCAGCTGCCCTGGGAATTGGTCTCTGTTTTCTCTGATGCTGCTCAGTGGCCATCTCCTCTGGCCACTAACGGGGACAGGTGCCGGGAAACAAACCTCAGGGACTGATGTGGTGCTGAGGCATTGCTCACAGGCACACATATATAAAGGTTCTTACAAAGAAACTTACATATGTAAAAGATGGCTTATTTAAATAAAACAGAAAATGAAACAAGCCGTTGTCTAAATGAATCCTGAACAGATTTGTTTTGAGGCTTAATGCTGCTTCCCAGCACCAAGGTAGTGGCAAAGAAACTATTAATACTTTCAAAGACAGGATATCATGCAAAGTCTACATGAGAAGAAGGCGCTAAAGCCAGAAAAATGGACACTCTGCAGAAAACACAGAATCTGATCACTGTGCACATTCACTGGATCAAAGAAGAACTGGTAATACATATTAAATCAGTGGGACATTTCCACAGTAATAGAAAGGAATTTTACCTGTCACCTACATCCTGGGTGAATGCTCCATTCATTATATTACTGGCTATAGTGAGAACCGCCTCTTCTTTGAAAAGAATAAAACATATGTAACAATCTTCTTTTTGCAGTACTTAGTCCTCACTTTTTCCTGAAGGGGACTTAGGACTAAATAAGGCAAAATAATCTGAGGAAAAAATTCAAATTGCACCTTTACCTCACCTTAGCGTTGGTACCTCCTATTCTAGGTACCCAGGAGTCACCCAGCTCCTGCCTGTAGGTAGGAAATATCTTTGATCTGCTCAGTGTCAAAAGCCAGGCACCACCACACTCAGTGTGTTCACACCTCCTGTTTTAGCTGTAGACCTCAGATATTATGGCAGTGAACACAGTGGGCAGACTAATGAGGAAATTTGCTCTCTAATAATTCTTATATAATAATCCTTTTTTATAGAGCATATTATGTTTCAGTGCACAGTGCATGTGACCATTTTTGCAATAGAGATAATGAACCATAAAACTCCTGTCCACCATGTGAGCACACTCCTCAAGACGCCATCAAAGCAAATCTATCAGCTGCTTAAGATGATAGGAATATATCATATCTGATATCTGATGGGCCATGGAACAAAGGATGAGGAAGTCCTGCATCAGGTCTCTGCAGACAAAGCCATTGCCACACGGATCACAGGTGCAGCTCTGGTTCTCCCCTGAAGGGAATAAACTGTTTAATGGACTTTGCAACATCTGTGACAAGCAATTATGTCCAGGTCCATGACATTAAATTCACAGACATGGCAGCACACATCTTGGGGGCTGTCACAAATTGACACTAAATAAATTGTCCAGGACCCTGGCTTGGTACAGCAGTTGCTTTCTTTGAAAACAACAGTGTTTTAATCTCTGCAGCCTGGATTAGAGCAGCAATGCAATTGCTTTCTCTTATGGGGATTAATTGACCCACTCAGCTACTTCAAACCAGTGAAAGTTAAAGGGGACATAAAATCTGAGCATTACTCAGTTATTTAGAGCCTAACCAAGGACTCTTTTTTTTTGTCTCACCTCATTAACTATACCATCCTTCTGTCAAAATATAATTCTACTTAAAATGATGACATGCTAGTATGTGTTTTGTATACAAACTATTAAAACAAAGTTGTTCAAGTTGCTCAAACAGAGAAGTGAAAGGCAATGTCAGAGTTATGAGTTTAAATGCAGTAAGACTGGTCTGTCCACTTTCCAACTTAATTCCTGGAACAAATTTATTTAACATCCATCACTAATAAATCTGAATCGGAGATACATGCTGGTACAACATGGGACTCTCATGGCTAGCAAAATGTGCCTCAGAAAGAGATACCATCTTTTTAATGACTGGACAATCTTACAACCCTTTAAAGAAGTTTTAGTTAAGATTTTGTTTTGTGGCCTTAAAACCAAATTGAGAAGCTCAGAACTACAAGTTGTGTTCCTCTTGCAAATTACTTGAGGTCATAAACCAAGATTGATATTAAAAGAGGAGATGGGACTGATACAGCCGGAATGAACATATATATGTAAAAATGTCTCTCTATCTATAAATATATACATATATGGAAGATGGAAATGTACATTAATATAAGATATTGGAAGAATAACTTCTGTAGAGAAATCTACTTTAAACTAAGGAGGGAGCAACATTTGCAGAAATGGTAAGAAACACTGCACTGGGAATTAGTCTTTCCTCTAGTACATAGGTTACTTTGATCTTCCATAGAAATATGAGATTGCAAGTTAGCCATAATTGCTTTGCCCCCTGTTTTTAACCTCGTAATTATTCTCAGCTTCCTCAGACTTTGAGAAAGTCCTGAGAAAATAATATGTTCTCTCTTCAAATTAGAGTCAAGCAGCGTATCTTGCATTCTTCATGGCACTCTGAAGGGTTAAATCTGTGCTGCAGCTGAGGTGAAGGACAAATTGGCCCAACATTCCCTCTTTCCTTATGTGTGGACTGGCAAGATGGTACCTTGGCAGTGAGCTCCTTGCCTGTGTTTGTACATGCCTCCAGTCAGGCTCAGAAAGAATCAGGTATAGATGTGACTTGCTGGAAGCCTTGAGAGAATCAGGAATGGGTAAAACCAAAATTAGAGCTACATCTGCCTCCTACCAGTGTGACTGAGAGGTCATACTCTCGTATTCATTGAATAGGCATGGAAGTACACCCATAACATAAGGAAACGTATTAATATGTGCAAATGCTCATGTTTGTGAGTAAGGCTTTCAAAATCTTGTCTGACACTTTGATGTAAAATGAATTAGTGATTTAGCAAAGAAACAATGGGAAGAATGGAGCCGCCTGCACCTCACAGTCGAGGCAGATGTACAATGGCACACCCAGCAATCAGTCCTACAAGCCAGCCCTAAATATAGACTGCAAGGTGGGGACAAAATAGAGTAGTAAACATGCCTGGGGTAAACTGCAGTGAAAACCAGATTTTGTGATCTGTGGTGAGAAAAAACCTCTCTAGTGTCATGTGCCTGGGAGATTGCAGGGAGCAGGCATGACATGACGTTGCACTTTCTTGGAAGCAGTTGGGATCTGATGAGGTTGGGTGTAATTTAAATAAAATGGAAATGTCACAACATCCAGACTTAACGCAGGCCCAGAAGACAGGCAAAGTGGCCAAGTTGTGCTTCAACTGCTGTTTCACACATACAAACCATTGCAGACCGTGCCATAGAGACCATGCAAATAAAAACAGCGAGCTGAGTAAAAATGGCTGGAAGAAGATACTCCTGAGCCTCAGGGTGTCCCCTCCAACCTCAAGCCTCCAACCTAGACACTGCACTATAAGCCACAGGATGACTTAGCCCAGGGCTGGATTCAGCCCCTGGATGAGGGCAGAGATGTCCCTGGCTTGGTCTTTGAGATGGAGCGTCACCAGTCTCCTGGGTGAGCATGAGTGCAGGTGGTGGGTTTCCAGGCTGGTGCTGAGCTGATGCCCTGCTGCAGTCAGTGTGGAACACAGTAGCAAAAACACCTGTCTGGGCTCAGTGCTGGGCAGGAATTATTTTGTCTGTGTCACAGGTTTCTCTGTATCCTTGAACAGACGATAGCCCAAGTCAGACGTCCCACTGATAGGGTAAGACAGTTGGTGAAGAAGCAGTACAGAAAGATGTGTCAAAGCCTGTTTCTGACAAACAGGATTTCTCTTCCGCTTGTAGCTTTGCTTGGTCTGTCAGGGTATTTGTAATATTTTAGCATCTGTTTCACTGAAAACAAGCTCTTTTTAATATGACAGTTTTACTTTTTTTTTTTTTTTCTATTTTTACAGAGCATGGTGTCTCTCCATGCTGCAGTCCTGTAGGAATGCTCTCCTATCCAAGATAATTAACTGCTCACTAAAAATGTTACAAACAGGCTGGAGTTTGTCATTGACTTCCACAGATTCCCAGGAGTTTATGACCAAACTAGCCAATTTCATTTGGTCATGGAAAGGTGGCAACATAAGAGACACGAGGAAGTTCAGCAGTGCCTTTGGTACTGCTTTAGCAGGGAGATATTCAGAACTTCATCCACAGAGTCAAATGGAGCTAACTGGAGCTTTCATCTTCCTCATGTTCCTGTTAGATATATTGCTGGGGTCCATCCATCCATCCATCCATCCATCCATCCATCCATCCATCCATCCATCCCAATGGGATGAGGAGTGCTGGGGTGAGTGAGTCCAGTTTGTTGTTCTGGATATGAGCCCATGGCTGATCCTCACCGTACAAAGAAGCCCTTGACTCCCTTTGGGATGAGCTGCAAAATAAAAGCCTGAATTCATTTTTTACGGGTATTGGTCACTTCAGAGGTCTCTGTCTGAGGGTTGCATCAGTCCTCTAGCCCATTGCCTGCCGTGGAAAAAAAGCCATGGTCAGCACCTCTCCAAGAGCGAAATACAACTCCAGGAGGAAATAAAAGGATTGATGTTCTTCCTCTACTGAAAATCCCAGTTGCTTCAGTGAGCTTGTCCTAAACTTCAGGAAAACATCTGAGCCACTACAGAGACCTCCACAGAATGATCTCCCAGCTCTCCTCACTTCCTCACCTCTTCTTTACCCAACAGTGCTGACCAAGGTCCTCACTTCTCTGCAGTTACTCAGCTGTGAGGGAAATGTAGCTGCATCCTCAAGGAGGCTGAAAAAGAAAGTGTGACCTGGAAAGTCTGGAAAAGATGGATTTTTTTCTGCAAAAGGGGCCACAAAGCAGTTCACAGTTTCCAAGGTGGTTGTGTGGGATGGGAGCTGTAAAGTGATCTCAAAGCATCAAGTAGCATTCCCTTCCATTTCTGGCTGTGTCATAAATCCCTCATAGTAAATAAAGGCTCAGATAAAGGCTTTTGTGTGTACCAGGTGTCCCGATGGCAGAACGAGGCACGCCAAAAAAAAAGAAGCGCCGGTTAAGTGATGATTTCTGGGCATCAGGATGGTTTTATTCAGAGTTCCAGCTAAGGGAAGGATGATCTTGTACCTAAAATATTCTGAGAGATTCAGTCAAGCCCTGGCTCTTTCACAGGGAGCTGTGGGGATGCGTTTGTAATCTAGTGGGAGTCTGAGCTGAAGGCCATATATGTAGATGAAGAGAAGCTGAAGAGAGAAGATTTTTTTGATTTATCCCTGCTGGCTCAGGCATACATCTTAACCCTTCCAGTATTACCCCTCATAAATACCGAGCAGTACCTCTGTGGGAGCCCAGGAACCTCGGCGCCTGCCATCAGCTGTTCTTCCTGGCTGTTTGCACAAAGCACAATGCTCATGACAGACAGATCTGTGCAAACAAACAGAGTCTGCATAACTGTGTCCCGGGATGGGACAAAATCCCCAAAGCTCACAGTCATTTCCTAGAGAAAGCTGGATGCAGTTTTCTGGGGCTGCAGTCCTGGAGGAGGTTGGGTTAATGGCAGGGAGGTGCCCTAGGCAGCCCTGCCCTGGCTCCCTGCCCTGTCTCCTCACCAGAGGTGCACAGGTATGTGGGGCCTGGGCAAGGTTACCTGGGGCTGCTGTGCACAGGGAGACCAGGACTGGGCACTTGGCAGGAGGAGGGGAGGAGAGGAAGCTCCTGAACTCAAGGCTGCAGGAAAAAGCAGCTGTGCTGCCCCTGTGAGCTGGAAACAGGCTGGGGAAAAGTGATGGGGGCAATGTGCCTCTTAGGATCTCTCCCATGGTGGCAGAAGGAAAATGCACATTTTGTTCGCCCTCCTACACTGTCCTTCACTGGAGGCTGCAGATGCTGTGGTGGCCACAGGGCACCTGGATGGGGTATTTTGGAAATGAGCAGAGGAAGGACCAAAGAGGGATGTAGCAACAAGGACATTTCTGCTGAAGCAGCTGAGACCCCACCTCTTAGCTTCCTCACGAGTGAGGCCAAGGCTTCACGCTCGGCTGTCAGAGCAGCTTCACAGCAGCCCCTTAGCCACAGGAAGGTCACCCAGCCCACCACATAAGCCTTTGTCTATTGAGGACGATTTTTGAGACAAGCAGACCACACAAGTGCTTCCAAGGCACTGTTGTTTCCTTGCTCATGTCTCTCCAGGTCGGCCAGGGGGTCCAGTGGCGTCCTGGTGTGGCTGCATTGCAGCACCTTGTTCTTTCCTCATCAGGGTTAGGTGATGCCTTCCAGGCTCTTTTTTGCCACGTGCACACATGTAGAGATGGAAAAGTAGTGGACAATTACTTTTCCTGGGAAATGGTGCTGAGCATCACTTACCAGAAGCACAGAAAGCCTTCCACATCCCACAGGCCCCCACAACCAGGAGGGTAGTGTGGAAGGAAGGGTGCCCTGCAGGAAAAGCTTGTTGCAGTGCCATTAGCTCATCTTACAGTGAAGAAAATGAATGCAATAAGTTGGATATTATAAAACATAGAAAGGACATTCCTATATTATTCAAGTTATTGTTATATATGCTTTAGGACATGGACATTTTTTCTTTTAAAGTATAGGAGACAGTCCAACAATTTAAAAACCACAAACATTATAGATAAAAGTTGTTCATAAAAATCATAAATCATCTTATTTTAAACAACATTGCACAGAAGTATTCTACCATGGGTCAGTTCCTGCAATGAAAAGCTCTACTGGGAAACTGGGTTTAATTTCCTCTCCAGTGCCATTTTTTTATGTGATGCTGAACAGCTTTCTTAATTGTTTCACATCTCAGTTTCCCATTCATAAATAATTGCGCTTCCTTTCCTGCAGACTTTTTTCTTAATTTTAAAATTACATTCAAAAAGCTACTCAGGATGCAAAGCCTGTGTACTGCAATGTTGAGAAATTAATGCTGCATTAAAATTGTCTTGATTCTGCCTCTTGAACTCTCATTTTGGACTTTCCCCGAGGCACAAGTGCTTCAACAATTAAATTCTGTAGCATAATGCAGATAGGGGACAGAATTAAAGTTGCACACTAATCACCCCTTTCTTTTCATCTCTGATGCATGACTTTGAAGCTTAAATAGAATTCCTTTAATGTATTGCTAAGTGTCACTTTCTGTGTAATTTTTTAAAAAAGAGGTAAAAACGGAATTATTTTATGTCTGTTCTTGTCTTTTTGTGTGTGCATTTATTGTACAATGTTCCTAGTGAGGGCATGTTGACTCCTGGGCATTGCCACCACCTCAGCCACCTCTGCCCAGGTCTGGTCACACCACATAGCTCTTGTGCAAGGGATCACACACCCAGGAGGGGAGAGACAGCAGGAGAGGGGAGGATTGAAGAACCTAAGTCTCTCTTTCCATGTTTCCACGACATCCTGTCCAGCCAGAGCTGGTTATCACACCTGGAAGGGGCTCACAGGGCAGCTGAGGCCACCCCAGCTCACCCTTGCTCTCCCAGCTTGGAGGCTCTGGCCGTGCTCTTGCTGGATGAGCTTGTCCAGTCCACGGATCTGGAGCTGCCCCTCCCAGTACTCCCAGCCCTGCTCTGTGGACTTGCTTGGGGGTACAAGAAGAGTCAGGATCACTTAGTCTGAAAATACAGTGCTAACCTTTTCCAGGAGAAACATGAAAGGACAGAAGAGAAATTACCGTTTTCAAAATTCATAACTCAGCAAAATCTAGGTGAATTCTTGTGGAAAAAGGAAAATGCATTTCCATAGCTCCAGGGATTCCTTCTGCAACATTTCAAAGGCTGGCTGCAAACACCAGCAGTGCAGAACCTCTCAGTGACAGAAAGTATTAAAAAGTCCAAACTGATGGGCTAGTATTGACAGCAGTGGCAATAACACAGTCCTGCACCGGTCCGTTTGGTGATGCTGGGATCAGTTCCCAGGTCAGCAGGGAGCTGCTGTGGTTCCTTGGGCTTTGTGTATGGGTGCACCACAGTGCAGTGAGGTTTGTTGGCCTGGTGTGCTTCCCTAGGGAGGGCTTGCAGTTCTTGCTGCAGGGGAAAAAATATTCACTAAGTCTGCAAATTGTGGGTTAGTGTGGTGTTATGGATGGTTTTGTGATTTACTTTGTTTCCATTTAGTATAAGAAGTTCCTTGAACAGCAAATTCCTATCCTGCTTGTGTTGTTTGGATTGCTTGGCAGAGGTGTCACACAGGTATCAAAAAGTAAGATGACCAGGAGGATTGGAAGCCTGCTAGTAGCATCATCCAGTGGCAAGAGCATCACAGCTTGCCTGTCCTGCCCAGGAGATTGTAGGAGTCATATGGTGACCAAACTCCTGTCAAAAGGGTAAACTTGGTCTTTTCACCAAGAGAGTCAATGGTCTGAGCAGGAACTGGTAAGGAGGGTGCAGCTGGGATGACTCCTGTTTACTCACAATTGAAATGGAAGAAACAATCACTTCTAAAGAGCTGATTGGAGAGAAAAACAAGTGAAGAAATTAGCAGATTGAGCAGGATGGACCATTCAGACTCCTGGAGATGCCAGGTACAGGAAACACAGAGCAAGAGTTTTCTGTGTCACACTGGTCAATTCAAACAGATCCAAGGGCCATGGTCATTTTTCTGGGTGCCAGTTCTCATCTTTTGTACCTTCAGATGTTTTCAGAATCAATTTGGAATTTAAAAGAGCTGGGTTTGGCTGGGATGGAGTAAGTTTTATTCACAGTAGCAAAGTGGGGCTATGTTTTGGATTTGTGCTGGGAAAGGTGCTGACAACACAGGGCTGTTTTAGTTACTGCTGAGCAGTAACTAAACTGGCTTACACAGAGCCAAGGCCTTTTCTGCTTCTTGCACTGCCCCAGCAGTGAGGAGTCTGGGCGTGCACGAGGAACTGGGAGGGGTCACAGCCAGGACTGCTGACCCAAGGTTGTCCCACACCATATGACACCATGCTCAGCAGTAACAGCTGAGGGAAGATGGGGGATATTTGGAGTGACTGTGTTGGCCTTCCCAAGTCACCACTACAGGTGATGGAGCCCTGCTGTCCTGAACAACTGCCTGGCAAGGGGAAGTAATGAATGAATTCCTTGGATTGTTTTGCCTGTGTGTGCAACTTTTGCTCTACCTGCTAAACTGTCTTCATCTCAACCCATGAGCTTTCTCACTTTTACACCTCTGTTTCTCTACCCCATCCCACTGAGGCTGGTGAATGAGATGTGTGGGATGTATGTAACTGCCAGCTGGGGTTAATCCACAATATTATGTCATTCCAAGAGCATTTTGTTTCCTTATGTAGCTTCTGTGGTGATGGTTTCATGTAAAAACATGGCCTTCCCTGTATGCTAGTAAAATCCAAACCTGAGGTTATTAACCCTCAGAGAGAGGGAGGGCAATGGTTGTTCATGGCTCTGGACATGAAGTTTCACAAACCTCATCTTGTAAGGAGTGAAGGACCGAAAAGAGATAAATCAAACTTTCTCATTTTGAAACCATAAATCCAGAGTCATTTGTCAGCTATTTAATTTCAGTAACCCTGTCTCTGTTTGGTGTCTGATGAGAGGGAGTTCATTGCATTTACTGCTGACCCCATGCTTGCCTCCTTCAGAGCAGGACATTTTGTTGGGGATGGGGATGGCTGCAATATTTTGCAGGGCCCAGGGGCAGCATGGAGCCCCAAGCCCCTTGGGTGGAGCCTGATTGCACGAAAGGTCCCCATAGTCCCTGGCCATGACAGGGCAGAGCTGTGCAAACCACTCCAGGACTTACCACATGTCTGCCCAGGAGTTCAAGGTGAGACAATGCTTCCCTCGATTCAAATGCAACACTTAAAGGCTCCAAACTCCTGTCAAGAAAGGCTTAAAAAGCTGCAGAAAAAGCCAGAAGGTGAGTGGGAGCAGGCTTTCCTCCCTGCTCTCTGACTGAATAAACTGGGAGTTGTAAAAAGAAATGGCTGGTGAAACTTCCTTTGTATTTTGCCACTGAGTTCACAAGGACCCAGATCCATTCTATTGATTTCTTCTTGCTGAAAGGCAAGCACAAACCCTTATCAGTGGGTAAACACACTGCACCCAGGAATTTGTTGACCATGGTCACAGCAAAGAATGTAGTAAACTCACATATTGGATTATTTGCAAATTGCAGCAGTGAAACTAATCTAACCTTTCAGCGGCTCTTTTAAGTGGTATTATTATTAGCCCTTGTTCAGAGGATGGCAGGCAGGCAGCCAGTAAAGCACTTAGAGTTTGCCATCATCCATCTGCTCCTCTATAGATTTGAAGATTGTAGGAATTTTCCTTTTTAGGGCTTACTTGGAATATGATTAGTAGACCACTTGTCACGTTGCTATACAAATCTGCCTGTGTGCTTCAGGCAGAAATATGTGACAGGTATTTTATCAATGGGGGACTCTCAATTGAACAGTGTTTCCATTCATCCCTCTGTTTGCTTATTTGTGTAGTAAAACTACCCCTGGTGTTCTCAAAACACACATCAGGATTACAAACATGTTGTGCTGCAATAACAGAGTTATCCGAGCAGATGCCCATAACCTTCCAGCTCCCCAGGAAATTAAACATCAAATTAAAAGGCCTTATTTTTAAATACTTGAATGATATGGGGTTTTTTCTTAATTGTCACAACTATAATTGCAAGAACAGCTAGTGGAACAGTGTCTGTTATCCTAGGTAAATCACAATCAAGGATTTGTATTATGGGATGGAGAGACAAGAAAAATTTAACCCATGTCACTAGACCTATGCAGTCCAAGTATTCTGCTTTTCCTGAGATTTTCAAGGTGTAGCCTGGTCAGCACTGGCCTGGCAGAGCTCATTGCAGAGATGACATTAATGGCGCTGGGAGCACTGAGGGCAGCTCAGCCCTTCTGGTGAGGTACTGCAAGCACAGGAATGTGATTTACAGTAGACCTTTATTCACAGGGAGGGTTCAATAAGGCGATTTCTTCCTTGAATTCCTTCAGGATTCCCCATTCACTATTTCATAAATATGGACAAGATCAAAGGTGTAATTATGTTCAATTATACGCAAGATAATACACAAGAATTTTCTCTTTCAATACCATAGCTTTTACCTGGGCTCCTAAAAGGCCCTACAAATCTCCTGGGTTTCATCTGCTCTGCTCCACTGCTCCTAGCTCCCAAAAGGTGCAGTTACACAAGTCATTGTTTTCCATTTGCTCTCTGATGAGCTTGGGAAGGGCTGGAAACATCGTGTCTCCCAGTAAGCCTACAATACTCCTAGCAAAGTCTCTGAGATGGTCTGTGTGCCAGAAAGTTGGAGCTTCTCCTTCCAAGGGGGAATTTGACCTGTGGGGAGGTGAGCTACATAAATATACCTCTAATTCCCTGTGCAGCCTGATACACCCACGTTATGTTCTGATGGCCAGCGCACCAAATGCGGATCTTGGTTTCTAAACGCAACTGCTCCTGGTGGAGCAGTGAGTTCAATTCAAGAGGCAGTTCCTGCTCCAAGGATGCGACAAAGATACAACAATTTCCTAACCCAGACTAGGATACGGCAGGGCTTATCCAGCACATCCCTATCAAAGGGTCTGGACAAGTGGTTTCTCAGAGACCCAGATCTGTAGGCTGTAAATTAGCCAGTTCTATCATGGACAGAGGGACAAAATGATACCACCTTAAAAATTTTGCCTTGCTGATGGGGCCAGCTCCTGCAGAGTAGATAGTACTTGTGGGAAAGGCAGCTGGCGAGGCCAGAATTGGGATGTGGGGCCAGGTGAGATGCCAGCTGAGTGCTCCCACCAGCCCGGGGTTGGTCACTCAGGCAGGACACGTGTCCCTCTGTGGAGCCTTTCCCACAGCTCAGCCGGCGCCACCGCTCCCACCACGCTCCGTCTGCCCGGCTCCCCCAGCCCAGAGCCCTCCCCAGACACACTGGGAGTGGGTGTCTGCTGACTGAGTGCACCACCAAGCCTTTGAAGACCCCTTTTCTGTGTTTTTCACAGGCAAAATCTGTCGCCTAATATTTCCTTGTGGCTTTTGGTGAGATTTGAGTTGGCAGGGCCCGCAGTGCTGTGATCTGAGGGCAGCTCTGCTGGCTGGTTGGTGTTGCTTTAGTACATGCACAGGCCAGTGTGTGAGGAACACAGAAACTGGGGGGAAAAAAGTTGAAATCTATGGCTTTGAAAACATTGAAGGACGTGTTCAACTCCTATGGACCCCAACAGCTGTAAGGACCTGCTGAATAGGGCTTCTGACTGGAGTAAATATACTCAGATTAAACTTGGACAGAGGAATTACAAACTCTTCCAGGTTCAAGAAATGCATCTTGTGGCTCATCAAAAGTGGTTTTCCCCAAGGCTCCTCTGAACATCTGCCGTCAATGCTGTCCTTTCTCCCATACAATACAATCTGTCCAAATCCTTTCCTTGAATATAAACGTATTTTTATCTGGGAGAAGGTCCCGTTCTCCAGGAAGGGCCCCTCTCAGCAGGGCTTCACATCCTTCCATTTCAGTAACCTCCCTTCCCACAGCATGGACCCTCCTCTGGCTTCCAGGAGGAGAAGCCCCCCACCTCTTGGCAGGCTCTAAAAAACAGGCTCCCCATCATTGGTTCCCAGACACCGCTATTGCAGGTACACTGGAAAATCTGTATTACACTGGAAAATCTATGAGTATTGAAAAGTAGAAGCCATATCATTTTTCCTTTGTATCCTTTGTGCCTGGAGAAGACAAAAGGAAAGGAGAATAAAGGCTTTCACAAACACTGGTGGCAATAGATTCCTTGCTTGAAATTGCTGGGCAGGGGCATGTGTTTTGTTCTCTGGTTTCCAGGGTTCTTTTCAGCAAGTATTGAGCACCCCTAGCTTTCCAATCGAGTTTCTCTGAAGACTTCTCAAATTGGTTGTCCAGACATACCAACTAATTTTTGGAGTATTTAGGATGTGAAACTCAGACAGGCTATTCTTTCTTTATATAAAACTGAAAGAACGTGAAGAATAGGGGGAAAAAAGAAACTATTTTGCACAGGAAAACAGCAGTTAGCAACCATGCTTAAGAGAATTGCAGAATCTAAAAAAGAATAAAGAACTTCTTCACAAAGAAAGGCATTTTCACAATACCTGCTAAGATATCCAAACTGCAGTATAGGCAATTAACAAAGACAAAGCTATTAAAACAGATGGAAGTCTGGTTTTTTAAGACTATGTGGGTTTGGCATTAACAAAAAACAGTGACAAAAGGTCAGATGAAGTTAACTCTAACAATATTTGGTGTTTGGACTATGTTAAGAAAGTGTTATTGTCTGGCATTTATATTTTCAACAGGGCTTTGACTGAGCTGTGTCAGATACAGGAAGGGAGCACTGAACATGTAAAGACTTTCTTTACTAAATTATTTAGTGTTCATGAAAGCTGCCAGATGGAGAGCCTTGGGGACTCAAGCCTTCTTTTTATCTGCAAAATTGCTTCAGAATAAGAAGTGACAAATTTACCAAGCTCCTGTTACAAGCAGCTCCTGTGACTGTCTGAGTCCTGACCTGGAGCTTGTGACCCTGAGGGGGACAGGTTTGCTTTGCCACCCTTCCCTGAAGCCCTGGGTGTTCCTGCTGGGAAGTGCCATGAAGGTGACACACAGTGTGAGAGACAAGGCAGAGACCCAGCTCTCCCTCAGCTGGCTGGGCTGCTGTTTGCTCATCCTTCACAAGTTCTGCTGGCAGGTGGGTTTGAACTGGTTCAACAGTCCAGTGATGAGTAAAAAAGAAAATCGCTTCTTGGCAGGGGTGGGGCTGGATGATTTGATGGACTATTTGTTATCTGTCTCCCACTTTGATGATCCTGTAAGTAAGGAGCCATCCAGCCTTCTGAAACACTCCAGAGTTGTTGAACCCAGTCAGTGTGAACGGAAAGTGCTTTGCAGATTAATAAGTTGATGAATCTCTGTCCATATAGTCAAGCATATAACAAAAAATTACATTATGAACAACAACAAAAAAAAAGGGCTAAGGAAACCCATAGCTGCCGTGTGCCAAGGCACAAACAGGCAAAATTTTTCTTTATGCATTTTTGTTCCAAGACAGGAGGCAAACCTGTTCAGTTTGAGGTGAGTTCATTACCATGAGTGCAGCAAAAGTCTGAGGTGCAGCTGCTCACCATGACATAATTCATTGCTGCAAATGGTAATCTGACATCTCAAAAGGGATCTGAGTCCCCCTAAAATAAAAGTTGCTCTCTTCAAGCCAGAGTGGGATCACACCAGCTTGTAAACAATGGACTGTACATATAGGGAAGAAGGACAAAATTTAGAAGTGCTGACAAAAATCTCATCATAATCTAGAGCTTTAAAAAAGGGAATAAGAGCTAAGGAGTCCCCAGCCACAAAAGACGTGTCCGTGACTGATATACGGGATTATGCCTAGGGGGGCAAGAGGAATGTTTCTTTCTCCCTCAGAAGAAACCTGATTGCAGAAACAATCTTCAGCTCCTGAGAAGGTGCTTGTAGGAAACTACATCAGCTGCCCAGTGCTGTGTGATCATAGACCTGTCAGGTGTAGATAAAAGCTTTGTCAGTTGCCTCTGTCAGAGGCCACAAAAGGGGAGGAGGGCTATGTGTGCCAGCAGGCTCCATGCCAGACTACAAGTAATAAAAGAAGTTTTTGCAGGCCCTGCAGAGGGAATGTGTAGAGGATGTGGCTCTGATGCAGACCAGACCTTGCCTGTGCTCTTCCAGGAGTTTTGGGACACCTGCAAGACAAACCTTCTTGCTGGACTGTTACTCCAGACCATTCCTCTGGAAACTGGCTGGTGCACCTCAGGCTGGCTTTTAGCCCTGAGCCAGTGCCATAGAGTGGATGAATGGGACCAGCTCTGCTCTAAATGACAAACTGAGGAAGAGGCAAGAGTTTGTCTATGCTGCCTCTGAGCACATGAAGAGCCAGCTGTGGAGAAGGAAGCACTGGGAGGGGATGGTATGAGGGAGGGGGGAGCCATCTTCCAGATGTTCATATACCTGATCTTGTGGAAACACCAGCCAGCTCCAAGGAAGCAAACCCCAGAGTGGTCTTTTTACACAGCAGCTCTGAATGGATGATCCCAAAGAGACCTAGGCAGTTGGATACATCATTTTGTGGATCTGAGCCATGATATCTGAACTGAATGAAATTACACACTGAGGCCTGTGAGTTAAAAGAAAGAGAGAGGTCTCCCTGACTGTTTTGGGTAGCTTTCCACTCCAGCCTGCCCCTGTCTTGTCCTGGGGAGCCCCAGATTGGACACTGATGCAGTTTCTCAAGTCCTGCATGGTGAAGAAGGATTATATCCATAGCTACAGCTAATACTGAGTTTTCTGAGGAGTGGCTGGAGTCAGAAAACCCTGGCACCCACTGAACACAGAACTGTGGGTCTCCAAGATTCCTGTCTCTGCAGTGTGACATCTTGTCTTGACCCAAACATGGTCATCAGAAACTGTGTACAAAGAGGAAAGAGGGGGAAAACCCCACAAACAACATAAGCAGGAGGCTGTGGAGGTGAGGTGGTGATTCAGCGCTGTGAAGGATGCTGCAGAAACTCAGTGCCAGTGAAGTGTTTCCCATGGGAAGCTGGAAGGTGTGAGAGCCAAAGCACCTCTAATGCAGGACCAGCAGAGCTGCAGGGCTCAGAGTCCAGGGGAGAGGGAGGCAGTGGGGGATGTCAGAGAGAGCCAGGCTGCCAAGCACGGCCTCAGTGCAATATCAAAACCTTCAGAACAAGATTCCCCACAAGTACAAAAGAACAGGGCAAGTAATCTCCTATCACAGAAACATCTAAGATTTGAATTAACCTCCCTAGTCCTTAAATTTCATTGTTTCACATGGGGCTAGTGTGTCTCAGGTTAATTGTGTGGACCTCTGATAATTGGCCCAAATATAGCACAAGGAGATTTTCATGCTAAGCCAACATCAATAATGTGCATCAAAGGCTGCCTTGAATTCTCCCCTTTGGTTGCTCAGTCATCTTTGATCTAAGAAATGAAAAGAGTAAGGGATTTTGTTGTTATTTTTATTCCTTCTCCTCCATCACAGGATTGAGGTTACTGAAAATATAAACAGAGAAAAGGTGGCAAAACATTAAAAAATTGTAAAGACAAGTAAGGGTGATGGAGTGAAGTAAACAGAAAGAAATAGGCTTATAGAAAAGAAAAAAATACCGGCTGATAGGAGAAAGAGAATGCTGTTGACATGGCATATGACAGTGAATGGAATGGTGAAGAAAAGCCTGGGCAAGGTATTATGGATGAGAAAAAGGGATGAGCCCATGACTTCTGTAGGATATGAGAATGAGATCGTGTCTTTTTAAGCCACCCATGTGCTGGCCATCTGACCTCGCTGGGATCTGCTTCAGAAGCCACCAGGAGGCCACTGAGAACTGCAGCACAAATGCAGAAAGCTCTCGTGCAGTGGGAATAATAATTGTTTGGGAAACAGATGTTCCTATGTGACCTTTGTACCACTCGTAGAAAAAGCAAAGGGGATCCACACCGACCCCTCTGCACAGGAGGGAAGGAGCTGCTCCATGCACACTGAGCTTGAGGGAGTAAACCAAGGCTCTCAGGCGCTAAAGAAGGAATCCAAAAGAGCCAGAGAGAGCAACATGGAGAGAGAGGTGAGAAGCAGAAAAGAGAGGACACGTGGAATTTTGGGGATTTGGGTATTTAAAGTCTTTGTTCTAAGATTGCATTGGGAACTCAATTCTCCCAACAGTCCCAAGTGCTTCCTCTTGGCAGCTCCACAAAAAGAGCAACTTGCTTTCAGCAGCGCTGAGACTGAGTAGAGTTGAGTCCCAAGGCTACAAAATTCTGGCTCCAGGAAGGGTTGTTCACAGGCTTCCTATTCACACTTGAGCTTAAGGCCCATTAATTACAGAAGGACATATCCCCAGCGTGGAAATCTGGATGAACTCACAAATGCACGAGGACACTCAGACCTTAATCCCCCAGCCTGGCTTCACTCCCAATTTACAGCCCCAGGAAATCTATTTCCAAGAAAGTGTCTCCTCCTTATCCTGTGCTGTTATCCTCTCTCCTCCAGGCATTCTTGCATTCACCTCTACAGAGTGCAGGCTTGGAGAACAAAGCCCAGGAAAGGGTTTCAGACAACAAAAATTCAGGAGAGGTGGATTCATGACTGTGCAAAATGCAGCGTTTGCTCATGTTTGATGCTGAGCTGACTTCTTAAAGGGGATAAAAATTAGCTCCTGAAGAAATACTGTATTTCAATCCAGCTCCAAATGCACATAGTTCACTGGTCTTTCATTTTCCAGGCCGGCTCCTAAACTGGAAAATTTACCATATGTACAGCTCTAATGGTAAATAATTTGTGCTCTTGGTTATAAACATGATTTCAAAAAAATCAGGGGTAAATAAAAATCACAAACATTCAACAAAAAAAAACCCCAAAAAACCACCCCAACCCCCCCCCCCAAAAAATAAAAAAAAAACAAAAAGAAAAAGAAAAAAAAAGAGAGGGAGAAAGAGGAAATTAATTCCTCAATATGTTTGAGCTAGTTTGATAATAATGTCACCAAAAAATTTTGCTGTATTCAAATAAAACCTTACCAAACATTTCTTCTGCTCTGCATCTAAATGAAATACTGATCACAGATGCAACATTTCAAAAAGTTGTCAATGTGAATCATAAGCTAAAGAGATTCCATGTTTTTTATTGCAAATTAAAATTATAAAGCAAAAAGAGAAAATTATGTTAGGTGTGAAAATGTGTTTGTCTGGGCATCTGATGCGAGAGAGCATCAGGCAGCATCACCAAGGTAAACAGATGAAATATGAGGCCCCACATGCATCCCTGCCAGGAAAACAGCAGGTATGTTTGACATGCTAAAAATGTGCTTATGTTGACTTTTAATTGGAATCGCTAGAACAAATGTCCTTAGCAAACACGGCTTTGCCTCCCCACCTTTTGTTGCTGTGTTTTCGCAGCCTCCCCAGCAGGCTCCTGCATTGCAGACTGTACCTGAGCCTCGCCTGTGCTGCTGGCAGGGCCCTCACCAGACATCTGGAGATCACACTTATACACAAACCACTATCAATTCCCCTGCAAAGCCAGATAATGGGATGCACTTTCCCTTCTTCCGGTTACAGCCTTCCACGGGCCAAATCCTCCCTCCATTTACAGCTCAGAAAATCCCATCTACCCAGGGATGTTGTGCTGCATTTACACTAATGCTTCTGGAGGATAATTTTGGCCCTGAGTTATTTGTATACTCAAATATTAACCTAATGTAGAACATTTTCTGAGCTCGGTCCCTCTCTGCAGTGTGTATCAACTTACTGAAAGTGAGACCATCCTTCTTAGCTTCCTGTATTGCAGAGAGATGTTCAGGGCATGGGCAGGGAGTTTTCATTTTGCCAATTATGGCTGTGGTGGCAGTTGGATGAGATTGACTTGCACTTACATCCATTACTGCGTTGCAAGTTTTGTTTGGTGCAGAATATTTCATGTAATGGGTCCCCTCTGTAGCATTTGGCAATCAATCCTTCGTAATTTGAAGTTCCCTTTCCTCATTGAACAGCTCTCCTCCCAGTGGAGCTGGTTTGCATGTTGATTTGGAATAGAATGAAAACTCAGTGAACTACAAAAGCCTGTTGCAGAGATTTTTGGCGGTGTATGACCAATGCTCTCTTTATTCCCTGCCCATTATTTTCTTCAGCATCTGCTCAGCTGATTAGTTTTAATGAGCAGTAGCTCCACTGGTGCATGAGGGAATTCACAGCTCAGTAGGTAGGGGAAAAGAAAATGAGCACGGGAAAATGGCTGTGTGCAGGTAGCTGTCCCCAGAACAGTCACCTTTATATGCACATCAAACATGTGACAGGAGGAAACATCCTGCTTGTACACTGCAACCACTGAGAAACTCCTCTTTACTGGGTAGTGGTTGCCACTGGAAGAGGCTCTTTGAGATCCAAAACCACAGGGAGCTATTACAGATACACAGGGGAAAGCAAAGTTATATCTTGGAGCTGTCGTGTCTCCAGGTGTATGTAAACCACAACAGGTTATTTCCCTAAAAAATGCCATACCATGCTATGCATGATCAGAGGAGGAAGCCTCCACGCTTGGAGTTTGTATTTTTGCATTTTTCCGCTGGCTTCCCTGTTTGCCCTCGGTTTTTCCACAGGACCAGTTTTCCCCTCCTGCCCTGCGCCTGCTGAGCAGGGAGTGCAATGAACAGAAACCAAACCATGGCAGAGGGAGAATCAGCCCTACAAATACTGCTTCCTTCTTCAGCCCCAGTGTTTGCTCCAATTTCCATGCCTGGAACATGCAAAAACTTCCTGGGTGTTGGATTCCTGGTGGTGGCTGGAGAGCATGTCATATTTGTCATATTAGCAAGGTATATATAGTTGATAAAATAAAGGTGTATTTTATTATCCTGACCTGGCAGAAAGACCATTCTCCAAAGCACTCATTGTCAAGACTGTTGGAGGAGTAGGCTCCACCACTGGGATGCCTCTCTCTCTACTGCTGCCTGAAAAGATGCCAAGAGAAGGGATCCACCATGTGCATGGTCAGACTGCGCTGCACACAGCCCATATGGAGTCTATCTTTCGGCTTTAAAAAGAAGAAACAGCGAGGGTTGCTCAGAGATACAGATTTCCCTCCCCTTTCCAGAAGGAGCTCCGAACATAATGGTGCCAAAGTACACCGAGCAGAGAAGCCCTTTGGGGCCACCAGCACCCCTTTGCTCTGCCAACAGCCCCCTAGGCCTCTGAAACCATGAAGGTGACAAACACCTGGAAAAGTTTCTCAGCATCCCCCAAGGCCTGTGTGACTGAGCTGTCAACTGTGGCAGGGTCAGGCTGGGTTGGGTTGCTGACAGCTACCTCCCCTCTCTGCAGAATGCCACCACTGGGACTGCTGGCATGGCGTAGGTTGCAGCTCACCTCAAACTCTCACCCATTCATTTTGGTTAAACACTTCTTCACTTGAATATTTTCAGCAGAGGCTTTAACAGAGGCAGGCTTTGGGAGCAGAGTGGGCAAGTACCACTCTGCGGAGGTGGCCATCTGCTGCAATGGTGTGTGAGAGGTGGAGGGACAGGTTGGGATTCTCCTGCGCTCAGGGCAGCTGCTGCCAAGCCAAGAGCCACTCTGTGTCCCCAGCTGCCATTGTGCATTATGCTGGAAGTGCTCCTCTCAATTCCTAATATCTGGTCAGAGCAACAGAGCTGTGGTATCACACCCTGCAAGAGGGTAGCTCACAGAAATCCTCTTTGTTTCCTTTTATCCTCTTTCCTCATCAAACATACACTGTTTATTCAGGTTTCATTTCTCTAGCTGTCTTGAGTGCACATCTTTACTACAGACCACAGTGATGTCTTTTGTGTGCTAGAGATGCCACAGCTGCGTTAGGACGGAGCCCTAGGCTAACACACAGGGCTGGAGAAAGCCTTGGTTATCCTGGACTATGCTCATCCTTTGGCATGGTGCCTGGAAAACACTTGCACTGTACTACAGAACAATTTGGGCAGTTACCAATTCTGTAGGCAGTACAAACCAAAGCAACCTGTGCCTTCCTCCGTCATGGTTTCACCTTATTAGGAGTCCCCTCAGGTGAGGCTGAAGGAATTAAATCTCTGCTCTAAAGAGCTTCCAACTGAAGGAAAAGGATAAGGCAGAAATGTGCAAATGTTCTATTAACTAAAATATTTTATGGAACACTCTATGACCAGCCAAGCCTTGGTTTATTCTGACAAGCAGTAAGAGGACCTGGTGGTGCTTGGACTCCAGAAATTTTAGGAAGGATGGGCACCTCTCCCACTGAGCAATCTCATGAGACAGACATGCTGTTAGTTGTTCCCCTGCAGGGATTTTGAAGTAGTTGGTACTTTTCATTCTATCCAGAAATGGTATCAGAGGTAAAACTGAAGTTTCCTATCCATGAGAGCCTTAAACACATTTGTTAAGGAACAGAGTGCTCAGCAGCTGTTTAAGGCCAACCGCACTGAACACCTTTTGCCTGAAACTGGTTGTTTCCACTGGAGAAGTGCTAAGTCTCATTCTCTCTGAGTAGGGATCATTTCCTGTGCCTGTCCCACATCTTGGTGTTCATGGACATACATTCCTGACATCTTCCAAATGTTATCCTGGGTAAAACAATGATTTGTTCAGCCTCCTAAAAGTTTGCTGACATTACACAGAAACAGCAGCCTGGATGCTCCTTGCACACATTTTGCTCTGGTTTGTTCAATTGCTCTTTATTCAAAGTTTATGACAAACATTTTTGGGTTTACATGTTATTTGGGGAAGAAACCTAATTGCCATCAAGGTGTGTGTTACCTGCTGAACAACCTTTACAAGCCCATTTCAGCCAGAGATCTGTTCACACAAAAATCTATGTATGAGTGTGTATCATCTGCTAACCAGTTTCTCGGGTTCGTTTTCACAAAGACAATAGTCCTTGAGTTAACCAAAGTCTAATTCAGAGATCAGACTGCAGAAGTGTCAACTGTCCAAACATAAAGAAAAGTTGGGGTCCAACAGACCCCCCCTTCCTTGGTACTGTCCTTGCATTCATGTGCCCTCGGGCCAGGAGAAGGAGCTGGGCTTTGCAGTGGCTCCTGAAGCTCAGCAGCATGGGCCTGTGCGGGCCAGGAATGCAGAACTATGCATTAGAGCACAAACAAAACCGAGCTGCTAAATTAACACCAGGATGCAAATATCAGCATCCTGACATAGCAATACAGAGCAGGAAATGACCAGGGTTGTGGGGGATCTGCACAGAGCTGGGGCCCAGGACATGATTCCTTCCCAGGTGCTGCTGCAGCATGAGGTGAGACAATCCCGGGTTTGGGTCCCAGCTTCCCTCAGCATTCTGTGGTAGGATGTGGTCAGGAGATTTGATAGTTGTTCTCTCCACTCAGGAAGTGTTGGCTTGTTGAACCAAAATTTTGCTTGATAAAGCAGAGCTTTTCTTGAAAACCTGTGAAGAAGAGATGAAAATGAGAAGACAATAAACCCAGTGTCAGCCCTTCCACAAATTAGGTGTCCTGCCCAGTGGCGTATCCACAAGCTCTTTCGGTGTCCTTTTTACTGCCAGCATATGAGAGATTCCTTTTCCTGGGTAGAAAACAAAATAAAATTCTTAATCTCAGAAAGTGTGGCCGACTGTGAAAACCCTTTTCAATGCAGTTTCATTCGAATGTAAGAAATTTAGTTTCTCTCCATTACCCACAAATGTTGGATAATTTCATCCTAGTAAGGGATATGCCGAGGAGAGAAACTGGATGAAAAAAAAAACCAAAAAGGAAGAATATTTTTAGTCTTATTTGTCGATTAAATAACTACTTCTATCGTGCGTGCGAATTACAGACGTTGCAAAAATCCGGCGGAGAATAAAATGTGGTTCAACAGGAGTTGCTATTGGCTGCCACCTGCTCCTCACCCTTCAGCCAGCAAACAGCAGCAGCTGGGGGTGCAGGAGGAGCTGGTTCAGAGGGTCTCCGTTTTTCCTCATCCCGGGGCAAACCCGGCATTAAACCCACTGTGCCTTTCCCAGGGGACAGGAGCAAACATCCCGCGGGGCCTTCTGGCCGGCATCGCGGTGTTCCCGCTCACACGCTCCTTTCTCCTCCCGACAAAGGCAGTCTGGGCGCCGGGGCATCCCGGCGGGGTGTCATCCTCCGTGCCGCAGCCCTGCGGCCTCCCAGGCAGAGCTTCCCTGGCAGAGAGAGGAAACATGTGATGAGGCGTCCGTCTGCAAGCCCCGTGAAAGTGCCCCGGTCTCCAGCGGGTGTAATGAGGAATCCTCCGAGCCTGCTAAGAGCTGGTATTTTCTGGCTTGTCATGTGGCTCCATCACCACCCCCAGGCAAATCGCGCCCTGCACATCCCGCTCTCCTCCGCGCTGCCCTGCTGGGGAGCCGCGGAGCACGCACAGGCGCTGGGCGGGGGGACGAGGCTTCCAAAGGAAAGGGATGCTGAGGGCGGGCAGGCAGCCTTGCCACGAGGGAAGAAGCAAGTTCTCCATCACACGAAGTCATTTCCCAAATTGCAGAAACCACAACTCCCCGCTTTACGTCCAGAGCAGACGGGGATGCCGATCCGGCGCGGTGCCTGCCCAGGAGCACGTAAGGGTTCGCGTTGTGTTGCCTCTGAAACGCAATATCGAAGTATTAAACTTTAATAGCACTAAAGAGGCTGGGGCATGAAGCTCTTGATGAGCTCTCGTAATGGGCAAAGGGAAAAGCCTTTCAAGCCAGATTCATTTCTGCACCCTTGGAGAGCTGCTGAGACAGGTCAGGGTCGTCCTTCCTTCTGCCCTCTAGCGCCGGAGAGAAAAATTAAATGTAAGGAAGGGAGCCTGCAATTTCCTCCTTGAAATGCGCAGGATAAATAGAAGAGGAGGGAGAAAACGCTATTTTGTAACTGTATGCTTTGATACCGGTTTAGGTAGACCATGCCAGGAAAAGTGATGCCACAAGAGCCACTGTCAGCAGGGTTTACGGTGCCTTTTAGGAGCCAGAGGTGACACTGCAGAGAGCGAGCTGGGGACGGGACATGCTGGCATTGCTTCTGCTGTTAAACTGGGCCCAGGTGTGCCAAAGGCAGTGCAGACTCACAGGCGAGGCAGGAGCTCACGGCTTCGTGCCACAGGTTGGGACAGGTGTATGTCCACCAAAGACCTGTCGGCTCCAGTCTCGCTGCTTCCTTTAGATTAAAACCTGACAAAGCTTTGAGACAAAATGTTTACACTGGGGAAGTGCCTGCTGTTGAATACTTCGAGCTTCATTTAATTCACACTTGCTCTTAATCTCTGCCTCTGAGCACCACCTCGGGCTGAGTCAGACCTGTTACCCTGACAGCTCTCTCCCAAAAACGTGGTGAGAAAGGCAGCTGAGCTGGGAAGCACTCCCAGTGCCAGTGTTCACTTTTCTGTGCAGCTGTACTTCAGTTTTGCATTTTGCTCAACAAAGAGCAAGGGAAAAGCCACACTGCCATCATTTCAGCAGCTTCTGTAAAACAGGGCAGCTGTCACCTGAGTTTTAGCTGCCAGCAGTAGGGGAGAGCTGCAGGACACCTCAGGTACAAACAGGAATGAAAGATGATGTGAAAGGAAGATGAAGGACTCATCCAGCCTCAACAGGGCAGAGAGATGCAGCCCTAGGATGATGCTGAGATCATGGTAAGCCGGTGTGCAGGGCTGGGAATCAGCTGCCCCAAGTGACCAGGGGCAAGCCAGCCTAATGAGGACTAACAGGGCTGAGCAACTTGGTCACCAAATGGGCAAGAGGCCCACAGGAGGACAGGCAGAGCTCTCCAAGGCATGGAGCAGTGTCACGCTGGCCTCACCTCCCATCAGACTGCAATTTAGAAGGTCTGATGTCCTTCCTTGAGGCAACACACCTGGTGGGGGTTCCTGACCCTCCCTATGGGCTCATCCCTCCAAAAAGACATTGCCTTGGGCTCCCTTGGAGTTGCCATGGGCACCAACAACATCCTAAAAATGCTGTGTTACCCACAATTTTTTCTCCTCCTCTCCCTTTTCCTCCTCTGTACAGTCACAGAGGAAGCAATTAAGAAAAGCTATCAGAAGTAAGTCTTCCCTCCTGTCTTTGCTGCCTGACAAAACAAAGAGTTTTAAGCCACATCCTCCCTTTGAGAAAGCAAGTTGTGATTATGTACATTTTGCCTAACTACTCAATTTCAATTTCAAAATGCTTATTCTCGTTTCTGATCTATTTCTCTTGTGCCTCCAAATCAGGATGTTCCAAAACTTTGACATGAATTTTTCAGTGTGTTACCCTTTTGGCTCCAAGAACTGCAAGGTGATGAGCTGTTCAGTGTCACACACAAAGAAAAACTGGTCTGAATTTCTGCTTTTCTCAGTCTGATTATCTGTTCAGTTGGCTCCTCATATCTACTAGCAGGATTCCTGCTCCTACAGGGCACAAGCAGTGCAAGGAGCCAGGAAACTTCTTCAGGAAAGCCACTGCTGTTTTAGGGTATCCTGTCAAGAACAGGATCCAGGGGGATCTGCAGATGAGGGGGTGCAGGAGAGGACAGCAGTGCAGCTTCAGGTAAGACACAAGGAGTGGGATATGATGTTGCTGCTGCAGAAGAGATAACAGGACAAACCCCACACCTTAATCGGGCTCTGCTGTGGTCTTTCTTCCAAAATCAAAATCAGGGCTTCTGGAGGACATTTGTCTTCCTTCATTTTTCTTCTGCTCCCTACTCTTCTCAGGGACTTAAAATCTGACATAGACTCTGTAGGAAGAAACTATGGAAAATGAAAACTTATGGCAGCTGCTGCTGCAGGCTGGTAGAGGAGGGCATTTCAGGGAAGTTACAGCCCCCACAAAGGGTGCTCTAAGCACAGTGCATGCCCACTGCTCCCTTTTCCAGCTAGTTGTGGGAAGCTCCAGCCTTCTTTTACAGTTTCAGGTTGTGAAAATCGTCATAATTCCACAGTTAAATCCCTGAACTCACTTGAAAACACAGCAAAAACAAGATACAGGGGGTGTTCTCTGAAGGTAGTGACACAGGTAAAAAAACTTTCAGAGGACACAGAAAAGGCATCTTGTACAGGCAAGCTTGGATGGAAAAGTTGAGGGAGAACACCTCTGAGGTTCATTTTTTGCCTATTAGAGGTTAAAACTTAGCTTCACTTCAGTCACTCCTGTGATGCAGTGACACCATGTGTGCTTATCCTGTATCAATAAACAGGGTAGGACCACAGAAAATGAGCTTTCCAACATAATTTCCTCCTCTTTATGGAAACAGTTCTCAGTGTGGTTGGACAACTCTCAGGTCCCATAAAGAGCAATACAGGCACACACACACACACACACACACGTGTGGGCCCCTTACAGCTGCACAAGAACATTTCAGATGTGGTCCAGGCTGCTGCTTTCAACGGGAACAGTCCCAGGAGCATGCTGGAGGATGCTGAAGGATAAGACAGTGTTCTGTTCCCTCCCTATGAGATGGAGTTCCAGCTCCACCTGTGCTGTGCCAGGTTCACAGGCAGGACAGTTGCCAGCACTGACCCCAGCCCTGCTCTGCCAGTTCCCATCCATCACTAATCTGCCTGGCCTAAGGGGTGCTACAGCAGCCTCAGACTGATGCCCTTCTCCTCACTAAGCTGCTATATTCTAATGCCATCTCAACCTGAAATGATGCTAGAATCTCTGACCTGCTACCAGTTAAAGCCTTTTTTATTTAAGAAACAATCCAAGCCTCCTCTGGTTAATGTCTTAGAGCAGCTCAGGAGAGCAGTGTTGGAAGCCACAAGTTTTGCCTTCACGTCACACAGGCAATTAAAAGAGAGAAGCTCCCCTCTCCCTCATCTACCACTCAATCTCTCTCAGTCCAGAGATGATGTGCCACTTTATTGTGCATAAGTGAAGATGAGGCATCCATCTCTCCTGACACTGCTCAGTAAGGGGAGGACCCAGGGGCTTCATGGAGAGGAAGACAGCACCAGAAACAGCTTGCTGCAAACTGTGCATGGCTGTGCCTCAGGTCACATAGCCAGCAGGAGCTGGGGGAGGGATGAAGGAGCAGCACCACACAATCACACATTGGCTGGAAAGATCAGGGACCTCTTGAGATCATCCACTCCAACCCCCTGTACAAGTAGGATAAGTCAGAGCAGATTCTCATTGCTGTGTATTATCAGGTTTGAGTATGTGCAAGGATGGAGTCTCCACAACCTCTGGGGAACCTGATCCAGTGCTTGACCTTCTTCACCATAAACCAGCTTTTTCTTTTGTTTAATGTACTTTTCTGTGCTTTGGTTTGAGTCCATTGCCTTTCATCCATTTTTCTGGACACCCTGAGGAGATCCTGGCCTGCTCTGTCTTCTCTCATTACTCCCCTCAGGACACATTTTACACACAGAGAAGATCCCTCTGCAGTTTCTCTTCTCCAAACTGAACTGTCCCAGTTCAGGCCTGGAGAAATGATGCAGCAGGAATGATGTAGGTGATGGATAAAGAGCCATTGACAACTCCATGGGCAGGGTGAGGAGGACCTCATCAAAAGCAGGTCCCACTAAGCAGTGCTGGTGTCTCACTGGTGGCACAAACATCACAGCCCAAACACAGCCTCTTCTCAGCCCAGCCCAGTCTGCTCCAGTGGATTCCCATAGGCACCAGGGCTGGAGTGTGCTGGGCAGGTGATGCACTGAGCCCATGCTTGAAATGCAAGGAAAGGAAGGGAGATGATGGTGGGTGTGCTTTTCTTACAGCAATGGCACTTGTGGGGTTTTTTACAGCAACAAGGTCCTCCAGAGTTCTATTTCATGTTTTGTTCTCTTTCACTTCTCATGTTTGTGTTTGCAGTAACCATCCTACAGTTGCTATGTGTAAATATGTCACCTGTCAAAGTGTTGCTTCTCCAGACAAGCCTTCCTGTCCCAAGCTGAGTGTGCCAGCTATGCCCAAGCCCCATGTCATGCCCTCTGCTGCTTCCCTCATGGTGAGGTGTTTGAGTGCACTGCCAGTCTGAGCTGCACCACGGGACCAGGCTGCCCCTGCCGTGTTTGCTCACAGCATGAGTTGTGAGTACTGCAGGGTCCTGACGTGACCCATGGAGACAGATCCCCTTTTCAAGTGCTCCCACCACCCCTGGTACCATCCTTGGTTCAGGCCCTGCCTGTGACATCCTCCCACCTGAGCCAGCTCAGCTGCCTGCCTGCCCCTGCTCTGCAGCAGCTGATGTTCTCTTCATCCAGCACAGTTCTGCCCACCTTTGCCAGGTGTGTTGAACTGAACCCACTCTGCTGTTCTCGTTGCTGCTGGTGTAGATTTGGGATGAGGCCAGATCTCTGCTCCCCAGCTTGGCACCCAGAGGAGCTGCTTGCTGCGGGTGCACTGGTCCCTGAAATTCCGGCAGTGGGGCCTGATGACTGCTCCATGGCTCCTCTGTGCTCTCTGCCATGCAAATCCATCCTGCAGCCTGGTGCCTGGGGACTCGGAGGCTTCAGAGGCAGCACAGTGCATCAGCTGCTGCAGAGCAGCCGTGACAGACACGCCAGGGAGAGGAACAGCCGAGAGGAGCCAAGCACAGCCAGAGACTCCCCATGTGAGACGTGTTTATTTTTAGAGTGTCGTAGCACTGAGGATATGGAATGAGCAGCTTCCTTCTCGTCACTCTGACGCCATCACCCGCCACCCACGCACCCACTAAGTGGGTTATCACAGCCCATCAGGCTCCCAGGGAGAGGAAAAGAACACAGAAAGGTCACTTCTCTCCTCCCCCCAATAAACAGCAGGATACTTACAGTGTTGTCGTATTTATTAATGGACTTGGATTTAAAGTGCTGAAGGTGTCTTGGGCAAGACATCGCCTCTCCTGCCGTGGAGACCCCAAGAGCATCTATAAATCACCAGCCTCACAAATTCGTGGGAAAACCAGATCTACAGCACTTACAGAGGGCTTTCCTCTGTCTCAGCTGATAAGCCACTCCCTGTATCCTTGATTCTTCCCTGGCTTGTCAGTATCCTTTCTTCTCAGTTAGACATCACTGGAATCCCAGATCCCAACCCTCTTCTCAGATGCCTTCTCTGTCACTCTGATTTTCTCACCTGACAAGCCGAAATTCGCACTTCTCTGAGATGTTTGTGTCCTTTGTGCCACAGTGTTTACAGGGATTCCCAAGGGATGCTGTTATCCTCATCTAACACAGGGAAGCAGGGCAAACTCCCCATTCCCCACACCAGTGCGAGAAGAACAATGTGCTCAAGGTGGAAAATACCATCCCAGCCCTTTGCACCTCAGGGTTGCACTTCTCCCTCCTTTCCTCTTTTTCCTCCAGTTAGAGTCAAGTTACTGATCCACAGTCCCCAGTCCTCCCCAGTCACCATCCTGTGTGTCCTTCCAGCACAGAGCTCCTCACTGGGAAGTTTCAGCCCATGCTGCTGCACATTTTCCTTCCTCCAACTTGCTTTTTAAATTTTCTGGCACCAACAAGGTGCCGGCTGAAGTGGTGCCTCTCTCCTCTTCATCTGCCTCACCATCTGCCTGAGAGAGCGTGGGGCAGGGGGTTTCTGCAGAGATTTGGAGACTGAAGGCCGGAAAGAACCAGCATGATCTATATCTGTGGCATAGTTAATGCCTCAGACAACCAGGCAGCAGTTCCCACAGCAAGTCCTCCATCACTCTGTGCTCTATCCCTAACCAGTGCAGACCCAGCCTTCCTGCCCTTTTTTTTCTTTTTTTTTCTTTTTTTTTTCTTTTTCTTTTTTTTTTTCTTTTGAGTGACACTAATTAAAGTATTTTTTTGTACTAGGAAAATATATAACTACACAGGGAGAGAGTGGCTAAGGTTTGGAAATCTTAATGACCAGATTTGGGAAGACTGCAGTCCTGTGAGAGCAGCAGTTATTCAGGCACAAGTACACACAAACAGCATTTTAAGCTTGCACAGTTTAATTAGAAAATAATTCTATCCCATAAAATATGTTGACATTCCTAAATATTTTGTTTCAGTGAATATTGACACCTGTCTCCTCAGGGAGCACTAAAATACCCAGGTCCCGTGCTGTGCTGAAACTCACCCCTGGCATAAACCCAAAGCTGTGTGATGGGACCCTCCCACTTGTGCCAGCCCAAACGCTGCTGGGAGAAGCTGTAACAGCACCAGGGCAGCAGGAACAGACTCCACCTGGCCGTCCAGCCCCTGACTCAGGTTACCCCAAGGATACTCCATCCTGGGTAGCTGTGCCTCCCTAAGCACAGATCCGGCTTTCTCCCTGCCACCAAAAAGCTGTCATTTCACCGAACCTGCAAGCATTGCCACCACTCCTCATCCGCAGGTGACTGAAGAACCTAAAAAACCTTAACCTAGATGGAAGCCTGCCATGTTCTATTCCCCCCAGCCAGGGGGTACACAACAACAGAGGGGTATTTGCCCAATCCTAGCTCTGTGTGGTGTCCTACAAGTCTCCATTTTAATTCCACTTTCCAGGAACGCTGCCAAATGCAGGGAGGACTGAAGCCTCCTCTTCGCAGAACCATAACCAGTAGATTCTTATTTGGCACTATCGAAAACCTTGCTCTGCCTGGCTCAACACAGATCTCCCAGTGAGTGTTCTCAAAAACCTAATTATAGCCCTGATCACCAACAATAACATTAGCCTGGAGAGTTCTGGGAATTCCCTCCTTGGTGTAAGAAAATATCCAAAGCTGCAGCCCAGCAGCACAGGTCTAACCTTGACCCCAGGGCCCGAGGTGAGGTTTGAGGGGGTTGATTTAATCTGCCTGTTATCTCCCTGCATAAAGGGCAAGAGAAGCTAATGGATGCAAACTCATTAAGAATCTGCATGGAAGTATTTATTTTCTTTGTTTTTGTTAAAACAATCAAGGAATTGGTGCTTTGTTTTTGAAACATCACTAAAGCTTTCCCAGCACAGGTTAAGTCTCTAGTAGAAGACAGTGTGATACATGGTGTTCATTTAGGTATCTGCACACCAGAACATGCTGCAGGCACCTCTGTGAGACAAAAAGGCAATTTGTGGAGTGTTTCACGAACAGCTCCAGCATCTCCCTGTGTAGAACCAGCATCATGTGGGTGGCTCACTTGGGCCTCCCAGGCACAGGAACACCAAGAAGCAACATGCAGAGTTCTCCACTGAGAGCTGGTGGGAGAAGGCTGGTGTGCCAGGCTGCTGGGAAAATTTCTGTCCAAGAATATCTGTGAAATTGGACTATCTCTTAGGTACGGTAAAATATAAAGAGGATCCGACCAATCTTTTTCTGCAGATTTCTTGCTTAGTAAAAACCACATTACACATGGTCAAAGAGAATTGACACGGATAATTCAGTATTTAATGCCACATTTTAGTAATTTTAAGAACCAATATACTCTAAATAGCGCAGCAATCTGCTATCTATGTCAAGTCCTTTTCCAGCGATGGATTTAAGTACAAGCAGAGTGAGTGAGAGACACTTAGTTGATTTAGCAACACTGGTGGCTAATTCTTTTGAAAGACACTCCTCTAAAGGGATGCTGCTTTCTCTCCAGACCTCTGGGCTGAGACTCACAGTCACCAGAAGGCAATGTGGACTAATCAACCACACTGTGCTCTTTGACTCTGTCAAAGAGGAGTTCATCACTAGTTAGAGATTTGTACAGGCCAGCAGGGCAGTGGTGTTATCAGCATCATGGGGGGATGGCTCCTACGACTGGAGTGTTTGAGTGGAAGGATAGAGGCTCTTTAGGAAGGAGAGGTAGGGCAGATGAGGAGTCGATGTCAATGTTAGAGTGCCTGGAGCTTTGCCTGGGGGTGGAGGAGAGTCAGGGTTAAAGGGAGGGAAGAGACAGGTGTCATTATAGAGGAGGTTTGTTGGCTACAGGCTGCTCCACCAGGAAGACCAAGCTGATGAGGCCCTCTACAGACAGACAGGAGCAGCCTCACAAGCCCTGCTCCTCCTGGGGGTCTTCAACCACCCCAGTACTTGCTGGAGGGACAACACAGCAGGGCACAAGCAATCCAGGAGGTTCCTGAAGGTGCACAAGTCCATTGGACCTGATGAGCTGCATCTGCGGGACTTGAGGGAGCTGTTGGATCAAGTGGTTGAGCCACTCTCCATCATACTGGAGAAGTCATGGCAGTCCATGGCTGAGCAGAAAAGGGGAAATATAACCCCATTTTTAAAAAGGAAAAGAAGGAAGACTGAGAAAGTCAGTCTCACCTCAGCACCTGGCAAGATCATGGAGCAGGTTCTTCTGGAAATTGTGCTACAGCACATGGGAAATAATAAGGTGTCTGGTAAGTCAATAGGGCTTCACTAAGCGCAGATTGTGCCTGAAAAATGTGACTGTCTTCTAAGATGGAGTGAGTGGATATCCACCACAGCTTTGGTGGGTAATGGAAGAGCAACTGCCCTCATCTACTTGGGATTATGCTGAGCATTTGACACTGTCCCACACGACATCCTGTGTGAAGACAGGCTGAGAGCTGAGGCTGTTCAGCCTGGAGAAGAGAAGGCTCCAGGGAGATCTTAGAACACCTTCCAGTATCTAAAAGGGATCTACAGGAAACATGGGGAGAGACTCTTTATCGGGGAGGGACTCTTTATCATGGAGTATAGTGATAGGATAAGGGTAACAGTCTTAAACTGGAAGAGGGTAGATCTAGGTTAGTCATTAGGAAGGGCAATGTGAGGGTTAGGAGTTACTGGAACACACATTTCTGTGAAGGTAATGAGTTACTGGAACAGGTTGCCTGGAGAAGCTGCGGCTGCTCCATCCCTGAAGTGTTCAAAGTCAGGCTAGATGGGGCTTTGGGCAGCCTGGGCTGGTAAAAAGTGTTCCTGCCCATGGCAGGGGTTTGGAACAAGATGATCTTTAAGGTTCCTCCCAACCCCAGTCCATTCCATGATTCTGTGATTGAGGTAGCTCAGCCCTCTTTCGTCCAGTCCCAGACCAGGGCTGGGAGAACAGAACAGCAGATGCATCCAGATGACTTGCTTCAAACAGAGCAGCTGAGCCACGTCCAGTTATCTAAGTTCAGATAAACTGAGCCATCAGATGACAACTAAGACGAATAAGTTTAGAATAGTGTGCTGGTTTTGGCTGGGATAGAAGTTATTTTCTTTACAGTTGCTGTGTTTTGGATTTGTGCTGAACACTGGCTTGATAACATAGAGACGTTTTTGTTATTGCTGAGCAGGGCTCACACTGAGCCAAGGTCTTCCCTGCTTTCTGTATACCCACAGTGGCCAGGAGGCTGGGGGTGCCTGTGAGGAAACACAGCCAGGACAGGTGACCCAACTGACCAAAGGGATATTCCAGACCGTGTGACATCATGGGCAGCATATAAAATGTGGGAAGAAGGAGTGGAGGGAGGGAAGTTTGGAGTGATGGGGTTTGTGTCTTCCCCAGTGAGTGTTATGTGTGATGGAGCCCTGCCCTCCTGGGAATGACTGAACACCGGCCCACCATGGGAAGAACTGAATCAATTCCTTGTTTTGCTTTGCTTGTGTGTGCAGCTTTTGCTTTCCCTATTAAACTGTCCTTATCCCAACCCAGGAGTTTTCCAGCCTTTACCCTCCTGAATCTCTCCCTGATCCTGCCAGTGTGGGGGTGAACAAGTGGCTGTGTGGGGCTGGGTTGATCACTGGGGTTAAACCACAACAAATGGCTGCCCTGCATTTGTCAATGGTTTAATGCACTGGAATGGTATTTATAAGATAGGGATAATTTGCTAGTCTTTGAAAGAGAACACTTTGGGAAAGCAACTGCTCCATCTAGCAAAGTATTCTTGGATGCAGTCAAAAAGGCATTCAGAGCACTAGTTTACTACAATACAGCTTTGGCCAAGAGTCACTCTTCAGGATGCAGAGACGTGGTCTTTGGTTTTCTAACTCACACAGCTGAAATAAGTGCCAAAACACTGACAACATCATAGATCATGTTGTACAAGTTCTCTGCTGCTTCTCTTTGACCAGATTAAATAGCAGCTGCAATGCAAACCAAAACTACAGTGTTATTTTTTATAAACTGGATTGTAGGATTCCAACAGGGAATGATCTTCTTACTTGAAAGCCAGCAAAGCATCACACTTGAGCCAGCACTGTCTGGGAGAGACACTCCAAACAAAAACACCACACTGGTGCCAGCAGGGCTGGGCTGGTGGGGCCAGGGCAACAAGCCAGGCTGTGCAGCCTTCCTCCATTGCTGGCCATGGCCCTGCTGGCACATAAGGCTGTACAGAGCACCAAACCCCTCCCCACCCTCCTAATTCTGAGGAACTGTAGCTTTATTCAGCATTTCCCCGACTGTCCCTTCCTTTGCCCCTGCTCATTCCTAGTTCAGACTCCCTCCCCATGCCCCAGAGGAGCAGGGAGAAGAGCCAGGATGGTTGGCTGAAGTAGGACAAGGGAAGAGGCTGGGAAAAGGGTAATAAGGTCAGAACAACACTGGACTAGACTGCTTGGGAAGGTAGTTTCCATTGTGGAAACAAAATGAATGCAACAAATAATCTGCCTGGCATTAAGGGAATAAAAGGAAGTCAACAGATTAATTTTCTGAAGGTTTTCTAGAACTTTATTCCTTATTATACTGGGCAATCCATACTTTCAAAAATTTACTGTCTCATAATAGCAGCCACTTGGTACTAGAAAAAACCCCAATCAACAAGTACTTATCAACCCAGAGGAGCAGTGATGAGGGTTATAAGCAGCCTCTTTGTCTCACTTCAGACTTGGTCAAGCATTACACCACCTCTTAGGAGAAGCAGAGTTCTGAAATTTTTCAAGTCTCTTGTTATGCAAAGGCAAAAGACAACTAGAATAATTCTCCTTTGTGTGGAAAAGTTCTGGAAGGCAGACTACAGCTCGATTATTGGCTCCAGTTTTGGGCCAATAAAACCAGCAAATTGGAGGCAGTCCAGAGGAGATCACCAAGGTGGGGTTGGAGCACTCGCCCTGGCAGAGATGCTGAGGGAGCTGGTGCTGGTCAGCACTGAGGTGGGATTATTTTGGAGAATCTTACCTGCAGCCCCCTCCATACATATGGGGAGCCATCTAGGAAACAGTGGGGATCTGTACAGCAGGGCAGAGGGAGAACAAGGGGGAAGAGGCACAAGGGTTTAAGGAGAAAGTCCTTCCCCAAAAGGGCAGTCAAACATCAGAGCAGATTGCCCAGAGAGGTTGTACAGTTTCCATCCTTAGAGGCTTTCAAAGCCCAAATGGATAATGCCCTAAGAAACCAGCTCTGATCCTCCTTTGGCCAAGATATTGAACCAAAGACCTCAGAATCACAGAATATTCTGAGTTGGAGGGGACCCACAAGTCCAACTCTCAGTGAAAGGCCCACGGGGAGATTGAACCCACTTCTTCGGCCTTATTAGCACCACATACCTCATGAGATCTCTTCAGATCAGAACTCCTCTATGTTCCTACAGTTTGTGCTGCATGGGAAAACATTTAATAGCAAATAGAAAACCATTCTATGAGTTGCAGCCACTTTCCAACAAAGACTGTCATAAAAAACATGTATGCATGTTTTTATTAATAAAGAATTGCATCACTTGGCCACTTGCACATATGAAAGATCCAGCCTTTGAGCTACAGGTGTCTTTATGAGCTACAGGTGTCTTTTCAAGCTACAGGTGTCTGTGCAGGTGTCCATACAAGCTGTGTAAATGTGTGTCCTCATAATTCAGCAGAGCTGAAGAGCTACTCAAGCAGATCCAAGACACAGAACCAAAATTCAGCTGATCAAGATACAGATGAACAGCTCTCCAGGCTCCCTTGGCTATTGATCCAGTCTCCATGGACCAAGAAGACAATTCAATTTATGTACATCTGTAAGCTGAGTCCCAGCCACTGCCTAGTGGTCTGTAACTTAATTTCTGTGTATTATATACACATCCCTTGCTCTTTTACGTTGTATTAGCAGACCACAGCCTAACATGACCCCCCATTTAAGTGCTTACAAGTCCAATCTAGTGTCATTTGCTTGGGAGTTTTTACCATGCTGAGCTCAGTCTGTCTTGGCAGCTGTGGGCAAGGGATGGGAAGACAACTCTAAGAAGCAGAGAGGACCAACATTTTACACAACTTGGGGGATGGAGAAGTGTCTTGTGGTTATGGTGCCCAAGCCTCCATGGAGCATAAGAAGCCCCTACAGTCACCTGGCTCAACCTGCTGTTCTCTTCCTGGTGCACAGGAATTTTTAAACCACCAATTCTCAGAGAAATGGATTCAGAAAACCTTTAGATGTCCCCAGAAATGCTGCCAAACACCTGAAGGTGGCCGTGGATCAGGGGAGGCTGATTCTGGTGACAATAAGCATCTCCACAAACGGAGACATCCTCTCTAGGCAACCCACAGCAGTGTTGAATTATCCTTAGAAAAACCAAAGGGGTTTCTTCTGCCCAAACAGAATTCCCTGTTCCAGTTCATGTGAACTGTCTCTTGTCCTATCACTGAGCACCACAGGGAAGAATATGTCTCCAGCATCTTTTCTCCCCCACTCAGGTATTTGTACACACAGACAGGATCTCCCTGAGCTGTCTCTTCTCCAGAACGAACAGTCCCAGCTCTGACATGCTCCTTGTTTGACAGATGCTCCAAATTCCTTCTTCATCTTCTCAGCTCTTCACTGCACTCACTCCAATGTGTCCATGACTTTTTTTGGACAGGGGAGCCCAATGCTGGACCCAGCAGCCCAGGTGTGGCCTCACCAGTGCTGAGCTGAGGACAAGGATCACTGCCCCATGACCTGCTGGCAATGCTCTGAGAGCTGCCCAGGATGCCACTGGCCTCCTGTACTCCAAGAGCACATTGCTGTCTCATGTCAAACTTATAACCCACCCAGTGCCCTCAGGTCCTTTTCTACAAAGCTGTTTTTCCAGCTGTTTTCCACACCCCGGATGGTGCATGCAGTTGTCCCTGCAGCAGGAGGTGCAGGGTTTGACACTTTTCTTTGTTGGACTTTTTAAGATTTCTGTTGGTGCCTATTTCTCCAGTTGGTGTGGAGGTCACCAACTCTACAACATCCAACAAAACCAATCTTTGATAAACCATGGCCAGAAATATGGTAGACAATCAGCAACTCACCCTCTTACAGTTAAATAGCAACCCTCAACAGAAATTACAACTTGAAGTTACAGGAAAAGGCGATTGTACACCTGATTTCAGGCAATTCTACCTAATTTGGTGCAAAGTAGTGACTTTTCACACCAAATCAATGCTAATGTCTGCTGCATGCTGGGCTGTCAGAACCACTGAGACAGCAGCACTTGCTGAGGCTGAACAGTGAAGTCTGAGGTGTGCTGCCTTGCATGAGGCGTGTGGCTAAGTCCAGCTCTGCTGTACTTCCTTGCCTTCCTACTCCAGAACCATCTGTGGTACCTACATCTCCTTTTCTGTGTCTAGTCAGAACTAAAAAAGAGTTCCACAGAGCATATATCGCCTTTTTTATTATTATTTTTTAACTTTCAAGTTCAGTGTACATTAAACCTGGCACATAACTTCCATTGTGTCCAAGCCAGTGTGGCTGCCTTTGGATTTCCTAGGCTGGGATGAAAGCATGGATCAGCACTAAGGATGGCAGCCAGCATGGCTGAGTTTCTGTCTCCATGGGAATCACTAGTTCAAATGAACAGTAAAATACAAAGGTTTATCTGAAACAGACTTTGCTACCAAGGAGGCATTTGTTTGGCAGTTCAAGCAGTAAAATCCCCTGAGAAAATCACTCTAGCAAATCTGTCACTTCAGTGTCCACTGTCTGAATCAACAAGTCTCTCCAACACTTATCTGCCACAGCCTCAAGGCAGGAATCCTCCCTCAGCACCAGCACGAGTCATCCCAGAGGAGATGGACACAATGCCAGTATACAGGAGGGACACAGACTCCAGCAAACACAGAAATGAAGAAAGTATCACACAAACACCAAAAACCCAGCAACAACAGTAAATATTAAAAGACAGAGCATACTTTCTTGAATTTATTGTATACATTATAGTTTTGAACACATACCTAGATAATCCTCCTCTGAGTACCAAACTTGCTTTACTGAGTGGGACAAAGCATAAAATTTCAGCAAACTGAAATGGTTCAAAATATTGAGTCTACTGTATTTTTGGAAACAGGTGCAATTCTTAGGAGCAGGGAGCTGCCAACTACCACAGGCGATACAGCTCCCAAGAATAGAAAGCACTGAATGATTACAGAGGAAAAGGAGAACGTAACAAGAGAGGGAAAACGACTATGAATTTTACACATCCCATTTCTAAAGGAGAACAAGATCCTTGAGTAAGAGATTGAGTAGGTCAGGCCAAACACAGCACCATGGATCCCAAGAAGTTCCATTTAGGAAAAAGGCCTTCTCCCCCACAAAGCCTATTTAACGGCCCACCTCTGTTCCCATCACAAAGTGCATCCTGCTGCCCCCCCTGCAGGAGAGGCACCAGCTGTCTCCCACTCCAAACAGGGCTTGCTTGTGGGGGCTGTGAGCTACTGCCCTGCAGAGCCGGCTCCATTCCATGCTGACGCCCTAAACCTGAGCTAAGTACATTGGAGTCAGAGACAAAAGAGCAAAAGTGACATAGATTTCTTGTGTGAGTCACAACTATGAACTGTGGGCTCCTTGGAGGTGACAGGCTGGACCTGCTGAATCTCACTCACTCTTCTACCTGGGCTGACATCACAAGCTGCACCGAGAGCGTGCACGTGACTTTGTTCTGGAAGACAATGGACACATTTCATTGTGCATCAGTAATTCTGCCCATGTAGATTTCTTAGATCCGTCCAGCTTTGGCATGTTTTACAACTCTAAATTCTTTCATTTCACCCTCCCTCAGAGCACCCTTAACCATGGCAGATTTACTGCTCTGCAGACGCCGTCTGCATCCAGCAAATGGGATGTGAAGCCATCAGGCCGCAGGATGGCTTCTGCACCCTACGTGCGTAACACAAGCACACAGAGCGATTTGCTCGTCAAACTGATGGGAATCTAGAGAAATTAGGGAGTGATTTTATCTTTTGACTCCCTTCCCCAGCACACACCCACTCCTTTTGCCCTCCACTTCGCAAAACAGTGAACTGCTCCCAAACCAGTTGTCGACAAGATGCACAAAGACCTTTAATAGTCTATCATAAGAGAGATTTAAGATTTAGCAGCACATTTACAGCTTGTACATAACCAAAAACACTAGAGTAGAAATTGGACCCTTTCTCCTCTCCATTGTGAGAAAAGGGCTCAAAACTGACCAAGCTTGATGACTGGAGCCACATTCACTGGAGGGAGCAAAGCAACATTTAAGCCAAGATTTCTGCCATCCATTTCTTGTAAGCCAATTGTACCAACACTCAAGTTTACTTTGGCTGATTGCACCTGGCAGATGCTCCTGCCAGGACCATCACCGTGCCACCCTTCTCTGGGCATCAACTCTACTCCTGTTCCTTCCTCCACTGTACTGCTGGTACAAGAAAAGCTGCTGACCTATTCCAAGCCCTCCTTTTGCCTGGGTACTTTTCAGAGCAGCCAGTGTGCAGGCGTGTGGGAGCACACAGGCAGGATTGGATGAGGCCACCCAGCCCTTTTGCAGCCTTTCTGCGCTGATTTGGCACAACAGCTCAGGAACGGTATTACATGTGCCATTTCCATAGGAGTTAAATTTCTACCTGATCAATTTATGTTGGGCATTGAAATATATGCCAAGATGTATATCTATGATGAGTGGAGGCTGCAGTAACCGAGCTACCATAACCAGATGGCACCAGGCCGTTACAGAGCTTATTCTCTCAAAAGCAGAGATGAAGTGAGTAACGTTGCTTTCATCTATACACCACCAAAATATGAAATTCAATCACTTTCCCGACTTAAATGGTTGCAGTCATAAAAGCTCAGCTATACCAATACAGGAGGTTTTAACATAAAGATTTGTTTAGCAAAAGCGTATTAGAAAACTTAAAACTTCAAGAAATCTTATTTTCTAAAGAACCCTTAGGATGAAAATGTAATGAAGCGGTTTCTGTAACAAAAAGTAACCTTTGGATGCTCAAATTGCACATAATTTTCTACATTCGCTTTTTCTCATCATGCCCAAGATGACACAAAACCATGTGTTTAGCATGAACATTGCTGCAGCCAACACTGAACATGACTTTTTATTGAGGAAAATCAGCACAAAGAGAATACTGCCCAGTTTTTTTATGCAAATAGATCCCCGATTTCCGTCAGAGCTGGGGTGGTCCTACAGAGCCAGATTAGAATTATGGCAACATTGCTGACAAATTTCCATGCATTTTCACACATTAATGGGCAGGAAACTTTGTCCCAAGGGCAGAACTGAGTACTCCATGCTCAAATGAAAACTGGTTGCCTTCAACTGCTTGTGGCCCAGGTCATCACCAACTCCCAATGGTTAAGTGAATGTTCCAGCCTGGAGATGCTCACAGTGCCCAGTGTAGGCTGGTATTCCTGTGCTGGCCTGCTTTGCTGAGCAGAGAGAAGTGAGGAAATAGGAGCAGTAACAGTCGAACCTATCCAGGAGCTTACAGAACCATCAGCCTGAGGAATAATACTGCAATACTTCCCAAGATGCATCTAAACCACAGCAATTGTTAATATTCCATGCTTACATCCATTGTTATAATTCGCCAGATACAGCTGCATAAGAGAAAACCGTCAACAAAACAACAACAACAAAAAAGGGGGTGGTGAGGTGGTGTTTGAATTATTTCCAAAATATTCTTTTATATAGGCAGAGGATATCCCAGAAGCTCTTCTCTCCTAGATGCAAGACCTTCTTTGAGAAGAACTTCTAAAACCAGCTAAAGCCAAAAAAAATTCCCAGGACATCTCCAGATTCAAGCGCCATGCAACCAAAGCACCAACCCAAACATTAAAATCCATATTTTGGATGAAGCCAATACCTCATCTAATAAATTGATGAAACCAGTAATGAATAGAACCTTCAGTAAACAACATATCAGCTTTTGTGTTTGCTTTTAAAAAGTTAACCAGTCATAGTTACCTAATAGAGAAAGACACTGCAGCCTACAGGGATATATCACAGGGGTTCCTGCTGCTGATACAGAGCCTTAGGTGATGGTTACAAGAGCTGTGTTGAACAGGAGAGCAAAAGTGGGTTCTTTTCCCAAAATTAGAAATATACAATTTCCAAAACTGGGAGCAAAAGACAAAAGGTAATGAAAAATACTGCTGGAGAAATGTTTAATTAAAAAAATCAGGAATTCAACAGTGCCTAAATCTTTATTTTTCATAACCTACATATTTTTTTTCAAATTAGACAGTTTTACATTTTATGACACAAAAGGAAACTTAAATTACTGATAGTTTACATGTAAGCTTGATTCCAGTCTTAATGGAAGAAGAACAAAAACAAAAACCCTCAAAAAGGCTCCCACATTACACTTCTATTTCATGAATTGGCAGCTGTTAGGTCTCCTTAGAAATCTTGGATTGTCTGCTGCTATTAGTGTAATAGGTTACAAAGCACAAAACCCCTACCTGTAGCTGAAGGAGATACAGAGATAGGTGTGCACCATTACAGCCAGCTGTTGCTCCCGATACACTGCACCATGCTCCAACAAGGGCCTTTCCATGCCAATGGCTCAAGGCTTTGAAGGATAACGCAACATCATCAAAAATTTGCCACTGCTCATGCAATTCTAAGTGACAGTGTCACAGGGTGGGGACTGATCTGAAATTACATTCACTTTTGAAAGCAACCTTTTTTTTATAAATTCCTGGAAGAATCTCAGATCCCATTTTGACTTGTTTTCAAAATGAAAAGCATTACCACACAGTTCTAACAGGGTAAAATGCCAATTTTAATTACTGTATCCCTGAACCTTGAGCTTAGCTACTGCTTTTGGGAGGTTTTTCATTTTAAAAGCCATGTTTTAATCCCTCTCTGTATCGTAGCAACAGTCTGCATGCAACTTCACAACTCTACTCCGAAAACTCCATTTTGTCACTGACTGTGGGGGGGAAATAAATCTCAAAGTAAAATACAGTAAGGAGAAGTTGTATTGTATATTACACAGCGATTTGGCGTGTCACTTTAAAAAAAAAAAAAAAAAAAGCTATAAAACCACATCAGAGGAAGGTTTAAACTTCAGATGCAACAGACTGTTGCTGGGTAAGCAGTAATTACAGTGTATTGACCTATCACAAATGGCAGCAGAGTACATTAGAACAGCACAACACATCCCACTGGTCTCAACAGATCCCCTCAGGTACCGGCTGAGCACCAGGACGAGCCGCTCACAGCCGCTGGAAGGGACCACTTGCCACTGTTTGCAGCTGGTAAAGCCTTTCACTTGCAGCAGACAAACAAAATGAATCATACAGCTGGCCTAAACCATACACAAATCTAGCTACCGCTTTCACTGCCGCTGGGGAAAGGAGAAGGGGATAAAAAAAAATCCAATGACAGAAGTAGTTGAGCAGTTTTGGTGATGGTGTTGGGGTTCTATCTCCTTCCACAGCATTCACAAAGTGCGCTTTTTAAACAAGAAAAATCAACAGACTCCACGTGCCCTATTTTGACCAATTCTGCAGCATACAACAGGCTGGATTTACAATGCCAACTAGTTACCAATTGATGCTTGTAATAGGAAATTTATCAGGAGTCAACTTCTATAGTTACTTTACAGTTCTATGAACCATGCATTGATACTCTTGAAAGCAGAAAAGTAAGCTTCAAGTGTATATTTTTTGCAGCAGTCAAGTTTTTCCCCAATTAGACTTGATTTTTATTAATGACTTAAAAATTACAATTTGACTGCTGAAATTCATTATTTACATTGCAGAACATTTTTGAATTGGTTAAATTGTTTGGTTCTAAAGGGACTTCAGGAAAACACTTGAGGGCTTTCAAATAAGACCTTCGTTCCATTTCCCTTTTGCAGTGAAGAGGCAGAGTCAGTTCAACACACCAGAATAAAATAAGAAAAAGAAAAAACAACAAATTAAAGTAATATTCAAACCACAACATTTAGTTTATCTACATCCAGCTCAACAGCAACATTTATAATATCAATAATTTTTATCAGATTTTTTTTCTTTAGGGTACCTTTTTATATGTTCTGATTATTTACAACTGTACAAGCAAAGCACACACTTCCAAGTGCACATATTTAATACAGTATTGACTATTTGCATTTACAGGTTTTTCAACAATCTGAAAAAGATCAACTGTTTAAGATCTTTAATGTATATTACAAAAACTGCTGCTAGTTCCTGTACTACAGTATGTTTACCCAGTAAGACCAGTGACAATAGATACATACTGTAACTGAGTAATTCTGTATGCCATTCATGCTAACCCTCCACGGGGTCAGACCTCATTAACTCTAAACTGTCTTGTACAAAAGTTAAGGCAAAGTCATTTTCAAGTTTAAATAAAATTCAAGTCTTTAAATATTGGATGGAAATAATTCTTTAAAAAAATCAGTTGTTTAAATAAACATTTTTGTGGAATAAACTGTACTGTCATAGTCAGCAGGAATGAGTTTTGTCTGAACTTCCTGCAGTTTAAACACTTAAAGAAAAGCTTCAGGCATTTTAAAACAAAAATAATTTATATTCAACTTTATTAGAAACTTGCTAATTTAGTGCATCCTTGTCCTTCAGAAAGCGCATCACTTCTAAAGTAAATAAGTGTGAGAAACCTCATCCCAGAGGTAAATACCAGGGATCTCTTCCTCCACCACACAAAACAAACACCATTATCTCACGTCTTGAAAAATTTAAATCCATATGCCAATGCTTGTAGTTACAGGAAGATGTCAACACAAGGCTGACTAAGATATGAACTCTTTCAAAGAGCACTTGGGGCAGAGTTTTAAAAAAAAGTCTACACAGAGCACAGGGGTAACCAGAATATACAGCGCTGACTCAGTTAACTCCCTTACAAGCACAGGGAAGCTAAGGTTATCACAAGAAGGCTACTCTGCTTTCTCCTGATAACATCCACTAACAGGCTTCACCACCATAGAAGCTCACAGACTTGATTCTTTCTATTCACAATGTGCTTTGTATTTGCAAATTATAACATCAGTTTTATTCTGGAGTGAGAAGATGGTTACTTGCTTGCAGTAAGTCAAAAAAGGAAATATTTCAGAAAGACTGCTATGGTGCCCTGTAGAATTTTTCTGTGCAAAACATCAAAAAAAGATTAAGTTTTTAAAAATGCTAGAAACAGCTACTCATTTAACCTAAAAGTGCAAGTTCATTTGCTGACACTTAGTACAGCAGCCCAATAAAAAAAAAAATCTTTAAGGTCACATACTAATTTGTAAAATATATCTACTTTCTTGCACTCTACACACTAGCTGCCGTTATCAGTCTTTTGGACACTTTAGATATGTACTTGCAGACCAGTTTATTAAAAATATTGCAGCAGCATGTTTCTGCTTAACAGTTTAGAAAAAACTCACTATACAGAGCTTGCACTCACACAGCCACAGAGAGGCTTAATAAAAAGTTGATTTTTTTAAAGACAAATATTTTACACCTTGAAAAAAAAAAATCACACTAAGCTTCACCTCCAATTAAGCACCAATCTAAATGTAAGGTTTAGAACAACTATCCAGAAATACCCAGAAAAATAGAATGTTTGTTCAAGAGGGGGAAAAGTATTTCACAGAAAAATAACTTGCAGGCATTGTTACATGCCTTGTATCACTGCAAGCTCCTAACCAGCAACTCATTCTCAGGTATCTTAGTGGGAACATGGGTTTAATTTGTGGGAAACAGACCTCTTCTCAAAACCCTCCCAGGTGTTATTTTCACTGAGGAGATTTCGGAGGGGTACTCTGTTCTTTATTTAAGCGTTTGCCAACGGCTGGAGGGGACGATCTGCGTCCTGACTGTCTCCTCTGGTCTTTGGGTTGTCCAGGATGTGACTTTGCAGGAGGAGGTTCTCTGTTTTTCTCTATTGTTTCTGTGGGCTTTCTTTCTTCTTTCCCACATGCTACAGTGTTTGGCTTCTGTTCTTTCTGGGGTTGCAATGTAGGAGGATCCTTAGTTGTTCTCTGGCAAATTTCCGCATAACTAGGTTTTCGCAGTTCCTGGGAAATCAGAAACAAACAGGACAGAGTTAAACAAAGCATCCTGAGGAAAAAAAAAATACTGTTATGAACAAAAAAGGGTGAAGTCCTTGTCCCAAAAGACTGCTGCACTTAAATATGCAGATGAGGGCTTGAGTGAGAAGTTTACAGAAGCTGTATAGACAATAAAGCTGAAGAAAAGATTAAAACAGTATGCCAGAAAAACAGCGTACTGGCATAGGGCAAAATACTTCCCTTTCAAACTGTAAACCAGCTGAAACACAATGAATACTCTGGTTTCAATATCGACATATGTGTTAATACTTCTACCTCAAAGATAATACCAAGAAAAGGATTCAGATAAGGAGATCTCTTTTGCACTATTAATTGCATAATTCTATCATGCAAGTAATCATGAAGCACAGTAAGCAAATTTAAAGCTGCTGGACAAATTCTAGGATGTTGGGCTCACATGATTAGGCAACACTGGGTAGCAATATTCTGTTAAATGCAAACTGGATCATTAACAAAAAGTGAAGTAATAAGGTCACTTACTATGGCAGCCCCATTGACTTGTACCGATTTACACGCAGTACTCAGTGTGGAAGAAGAAAGTCTTTCTGTACTCTGTGTCTCTCTCTGCTGTTTATCCACAACTTTGGAGTCCCTGTAAGCATCCAGCAGGAAGCAAGGCTCATCAAAAGTGAAACTTCAGGATAGATGAATGGTTTAATAATAGGTCTAAAAAGTTTCAGTATGATTGCAAATAGTTACAGCTGTAATTTGCCTAGCTCATGATGACATTCAAAAATGCTATCAAAAATAGAAAAAATATATTCCTGTGCAATGTGACACTACCTGTAATTTGTCATGTTCTAATAGCATTTAGTTACTCAGCTATTTGATTTGCAGGTACCAAAAACTTTTTTTATGGTATGGACATCAGTACTGCCCACTGGGTCATGGGTTTACTCTCTGTGTTTCAAAGCTATCTAAATACAAGACAGGAAGGTATTCATTGAACTACTTCTACTCACAGAAACTAAATCACGACACTAAATTTTCTTCTGCTAAATGACTGTTATGATTGAATCGCTATTATGATATTGTTCGGAAATTAAGCTTTATTGCCTTTGCTACAAGTACAACAAAGTATTACTTCTTTCATTGATTAAGATTTTAATAGCTATTTACATTGTTCTGCCTGATGAAAGAAAATGCAAATGTGATCCAGAGCAGAATAATTATACCCATGTAATTAAGTGCTTACTCAGTAGGCTGGGGTGGCGAAGGAGACCTTTCAAAGGTCCTGGGCAATGTAGAAGAAACTGGTAACGGCTCTCGAGGAATTCCTGATGGAATAGTGTTTGTACTTGCATCCACATTAATGTTCTGAAGGAGGAAAAAAGGCACAGAAGAACAATCAAAATATCCAATTAATATGGTCTGCCTGAAAATTAGCACAACCAGGAAAGAGTTCATAGTTTAGTTTATACTGGTAAATTGACTATAGAAAAATACAGGAGGTGGCAATATGTGATTGCGATGAATATGTTATTTTTCCTTTTCATTTATTTAGAAACACAGACAAATAATACAAAAGAAGTTATAAGCTTCAGGTCCCTTTGGGACATATCTGAATGACAAAAATCACTTCAAATCATTAAGGTTTAGAGAAGACCTTTAATCAATCATCACCTTGTCAACTAAACCATGGCACAAAGTGCCACATCTGGTCATTTCCTGAACACTTGCTAGGGTAGTGACTCCATCACTTCTCTGGGCACCGTGTTCCAACACTTAACTTGCCTTTCAGTAAAAAAAAAAAAATCCTGACTTTCAACCTAAACCTCCCCTGGCACAGCTTAAGGCCATTTTCTCTTGTTCTATCACTGATTGCCTGGGAAAAGAGACCAACCCCCACCTGGCTACAGCCTCTGTGCAGGCAGTTGTAGGCAGTGATAAGCCCTCCCCTCAGTCTCCTTTTCTCCAGGTTACACAACCCCAGCTCCCTCAGCTGCTCCTCACCAGACCGGTGCTCCAGACCCTTTACCAGCTCTGTTGCCCTTCTCTGGACATTCTCCAACATCTCAATGTTTTTCTTGTAGTGAGTGGCCCAGAACTGGACACAGGATTTGAGGTGTGGCCTCACCAGTGCCCAGTACAGAGGGACAATCACTGCCCCGGTCCTGCTGGGCCACACTATTGCTTATCCAAGCCAGGATGTCATTGGCCCTCTGGGCCACCTGGGCACACCTGGCTCATGTTCAGCTGGGACCTCCCCAGGTCCTTTCCTGCACGGCCACTTCCCAGCCACTCTGTCCCCAGCCTGTAGCACTGCCTGGGGTTGTTGTGACCCAGATGCAGGACCTGGCACTTGGCTTTATTGAACCACACACAATTGGCCTTGGCTCATCAACGCAGCCTGTCCAGAACCCTCCGCAGACCTTACCCTTTCCACTCTCCAGCACATCAACACTCCTGCCCAACTTAGTGCTGTCTGTGAGCTTACTGAGGGTGCCCTTGACCCCCGTGTCCAGACAACCAGTGAGGTTATTAAACCAGACTAGCCCCAATACCGAACCCAGGGGAATACCACTAGTGACTGGACTTCTTTCCACCTGGAAATTTTGTACCTGCTGGTGACAAAGTAGGCTTTGCACCTGTTCACATAACCACAGGCAGCCTATGAAGACAGAAGTCTCCTAGTGCTGTGCACTAAGAACTGTTTTCTTCAAAGCTCTAATTCTGCATCATCCCAATATAATGATTTGCTACTAAGCAAAAGGCTTTTTCTATAGCGCTCAAAAGATTCTTCTAGTGCCAAGTGGTACTGTGCTTCTAGATAAATGCCAAATAGGTTCAAGATGAATGTATTAATTTAAGTTGTCACAAAATAAGAAAAGACAACTTCATATCCTGAAAAACATATATCTCACATTTATAACCATTTTCTTTGTTTTAAAGGGTGCTATGTTCTTTGTATTGCTTCTGACCTGTCTTCATCCTAAAAAACTCTAAACCCTGAGGAGATTCTGGTATGCAGAAGGAGCAATGGGAGAACATAAGCTCAGAAGAAACAAGATAACCCTCCTTTTCCCCCAGTCAAGCCACCATTCAAAAGGGCATAAACCCTAAACTCCTATGGTCACTCTTATAAAGGAAAATGGTATTTGATGGCATTGTTTTAAAATCAGGCAGTATAGACCACTGCAGAAGATCTAAGCCTAGACTGATTCAAAGTAAAAGACTGCAAAAGGTGGATGTTTAGAAATAACAGAACAATTTTTGTAGTTTTATCCATTGTAACCGTGTGTGCAAAGGCTTGAAATTGCAAGCTGCTGAGCATTCTGTCCCAAGTGCATCAGAACTTACATGGTTAAGTGTGAATAGCTTCAAGACAAGCAGACATGCAAGAGCTTTTCCTTGCCCAAACACTCAGCCCTTGATCTGACAGTGCTGCACTTTTAGTTACAAAACGTGGGATGATTATTACCTACCATTCCCCAGAGCTACATCTAGAAGAGCATTAGTAAGGAAAGAGTTTAAATATATGATGCTTGGATAACAACAGCTGGAAATTATAGACGTTTAGTCCCCTCAGCCTCCATACATTGGACTTGCCCATCTATATAAAACAAGGGAAGCACTGTGTAACTCTACTTCAGTGCTTTGTACCACATCAAGTGACATGAAAAAACATTGCGATCAAGGTGAAAAGCAGCCCGTATACATTGGCAAGACTGATGTTAGCTCAAACAGCTTTGAGCAGAACACAATCACTCTTTGGAACCAGCTGCTGTTATCTTACTCTTTATTTAAATGCCAGCAAGGAAAGGTAGCATAATCCCTTTCTTCCACACAATGGTACAGAATAACTCCTGCATGCTGGAAAACGAAACTGGTAAATCAAAGAATGTTTTTTATTGTGACAGTGCACTGCAGGTATCATAAAGCCTCAGTGCCTGACTGATATGAAGACTGCCTCTACAGAAGAGGAGTCTAAGTTCTTTGCCATAAGTACAGTGAAAAACAAGTACCAGATCTGTAATGGGGGAACAAAGGGTTTTCAGCTGCAGCATTAAAAGCAAGTGCTGGAATTGTATTTAAAACCAGAAATACAATAGTCAAAAGCCACTTCGTAAGTAACAGAGGTAAAATACTTCAAAATTAATAGATCTTAGCCAAGAATAACCTACAATCTGTAGTACTGGCTGACAGTAAGTAAACACTGCTCTTACCGTGGCTCTGAACTGTACATTCCCCCTAAATGCAATCCTGGAATGTAGTTGCCCCTCCTACCCCTTGCAGGAGACTGAGTAGATGGCTTGCCTGTACAGTCACTGCCTTAGGTGCAGGCTGCCCTGCTGCCTCCTCCTTTCTTTACCAACAAACACCCTCTACCCACCTCTGATACACAGACACCAAAGAAGACTTTCTAAACCCAGCCTATAGCAGGAGAAGATGCAAGAGACTGCGGTGGTTCACCACACATCGCTTTGCACTGCTAATCCAGGGCTTAACTTCTTAAATTGTGGTACAGCTAGAAAAACACAAGCTAAATTTGAGCTAACAAAAAAAGCCAATACAGACTTTCATAGCCCAGAACGCTCCACAGTGCAGAGGGTTATGTGAGTCTTGCTGGAGGAGAACATACTGTCACTCACAGATGGCATGGCAGAGACAGTTCTAAGAATGAAATCTATGAAAAGCTACTTTACATTAATTTCAGCTGCATCTCTACTACATCTATACTGCAGTGGTTGCCAAATTATTCTGGTGTATTTTTATATTTCTGAGCAATATGACGAGACAACACCGGGATCTAGATGGTTTTGGTAGCAGTTCTAGTTCCAGCTATGACGCCTAGTGTACTGAGATTATGTAGGCAGCTTCTTTACTTTAGTGCTTAGAAGTTTGTCTCAGTCACTTTAAAGTGCTTTATATACAACTCAGAAGTCTTACTTTCAAGCAGGAGTGAAAATGTATCACATACTCTTCACCTGAGTCTATCAAAATGCCTGAGGCAGTTATGAACAACAAAGAGCATATTTTCTAATCTCTGCTATTAACATCTACTTAAATTACACTGGTGCCCATATTCCACACCATTTCAAAGAGATTACGCAACCAATTCTAAAATATAAAGTGAAGAAGGCAGCAACACATCATTTGAGAGCTGTTTTTTGAGAATATTTGTTGCAACCCATGTAAACCCACAAGTTTTTCCACAACTTTATACCAAGTTTTTTGATAGAAACCACCAAATCAGAAAACAAGAGGTATGCAATTCTTTGTTTTCCCAACAGAAATGAGCACCCACTACTCACTCTTTCTTTTGACGTTCCTATTACCACACTGGACAGTCTGTTTTCAAACAGATCTTCAGTCTTTAAATTGCCAGCAGCGCCGGGTAATGGAGGAAAGCTAGATAAACCCAATTCAAAGCTGGGAGATGGAGGTTTTGGGGGTGGTGGAGACTGTGTTTGGCCTCTCTGGAATAGAAATAGCATGTTGGGGTTACTGCACTACATGACAGAAAAGATTTGCAATTCTAAACTGTATTTTGCACTTTATTAGTATCAGCAAACCCCTGGAGAAGGCTCCCCCATCTCATCTCCCAAAAAACCCACAGAGTACGGAGGAACAGATGCTTTCATTTTCCAGTGCTGCCCTTAAAATATTTAATTATTATATAAATGCCACAGTATACGTATAAGCTTTAGGGATACTAGCATAGTAAGAAGTTTTCTCACTGACTCTTCCTGAGGACAGACACACTGACACAGAAAGGAAAACACATCGGTTTTTGTATCATGATATGATGAAAATACAATGCCCATTTATGTACAGTTAGTAACATCCTAAATAAAAAGACAGGAGTCAACAAGAATCTTATTTTTAGATATATGAAGAAAGGGCAAGACAGCGTGCCTTGTAAGTAGCACAGACAATAACAATATATATCTAATGAATATTAATCTATATTGTCACTGTGTAAAAATAGAAAGGTAATGTCAAAACTATTTTTGAAACAGACTAAGAAGAAAACCAATCTCTCAAGCAAAAAAACCCACCTGTGTGCTAAACACAACTATTCTGCACTACAGAGACCAGTTTAGAGTTAAAAGTACCATGGTTTAAGATCACTTGTGAGAACCGCTGGTAAGTTATTTGTAAGTTTTATTTACACAGGAAAAAAAACTCCTTTGTAATATGCTGTAACTGAAGTTACCAATTAACTTCACCTACATCATGTAAACAAAATTTTTTTTCAAAGAATTGTTTCTTGACTGTGCTGAGGCCTGTGCTAAGATGATCTCTGCTGCAAAACACCAAATGCAAAGCAATCTTTGACACAGTTCCTATTTTGAAAAGGAAAATATCAGTATATAGTCAAGATAGTATGAATGTGAGAACAATGCTTCTGAACAAAAACAACTGACACAAGACTACCTTTGAGGTCTTTTCACAAACTATATGTAATGTCCACAGAATTGTGTGTCAGGAGGGAAGTAGGGAAAGAAAAAATACAGAGGCAAGAACAGCAACACCCAGCACTACCACTGACTCAGCATCACCCCCTGGAAGAATGCTACAGCAATGGAGACTGCAAATCTCCAAAACTGAAGTCAGATGACCTGTCAAAGGTCAGGGAGAAAGACTACACTTATCCAGCTCAAACTCCAAGAGGAACAACTCAAATTTTTAGAAGTCATTGTTCAAATTGCAGCACTTGCTCTTCTAAAAGGGGACTGAAGTTCTGCAATAGCTAATGTTTTTATGCTACATTTTAAGTTACACAGCTGAGTCCTAAAACCTTCAAAATATTAAGAGTGGCATTAACATCTTAAATTAGCAGGATGAGAGAGGACTTCAATGAATTTTAAGTTAACTGCATAAAATTTACCAAGCTGACTTCTAGTAGGTTCAGTACTTTGCTTACGTCTATAGCCTCAATCTGATCAGAAAGTTTCATGCTCTTTTTCATGCAAACGTGCATACAACTCTATAACTTTTCTTTTAAAAGGAAAAAGCTTCTAAAGAAGGCACTACTCCATTCAAATATACTGGTTTTAGTGGTGTCCTGTGTACACTATCTAGTTGCTACAGCATTATACAAGGAATAGGATATTGGATTAAATTATTTCCACAGTCTAAAGGGGGGAGATTTTAATCTTTTGCTTCCAAGCATGCTTCCTTGTAGTCGTGGGTGTGCAGCAGCTCTCACCTCTGTTCGAGGTGCAGCACTGGACACTATAGACTAAATATTCTTGGCCCAGAAGAAACTTGAAGAAACCTGGCTGCCCAGGCTGTAATTACAACCTGGTGCTGACAGAAGGGAACCATGGGTCTCCAAAGAAGTCACATCCACCAGTTTTTACATTCAAAGTTCAAATAATCTTTGCAGTCAGATCTGTCAGAAGTGCTACTCTGCTCAGGGAGGCGTCCAAGGTGATCCTTTCACTCCAGTCACTCATACCTAACCTGTACCACTTCCTTGTTCTTTGAAATACAGAAAAAAAAGTTAACAGGAAAACTCCACTCTAAAAATTCAAGCAGCTTTTTAAGGGCCAAAGGAAGAAGTACTGGAAATCCTACATGCAATGTGGTCTCACTGCCTCTGGGAAGTTTGATGAGAACTAAAAGCAATCAAAAGGAAGGAATCACTTGCTAAACTTTCCTGCTCCTTTATCTAAGTTCACTCAGGCCACTCAACAGCAGGAGCCACAAACACATAAATGCAGGGATTCTGGACCTTTAGGAAAGTGTTATGGCTCCTGCAGTAGTGGTACTTTACAATTGTAACAAGAATAATGAAACAACCTGGTTCAACTTCATGGATATGCCACGTGTGGCGAAAATGAACTGCAAAGAAATGACTGGTTTTATCACATCACACCTTAAATCCTATAAAAACATGTTTTTTCTCTTCAACACTTAGTGCAGCCTTTTCAAGTACCAAGTCTACTTTGGTATTAACCTTGAATTTCAGTTTCCCAAAACCACAGTATTTTAATAGTGTTAGTATACCCTTACCAAATGGCACTTGGAAGAGACATTTAAGAAAATGAACTGACCACTTCATAACAAAAATTTCTGCCACACGTTATGCCACAAGATGTTCTTCACTGACACCATGATTGATAATGAAGTATCAAGTGTTTTGAACAGCTTCAGCCATTTAGCTATTCCTGAATGTTAACACTGGCATGTTGACAAAAACTGAGATGGAATTTTTTTGCTACTGTAAGAGTAGTTTTAACTTTTCCCTGACTTTCTACATTAATGGAAAATCTCTGACAACCAAATTCAGTAAACTCAAGTGACTAATGAGCTGTTGTCTTTAATCAACTGTGATGCACAACTGCTCCTACCGTAACTTATGTCACCCGCTACTCCACGTAATATCCACATCATTGCCTTATTACCCTAGTTTTATTAGAGACAAATAAGATCATGAAAACTCACTGTAAACTTGTCCTCCCTTTTCTTCCGGTAGCCGTATGAGTTTTTCCTAAGGGAAAGAATACAAATATGAGAACCTTGACTATAATTGGGTGGAAAGTGGTTAATGAAAACAGAAGAAATTAATTGCAAATGCTATTTCATCCATCTTCATTCTACACAGGTTATTAAGAAATGTTTTAGGGAAGAATTCCTAGCAAGCTATTGTTAAAATACAGGTATAGGTCTTATGCAAGTCAGTGTAAGAATATACTGGTTACAAGTAATTCCTGTGTTAAACGCATCTCAGTAGAGATTACATATAAGGACTAGACAAAACATTACAGTATCTAAATAAGGGGGTCAGAAATTTTTGTATACCAATGTAACTTCTCAAATGCAGATAACTATTTTCAATCCAGGTAAGGCTCCTTCAAAACATTTTCAGCACTATGCTCCCAGCCCTGCTTCAGGTAAAGCCCCTCCAAGCAGCATTGTAAAATTTGCAGTGCATTCTCATTCAGTTTTAATGTATTTTCTAAGTTTGTTTGATTTTTATTATTCTAAATGTCTTCAATGGTGAAACATCAAAATATAATTTAAGTACGGACTATTCCTGCACACTTCTGTAGTCTATGGTTTGAGCAATCATATTTCCTGAATTCTTAATCATACTTTCATCCATTAGTTATAACACAATTTGGTAAATTAGATTTAGAAAAGTATTACAACCCTTGCACAAAATATCCATTTAATTTTGCAATGATACAAGTCTAAAATAAGATCATCTGCAAAACACTTGAGTTATCTTCCAATTCAGTAAGTCACTCAAAATGTGCTTTACTTGGAGTCATAAATACAGCCACTATCAAAGCCCCATAATACTTTTAGAAGCACTCATTAGAACTGTATTTATAAATATGCCAGTTTTCAGCTCCCCAGGTCGCTGGTTGTGGTTTTTGTTTGGTTGCTTTTAAAACAACATAACAATAGTTTCCTTAGTTGCCTGTAGCCATTTCTCATCCCTCCACAGCAATCCATCATCTTTGCTGTTGTGTATGTCCAATTCAGTTAAAATTCTGATCCTTCAGCTGCAAAAGTTAAGCATGAGCACTGCTAATACACATTCAAGTGTAAAATCTACAATGCTGAACAATGGAATTGGGCAGAACTTCAATAAAGTCAAATAATATACAAAAACTTTCTTGCACCAGATGAAGAAAGGATGGAGGATTAGATCTTACAGATCTAAGTTGTTCATCAGTTACCAATAATGATTTTCATCTGGTAGGAAAGTATGCAAGTCCGCTTTGCCTTTGTTCTGTATTTAACACTTTCTGTGAAGCCCTTAGCAAGATTTTAGGTTTGAGGAGAGAGTCTGAGTTTAAAGCAGCACTGAGAACAGTCACAATACCACACCTCCACTAAACAGAGTCGTTCAGAAGCAGCAGTACTCGGCTGTTTGGAAGACAACTACGGAGCACACTCACCTTCCTCTCCCTAAGCCAGGGGACGAGTCAAGGCTGGTCTGTTCCATCCGTCCAGTCCCCACTTCCCTCTTGGTGTAACTGGTGGTAGCGCTCTGCACCCGTGTCCTGCTTTGTCCCGGCTGCCGCGTCTGTGGGCTCCTGACGCCATTGATTAAACGATCAGCAGAAAAGTTGAATATTGTAGGACTGTCTAGAAGCCCAGGTCCCCTTTCTGCACTGGGTATTGTATGTCGTATATGTGACTTGCTAGGATTCCTATAAATTCAAAAGTCATTTCAACATACGCACACTATCAGAGATCTTCTGAGGCCTAAGCCTATTCACAGAATTCAGAAGAAGCAAGATCTTCAGTCCTTTATCACTTATTTCATTTATAAGAATGATCAACATTCATTATAACAGGTCATGTGAATTATCAAAATTAACCTTTTCCCTGTCTGTTTTCAACTAGACCTTTGCTATATGAATAACCCTGCTGATGACATGTCCTCTTTCAGAATATTTCAGCTGAATACCCTAAATCACAGAACAAACAAGTTCTCAGCCTTCAGACTGCCCATTTACATTTTGATACACTACATCCGTTAACATCAGGAGCACCATCCGCCCTTTGGCCTCACCTTTGGCACCAGCTTCAGTTTCACAAGTATTCTCAAGCTAGCTGGTGTTACTAAAATAAGCAGATGAAAACCCCATGTGCCAGATAATACAACAGTATTGTTAAAAGATAAATGAACTTGCCTGTTCCTGGGAGGATATTGTCTGAGTGTTGTCAGTGGAGAAGCAGCAGGCTTGAAGGTTGGAGATGTGAACCCATTGATAAATCCAGTATTTGGAAATGGTGTTACCTAAAAAAACGTATTGCATGCTCATCATTATACACAAACTGAGTATTACTTTTCTTAACCCCATATTTTATGGTATTCTGTGCAGGACAGTACTCAAAAGATTGTCTCAAACAGCAACTGAGCATCTGTCTGGTGCATTGTAGCTAACTTACAAAATTTCTGAAAAACACCTCAAGCTTCTGCTTTTCTGAGAAGTCAGGCACTACACATATGCAACCCATGACAGTTCAAGAGGACTGAAAAACATCAAGCCAAAATTCTTGGCTTTAAGTCGAACAGCTCTCCTCCTATTTCACATCATACTACAGACAACTTGGGAGTACCGAGATATTTCCTTTGTCAGAGCCTCTAATCTACATGGCCTGAAATTGTTTCTCTTATTATTGTATGTGAATTCCTCCCTAAAAAAACCCCAACAACTTATTTTTAGTTCCTCATTCTACTTCCATGTGAAATCTAAATAAAGCCTAGAGAATAAGTGGATATCAAGTGGAATTCTGATGCTTTTCAGATCTTACCACCTTATTCTACATGTGAAACACTGTCTTCTTGTCTAAAGAAACAACATTAGCAAAACATTTTCTGAGGTGGGTGCATATCAATGTCTTGTAGTAGCAAGATGCCTCAAAACCTGAAGCATGTTCAAAGTAATTTCTCCAATCTCACTAGCAGACTTTTGTCTTTTTTATTTAAATGTTTAAGTGAGCCTCATTTAAGAAATGTTACTGCTAGCACCAGCAAATGCTTGCTTGTCTTCTCCCCCAGAAAACAGCTACAATGCAGAACAACAAGACTATTCCTACATTCTATTTAACAGTGAGAAACAGCTGGGATTAAGACCATTTGCTATAAAGGTACATTTAAATTTGAGAAAGGTTTCTTGTGCAAGATAAATCACTAATCAATGGAAAAGAAAATTTAACCCCAAAGCTATCATATAAAACTACTGTAGCCTAACCTAGCATGCACGACGGCAAATGCTACCTCAGGCTTCACAAAAAAGCCATTAAAAACGGCCTGCAACAAAGCTCCTCAAGGAACAAAGTTTCATCAAAATAATACTTTGAAGTGCTTTCTGGTTTAAGAGTTACAACATGAATGCTGCAGAATTCCATCAAAGGTACTAAGCAACCACTGAACCTGAAAAGTGAGAAGACATCGAATATAGTAGGGACCCCAGCAATATTCAACTTTTCTTTCTCTATAATGAAGTGTGATTCTTTTGGAGGAACAAAATATTTTTCCCCCATTTTACAATAATACCAAAAGCATATCCACAGGAGTCAACTGGTTCAAACACACTTGCTTTCCAATTTCTTTTTTTTTTTTTCCCCCCAAAACAGGAAAAAAGTATTTTCTCAAATACTTTTAAGTATATGATGGAGAATGAGGTAGTTTTAGAATCCTAAGGAAGTGCTGTCATTTTCAAATTTCAGGACTAAAATGGTATGCCCACACTACTAGGGCATTCAATCTCAAATTTGAGATGAGAGAAAGTAGCGTTTATGTTGAAGCAGAATAGAGAAACTTTGCTGTATTTTCACACAAGTCTCTACATGCACACTGCAACCCTGTCTCATGAAAATTATTGCTGTGTCATGATTCCTCATGGTCCCTGCTCTCCTCAAGTGATTTCTATTCAAATATAGCTCTTCCTACAAAAGAATCAAGAAACATCACGTTACAGTCATGTACATAAAATGCAGCTAACCAATGACAATACACTGCAAAACAGTGAAAAGCAAAGTGCAGATAGTAGATTTCCTGTTTTGACTAAGAAAGTATGAGATCTTTAACACTGGCAAACTCATGGTGTCTGCCCCAAAGGACAGGACTAGTAAGCTTTCTTGGATACAAATTTAGTTACAGGATAACATAAGGTAGATACAGAGTATGCTGTGCTTGAACCTGTGGCTTATTAACCTGCATCTTCTATACCATTCCCATCCAGCTCCTTCAGTATCCCAGAGCAAGACTGTGCAATAGTCAGGCTTTGTTTATCTACAGGCAGATTCACATTCACTGCAGCTTAATAAGACAGCTTTCTCCTGGAATAACACTGCTCTCTGTGTTACCTTGTCTCGTCCACATTCTTCATTTCCCCCAGAAAGCCTCCCCCTGCAAGGGCTCTGGTTCCCTTTCCTGTGTGAAGTGTTTAGCACACCAACTTTTTAATTAGCTGTGGTTCAGTACAGAGGATGTTAGCTCAAGTTTGTTCAAGGACACTTTAATCCTCTGCCAAAAAAAACATCTAAAGAACTTCTAATTTTGAGCATTGCTCCCCTCATTTCTTTGAGCCACAAGTAAAGAGGCATATCCAGAGGGGAGAAAGAGGCTCCAGTTAGGAAGCCTGAACCTCCCAGTCACTATAGGAAACTGTCCGTGAATTTGTAGGGTAACAAAGGCCAACTAAAAGGGGCCAAGGTAATTCTGATGAGACTGTCAAAATGCAGAAGATGGAAGCAGCATTGCAGGATACAGAAGATGTCTCATTAGAGTATTTAAGGATTTACTGCTACCACTCTAGCTTCAAGCCTTACCAACAGCCCCTTTAGAAAAATAATTTAAAAAGCAATTTAAAAGTGATTTTTGTAATTAGCAAAAGCAATTTTACTTTTCATTGTCAAAAGAGATGTTACTATTGCACAGAAAATATTCTGCTTTAAGAATGTGCCAAATAGGGCAATTCTGCATGTTAACCTACAACCTAACTTCTTGTTAGAAGATCAAGATAACTTGATAACTTGACAAGTCTTTACTAAAGAACTGCCTCAAAACCTAAAAGGTTTAGGAAGAGAATCACACTACAGTCTGAGATCAGACATAATTTTCAAATAATCCATCTTATACACCATGGTAAGGATTTTGAAGGACAGTTTCTCAAGAAGAACTGGAATCTTAAACTCCCCTCTTCAGGACAGGTATGTTTCCTACATCTCAATAAGAAAATAGTATCATCTTTGAAAAGAATACAACTGTTTCAGAACCAAGAGACTTACCAACGAAGGGTCAAGGTAGCTGTGCGTGGCTGACCAGGTCTGTGGGCCAATTAAGCTGTACAGTGGGAAGTGCTGCTGGGGACTGTATACTGGAGGTATGTAAAAGGATGTTGTGTAGCGCTGCTGCGTGTAGAGGTTCATATCCAGAGGTCTATATCCATTCTTTGGCAAAAATGTGTTTATAGCTATTGCCTTTGCTTTTATCCTTGCCTGCAAAGGAGATTAGATTATTTATTACAAGCAGCCTTTCAAATTAAATCAGGATGGTTCAAACTAGCAGCTCTCAAACTTTTACTGGACACTTATCAGCCACTGCTTTGTCATCCAAGGACAGCAGGAACAGCTGAATGCTTCCCTGCTGCCTGATGCTGGGCTGGATATACCACCGCCAGAAATGGGGGGAAGGAGAAGTCAAGTAGTATGTGCTACATTTCTAAACCCACCTCCAGGTCAAATGGCTGCTGAGAATGGACCACCTGAATTTATACTGGAAATCACAGTGAGCACCACAAAACCCAGAGCATAAACACACCTAACATCATAAACCTCTGTTTACCTTAATTGGTTTTCCTTGGAAAGTCTTCACTTCTTCTCTAAGGTATCTGTAAGCCTTTAAAGAAAAAAAAAAAAAAAAAGAAATCATTAGATCTGTCAAATGTAATTCAAAAAAAGGAAACTTAAATTTTGACAGGGTAAGCCTAAAAGTATTTCTTGGAGTGCCTACTAATGTTACAGTATAGCAAACTCATACATCATCTGCATTTAGCAACATTTAACTTATCATTAAGTGCTTCAGTAGCATTAAAATAAGACTCTTAATGGTTATGATTGAAGCATTTCAATGTGTCACCCAAAATATCAACACTCTCAGTACAAAAAAAAATCATAGCTTTAGCCAGAAAGACAGGGATGTGAACAAGATAAAAAAAACCTCTTAGGTGTTATGTTTAATAGTTACTGAAAAATTGATACTACCTAAGGGGAAGCATTATTGTTTTGGCAGTTTGGGGTATTTTTCTAAGTTGTTACACATTCATAATACAGTTTACGACCTGTCAATTCACTTTCATATCATCCTTATTTACTTTTACATTCTAATATGCTTCAAAAAACAGTGTTACCTGCTGTGCATCAGCTTCCGATTCAAATGTGATGAACCAATTGTCATTATAGGCAAACTCACAGTTGATGAACTTAGGCAAATTGTCTCCTTTGAAAAGTGCTTCAACCTCCTGGGGAAAGTGGTTGGATAAGGAGGTGGAGAGGTGAGGGGGAAAGGATAGAGAAAAGAAAACATAAGTATAAAATGCAAAACTCTGACACTCTGAGAAAGAGAGAAAGCACAGTTGGGCTCACAAAACATAATAGAGTAGTTCAGAACCTCTGCAGTAGTGTCAGCTCTCTCTGATCTCCCCACTGGAAGGAATTCAAACTAGCACTGTCTAAGGCCATACTGCAAGAGAAGTTTAGCTGGGAGCTATTAAGGCCACAGAAGACATTAAAACCTGGCATCAAGTGCAGAAAGATGTCTATTTCTCCCCTGTCTCCAAAACCATGGAGCCACATGAAAACCTGCGCATATGGGATGGGACAGGAAAATCCTGCCCTTTCAGCAGAAACCTGCAGGTAAACTTTAACTCGTATGTCTACAGATCCATGTAAAACAGGGTTTATGTCACCTCAAACATTACTGGCTAGTTTCTACAGAAAAAAACCAGACCCTGGATTTCTTATTTGTTTTAACTCATTTGCATATTTTTTTTGTTTTGTCACAGATTTGAGGTGAGCAGCATCAAAAGGCAACACAACTTGGGAGGCCCCACAGCATCCTGGAATTTTATGGAAATTTTATGGAATTTTATGGAAAACATAGGCTATTAAATTTGGTTAGTTAAGTCCAGATTTTTCCAGCACAACAAATTTAAACACAATGTATAAAACATTTCACTGGAGACAACTCTTCTGAAAATAAAGACTCCTCAGAACTTTGTTGTTGTCCAACATTTAAGAGTGAACATCCAATGCTAATATATCCAGCCTGATGAACTGATGACAGAAAAAAAAATTTTTTAAAAATCTGCAATACTAAAAGCTAGGCAATTTTTAAAAGGCTGTGTTTCAATTCGAAAGCTAGAAATAGCCACTATTTTTAAGCTATGTACATAGCATACATCCAACTTCTTCCCTCCAATTCCTTTTGACATTTTGTTTCATGCTCCTGTTTATTAAGGCCACTTACTTTTTTGTTACCAGTTTCTACACTGCAGTACTTCTGATTTTTGTATGATGGTTTTTAAGAGGAGCAACTCATTCAGAATCTTTAGTCTTCCATGTAAAATTAAATGGAAGAGAAACTAAAATATATGCCCATCATCAAGAATCTACACCTTCTCCTCTTTGAATATACAAGATGGTTTAATTATGACCCCATAATTTTTTCTAATATTTCCATCAGTCATAGTCCCTGCTCCATCAAAGTGGCATTAAGTACCTTTCAAAGAACAAAGTTCTCCAGTCTTGCACTCATTCCACAAGCCAGTGGAGATTCTTAGTGACGTATTGACACCTCTCACCTTAGCATTATGGAAACGTTTACAAAGCTTTAACTACTTTACTTGAACAAGCTTCAAGGTGCAACAGTGGCATTTTCTAGTCTAAGACTTATCCTCTTTCATCTTTGTCTATTTATCCAAGGATCTGAGCACCGAATGCATATAGGTAAGACAAAGTCCAAGAAATTGATGTATCTCTACCAAAGACAGCACTATCACTTTCTCAGCCCTCTGCAGAACTACAGGTTCTCCCACAGTCTTCCTGTGAGCAACATTCTTCTATCAAAAATATTTCTTATCCAAACAAACTAATAATAAACTAAGTTTAAGAAGCTCTGTTAGAAACTAAAAGTGTAGTAAAAAATGTGATGTGCTTATTGAAATCTAGAAGAAATTTAACTTCCAAGTCCTAAGGGAAAAGGGAACACTTACTTCAATGGGAGTAGATTCAGGTACTTCACGTAAAATCACAATACAGCGATTCTGATTTGGCCGAACTTTTTCCCCCTTTTCATCCACCTGAACTAAAGGCAACGCTAAGAGAGAAAAGACAAGAATGCATTTTAGCTGTCAGCAAACCTAGTAGCTTTGCACTCCAAAAAATGCTGTGAACGCAGGCTTACAATGCAGAGCCTCAAATATTTTTGAACATTAAGAAACAAGCAGACAGTGTTTCCTCTGTTCATCATTCACATGCCTGAAGAATGTTTTCTAGTTTTTACAAAACCTGTAGCTCTGGCCAAATTCAATTTGAGCTGAGATTTTTGCATTTATAACTGCATCTCCGCACACCCTGGGAATGCCCTTGTAGCTCTCACCAGGTATTCATCGACTTTTCTATCTCTGGTATGCCTCTCTCTTGTTATGAGCAGACTCAGAAGCACAGAGTTAAGCCAAGGGGGTCTCTTGATTCACCTACTTCCCTTACCTTTACAGGGGATGAAATGTTTTTGTGCTTCCAGGACAGAACTCCCAGCACTAGTATAGTTAGTGCCTCTATCCTCCATGGAAACTTCCCACAGAATGCCTCCCAGCTGTGCTCTGAGCAAGCTCAAGTTTGCTCTTGCAAAATCTAAAACCTTAGAAACACTCAGTGTGCTCAGCACGACCCCAAACGTCACAGTTCTGTGATTGCTGCAGCCAAGGCTTCCACTGACTGAGATATTACAAAGCAGGTTTTCTTAGTTTCTTAGTAGTGAGTCCAGCAGTGCCTCATTCCAGGTTGGCATATCTAACACTTGTATGGGGAAACAGTCCTCAGCACGTTCCAGAAACTTGATGGATGACAAGAGCTGCTGTACTGTTGTTCCAACAAATATCTAAGCCATTGAAATCCACTGTAAGAACTAGGTTTGGCTGACCCAAAGCTCACTTAAGTGACACAAATATTGCTCTGTTGGCATTATTGTCTTGGTTTAGGTCAGTCGCAGATACCAACAGCAAGAAACAACCCCCAGGGTCTTGGTCCACAGGCACTCCATGGAGCTTCCATGACTAATGCAGTTGATTTCTATCCATTCGAGGTTCTCCTTAAAGAGTAAGACCCCTCCATCCCTCTTTCCCCACCCGTCTTTACAGAACAGTCTAGAGATATCCATCATGATCCTCCAGTCACGTGAGTTGTCCCACCACACCCCACAGTTTAAAATCATTAATTCCTTATTTGCACAGATCATTATTCAATAGCTGGAATACAGAATAGCTTTGACAAAACTACAGTCCTGTAACTCTGATGGTCTTCAGTTGCTTGAGCTACTTAATGCTGTACAGAAAAATAATGGCATTTTACTGCAATACAATAAGAAAAAAGAAGAAAAATTCAGATTAATAGTTTTGCACCAATAACCAAAATGCTTTCTAGCACTGAGGAACTTTTACTTACATCTCAGCACTTCAACAATCAAATCCATATCAGTACTGAGTTTCTTGACATGATCAAGGTTTGCTACTGTCATTATTGGCACATACTGATCACTGTCCATCTGTGATATAAGGTACATGTCACTGGCAAGATTTTCTCTGTTGGGAGAAAAAAAAATAGGGAAATGTCACAGATTAACTCTGTCCAATAAACTTGAAACAAAAATCCATCACGTAGTAGAAGACATATTCCTTCAGCATTTTTGCTAATTAATGAAAATCACTGGTTTAAACAAAGCTTGATAAATGTCTAAATTACTCAGTTTTAATTATGACCAGTAAAGATCACAAAAATTCACCTGATCTATAATTGCTTGTAACTACTCTCTTTTCAAACCCATATATTTGCTTGCTTATCCATTAGGCACAGAGGTTTCAGGTAAGCTTTAAGAGGCACATCATCACAACACTCTGAAATCTGTGTGTTACTTTTTCCAAATTCTCATCCTTTCCACTCAGTTTTAAGTAACAACGAAGAAATAGATTAACATACGTCCCAAGTTGTTAGTCATCCTCCAGTTTGGTACATTCAGGTAAATACATACCTAGATAAACAGAATTCCAGTGTCTTTTTCAGTAATTCTCGTAAATCTTCCTGACCTTCTGGCTGCAACTGTTCATTTCCACCTAAGAGTTAAAATACTTCAGATTAAAAAGTAGCTCTGCTATATTACACAATATCCATTTTAAACAAGCCATCATGTCATTCCTGACTACATAACTATTAACGAATTTTCAAATTCAATGGATGTTCAGTATGTAGTAGTTACCAACTACCGAAATTGCATGGCAACGCCTTTTAAGACAGAAAAGAGAAACCAGGTCTGACTTTAGTTGTTAACTTCTGTTCTCCAAATAAATAAAAACCTCAAGCTCCTTTAGAAGAACAGCTACAAGCACATCTCAAAGTAAATATTGAAGTGACTTGGCGTGTGGATCTGTGTTCCATTCTCAAGAAAGTAACCAATTTCTAGCTGACGAAACCCTGACTAATGCAATGCAAGGCAACAGCGCAAAGGAGGGCACTCCGTACTTCTGGTCTCACTCTAAATTACCAACACATTAATTCAGAGAAGGTTTTCAAAAATATAGTTATGGATTATCAGCAGATATCCAATCTACTAACAACAGACATGTAATCAATTTACAATCTTTTGGCTAAGAAGGTGAAATTAATTTTTTTCTTATATGTGGAATTTTACAAAGTATTATGGGGAAAACAGGAACTTCATGTTCCTTTTAGTTTAGACACAATATATCAATGTCAGTAGAGAGCAAACTCAATGGGTCAGTGGGAGAAGTGTTTAAAGGGTAGAAGCTTTGTGCGGCCTTTAGAGATATATAAAACATTTAGTAGCACATTGTTCATGGAAATATATATGTATGTAAATGTAAATTAGCTTTTTAGAAGTATTTCACACCAACTATTGTCCTCTATACCCTTCCCTGTACTAACTTTCATCCTTTTATTCAGCTCTCCTTAGCATTTCTTCTTCCTAAACTCACTCCTAATTTCCTCCCACCATGCTGTCCTTCACATGTTCTACTCTGATGAAGAGAACGCCAACACCTGAGAAATACATGTATCACATTCCAACCACTATTTCCTGTCTCCTCTTTCTTTCTTGTCCAAAACCTGGCAAGGACCAAAATTATATGCACCTTAAAAAATAATGACTAAAATATGTAAGATCAGATTTCAGACTAGGGACCATGTGTCACTTCTCATCAAGTGCACCAGACCCAACCTGTTGTTCAGCTCTTTACAACACTACGGGACTCCTGTTAAAAGTTAATTATTTTGGGCACATAAAGGACACACTGGGACGACAAGTCCCAGCAATAATCTGAAGAATAGTGTTCCCTTCTTGAGTGTGAGGCACTATTAATACAATTTTCTGTTTGCCAGTTATTTATTATTTAATATTGCCCAACAGTACCCTTAAGTAGAAGAGTTAATGAGAACTTTCAGTTTTTAAATATAAGCAAGGATGATGCTGCAACTGTGTCTGATTTCAGTTGCCTTGATTTCCAGCTATTACGGATGCTATACTGGTAATTTTAAATACAAAATCAGCTAAGCACAATGAACAGACCTGTCATGTATCTCAAGAAACACCCAACACATTTTCTTCTCCTTCCCATCCCTCATCTCAGTTCAAGTAGTAATCCCACATGCATCTTGCAGACCTTCTGTCCCATTCAATGAAATATAAGCATGGCGAATCTCAAGGCTAGTTTCCAGAAGCTTCTTAGAACATACCATCTGGTATAAACTACAGCTACTAACAGTTGCACTGAAGAGAAATCCTGGAAGTTCATTAAATAAGAGTGTGAAAAAGTTAAGACTAAAATGTTGCTTATTCTAGCATTTCAAGTATAAAACAGGTCTTTCCCCAGACTAACATTAGTACTTGAGACACAAACTGTATGTGAATCTCACCCCAGTCAGTACCTGACCCAACCAGAAACACACACTTGTTTGATTCTGTGCATCACTTTGAAAGACTTAAACCAGGAGGTGACTGGTCTCTGAACATGTCTAAGTTTGATTGAAAAAGATACAGGAATTCCTAGCGTCTGATTAAAGAATGCATCTATTGAACAAGAAAACTGGTATAGTTCGGGGGGCTTTTTTTGTTTTCAGATGCTCACTGTTCAACTCAAAATACGCGTTTAGTTTGTTATTAAAGTAAGTCCAAGCACATCTTAGTTTTCTGTTACCTGTCTGGGTGGTTTCATGCATAGACTCATACTCGGAATGATCGAGAGCCAAGGGGTTCATGTCCGTGTGCTCGGAGCCCGGAGCAGCTGGGGCCGGCTCCGGCAGCTCTGTCAGCACCGCGTTCTGAGGCTTTTTGTCGCCATCGGCGTCCAGTCCTGCAGCACACACCACAAACACTCTCAAAACGCCTTCTTCACAATCACAGTCACACCACAGTTGCAACTAAATCTGAAATAAAGGTGCTTACATACTTGCTTTAAATTTTTAGCAGAAAATTAAAATAGAGACAGTGCTGGACCTAATTTTACGTTCTTGAGCAACAGACAGAAACTCTTATTCATACCTTCTTTACAAGAATCTGGAGGCTGGTCAGGTATTTCTTCCCACGTTTTGCTCACGCTACCATCAGTGGCACCACTTGCTTCCAAGTGTAACATATGATTTCCCCACACCTTTGCATTGGGGTTTAGCTCAGAAACCTTGGTTGACTCCTGCAAAAAGAAATTGATTATGCATTTTGGGGATGCACAGCAGGCATCTGGTACACAAATACATTCAATTTCAAATAACAATATCAGACATACAACTCAATATTTTACTCTCATGTTTTTTCACATCTGGATATATTAACTGAATTCCCATAATCATTTCAGGTACAAACACAACTGAATTGTTGTGCACAGTATTCATTTCCCTGATTAAGAACTACCAGAAAAGGCTATCCAAGCAGAGCAAATGACAACAAACATTTCATTCTTTGCCTTTGACAGACTAACTCAGCCTGTCCTTGACCTAGACTTCAGTCAGTTCTCTAATATACATGTCTACTTGATGTCGATCATATTGCTACTGTATCAGTTTCTTCAAAATACTATTTTAAAAAAATCAAGAAAATACAAAAGTAGAGGGATTTTTCTGAAATTATATAAACATGTAACAGTTTTAATGATATGGAAAATTGAAAGCAATAAGACGTGCATGACATCTGTTATTACTTCTAGAGGAGGAACAGAGCATTAGGACAGAAAGGATGAGTAACCAGATCAAGTTAAATCATCTCAAAATAATCTCTTTTAACCTGGATTGGAAATGGACACATTTAATGATTACATATGGTTATATACAACCATCATATAAATGGTTACATCTGTGCTTCAGGGAGATTGCTCTCTGCAGTGCAAACATGTACTACAATACTTTTTTAGAGTACCATCAGACTTGTTTTGCTAATGTTTGAGCAATATGCATTGAGTTATTCCATAACAAGAATACATGTTGAGGGTTTCAATATAATTACACTGGGAAAGAATATTGCTCATGATAAGACACGCTAAAAAGGCTTATTAAAAATTTGCTTTCTAAATTTACAGATGCTAGGAACATTACAGTGTTTAAAGACAGGCACTCCACAACCCCATGAAGCTTTAAATCTTCTGAAACACACGCATTCAAATACTTATTATCATAGTGCATAGGAAATATATCCAGAAAATAAAAGAACTTCAAAAAATTCACTTAAACACATCTCTTGAATGACAGAGAAGACTTTCAAAAACTGGAAGTGTTTGACATTACTTGCATAGTAAGGATTCAAAAATGACAGCAAGATCCATCAGTTTCCATTTTTAATATAAGAAGATCCCCCAGGAGACAGCAAGAGCCTCAAGTACAATCCACTGCCCACACTGCAAGTGCTGGGCAAGGTCAGAGCAGCTGTTCCAACACAGCTAGTGCGGGGAACAATTCCAGGGAAGCTCAGCAGGGAAGAAAAAGGAGCAGCAGCTGCTACAGGTTGACTTCTGCAGAGTAAGGCTGGAGGGGACCACTGGAGGTCATCCAGTCCAACCTCCCTGCCTGAGCAGGGTCCACAGAGCATCTCAGGATTGTGTCCGGACATCCTCACTTGTCTCTTAGCCCAGCTAGCCAAGATCCAGCCTAGCTCTTTCCTCTCACTTCCCCTGCAGCCACTCCTCTCTACACCACCACTTACCTCCAGAAATAAGGAAAAGATTTCCTAATTGCTACCAAACAAGAACTTCAGGAAATCCACAAACATTTCTTGCTATACAAAGTTAAAGAGCACTAAGAACGGTTTGTAGCAAGCTTCCTTTTGGCACACTGTTTATCTTAAGTTCAACAGGAACTGAGAATCTGCAATCAAGTTACTTTGCCAATGACTGAACTTTCACACAATGTAAACAGAATGAAAAAAGAAATTCATCAGAAATTTTGACTTCTGCATTCTGTACACCATTCAGTTTTTCAAAGGAAAGGGAGTGATCAGGTTCAGGACAAAATAACATCTATTTAACTAATGAAACCACAGTCTGACTTGGCTTAGTCAAACTCCTAGCTTCAGCTTTAGGCTTTAAGAGCAAATCACTTCTGGAAAATACTTACAAGTTCATCTTTATTGTGCCATCCCCATGTACCAGCATACTCTGGTGCTAGCAGATGATATGGGTAAGTTTCCACTGGATATGAAGCACTTGTTAAATTTTCAGATTCATTCTGCAAGTTTTCTTCAACTATACATAGTCTGTCACTCTTCATGGTATCATTGGAAGCTGCATTATTCCATAAAAAGCCCACTAGATATTCACCATTACCAGAAGGAACCGTGTCAGAAAGCAGCTGATTTGTCCAATCGGCATTGCCAGTCTGAAGATTGATGAAATGTGACCACATTTCAATGTGGGGATTTTGTCTGTCCAGGTCACAGGAGTGCTTCTGGTCACTTGATCCATCTTCCATCAGACCTAACACGCACTGCTCTCTGCCTTGCTGAAATCCTGCTGCACCAGGAGAGGCACGGGGTATTTCATATGAAGGAGTAGCAGCATATTTGTCTACCTGCTTTGGGTCAACACAAACTCCAAGCTCTTTGTTTGAGAAAATCTTGTGATCTGGCTGAATCTGTTCCCAGCTTGTGGTCAAGTCATTCATCTGAGCATTTAATATGTAACTGGTGTTTTTCAGTTCAGTAGTCTCGGCTTGCAACAGCTTCAAATTCCCCCTGGTAAAAGGTTCTAGAGTCTCAGTTGATAAACCAAAACCAGTGAGGTCCTCCTTTGCATGGATGCTGACACACTGGTTTACTTCACTACTCTGAAGATTACATTCATTTACATCACACATACTTTTTTCACGAGTTTCTGATCTTTCTTCAGTTAAAGGCCCAACAGAAACTTGAGTGTTCCCAACTTCTGGCTCTGGACTGGCACAGTGACACAACTCAGGCTCTTCTGCTGATTTCTCATGCTCATGAGAGCATGCATTTTGACAAAACAAAGGCAAAAACTTATGGTCTTTATTTAAGAGTTTACTGGCATCTTCTAGATTTTTAGTGGCATCTTTTAATTTTACACTCCTGTACATACAACTGTCCTTGGCTGCAGGTACAGTGGAGTCAGAGGGAGCATTCTGACTGTCAGCCAAGCCTTTACTGCAGCTGAAGATGTCTTTATCACAATCAGCAATGTTAACATCCAGATTCTGTTTTACATTTTCTGCCTTGTTATCAATGGACTCACTTAGCTGACCTTCAAATTTTGTCTGTTTTACAGATTCTAGTACATGCCCAGCTATTTTGGCTGACTCAGTCTCTGCACTCCATTGATTTTCCACTGTTTGGAAGGAACATACATCCTGTTGTTCATCTGGTCTGCTGTTCACGTCTACTTTATTCATACGCTCACATTCCACAGAAACAGAAGAGACACTGGTTTTGTTATCTGAAATTGAATATTTGCATGCTTTACCTTTATTCTCTTGTGGAACCTGACACTCTAGGCTGTTTTCCTTTAGGAACATTTCATCTGTGCTTGGGTTATACGCATGAGATGTCACAGTGCCATCACTTACCCCTGGTCTAGTTCTGCTCAAGTTACCAGCTTTCTCAAGCAAGTTACTTTTTAGTTCAGTGGCACTCACACAGATATCTTCCTCCATGCCACTGTGGATTGCAGCTTCAGATGATGCCTTGATTTCAGTGCAATCCTTACTATGAGTTTGAAAATAAGAAACTCCCTCCAAGTTTAGCTGAGTTTCAGTCATGTTCAAAGCTTCACAGCTATGCAAAACTGTACTCGTGCATTTCTCTTCCTCTTTCAAGGATTCTTCAAAACTGCTGTGAAGTTCACCACAGTCTGGTGAAAATGTTAGGCTATCACCATATGCTCTTTCAAGTGTTTTCTTTTCCACATTTGAGTTCACTTTATTTTCTGGCTCTAGAAAGCAGACTTCCTCATCAAGTTTTCCTGCATTGTCCATTTCATGTAACTCTAATGACAATTTAAAGTTACTCCCCATGTTCTCTACCACCTCTTTAGTATTTATTTGCTCCACAACACTTGAGGGATGCCTAGTTAGCGGCACAACAAGTGGTACATCAGAATGATTACTTTCCTCAGTTTTTCCTGAATTAGATACTCCAGTGTTTAACAATACACTGGAAATAAGCTCACTGTTTTCCATCTTTTCTGAATTAGGGCTGTATTGGTCCTCTCCAGCAGCATCCACAGGCTTTACAGGATCACAAGCTGCATGCAGTGATTCATTCCAACTGGCAGCACTACCCAGGGTATATACCTCCTCTTGCTGATTCTCAGGGATGATTTCATCAGGCACTTTTGCTTTTAAGACATCTGTTACTATACTGTCAGTATTTAACCTATGCACCTGACACCTGTCAGTCAGTAAGTTATCAAAAGAACACTGGATGTCTAGGCCACAATCTTCCTTTATATCCTTTTTCTCCATGTTTGATTTAGCCTCTTTCTTAAACAGTTCTTTCTGTGAATTAAACATAGCTTCCACTTGTGCCAATTGCTGCATTGGAAATTCCTTCCCTCTGTCTAGAGGTCGTGCCATGGTGCACATTCCTTCATCAGTAACAGCTGAGTTATCTATGTCTGCTGCAGTCTCTTCATGCTCAGTAGCTGGCACCTCTTCATCCCCTTTCAGATCTTCGGCATCTACAACACAAATGCTGTAAAACTCTTTGTCTTTGACATTTTGACTGCTGTCTACATCAAGACAGGAAAATGTTGGAGGCATCTCTCTATATGAACTCGAAACTTTCTGTAAGCTGTCACTCTTGCTGTCTTCAGCATTTACTGTTGTTTCATTTTGCCTTGAATGGTCACATGTAACTGCATAATCCTCCAGAGAATTTCTATTTAAGGAAATTTCACTCTGTAAGCCTTTGTCTATGATATCTGGTACATGTGAATTAGGAATATGATCAAACAAGCAATGCCCTTGTGCAGCTGCATTTTCATTATTAATATTGCTATTATTATTTTCTATATTGTTCACATGCTGACCATTATTCTTAGGTTTTTTAGGTGCTCTTTTTTTAATAATCTTATCTTTCTTTTCCTCACTTCTCTGCAGATTTCCATACGTACCAGAGACTTTCAGGAGGTGACTAAAGGAATTAAAGAAGCTAAAAGGTCTGCCATACGTCCTCCTAGGGCTCGCATGGGGAGTATTCCCATTATATGACGAATATTTTGCTTTTCTACCCCAAAAGCCAGATTTAGAATCTGACGCTGCGCAATCATCACTACAAACACGTTCAGTGCCGACTGTCACAGCTGCCCCATTAACTGTCCTTCCCACTGTATGCAGATCCTGGCTTTCCACAGTTCCAAAAATTGAAGATAAAGTTTTACTTATCCTTGACTTTGGTGCTTCCTCTTCCACAGATTTTTGTAACAAGTTGGTTTTCTCCTCACTCGTGCTGTTACTCAATTCTTTACTGAAGCAGCAGCCCATGTTTAACAAGTAGTGTCAGAGGGTCTTCTCATTGCAAATCACCTTCCTCTTTACACTAACTTTCTATGGCTACCGAGCAGACAAGCCAACACCCAACTGCCAAAAATAGCACACTTTAAAACCATGCAGGGGTTCATATGTCATTGCCACTCAAAGTCCAAATCCCAGTTGCTGAGCAATGTTTCAGTATTTCATCATATACACTGCAATATTCAAGCCAAATACTCCTTCCAGTGAGATTACAGTCTGTTTAGGAGTATTATTGAGTTTTATGAACTTCTATTGTTTAATTTCCTAAAAAGTTTTGTTCATCCAAATTATTAAAATATTTAAATGACATCTTTCACAATGCCCATGTGTGCCAGAAACTACTTATTTTAATATTTAATGTGACTCCCACCTTCTGCACAGGGTTAAATGCATTCTGGCTTTACATGTTTAAATCCGACACGTAGATCAAACACATTTTGGACCATTTTCTCCTTCTCCTCCCTTCCCCCAGAGCTGAACCTACACCACAATTACTTCTTTAGGAAAAACAGGCTAAAGATAGATAAGACCTCATGTATTCCATTGAGCAGTCATTGTACCTTATCAGAAGCTAATTCTGTTCCAAGCCTTTTTTTAAAATTTGTTATCTGCATGAAAAAAAAAAAAAAACCCAACGTAATTCCTCAGTGTCTTACAGCACTGAAGGGGGCCTCAAGATCATTTACCCACCTCATATGGGTACTGTGACAGGATTAATTACCCTTACCTCAGAAAAAAATGTGTATTCTTTTAGTAAAAACTCAGAAATATTTATTAGTAATTTAACTGAATGCTATTCCTTCCTGAAGTCTGTCCTCAGTATAGTTTTCGTTGTTGTACATAAACAAATTCCATCTGACCTTGGAACAACTAAACCATTTTAACACACATGCATTTACATACTGAAATACTTCTATAAGTGTAAGTTCCTGTAGTTGCTAATAAAAAGTGGTTCTGTTTCCTCAAATATAAAAGTTCAACAAAAAAGCTGAAAACACCCAGCAATCTTTTTCTCCTCTAAACAGAGCTGTTCTTCTTTGCTTTTCCATTACCTCACATCGCCCAGACCTCTCAAATGCATTGCTATTATTTCAGATTTGGACCCCACACTTCAGAGAGCTTACAGAGTGTACAACTAGAGCAGCACTTTACTCTGTTACTTAAAAGATACCGAAAATATGTGAGAGTGTAAGACAAGACAGATCCTTAAATTCTGTTTCAAATGTTCTTTCAGACAAACATCGAACTCTGTGCCATTTATTTCATTGGTTGTGCACCTTATTCCATTAACTCTGACCATAAAAGATTGCTGAATTGGCTAAGAAGTATATCCCCTCTTCAGCAAGTCTGCTTTGAAATTGTAAAGTAAGATCAGAGGAAATCTACCCTCCCCCTGCCCCTTATCCAACCCAGGAAGATTCCAAGTGCCTGCAGCTACACTGTTCCTAAGGATAGGAAGTCTGATGCATCATTGCTGCCATCTGCTGCATTTTTTTTAATTCTCCCCTGGGACAAAGTTATTCAACATGCTTGGATCCAGACTGAAAACTATGCCAAGTCACTCCTCTCTCTAGCATTCCCTGGAACCAAGAACACGGAAAGGGGGAGGGAGTTACTTATAATAGTTTTTTTGAAGAAATGCCATGAGCAAACAATTTAACTGTTTTTAATGTCAGCCTAAAGTCACAATAATACTTAGAAAGCTCCCAACTATTCAGAAAACTCTCTTATCAGGTAAATAAATAGCAAGATTTTTCCCTTTGTGATCTAACCATTACTGCCTCGTGCTTTCTAGAGAGGAGCTAAGTGTCTTTAAGAGACAGACCAGGGCAAAGTCCACTTTTCCAGTGCCTTAACAACCACTTCTCCTATCAACTAATGGGAAGAAAAGGGGTGAAGCAGTTCAGGCAAGCAGAAACTTATTCCAGTTTTCCCATACCCTTTTCATGTGCAAAGGCACATTTTGTACTCGTTTCTTTGTTTTTATCTTAGGGTTCCAGGGAAAATTTCTATTTTAAAGCTACAGTGCACATTCATTAAGTCAAATTTCTCAATACTATTTATTGGGGGATCACAACTTTAAAAAAAGAAGTCAACATGAATTTAAGCAGAAAATGCCACTCTTCTTATGCTACATCACCCGAGACACCTTCTGGCTAAGCTTAACACTGCCACTGACTTGAAAAGCACTTAACAGAGTTCACGCTCTGCTGCTTCAGAGCCCAACTCGACTGGGGAGTAAATGTTGTTATTTTGTTTTGGTTTTTTTTTTTTCCTTTATTCATGCATATTTCAGCTCTGGTATATTTCTCATCTACTCAAAGCCTAAACAGGTTTTCTGTCTGCATGAAACAAAAGTGCTCTGAAACAGCACTTTCATAACCTGAACAATTACTTTTTTTTAATAGGTATTTAGTCGTATGCCCTGCACACACCTACACAGAAGGCAAGAAGTCAAATGCTTATTAACTAGAGTATACTTACCCATCTTTCATTTCTCCACGTACCTATTCTTTGCCAAGGAGTAAGGGTTTATCCCACATATAGCCTTATGGGCTTAAGTTTAAAAACACAATCTAAATTTAAAGTTACAGTAACACAAGTCATAACAGTCCTGACAACCTACCGAAATCTAACTCCCTTTATTCTTTCCCTATAATAAAACCATGCAATTGTAACAAGCCCTGATGAAACAGTGATTATGTTGCACTCCCAGGCCACACCTGATGCCATGGCCATCACCACTTAAGGGAGCAGGGAAGAGCAGCACCACAACCGACTTTGCAGTGACACTACTGCAGGCTTCTGGAAACAGCTTGTCAAATTGCCTAACTTTCCCTCCAACAGATCATGGTTAATGGACTGCTAAGAGTTTAAATACACATTCAAATAATTAAACTTGAGCATTAGAAATCATCTACATGCATAAAACTATTCTTATGGCCTATTCACTTTTCTTATGGCCTCAATCTAGAACACCATGACAGAAAGAGCAAATACTGACTCAGCATTGATCCTTCATGATGCTGATACTGTACATGTCCAGTTTAAAGTCTAATTCTCCCACTTCTTGTTTAAAGCTAGTAATGATCTCTTGAATTATTAAATACCACCTACTCATTATATAAACTGCTGCTTAATACTAAATGGGCACATACTGCATGTAATACTGTGTACTGTCAAATGATCTGAGGCTTACATGGTAAACTGAATTTTCCCTGAGCACATGGTCCTGTATTAAACTAGTAAACCTGATTTCCTCAGTTCCTTTTTGTTCTGATGCTTATTCTTGAATGGGCTGCAAAAGGATTTTTGAACAACATAATCAAGCAGCAATAAGCCTGAGATACCCTTGTATAGTACTTCCTAAGAAAAACATTTTTGGGAAGTAAAATTAATTGACATCTTTCATGAATTTCTAGTTATTTTTCCCCCTGCTTAGAACAACAGTATGACTGAACTTGTATTTACAGTACCTATAAAGATTGACAAAAATCAGTGTACCACACAGATTTGAATTCCCATTAACAGAAACCCATGGCAGCACCTGGGAATTTTTCAGCTAGGGAAAGAATGGGTGATGCTAATATTGCAATCAGACGGCAAATTTAAATGGCCCCACTGTAATACCCTGCACTGGAGCATAAATTTGCAGAACTTGCTGTCACTTGATGACAAAAATCCCTTCTAAACATGTTTTCAAATTTCCAGATCAGGATTTGCACCTTGGCCTCTTCCCTCATAGTAACCTAATTTCTAGCAGCAAAAAAAGTTACTATTGAAAAGGAAACACAGAAACGAGTTAAAATGGAGTGAACCGCTTCTTAAACGCTGACTGTCCCGAGTTCAGCCTAACAAAGGCTTTCTCAGAAAGAGTAATAGTCAATCAGGATAGAAACAATCAATTGGCAGATGTCACCTGAAGTGACAAAGACCACTTCTAGGTTAAAGAAGTTGAAAAAATAGCACATTTAACTCCCAAAGCTAAGAAAACCATCAAAGTTAAAAATCTGCTAGTATCCCCTAAGCTACGTACCTCCAATGTGTAAATCTAAGGACTATTGATAAGAAATCCATGAAGATCCTCAAGATGCCAATTTCCTTCGAATTACTTGTGTGCAAAACTACTAAAATTCTGCTGTTAAATACTACTAAAATCAGCCAAACTCAAGAATGGTTGTGTTAGAAATGAACCACACTAGACATGCGATTGATCTGCATTATGCTTTAAATAGCATAGTTTCATAGCTACTTCAACGCAGAAGAAAAGATTGTCTCCCACACTCTGAGGTTTGGAAAACTGTTAGTGAACAAATGACCTGTGTACTTTTAAGTAGCAATCCCGGAAAGTGATTTCTGAAGAGTTCCATCACATCAAAACTTGCATTTTAATTTAGTCACTACTGATCACCTATTCAACAATACAGAACAATGTCTTCCAGTTTTGTTCTTGCCAAATAACAGAATGACTGTTTGTAATTAGAAAAATTTCGCAAATGTTCAAAGATAAAACAAAAAAAAAAAACTTCATATAGCCACGTCAGATTATGAACTAACCTAATACCTGTTTTTACAGGATCTAGAGAAGTGCATCAAAATTGTCCATAGAAACTCTGTAACTTTCTTCCTGAACAAAAGCATTTGGACAAGGTCTATCAGGAAATCCCAGTGGAATAGCACAGTCAAAACAGCTGCGAAGGCAATTCAGCACATTTCTTCTAAGTCTATCAAAAACAGACTCCTAGAGAGCTCACTAGGTGCCATGGCAGTATGGCCCCAGATCAAATACACACTGAAATAATGATCAACACAAACATGCACCTTGGTCTTTTTGCAGTCTAGCCCTCAGATCTCAAAATAATTAAGTCACAAGAAAGTGCAGGTGATTTTCACTTCACCTGAAGTATGTACTTGCTAAAGGCAATAGTCAGAAGTTCTTCTCCTTCCTATCACATTTATGGAAAGATGGAAGTGTCTTCATGATTTTAGTTTGCTAACTCTCTCCTGCACTCCGTGAAGTTTTTCTCCAACTATAACCTTTGTTCCCAAAACTCCCAAGTGAAGTCCTGAAGCACTGGCAAAAATCCACTCGTGTAAGCGTGGCATTGCAGAACGGACCATTTTGAAAAGACCACTGTTAACAGAATATACTGGTAATTATGCTTATACAACAGAATGACCTTCTGATGCTGTGCATATAAGAGTGTCACATTGGTATAACTTAAAGCCTAGTAAGCTACAGGCCTCATCTTTTTCAGATAAAATACTCAGCCAAAGAAAAAGTTTAATCACAATAGAATAAGTTAGTTGAAATGTACCATTACAGCACTATGGATACACTCCATGATATCTAAATTGACATCAGCATTCTCTTCTCATTAAAAGAACAGTAAGGTCTCTGAAATATACAGAAATGGTTATGCTCTCTCCCCAAATAAGTAGGGGAGAACAGGAATTAGGATTCAGATACAATTTTTTTTTTTTAAATAAAAATTCTAGGATGCCAAATTAAAAGAACTAGCATCCATGTGAAGACTGATAAATTGCCTTTAATGCTAATGCACCTGTTGAAATGCATAGACAGCTCCAAGCTCTTGAAGCAAATCTACAAGCTGCTCTTATTCAAGTTTATACACTGGTTTATTGGCACTAATGCCCTGGGTACAGGTAAAAAAAATACAAAACCAAAATCAAAACAAAACAAAAAAACCCCAAAAAACCCAAAAAACCAAAAACCAAAAAACAAACAAACAAAACCCCCTCCCAAAAAAAAACCCCAAAAAACCCACCCAAAACAAAACAAAAAACCCCTCAGCAAATCTCAAAAGTTCAACTTTCATAAATATGGCAGAAAACCAGGTTGAGTTTTTTCCTCTACTGTCAAGTAAGTAATAATTCATGTCTGAAAAATGCAAAACAGAGAAGAGATCTCAGAATAAAAAAAAAAAAAGGGAGAGAGGAACAAACAAAAAGTGAACTAGCTTGCTTAGAAAAGAAAAGCACAAGTTTTTCAGAATGCTCCTTAGTGCTTGCTTCGAGCTAAGTTGGAAGCAGGAAGTATCTGCTGCTTAGCATAGCACAAGCAAAGTTCCTGGCAGAACAAATACTGAAACCAAACCCTTCAAGATGTCCCAAGAGGAAACATTCCTCCCAATAAACAGTTAACAAAGACAAAAATTAGAATATATTTGAATAAAAATCAAGTCTTCAATTTTCTTGGAGACATATGTTATCTTTACTACAACATATACGCACACAGTACAATCTACTGCATGATCTGCCAAAAGCTTCCCATACAGGCACTTACTGGACCCTGCACAGCAGCACAGCAACAGCAGCACGTGCCACTTGGCAGAACTGACTGAGCAAAATTCCTGTTACAGATTGCAAATTCCTGCTTATATGGGTTTGCGCTTTTTTCAATTACACATACACACAAAGTGCATTCCCTGCATTTCCCTCACATGGTAAGGTGTGAGCAAGGACCTAATTCAAGATTGGTGATACAACTTCTGCATAGCCTAATCCTGCAAACTGCCATGTCTTGTAGTGTATGGAAATTCCCCCACAGGGCTGAAGCAAAGTTGGGGTTCCTAGTCAGTATGGAGAATGAACCACCTCCAATAGCTCTGTTCTGGCTCTTGAATGCTGCAATGCTGTCTGTCAGCCAACTGTCTTCTAAAATGCTCTGACCTACAATTTTGAGTAAGACATTGAGAAAACACATTTCATACAACACTGACACCAGGGGAACATGCAATTATAATACTTACTAGATGAGAACCGTCCTTAACTTCTTGTACTTGCTGCACCTGCGGTTCAGCCACAACTTTAGTGTCCTGATCAGAAGTCATGAGCTGTCTGCTTTTTGGCTGCTCAGAGAGAACTTTACTGGTCACCTTTGTAAGCTGCAGAAAGAAGAAGACAAAAGATTCTGTAAGTGGTTGTTGAACTTCCTGAGAATCTGCAGCCACTCCAGACACACCACTCTGATTCAGACCAAAGGTCCAAAGAACTTCCACACAATACAGTTGGGATTATGCGTCCAGAGAAAACACAAAATGAGGATAAAGCCACCTTGCAGAAACACTCAGCTCCCAGTCACTGCCTTGGGATTACAGATGAACACTTGCCACAACACTGGGCAGGGAAATTCCATTGGGAAAGTTTCTCTCGATTCTCACCTTCATTATTCAGACTGCATTTGAAACCATGACTTCTTCACACCACCCGGCAGACTCCACTCACTAAAGCATTTAGTCACAAACTAACCCTTCTTCTGTAACTACTTTGATGATCACTTTATCTTTGCAAAATGTATGAAGCATGTTACAACAGTTCTGCTGGACTAGTAATGCTCAACCAGTTCTTCCGCTCTACAATCCCAAAATCTTATTTTATTTAACAAGTAAAAAACTCAGTAGAGTTGAAAGTCTGACATTGACATTGCTTTGAAATTTGATGCTATTATTTAATGTTGTTATTTTTTAAAGTCTTGAAAAAACAATAAAAGCTAATTTAAAGGATGAAATCTCAAAGTAAATGCTGAGGTGTGAAAATCAGGCTTTTAAATCTTTTCTTTTCTAAAAAGATGTAAAATGCTTTTTACATTTTTAGTTTTTTATTCATACAGAAATTCCAGTACTGCATCTGTCACAATGCATGAGAGAGATTTATTGCCTTCAAGTTGGTGACACCAAACATGTAATCTCCTTAAAATGAAAATGTAAAGATTTGCAGCACATGGAAGTTAATGGTATTGTTCCATTCTTTAGGAACATAAGCTTCTTTTAGGCTACCTTGACTCCAAGACTAGAGTTAAGAAGACTTTCTTTCAGTCTACGGCATTATGGTCTTCCATGGAACCTCCTTTAAGCTGTATTTTGAAGAGGACAAAAGCAAATGCCAAATACAACTGTCTGAATATATTCCAAAAATTTCAAAGAAAATTATTATGTTCAGCTATGGAATGATTCAAGCACCTGTATTACAGGATTATGTAAAAGGTATGTTGTACACACAGCTGAGGAAACAAATATAATGACATCCCCAAGAAGATGAACAATTTCAGCTTACATGAACAGTTCCTTACCACTTTGTGCTATTGATCTGAAGTCAGCACAAAAAATATGTTTTCAAAAGAAACACATGTACTGTGTCACTGTTACATTCTCAGAAGTTTCTTTTCCTAACACTCTGTCTCTCACTTTGGAATAGAAACTACTTAAGGAAGAACTGGCACAGACAAAAAACCACACTAAAGTGAAACTAAAGAGTTACACTATCCCTCAACATAGTGTTACACACAAATATACTCACAGGTTCTATAAAAAAAATCTGGAATTCATTCAGGATGTTCGTATTTCATAAAATAACCAAAACTCATCCTTAGCATGAAAGCATTTTTTCAAAAGCAGTATTAAATAGCCAGACTCTGTGCTGCTCAAAGCCACGCAGGGGAAGAGGTAGACACATTAACACTGTGTGAAGTGTCTAAGCCTCTTGGAGAACACGTCTGTTCATGTTTTTTAAAGAAATTGTGTTTAGCCATTCAAAATTTTGGACTTTTTTTTTTTTTTTTTCCCTAAAAAGAGCCCAGGACTCCTTACTCAATTCATGTTTGCTGCATGTAACCTCCACTGCTGTTCACACTTGGGCACACACTTAACTCCAGATTCATAAGCTAAAGACTACTTTACACAAGGACAGATATGTTTCAGTCAGCAATGGTGATATCTACTCAGCATTTTGATTCCCATATCAGTGCTAAGGTACCTCTTTGGATCCTTCTGTCACGTACTTATCCCAGACATTCCCATTCCCTTCTAGGATCAGCCTGTCCAGAGACATGCTGCTCTTCCATCCTCTGGTACAGTGTTTGCACCAGAACTTGGTAAGTCTATGGATAAAGGAAGGGAAACAACTACATTCATGTGAATCTGTCAAACAAAAAGTAAAGTTCCACAACATATACATCATTTAGAGCACTCACTGACAGGCCATCTGACACAAAATACCCAGCTAAATCATTAATTCCAGCTGAGGATAGACAAGTTCTCATCCAACCTGACAACACACAACTGCAATGGGCACATTGCAACTTCAAATTCCTGTGGCAAGCCACCAGCAATTAGAGCAGCATACCATTCTACTGCTTTTCAGAAGTCCCTTAGATGAGATTATGCAAGGTGATTATCACAGACCAGGTCTAGATTGAAGCTCTAGGTAACTTTGTTTGCACTACTCAGACTAATAATCATATTCTCATTAGATACACAGATTTGTTGCGATACACACCATACTAATACTACTGACCTTGTAAACAAATTATTTTTAGTAATTACAATGTCAAACCCATATATTTAAGTTGAATTTTGATCACTAAGGATCAAAATGGCACTCCAAACAACAGCAATAAAAGAATTTGTTTGAAGAGGATAAAACCTGCCTTCCAAATCCCATTATTTTAACACTGATCAGCCTTTGCCTTCCTGCAAATGGGCAAGGCATACAGAAAGATCCCAAACACAGAAGGAGGGAGCTTCTCTTGCAATTTTCTTCACTTAATGCATCCCACTGCTACAAGTCTGCAGGATGTTAAGTGCTCAGTTGCAAAATTCCATCAGCTGTGAGAGATTTCAAAATGATTTCACATGCAGGGCTGCTCTGGTAAGTTAATGCCACCTTTTCTACTCTAGAGCTGCCACTTATTGGACTCCTAGAGAACAAAATATGACTGCAGACTCCCACGACAGTCATGTCAGAGAATACAAAGGCTGTAGAAAAGGCAGTGATACTTCAGAAAGAGAAAACCAGTAAGAATCATGGAATGTTAAAAGCTCTCCATAGGATATGTTTTAGCAGGTTTTTCATTTGTATTGATATATATCTTCATATAAAAGCTTATTTATACAAACCACAGTCAGTAGCTGGTAGTATTTCTAGAAACCACAGGTACGGACTCACTGTTTGCAAGGGTTTATAAGCCAAATTAGTGACAAGGTAAATGGAGCATTTTAATGCAGCAACAAAAACAATCATCCAACTGAAGAGTTAACTTGTCCACTACTTTAAAAGATACAATTTACCAGTCAGCAGTTCAATGTATCTTTGCATAAATAAATGCTGCAGCAACAAGGAGGAGACATTCAAGAGAAAAATGCAAGTTGGCAAACCCATTTAGGATAGAGATAGCACTATCTACAGCAGAACACTGAGCTATCACAATCAAATGACAATTTTTTCATCACAGGATCACAGAGCATTTTTTAATTGAAAGGGGCCTTTTGAAGGTCATTTAGTCCAGCTCCTCTGCAAGAAGCAGGGACATCTTCAACCAGATCAGATCACTCACGGTCCTGTCCAACCTGACCTTGAATGTTTCCAGGGATGGTGGATCCACAACCTCTGGACAACCTGTGCCAGTGTTTCACTGATTTAGAAGCACCCATTAATTTCAATTCTGCACATACATATAGTAGATCATTTACTATGATGACCATTACCATTTGGTCATCACAGAGTGATAAGTCAAGTTCAGCAACTTGAGAGTAACTCTGTTCTTGACTTTACTACAGATGTTCAAATACTTATTTTGACAACTACCTATCCCAAAAGAAACTGCCTAGATTTTATTGAGACTTAGCAAAAGTAGTCCAAACTCGGTTTGCAAATAGGCAAGACAGAGAAGTTTAAAATACGGGTAAAAATATTTTTCTTTAGAAACGGCACAATATTCAACCACGCTTGCTTTCCCCAAAACTGTAATACACTGCTCCATCTGCAAAACTAGCAATTGCAACAGCAAGGGCAAGAGCGCCTTATTGCTCATTTCCTCATTAGTTTGAGGGGTGATGGAGGCAGTCACCCTTCACTTGTACAGATCTGTGGACACCTGAGAGGGTGGTTAACCTGAGAAGTTACAAGAATATTTTCAGGAGGGACTGTGACCATCTGGTCAAGCAACATGAGTATTACAGCCTACTGTCACTGCAACATCCACAACCACCTTCACAAATAGAAAGATATGGGGTTTGTTTGGGAAGGAGGGGTTGATTTTTGTTTGTTTGAGGATTTTGTGGGGGTTTTGGGTGGTTTAAAGTTGACAGCATAGTTCTTTACTGTCAAGTATTTTCAAAACCATCTAGTTAAAAGAATTCCATCATTTCAGAAGACACCAGATACAAACCAGCAGTGGCCCACAGGATGACTATACAGATAAGTGCACACAACCACATGATCACTCTTGCCTGGGTGCCAAGCCAAGCGGAGCTGGGACTGCTCTCATCCAAAAGCCACATGTGTGTGTTAATGTGGTGCCAACATCAGACTAACCTTTACACTGCATTTTAGCATGGGCAGAGTTAATGTGCAACTGTCTGAAGGTATTTATAAACACACTGCATCCACACACACCAAAACCTTGCAAATAGTTTGGAAAAGACATCTCTCTTCTTGATTATTACACAGCAAACAAAAGCCCTACTGCTCTTGCTGACCTCCCTAAAACCTCCCTGGACTGTAGCCCCCAATCCTCCTGCTTTCATTAGCAGATATCTCCAATTTTTCTAATTCATATTCAAAGTATGCTTTTCTCAGTCTGTTCCACTGTCTAGAGTTACTACAGTCTGAGCAGCAGCAGCATGCATTCTCTCAATCAAATCAGTCACATAGACCTGTTATTTAAAAACATGCAAAACCCCAAACAATGCTCTAGGCCTGTGATCTTGCATGCCAACTTTAAGCCCAGAGTAATCAGCCCTTAAAAAGAGATTTACAAATGCAAGTGCTGACAACTAACATTCACCCTGCAAACAGCAACACCATAAAACAAAAAAAGCCCACTACAATAAAAGCACTTTTCACTGCTCTTCCAGCAAAAGTATAAACAAAAATAGATTTGAGTTTGGCTTTATGCAGAATTCATCCTAGCAAACATTTTAGAAACTTTAAACACAGATTAAGATAGAGTTTTCGTAAGGCTAATACAGAAATACACTTCAGTAACATGAGAAAGATTAAAATGTTTTCCAAACAGAGGTGCATTGCTTAACTTGAGTCTCATAGCAGAAGTCCAGCTGCAAGCCAGAAATTCTCTTTCTGCTGTGAGAGAACATACTTTCTCACCATCTACCACACACTTGTGTACCCATAAGGGTCACAACACCACAGCAGAGGGAATCAGAGTTACCTCTGACCTCAGCTCTGAAAAGTTTTAGCACCTGCTGAAGACATCACGTAAGACATTTATGAGAAATAAGAGATGCCTTTTCCAAAAATATGCTACAAATTTAAGACATTAGCTCCTCTTTAAATGAAGTTTAACCTTTCTTTATTAGTTTCCCCAGCGTTGTGAATAGCCAAAGCATATGTAATATGTAAAGAGTTAATCAGTCCCAGTAAAGGTGCCAACTCAGATACAGGATATATGGTTAAACTTACACTGACAGCGTCATCAAGAAAAACTGGAAAAACCCTCATCCTGAAAGACTGGAAGTTTCCCTCTTAAGTGTCATAAGCACTGATACAAACTTTCAGTTTTCATCAGGTGGTTGGTTGAGAATACTTTCGAAAAAAGATTCTCAGCTGTTAGAGTTGACCCATCATCCTGCTGCATGGGGCACATATTACCATGATGAATAATGTCATCAAGTTGTATCATTTAATTTATCAATTAAAAAGCTGACACGACATAAATATTTAGTCACAGCATGTGTCTACGGAAGTCTTGAATGCACTACTACTAAAAATCATCACAAAGTTTTCAATTTGTTTAACTGCTGATTAGCTAAACAGCTGGGGGAAAAGTTGAATATTCACTGCTAGAGCTTAGCGTTTAGACCCAGTGATTTATGCAAGTCTGTCGGACGAAGGTTTCAAAATGTACAAGCATCCAGTGTACGTGCCAGCATGGTGGCTGGAAAGTTAGATTTCAAAAAACCCAAGAAAAAACCATTGGATTTGTTTCAGTTTTCCTTCCTGCCAAGAAAATTACTTATGCCCCAGAACTCTCCAGAATAACGCAACTTCTGGGTTCCTGAAGAGGAACATGGACATAAGCACTGGGGGCAAACCTTCAACAAACACTTGGCAGATTCAAGGCACTTCAAAATGTACAAGGCAACCAGGTGTTAGTAAGAAATACAGTGTCAGAAGAACCTAAACCTTAATGCTGCACTTTTTTAACATCCTTCAACAGAAAACACAAGCACAAATCATTTAAAGCTGCTGCTGCATCTACTTCACAAGTTTGTTTTTTTAAAATCCCTTCTGTTGTTTATAACGTTGACAGCCTCCAAAATTGTTCTGCAATTCTATTAATTATCCCATAAAATGTAGCCTCTCCTTTAAGAAAGGCTGAAATAGTAAATCATACTATTTAAAAGTAATGCTGAATTTCTTTATTTAAACATCTATGAAACATTTCTGTGTTAGGCCTCCCAAGCAATTCACAACTCTCATCATTTCCTGAGCATTCTCACTCACACAGAAACCTATGCAATGAAGAGCACACCAGAACTGATTACTCTGCAAGTCTGGAAATCCAGATCATTACAGTAATTAGCTGTTCAAAAGATGCCAAGCAGCAAGTTACTAAACAAAGGTGATAAAATACCAAAGAAACCTGATACTGGTAAATGATAAGGACTCTGCACAGAGGCATACGAAAAACTCTTTCAGTGAAGAGGAAGAAAAATGGGAAGAAGGTAAAGTTACATCTTACCATCTCAAACAAGACGATGTCAACAGTGCACAGAACAGGATGACCTCCACCAACAAAAAATTATATTTATCATGCTTGTATCTAGCCTTTTATGCACTGTAATTTAAATATATGTGCTTATGGTCTCTAACAGAATTAATTTCTGCAGCCTTCCTGCATGCCAAGAAGCTTCACAGGCCGTTACTACCTGATACGCACTCAAACACCACTCCAGAGATGACCAAGAATCCTGTGGATCACATCCTCCTCAGTAATGCAATAAACCAGAGGTTTAATGGTCCATAATCTAACAAAAACCTTACCATTTAAGAACACCAGGAGTGCCTACCAAGCAGGAATAAGCCACTGGGAGGAATGTGCCTTGAAGACAAGAGTGATTGTGTCATGAGCAGTTTTCAGTTTGCTTATGGCTTGTTTTCAGTTTCCAAGTCTGAAGCAGCACTCTCCTGACTGCAGGCTGAAGCACATTACATTAAGAAACCCAACTCATTAATTAACAGGAGTTGCTTCATGTTGCATATCCATCACAAAGCCACAAGCTTGTTTTCCTCACTGTAAGTGGACTAACAGCACACACCCTGCAGGTTATTCATAAAGATATATATTTAATTTCTATTATAACTATCATGTTAGATATCATGATATATGTTATCAGATGATGATTTCAAAAGTACCACACTTAATTAAAATTCATCTCTTGACTCTCTGATTTGTGCATTTTCCAAGAAACCCCACAAACGGCAGAGTCAAACTGTTAGCAGCTCAGCCAAATCATGACAATTCTGAAAAGTGGAATGCCAACGTAATATAAATTGTGATCATAGTTCTCCATAACCCTGTTCTCTCTTGATAAGCTGAATGTAGAATCACACATTCTACATTCATTACCAAGGCTTACAAAAAGCAGAAAACATCTCACATTGAATGAAAAAGATCTTTTAACTTCCTCAGGAAAGAGATCAGGAACTTGTTACTCAGGTAGATTAGGTGAATACCACGAAGTATAATGATTTTCCACTAAAATGCCCCATCACCTGCCCTCCCTTATATTTGTGATCATTTGACTTCCTCCCTACCTCCCAGCTCTGGCAGAAAACATCACCAGCAAGAAGAGAATCTGAATAAATTTGAACACCCCCTTCTCCAGTTAAAAAGAGAACTACACAGTGGTTGCCTGCACGTGCACTTTACTTCTGTGACCACCAGAAGAGCAGGAGAGGAGAGAGAACCTCCAGCTGAACACCTGGTGGCATTAATCCTTCTATAGGAAACCAGAGGAACAGAGCACTGCAAACCTGAGTGGAACTGAACAGCTCAGGTCCACATCACTCTGCAGCTGCTGTTACAAAGCATCACAGGTAGTTCCTACACTAATTTAAAAAAAAAAAAAAAGAAAGTAAAGGCTACAGTAACATCCCCGCAGGACCTTCACAACAGAAAGGCCAGCAGATTGCAATTGCCTGCACTGAATTAAAGAGTGAAAGGACAGGCCAGTGCAAGCCACTGCTTCTCTGCACTGAAATCATCAGAAAACCAGTTAAGGCTAAATACAGGGCAAACAATGCTTTAAAGCAGCTACAGAATAACAAGCTTGGAGTTGGACCCCACACTCTGCACAGCACTTCCTATCTGCCTCTGCTTCCAAACTACACTGGGGATACATTTGTTAAATGAGTCTAACCATAGAGGCAGACAAATTTTTCATATAATCTTCTAAAACCAGCCAGCCTAAATAATGACTAAGTATATAAACCCCCTTATATTTGTGCCTAACATGGGCTGAAAGAAACTGCAAGAGGTGATGGAGGCTCCCTCCTTCTGCAGGATTTTTTCTTTAATGAATATATATTTTAATAACTGATTAGGTTCTCATCAGAGCATAGGCATCACATATTATACTAATCCACTGCTCACATTAATTTCTTGTAACACTCCCATCCACCTGCATTTACCTGTTACACTTCCTAACTACAAAGCAACAGCCTGTGCTTCCTGTATCTAGTGCTGTAGGATTCTGATCTGCAAACACAAGTCACAGCTGAGACAATACAAAGAAAAGTCTTGGTATTTTTACTAATAGGCATAAATTTAGCTGCTAAAATTGTTTACTTTCCACACATATTAATTCTAGATGCTTGGGGTCATCTTTGATAGGCTAATTGCATTTTCTCTGAAAGTCAAAGCTTTTCAATAACTTCAGAGATCTTTATTCCAACAAATTAGCAGGGAGACTGTTCCAGGACGTTAATTTAACACCAGTATTTAATATCAAATAGTGCTCACTGATGCAGAAATTAATTTTGTCATTTCATGCAAGTGTTAAATGATGAAAAAAAAAAAGATGGAAAGCATCACAAACATGAAACACAAAACCTCACCTAAATCAAATACCATCATCCCTTTTGCTTGTCTGTAGTAATGTTACATGAGTCTAAAACTGCACAACACTTCGGTACACACAGAAAGCAGAAGAGCAATTGATTAGAAACAGTAAATTGAATTGGCAAGAAAATTCAAGCTTGCCCTGGAGTAGATAGGACAGGAGCAAATACCTGTTAGCACTAATGACTGGATTTCACAAATATTGCTCATTTCTGTACTATTTTTAAATAGTCATTTACAGAACACTACATGATACATTAAACTTTTGAACTCTCAAAATGGGCCTGTATTGCTCTTTCCCAGAGCCAACCACGACACCACAGGAAGAGATTAACATGTCTATCAGAAAAAGCCACGTGGAAGACTTCTCCAATATCTTTTTCTATGAACTATAGCTCTTTATTTTGACACACATTTTCAGCAGGTAGGTTTACTCTGGCCCGCTGGACACCAAATCTGTCTCATCCTACCCTACCTTCTCTGAATTTATGCACATATGAGGAACTATTATGCAAAGATAATATCTTGCATAATAATGTATTTTCTTTGTTTCCCTTCCTTCCCCACATAACTGGCCTGCTGTCACTTAACCAATGAGGTGGGAAGTTGTTGTTTTTTTCTTTTTTTTTTTTTTTTTTTTTGTGTTTGCTTTCCTTTTAAGTAGCTACTGAAGGGAAGTATGAGATCAATTTTCCTATTCCTCTGCTGAAGGAAGCAACAATTAAGCATGTTAAGAGCTCACACAGAGCAATGAAGTTTAGAGACTGTTGCACTTTCACTACGAGAGACAGTTTCAGTCTAAGACAAACTGAACCCTGACTTGGACTGAAAACTAGAAAGACACTGAATTTTGCTGGATAACATACCCACCAGCATCTCAGCATGTCAGGCCCACTGTAAGTAGACCTGCCATTTCATAAATTATGTTTAACAAAACAACAGTTCTACAGTATTTTACTAGTTGTTTCAAGTTTTTAAAGCTAAGAGGCAGCAATTGATGGTCTATTTGGCTCTTCCCAGGTCTTCAAAGAAACACTAAATCTTCAAAAGCTGTAACACATGACAGGTTCCAGGAGGTTTAGCACTTGCTTAGAGGGAAAAAGTCAAATGTTGTGCATGAAGAGTGTCAGTTTGGCAACGCTGGGAACAACAAACTTCCTTGTTTCAATTACTGAATGTTCCTCCTCACGATTTACCAATACCAGCTCTTAAGTTTTCCGCATTCTTCACTCCACTGCCAACCAGAGAGTGGCTGAGGCACTCACAGCCTGCCTGGGACTCCAGGCAAGACACTTGGCAAAGGTAAAGGAAATAACTAACTCAGCTCTGCTGGGCAGGATTTTATGAACATCATCCTCCTCAGAAAAATTCCAAAGTTGCAGAAGCAGATGCAGTATTTTATGATGAAAGACAAGATTAAAAACACCACTTGAAGCTATAGGGTTAACATTTAGTGCAGTTCCAAGGGTGAGGTTAGAAATCTGACCTTCTTTAACAGATCTTAATAGTCTTATCTTAGAATATTGCTATTACTTGGATTCCATGTTTCAAGTCTGCAATCAGTGTTGCACTTAAGGAAGAGGTCAAAAGCTACATCTGGAATTTCCAAGACCCTTGATATTTTTAGTGCTTTGAATTATTATTTAAGACACATACACAGCTTCAAAGCAAATTTGCCAAGTTCTTTATCATGATATTCTGGAACCATACAATAAACTCTCAATTCAGGGAAGCAGAAATCTAACACCAAGGATCTCAAATTCAAATGCACACAGAACTAGAATTCTGGAAAAGATTTGATGCAAAGCAATGGGATAACCCTTACGGTCCTCCTGGAATATATCTTCCCTCACAAGAGGCCTGAGAAAACTAAGAGAGAAAAGGATCTATACCCACATAAAGTCCAACTGAGAGGCATATATAACCAAAAAAAAGATGTTGATAATGCCAGCGATAAGCAAAAAGGTACAGCGACAATTTTTGTCCTAACACGAATGTATATAGCAATCCTTGACAACGCAAAGCCTATTTCAATAAAAAGTCATTCTGCAACATAAACAGCTTGGGATGAACTCCCCTCAAGCTCTGGGGTTTAGTTTAGGTTTGGTGGAGGGGTTTTTTGTTGTTGTGGGTTTGGGGTTTTTTTGGGTTTTTTGTTTGTTTGTTTTTTTCCCACAGATAACTGGAAAATCATTCATTGACCTAAACTTTTAGTTCAAGTTTTTAAACATGTTCAGGACCAAACCTAAAGTGAAATTTAACTACTTACAGAAGAAGCATAATTTAACTTTAAGGTTTTGCAAAATAAAAGGAAGCTAATGTTTTTGCCAATGATTATTTCATTAACCTCTTTGCCAAAAATAGAGTTTAACCCCAATAATCCAGTCATTTTAGTATTACTTCCTCTTTTAATAAAGGCTACCATCCTCCATTACAAGCTTCACCGAAACCAGAAGCAACACTTGCTTAGTTTTAGAACACTGTATGACAGACTATCACCTCCTGGGTGCACATTTGTTCACAGTTAGAGCACCCTACCTTCCCAGAGTATCACTGTAATCAAAACTACTGGTAATTCAGGTTTTGACTCATAGTTAAAGGATGGACTGCCAATATTTTAGCTTTGATTTAGTGACAATAATCCTTCCTTGCAAGTCAAAATAACTGGGCACAGACCCTTCTAAGAATTCCACTGATTCCTTGAATCCAGACAGTTAGAATACACAATGTTAACTAAGAAAATTATAATCATAAAAAACAGACTATAAGCTAAGCTGCAACATATGTTCATTAAAAAGAGCCCGTCCTTTATGGCAGAATTTTTTGGACATTCATTATGAAGAACTGGAAAAGAAGCTTTAAATGTGAGCAGGGACACAAACCCAAGATTCTGGAGAGATGCCAAAGTAGACAATGATATTCTGACCAAATTGTTTGCCTTGCTGCTTTAAACAGCAACATGGTGACCATTTTCTGTCCCTTTCTGTCCAGCAGCAACGACATTGAATGGGAATGAAATTCCAAGATAAGACTGCAAATTCTGCACATACAGGTAGCTCAGAACTTAAAGTAGCTGTGCCCCACTACGCTCTTCACTTCTGCTCTACTTTTTAATTCCGAGAACAAGGATTAGAAACCATGAGGATACATCCAAACATTCGAGCATAAACCCCCAGCACTAGGGTATGGAAAAGCAAGCTACTTTGGACATTGGCCTGTTGATTCATCAGTTCCTTGTTTGAACAACAGTCACAGTCAGACTCTGTTGTGGAGCAACCTGTGACAGCATCACAACCTGTGAAAATACGCATATGGATACCAACAGTGACCGAAAACAAAACCATAAAGCTGCCAAGAGACATCACTGTAAAGCTTTCAAACCTTTCATTAAGTTTCTGCCAAATGAGATTTATGAAATGATTTTTTTTTCCTCAACGTAGTTACTATTTAACTAATATTTTGTTTCTTGGGTTTCCCTGTCAGATCACTGGCATCCTGCAATTCTAAAATACTTTACTTGAAAACAGACTGCAGAACATCAGATCTGCCGAGAAACACTGAAAAACACTTTTAACAGAATAACAGAAATCCACAGTGTTTTAAGCAAGTTTGTAATTCCACTATCAAGACAGATGGAACTCTGCCTTATGAATAGTACCACTGAAGTATTCACCATTGTTGCTTACTTTGAGAAGTCAGGAGGGAAGGGCCAGCATGAAGCTGAGAGAGAATTAACCCATACAAAAGGAAAATATTGTTCAGATACTTGTGCAAAAAACCACAAGAAATCTAAAAGCAAAATAAGGTGATACAGTATTTAGACTTCCAAAAAGCCCAGCACAAGCTTTAGACAAAACAACTTTATGTTCTTCACACTGAAAATTCAGTGTATTCCTGAACATATTACATGTGAAATTCTGATAGCATTTGAAGGTGTAATTTCTGAAGTCTGTATTGCCAGTGTTGGCTGTTTCCAATAATGAAAGTGATATTGGCATTTTTAGAAAAGAATCCCTAACAGATAAAGCCATTGTGTCCAATTTATCACAGGCTACCACGGTAGACAGATGTCTATACATTTCTATAGGTATCTGTATTTCAATTCATCACAGGCTACCCTGGTAGATATATGTCTATACATTTCCATAGGTATCTGTATTTCTATGTATTTGTGCAACAGTCCAGAACTCAAAGTTGTGTGTACCTGCCACTACCTAAAATACATGTACACTGAACTCAATACATCTGTGAACTCTACATGGCCACAGAGGCAATCCAGAATAAACCTTCACTGTAGGAAATGCTCTCTGGGACACCAGCTCCTTACATGCCAGCAGCCTTATGAGAATAACAACAGAGCTGCTGGAAGTGCAGAGGTGGCAATCCATTCAGCTTATGAACAACTGATTCCTTTTGTATTACATCATTCAACTACCCATTAAGGAGCTGGACTGACAGGATCCAGAATATGCATAGCCCAGCCCTCCATGGTAAATGAGAGCATTCGAAAAGATTAAGACTCAAAGAAATTGGTGATTCATCAGGGTGTCAAAAGAGCGCTTCCCCAATTCACGGCAATGTTCTAGGCCAAGCAGCGAGCCACACATTAGTAACCCCTGTCAGACTTCCAATTTTAGAGTTAATTGCTCTTCCTGAAACACATACCCAGACACAAAATACCTGCAGCAGCACACCTCACAGAATGAACAGTGTCACAGCCATCCCAATGCCACACTTGTGCTGTGTTACAGTCACACCTAATCTGAGCACTCCACAGGACCTTTGCTGTCTGCAGGTATTGCTCCTGCTTCCTTTAGAAAGGGCATGCAACAGCTCCACACACAGATGTCAAACACCAGTGATTTTATAAATCCTTGGCCCCATCACATCACCAAAATTTAAGTACCACCAGCTGAGAACCAACTAACAGAAATTGTTTCTATCTTGCAATACTTTTATGGAACTTGAGTAGATGAACGGGTGGAACAGAAATCAACTGCTGGTCTCCTGCTTCTAACAAGTTCCTCAAACTTGTTGGTTGTAGACACATTTTTATCATTAGACAGTCAAAGTCATTATTCTTAAAGGGAATGAAACAGACTGTTGGAATAGCAGCGGGTCTTCTTCAAACATCCGGTATTTAAAGTACCAAAACATTTTTTAACCAGTGAAATACCAATTTTATATGCAGAGAAGTTGCTTCAGAGTGCAATTTTTGTGTTTGACTGTTATGATACAGTAGCCTTCCCTGAGTTTTGCACAGAGGAGTTAATGCACAGGCAAAGAAAACAGAGCTTTCCCAAAGCATTAGTTTGAAAATGCAAATACAGTTAGAACTGGTGCCTTTGACAAAGCACATTTTCAGTTCAGGGGAAGAGGGTGTGTGCATGCCTTCTCTTTTTGGAGGGATCACAAACTTGGAAGTAGTGCTAGTTTTAAGTTTTACATCATTTTCCTCTCCCTAATTCAATTACTGGTTTCTGTGGTGAAATCCACCACTCTAGATCTTGTATATGGACTAAAATCAGAGTGTTAATTTCAGGACGTGCATACCTTGCTTTCAGAACAACACTGCTCAAACACCTTTCCAGGGCCTTTACTACCAGAGTAGCTTCTTTTCTCACCTTCTACACAGCTCTCCACACATCATGGCCTCTTTCAAAACTGCAGGGAGAGGGTTAATTTTCTTCCTTACAACATCCTGTTTTGTAACATCCTGTCCTTCCTACTCATACCTGTGTGCCCATTCTGAATGCAAATGCACGAGACTTCCAATAATCCTGGTAGCTGAGTATCACTGACTACATGCAGGAAAAAAAATGCAGCCTGAGATTATTTCTACAGTTACGTCTAAGACTTAGACAAACCTGTTCTCCAAAAACGTCATTTTGCTAGTAAGTGCTGAGAGGAACAGAGAACCTTGTAAACCACATTTACTACGTCATGTAACAGCTTCTCACAGGCGTGCATACATGCACACACAAACAAATCACACTCCCAAAGTTGAATGTTCTCCAGACTCCAGAATACATTTTTTTTTGCTTGCTTCATCTATTTCTGCCAGCGACAGCCCCCCTGACACTGCATTTGTGAGCTACCTCCACAGCCACCTCCAAGGCAAGGGTGCTCTTCTTCAAGATCAATAAGGCCTTTGCAAAACCTGCTTCTTCCAACACAGGCATGAGAAAAGGCAAGTCAAGTGCTTTATGTGCTTATTTGTGTGCCTTTCCTGTTAATTTACGAGAAGGTGAATGCCTGATGAATATATACAGACGCCATGGAATTAAACATTAATAGCGCTGAAGGTCCTAAAAGCCACCTCGTTTAAAAGAAAAAAAAAAATCAAACTGATGGAACACATCTACACCTAATTACTTAGTTTTTTGTAACTCCTTTTTTGCTACCTTAAAGCTGTCACTGTAGATTTGTCATGCACTATGGTCACAAACATGCCTTTTCCGTGTCTAGCATGTGCATTTTGTGAGGTAATGTAATAAATATTTAACAAAGAGTTTATATTACCATGCCAATTAAGCTCTCAACTGATTTAAAGCCAAAGCCACTGCAAGATATGAGACTTAATAAGGGACGCAGCAACAGAGCAGTACAGAACATGGAGATCAGACAAACCTGACTGCTTTGACTTTGCATTTCAGTAAATAAACCAAGGATTTAACTTCACTCTAATCAAAATAAAACATCATCATCAGAAAGTGCCTACATGGTTTCTGTAGGTCTCAAAGAAACAAAAACCCCAAACAAAATCCCCAAGCCCCCACAACTGCCTCCAGTTCCAGATCTTCTGTTTAGCTCTGTAATGAAACAAATTTAAGATACAGCCCCATATCTAAGCAATAAATATAATAAAGACATATCAGTCATTTGTACTTTCTATGTGTATACTGGCACTACAGCCAGCCACAAAAAGCAACCAAGGCAGCACATACTTGCACTGACACCTTTATTCCCTCACAGGTTTTGTGCATAAAAGGGTAAAAAAGACCTGGAAAAAATTACAAGGTAAACAATTCAATCTAACCCAGAACATTTTGTGTGCTTAAGGACCCAATTACATACAACTGTATATTAAGGAACATCCAAGAGATCAAATGCTTTCAATTAATTCATTTAAGCAAAACTTTGACCTCAGTTTGAATAAGGATTATTTTCCCCCAAAACGTAAGACACATAAAACGTGGGAGTAATCGTGGCTTCCGTATGAAGAGCATACACACACAAATGACAACATGTCTAGAATAATAAGATTTTCTGTAGACACTATACATAAAATAGACACTGCTTTCTGTATGTGTATTATCAGGCCTCAGTTTAGTTTTCACCTCCCTTTCACTACCCACAAAAAAAAATTAAAAATATAAAAATATCAATGTCGTTCTAATAGCTAGAGTGATTAAGTTGATCAGCTTCATATCTTGAGAACTGACTTGAAGAAATGCTTACAAATCAGCAGGGAGAAGTGAAAGTTCAACTGATAAAAAGTTACCAGACCAGAATCAAAACCCAAGAGTTGTGAAATCCCAGCAAGTTGAAAAAAAAAAATACAACATGCTTTGACCTTTGAGAATTTATCCAATCTGTAAAAACCAGATAAATGTGACATAAAACTTTAACCACAAGACAGACCTTACAATAGCAATGCTCGAGGCAGTACTTAACAAAGATTTCTTCTCCAGTTTTACTAAGGATTCAGAGGCCAACAGAAGTAGGCCAGAGACAAGAGGCAGAATGGGAAGCCAGAATTCCCATGGTTTTACCCCAACAGTGACTCAAGTTTAAACAGTGGTTTTGAAAACAGCTCTCTCTCTGTGGCCACAGGCAAGTCTTAACCACTTTGCCTCAATTCGCTTACCTGCAGAATAAAAATAATTATACTTATCTGCCACACAGGAATCTCACACAACAAACACTATTTGGCAAGCGCACATCTGTTTAAACTGCGGACAAAGCTACGTAGTAATTTCGAGCACCTGGACAAACTGAAACCGAGAGTGAAAACAACTTGGCCGGAGCAGCTACCGAAGGACCAACAACAACTAACTCCTGGGGGCACCGCAGCCCGTGTGCCGCCCGGGCGCTCCCCCGGCCCGCCGGCCATTCACCTGCTCAGGACACGGCTGCCGGGGAGAGTCAGCGGCGTGCCCGGAGCGCGGGGCCGAGGGCCGGCACCGCCCGCGGCCCCGGAGGGTCCGGGCCGCCCATCCGGCTGCGGGCGGCTTCCCCCGGCGCTCGCCCCTTCCCGCCCGGCCCGCGGCACACGCGGCGCTCCCGCAGGGCCCGGCCGGCGCGGGGGCAAAGCTCACCCGCGGTGCCCGGAGCGGCGAGGCCGCGGCGCGGGAGCGGCCCCGGCGGCTCGCCCGCCCTACCCCCGCCGCCACCGCGGCCCCGAGCCGGGATCCTCCTCCTCCCTCCCGTCTCTCCCCCGGGAACCGCCTCGGGTGGGAAGATGGCGGCTCCGGCCGCCTCCCCGGTGCGAGGGGGCGGCGGAGCGGGAGGTGTCGCTCCCCGTTCGGCCCCGCCGTCCCCTCGCACCGAGAGATGCGGGTGCGGAACGGCCCCGGCGGGCGCCGCCGCCCGGAGGGCGCGGGCCGGGCGGCCCCTCGCACTCACCTGTCACCAACAGCCGCCGCCGCCCTCGGGCCGGGGCTCGGCAGGGGAGACGCGGGCGGGCACGGGAGAGGAGGCGGGGGGGCTCCGCCGGCGCGGGGCCTTTCGCTCCTGTCGGGTTCCCGCGGGCGCCGGGGCCTCTCGCCGCGCCGCCGCCGCCGCCGGGGCCTCGCCGCCGGATGCCGTGAGGAGGAGAGCGGAGCGCGGGGCGGGGCCGAGGGGGCGCGGGCGGCGGCAGCGCCGGGGGCGGGCGGGGCGGGGGGGGCGCGGGGGGGCGGCGGCGGCGGCTCCGGGCCCGAAACGTCTCCGAGCCGAGACTCAACCACCCGCTCGCATGAGAGACCCGCTTCCGGCTCCCGGCGGAAGTCCCGCCCCCGCCGGCGGAAGGGATTGGCCGGCGCCTCTCGGCCGGGCGCCGCAGCGCGCGGATTGGCGGAGCGGGGAAGGGGGGAGGGGGCCCCGGCGCGCGCGCGGCGTGTGACGCGCGGAGCGGCGCGTGAGGCGCCTGACGTCACCCGCCGCGGAGGGGCGCGCGGGGGCGGGGCCGGCACCGCCCGCCCCCCCGCTCCCTCCCCCGGAGGCGTTTTGTCCCTTCGCACGCGCCGTAGTCCCGCCGGGAACTGGCGGGAAAGGAGACGGGGAAGGGAAGGGAAGAGGAAGGAAAGGGGAGGGAGAAGGAGGGGAGGGCGGAAGGAAGGGAAGGGCGTGTCACGTCTGATGCCGGGGAAGCGGTGCCCCCTGTCCCGCTGTCTCCGCGTGTGTCGGGGGGCAGTGTCCGGCCGGCGCCGGGTGATGTTTCAGGCCAGAGGGACGGAGCGGGGCCTCCCCGAGGGCGGCGGGTGTGGGAGCACGTCCCGGTCTGTGCGTTGGCACGGGGTCGTTGTCTCCTCCTGGAACGCTGCCACGGCAGCAACGGGAGGGACCAGGTGCCTGTCCAAAATTCCCGCAGAGTGTCCAGGTCGTGGTATAGCAGATCCTGTGGAGCAAAACTGAGCAGCTATGGCTCAAAGGGAAGTGATAACCTTAAATAGGAGAATTTTAGGAGAAGAGTATTTAATGACGGAGCCTTGTCTTTCATGTGGGTTATGAAAGCCTGGACAGTGTTGTCTCATAGAATCACAGAATGGTTTCGCTTGGAAGATACCTTAAAGGTCATCGAGTTCCCGCCCCCCTACCTTGGGCAGGGACACTAGTCCAGATTGCTCTAACCCTATTCTGCCTGGCCTTTTATTGTTTCTAGAGATGGAGCATCCACAACTTCTCTAGGAAATAGGTTCCAGTGCCTCACCAGCCTCACGCTATTCATTGCACAGAGGAGGAGGAGGCAGGGGAAGCAAAGAGCTGAGAAACAATCCTGGGAAGACAAGGGCTGCTGCAGGAAGGCAGGATTGTTTTGTTAAGCAGGATCCATAGAGTGCTTCCCTCCAACAGCCAGTTCCAGTCCACAGAATGGCTCCTCTGCCACTGCCAAGGCTTGACAAGCAAGGAAACTGCTGGGAAGTACAAATGCAGTTTGTTTTAAGGTGCCTGCTTCCTCCTAGGCTGGAGAATGTCAGGCTGGATTGAACAAAGTGCACGGGAAGAAAAGGGAGTGCAGACAGAAGCAGGCATGCAGGTGCAAGCACAGGACGTTCTGGTTGGAACATGAGGGAGTTTTGCCAGAGGTAAAGTCTCTGTAGGACCCTCCCAGCTTCTCAGCCTCAAGCTCTCTCACTCTTCCCAAGCTGGGGAAGAGAGGAAGTCTTCAGTTTTAGAAAACTGCAGTGAGCCCCACAAGATTCTAGAGTTCTTCTGTTTGACCAAAGAACAAACAAGTTTTGTCAAACAGTTCTAGTTATTTAGTACAGATCATCATCTATTTTTAACTACAGTTAATTAGGCAAAAGGGAAGTCTGTGTTTTCCTCTTGGGACTTAGGGGGGGAAAAAAAGTCTAGAAAGGATCATCTTCCAGGACTGCTTCCAGGCCTCAGCTTGTCTTCTGCTTCAGGTGTGGCAAAACTACATCACGTTACAACCAGTTGTCAATAGTTATCTGCACCATGCATTGCTGCCTATCTGCATCTCAGAAAGTAATCCAGATAAGATAATCCAGTTTTTAATCCTTATTAATAAGATTCATATGCCTGCCTTCCAGGTATCTCCTGGAAATTCCCAGAGAGACAATACAGCAATTAGAAGACCTATTTTAAGGATACTCAAGCACCCTTTGGAATGGTTTTTGTGACAGTTTTAATGTTCTTGATGTTACTGTATTGTTAAAAATCCCTTGCTAGTAGGGGCAATAAAGAACATCCCAGTGCCTGGAATGAGCACTAGACACAGCTTTGCTGTTCCTTGAGGGAAGTGCATCTCAGCACTCACTCTTGGGCAAACAAGGGGATGTTTTCTGAAGTAAGTTGTTTCACTTTTGTGGAATTGTCATGAAGAAAAAACCCTGAGCAGAGGAAGACAGATAGGATAAAGCTTGATCAGGAAAAGGAATAAACCAGCTTTGAGAGTGGGTGTTCAGAAGGACAGACAAGCAGTGCAGGGAGTGTCACTGATCCATTAGGTGGCCACCACATAGCCGCTGTATAAACAATTGATTGCTTAAAAGTCTAGAACAGTGAAAAAAAATGCTATTCCTAATGTTTTTTAAAAATATATATTTTATAAAGGAGTTTGATATAATTTTGTTCTTTAATGCCACACCATTTTTCAGCAGACTACAGGCTTCTCTTTTCTTCAAGAGAAGAAAAGTAAGAAAGGTCTGATTTTAAACCCTCAAACATCATAAGCCCCATTATATTCTTGTTCTTGAGGGGCCTCAAAATTCTTTACCCCTTTTTGCATGCAGTCCTCATGTCTCCCCAAGCTGTGTTTCCATGCAACACTTGGTGAAACACTTTTTCTGGAAAATGAGTTTTCTACTTGCCTGGGCCCCTTCTGATTCTTACTGTGGGAGATGTAGAACTTAATCTCTAAATATGCTTCCATTTTTTAATGGCACACTGCTGAGATCAAAGAGGTTTGAGGTTTTCCTTGGTACCCTGGTAGCTGAGGACTGTGTGCCCAGATAGGGGTGAAATATTCCAGACTGACTGAATGCTGTGTGTGGTAGTAGAAATTACTCCTGCTTCTTCTACATCTCATACTCAGCAGTCAGGAGAGGGAGTCCACCTCTGAAGGAGCAATGTCCATGTATAATTGGACCATTATTCCAGAAAAATCAAGCAAGATTAGACTAGCTATTTTTTCCTTGATCTGTGATCAAACAGAAATAGAAAGGACTATGTAAGTTACTTCTCAATATACTAGTGATATATTCTTAAAATTGTATTTTAGTCTAGAGAAGAGGAGTCTCAGGGGGAATTGCTGTCTAAAATTCCCTGACGGGAGGTAGTAGCCAGGTTGGGGTCAATCTCTTCTGTCAAAACTCAAGTGAAAGGATGAGAGGGAATGGCCTTTAGTTGTGCCAGGGGAAGTTCAGCTTAGCTACTAGAAAAAAAAATGTTCATTGGAAGAGTGGTCAGGCATTGGAGTGAGCTGCCCAGAGAGGTGGTGGAGTCCTTGGAAGTATTCAAGAGACGCTTGGATGTGGCACGTGGGGATATGGTTTAGGGATGGTTATGGAAGTGCTGGGTTGATGTCTGGATCTTGAAGGTCTCTTCCAACCTGGTGAATCTTTCATTCTGGGATTCTGTAAGTTTTTTAATTAGGATTCATAGTTTGGGGAGGAAAAGGTGATCTTTGGTATACTTAAGAAGATAACTCCGTACAAAGAGGAACTGCAAATAATGAAGTATTCCTGGAAGCTAAACCTAGAGCTGAGCAGTCAGAAAATCAAACCGTCAAAAATCACTGGATGTACTGAAACACTTGGGCTTTACAGTCTTTAGGATTTCCTCTCAATATAATAAAAAGGATAGTATTTCCTTCCTCACAAGAACACAGAGGATTAATTCATTGAAGTTTGTGAAGCACTTGAGTGATACAATAAAAACTTCCACTAACACAGAACTAGATTTCTGCTTTGTAAGGAAGTTCCTGGTTTGGACTACCTCTTGTTTGTTTGTGAGTTTGTGTTTTTGTTGTTTTATGTTTATTTCTTTTTACTCCTTTGAAACACACTCTCATAAGATACCCTTCAGATCTATGAGATAAGCCTTCATGAATCACTAGTATTTAAGAATTGCTGACCTGGAACATTTGCCAAAAGTCACAGACCATTTAGTACTCTGCAATTTTGTGAGACCTTATGAGCCAAGTAATACTGAACAATTCCTGAAGCTATTACCCAGCTTTGCAGGAAGAGGTATTTTGTAACCTAAGATCCTAAGTGATGGTACACAATTTGCTATTCCTGTCATAAAACTTTGATAGAATCCTGTAACCAGTCTCTATTGCATGGATTTGATGAGTGGCATTTTAAATATATATTATTTCTACATCAGTATCTTTCATAAGTCACAAGTAAATATATGACTGTGCCAAAGACAGTCCTTGCTCCAAATAGACCATCTCAACAGTCAGCGTGGAGGAGATGAGGAGAAACTAAATAATCCTTCCAAAGGGAGGGGAAACTAAGAGAGATTAAGTGACCTGCCAAAAGATTATGCAAGGTAGGCATATCTAAGTTTCAGCTCCATGTGGTATCCTATAGTTTAGTGAAATGTTCAGGCTTCCTTTGTAGCTAAGTGAAAATTAATTATGAAGTAAACTGATGAAAGTCCATTATTGATCAGATAGATTTATGATCCCTGTTACCCCATGCATGTCTAACTGAAGGAATGATCCAGGTTCAGGCGACGTAGACAGGGATGTGTTCCAGTATAACTTTTCTTCATGTTTGATGTTTAATGGCATACTCTTTACTTTTTCAACTAAGGGCAGATGTGTAATACAGAGTGTTCAGTCTTGATAAAAGCAGGTGATAATTTGGATCTGTTTCTTTTCTAGTTGAACAGTCATTTTTAACACTGTGGCGAGGCTTTCATGAGACAATTTCTTAAGTCTGTCCAGTGCCAAAACCCAGCTGGACTGCAGTGTAATCCCAGTGCCAGGACAGCAGCACTGAGTGCCCACGCGTGGTTGACAACACGAACACATGCACTTTGTGTCTTTCTTGGATCAGCTGCTGTTTGATATCAAGCTTTCTAAAGTGCTGCTGTAGAACCAGTTCAAACAACCCCACACTCAGCAAATTTTCTCTCTGGCCTTATCCCTGCAGCAGGTGAGTCTGATTTCTTTAAGACACCGACACTATTTTAAAATAAGGCTGTCGTTAAACCTGGGGTTTCATGAACACCCTGTAAAAAAAGTCTAAGCTGTAGATGGTTCCATAAATATTAAAACTGTTGTTAACAGCAGCTGATTGCAAACTTTCAGGAGGTGGTTTAACAGTAATAATTCCTGTTAATTGCGCATAATCACAAATCTGAAAATTGCCATTCTGTTTCATGGACTTTGCACTACCATAAAACTGCCCGGTGCACAGCCTTACTCAGTCTATAGGTAGCAGGTCTGTAGCCGAGTCAGGACTTGAAACCAGATCTTGCATATTCTGGGTTTGAGCAATATTCTGTTTTTGATTTAGTTATTGCTAATCTGTGACATATGTATTTCTTTAGCTTGGGCCCATTTTTAAAGGCTAATTAAACCTGAATGAAAAATTGTGTAATTTACACATTTTCTGGCTGAGTAAAAAAAAAAAAAATTAAGAGTCTGGAATCTAAGATTTTCTTAGCAGTAAGGATGTTAGTAATTTTCTGCCTTTGTACCTTTTTTCATCATTCTATCACTACTGTTTCTGAACACTTCACAATATGTCTTTAAATATCTTTTTATCTTTAATATATCTTTAAATATCATTATTGCTCCTGTGTGAAATATGAGTGTATTTATCCCCTGTCAACAGGTGGCAAACTAAGGCATGAAGATGTTTTAGCTCTGTAACAGGTCCCATGCAAAAGTTGTATATGTTCTGAAAAATGATTATAATTTTGTATCTCTGTCGTCTTAAGCACTGTACTAAGATTCTGTGGGATCATATATACATAAATTTTTATTCCCCAAACTTCAAATTTCAAACATGAGCATCTTTAATTGTATTTCCTGCTTGTGTTCTCGAAGATTTTAAGATTTTCTGTTTCTATATCTTATCTGTGTGTGTGTTTGGATGAAATTTTAATTTTCTGATTCCTAATTATGTTGGAAATCTGTGAGGAAAATTACATGAAATTGTCATGCCCCTAATGAATGAGTTGCAAAGCTACTAATATCAAATGTTTCAAAGTTACAAATATCAAAGGAATATATTGAATAAGGCATAATAATTAGCTAGAATAAAATGTTGAAAGGTTAATTTAAATACTCAAGACTTGAATTCAAGTGTCCCTTTTTTGAAGTTAATATTCAGGCCAAGTGAATTATTATTTACAAAGAATTTTTTCTAAAGCAACACTTTTCCCTAAATCTAGTATCCGTCATATCACTAAATATAATGGCATTAACATAGAACACGATATAAATCACAGAACTCTCCTAAATTTTTAATTTACTTGGAGAAATGTGATTTTTTGCTTTAACTCTGCATCCAATGTCTCTCTGTGGCACAGAAATGCTCTCCAAATTTCTTGTGTAACCTGTATTGTCCAAGTGATGTTGCTTCAACTGGGAAGCCTCAGGTTCTCCTTCCTGTTTCCATAAAATATGTTCAACAGTGGGATGCTGAGGGCATAAATTTATCCTGACACCACAAAAGAAAACTGCTGCAGGCTGCTATTTCATCTGTGCACTGGATACAAGACAGGCTATGTAGAGGGAAGTGGCTAAAGTTTCAGATTTATCATAGAGAACTTGATGGAGTCTGGTAAATAGATCAAATTCAGGCCCATTTTTGTGTTTCAAATGCCATAAAACAGTGACTAATATTTGTTTAAAAACTAGTTTGAACCACTGTGGTCCAGTTGTAGGGTCTGAGAGATGCTTTTTGTCAAAATGATGGATGCTCCTTTTCACCAGGACTTCCTTGGCTGCACTAATTTAACACTTCTTGCTTTTTAGGGTCATTGTGGCTCAGGGTAGAAAGGAGTCTATCCAAAAGGCCTTGCAGTGCTAGTGATTCCCAGGTGCTCTCTAGTCCTTTGAGACCACCAGCAGCTGGTGTAGCTGGGAAAGGACTTCCCAGGCCATGCCAGGAACAGTGGAGTTGCAAATTGTCTGTGATAGCGGTGCGACACTTCTTCAGATGCATTGAAAATGCTCAGTGCAAGCAAGGAGACCATGTAACCTTTTGCCAAGCACTGGATGTACAGTGCCTGACACTTCATTTCTGTGTCCCCCAAGATGATTTTTCGTGGCCCTGATTGGTTTTTCACACAGCTTTGAGAACTGAGCTAACCTACTGCTTATAATGAAACGTATCCAACAAAAGGAATCTTTTGAGAGTTTTACACCTTATGGCTGGTTTAGGAGGTTACATCTTTCTTAGTGATGCAAGAAGTACTTTTGTTAGAAGGTGTGGTTAGGGAGGATAGCAGCAAAGGTGGCAGGAAAACTCTGGTGGTTGTATTCATCAGTGAGGACTGAAGGACTTCTTGGCTTGTTTCTTTTCACATATCCTTTTGAATTATGGGCTTACTGCTTCTGAAGCTGCAGGGCTCAAGGTGATTATTAGATAAGTCAGAAAAAAGGTGTCATTCTTCCCATGCTGCAATGTTTAAAGGATAATTCTCTTGTAGCTCTCCTCTACTCTGCTATATAAATGGAAAAACTAACAGCTTGTGCATTGCAAATAAGAATCATATGAAAACAGGATCTCTAGTCACTGATAATTGATAATATCCAGTCCTGAAAATCTCAGATAATTCTTGAATACTTTGAAATAATTGAATTATTTTATTGTGAATTTTAACTATAGTTGCACATAAATTTCAAGATAGATTTTTTGGTACATTTCAGAGATGCCCACTAGCCTCTGTCTGCTCTCTGATAAACTGACACCAAGTTCCCTGTAATTCTAAGGAAAGGAGCAAAACAGGGACAGAGAAGAGCTGGTTGTCTCTGAGCTGCTTTAGAAAGACCCCTACCCTTGCCACCTGTGGCAGAGGGACAGAGTGGCTTCTAGTCTTGCACTTGGTCAGCTGGGCTTGTAAATACTTGGGAATTGCTGTAAGTCATAGCTGCTGGGGCTTTATCTGTGTTAAAAAAACTCTGCTGTCCTGTCTCCAGTTATTTTATGGCCGTAATTTACAGATACAGTGTAACACATGCCCACCCTCATCGGGTTTTTTTTTTTGATGTATCTCTGGCACTCTGCAAAAGCAGGCAGGCCCTCAGGGAACAAAGCAAGATTTCCACAAGAAAAGACCATCAGGTGCTGATATTCTGTAAAGTCATGTCTGATTGTTCTTTGTACCTCTTCCCCTCACTCAAAGAAGACAACTAGTCTTTGGAGGCCTGTAAAAAAATTACTCCATGCTGCTGAATCCTAGAAATTGTCAAGATGATCCATTCAATACAGCCCTATGAAACCTCTTCCCTCTGGCAGAGCCCTTTTCCATGACATGAGGATTCATTTCTGGTTTTCAGCCAGCAGAAGGATTCCAGTAAGAGGGCAAGTTTTCACACCTGTTGTTTTCTAATACTCAGAAAGATAACGCAATTAGATCTTGATTGCGAAGTCGCAATGCTTTCTTCTCATTTCATACTTCAAGTAGTGATCTTGGCATCTCAAACATGTACCAGAGGGCCTTGATCCTCAGGATGTTTTTCAGGGGAAGCATTTTCCTGTATAAACTACTGTTGCTCTCATGAAAGTTTCTGATTGATCTGTTTCCTCATTTACCACAGAGCTTCTATGGAGGCTGCTGGTTGCTTCAAGACACAAAGAGAGCTCCTGCTGAAGCAATTATCTCCGAGGAGGCAAGGGGTTAGAGTTTATTCCTCCTGTCTTCCCAGTGCTTCCTTGACTCACCAGTGATGTTGAAATAAAAAAAATTTCCCCCGAGTTTCCCCCACATTATCTCCCCTAGTTTTTCTCACCAACTCTCCTCTCATAAAAGCACAAATTATGATGGTAACATTTAATTTCAGACAGCTGGTTTGCTTGAAACTTGCTCTTTCTTCCAGTGAACTTTTCCCCCTCTTAGGATGTTGTGTGTTTTTTCCATCATACTGATGGGTCTTATCTTTAGTCCATGCCTTACTTCTCCCTGCTGAGTCTTTATACATGGCTCCTAGCAGGCAGAAAGGAGTGTTTGCTGTTTGTTTAGTACTTGTAGCTCCTGCCCAATTAATGGAATCACCCAGCAGGAGAAATGCAGGTTTTTAAGTCATCCACAAGTTGAGCAAGGTCGTGCACTTGGTGGCAGTGGATTAAGGCTGGAGCTGAAGCTCCAGAGTACCCAGGCTTCCCCAACAGTGGTTGCTGCCCATGAAACAAGGACGAGATGAAAGCACAGCTGAATGTACCATACTGAGTGCTGTAGCTACCCCTGAGTGGATCATGTGTGCTGGATTTTGGGAGTGGAATGACCTCCACAAAGGGAGTGGAGGAAACCCACATGAATGGTCTCATAGAGATGTCTCATTGTGGCCTACTGACACATATGTTAGACATTTAAACTGAGCATACTTACCTAACTATAGGGAAATCCCTGTGCACCTCAAGGTACACATAAAAACTCTATCATTTATGCAGAGTTTTTGTGCTACCTCAGTTCTAACTTGCCCTTGGGTGTAAGAGAGAAAATAGAAAGAAAAAAGCAGTTTGTACTATAGGAAGTCTGAATAGCAAGCTCCAGCTGACTGATTCATTAAGCTAAGTGCAACATGGAAAGTTCAGTGTCAGGGAAATAACAGGGCTTTCTCTCCTGGTGGCAGGCAGCCATGGTTGTTGTTACTGGCATGGTCAGCTAACGCAGGATTTGGACACAAACTTAATATTCATCCTTCTGGTATTAGCTACAGATGGATAAAATCACCATGAGAACTACCCAGTAGTGAAAAATACATGTTTATACTGTGTTTCTCTCAGTCCAATGAGGTCAGTTCTGTGCTGGGGCTGGGAGCATGTCTGGTGGCTTCTGTGACATGTGCAGGTGGCTCAGTGTTCACTGGACAAGTACATCAGGAAGTTCTCTGCATCACAGCCAGGCTGCCTGGGACAGGCCAATGCCTGGTGACACAGAGATGAGCCCAGATGAGACAAATGCAGCGTGACCTACGCATCCAAGAGATGTTTTCTTAACAAGCACTCTCTGGCACAGAAGAAGAGTATTTCCCTCCAACATCCTGTGTCTCTTCTGTGTTTGGAGAGAGGGGAGCTCTGAGAGTACAGCTGTGGAATCTGAATAGGAGGTAACAGTGCAAATATGTGTACTGATTTTCCATACAAAACCCTGATTTTCAGTACAGGATGATTTTTTTTAAAAAAAACGAATGCTGCCTGGGATGCCTTTTGTACTTCCAGTGCTTCTTCTGCATGTGGCACAACAGCAGAAGGGTTTTGGTGTCTGCTATAATGTGGGTAATATGTTTCTGATTTTTATCAAATTGTGGGAGGTATCCTGCAGAGATAACACAAATTATCTTTTTAAATGAATGGTAGAAGTGATCTTGTATCTGAGAAAGTGTGTCCATGGATTCCGTGAAGTGAGTTGGATGGCAGATAGAGGTGAGCTGGAATTCATTGGGTTGATATGGATAGGATAATGGTGGGTGATGTCCCGAGACTCACAGCAGGACTGATGGTCCCAGGAAATCCAGAAGAGGTTCTGCTGAGAAACCAGTGGGAAACCTACCTGCTGGCACATGGTCCAGCCTGGAGGTAAATGAACCAAGAGGCATGGAGGCAAAATGGATGAATGTGACCTGCCTTGTTTCACAGACCACTAGGGAAAGAAAGGCCTTGTGTGTCCCTGCTGATGATCCAGCACTCAGCTTGTGAGAGACACCTGAACCAATGGTATATAAGCAGGTGGAAGTTACAAAGATAAAAGAGAATCTTAAATAGCATTAAATGGAAACATCAAATTATGTGAAGTCCAATCTTTCTACTGAGAAATACAAATTACAATGAGAAACAGGAAGGGGGAAAAGAGAAATGAAGCATGTGTGGCTTGGTTAGCTGTTTGGGTTTTTTTTTTAATTGGAAAAAAATATGCTTTAATTGAAAAGCATATAATTGCAAAAAAAATTAAACAGAGTAGAATAAAAAATATTTTACTTCTCCCGACTTTGTCACTCTTACCTCTTCTGCTCATCAATTTTCTCTCATGTTTTAAACTCCCCGCATCTTGTTTTATAATTAAATTGTGAGTTCTTCAGGGCAGCAGCTATATTCAGATATGGAGCAGTAAACAGCCTGCAGCAATAAATACCCTGATTGGCACCACTGAGCAACATAAACACTATGTAAGTAATGAGAAAGTCTGAGAAGTGCTGAGTCCTGGATAAACACCATTTCTTTTCAGCAGCTTACATTATAGTGGAATTAATTCAAACAGTGCACAAAACCATGTCAATGCATTGGCTAAAGGCAGGCTGGATACTGCTTGGAGGTATGGAAAGACATAAAGAGCTGGGTGAACCCCATGGTGTCCTCTGGGAGGAAAGATGCTCTGGGGAGGAGCTGATTTGGAACTTGGAGCCAAGCTTCCCATCCTTTGGGAAGGAAAAAAATTTGACAGTTGTCTTTTTTTGTGACATTCAGGAAGGATGAAACATCTCTGTATGAGATAGATCCAAACTCCCACCACAGGCGGGAAACCTGAAGAGCTATCCTGCTGGCTGCTTCAGTTGTCCACATTTATTTATTTAGAGCCATTTGAGATATTCTGTCATAGGCCCCAACTTCCAGCTGCCACTTGGGAGGGAGAAAGGTCATGTTTAATATTTGGCAATTCTGTGTAAATATCTTGGATACCAGAGGCAAAACTGGCACGAGACATCTGAGTTTAGCCAGCTAGTTGGAGTGCCAAGATGCCTGCTTTGGGGTGAAGTGGGCAGGTCTCTGGACTCCACTGACTGTAACAGAAGCCTGGACATCCAATCCACATGTGGACACCTTCTAGGTCTCCTAACCTGAAAGGGGAACATTTATTGTCCTTTCAGATGTGCCCCAAGAAAAGACTTTGCATAGTGTCCTTTAAGATGATGCATTAAAAATTGATCAATGCTAACATTGTGAAAGTTCTTTAACCTCTTTTTAAATATGAGGGGTCTTGAAGTGGAGCTGGAGTTGCATGTGAGAATGGGAGATTCAGCCCTGCTCTGAGCAAGCTCCACAGAGCTGGGCAGAGCAGGTGTGGCTGGACCCTGAGCTGGCTCACACCGCGGGTGTGTGGTGCTGCCAGAGCACCGGGCGGGCTGGGCAGAGGGAGCTCACGGGGACAACCACTGGCCACTGGCCTGGCATCATGCACTGGCTTGTGCACGAGGCTGTGCAGAGAACACATCTCAGATGTTACTGAAAATGCATTACACATCTTTTTTTTTCCTTTCCTTTGCCTTTTTTTTTTCCTCAGAAATAATTTCCTTCTGAAATTTCCTTCCTATGTGAATTTACTGCAGAAATAACTAATGTTTGCTTACATGTTTGTACAAGAGAGGCACAAGGAGCCTCTAGTGTCTGACAAGGACGCTGTGGCAAAACAAATTAAAAATATAGACAGAAAGCCAGAGTGCAGAGAGAGAGGTTATTATACCAAGGATGACAATGGCCCTCTGAGACAAGTAGGAGGTCTTCTGAGATTTGACTCAATACCTCAAAAAAAAAAAAAAAATCCATGCATGATATCAAAAACTTGTATTTGGCTGGTGCCTGAAAGTTGTTGGTGTTTCTAGATATGGGCATATGGAGAAAAGAAACAGTCCTTGACCACAAAGGACTACATCATGTAGTGTTATCAGACGGGAAATAAGAAGGGTATTTAAGATCACAGGTATTTTGTCTCAGTATTGGAGCTGGACAGATGGGCTGTCTCTGTATTCCCAGATGTTCTTAAAGAGAGAAGGAACTGACTACAACTAAGAGGTTTTTTATCTGAAAGTCAGTACCAGTATGTTTTTTCACCTCATATAAACAAAGAAAAAGAAGGGTTTGTTCTGCTTCACTGGAGCAAAAAAAAGAGCACAATAGAGTTCCATTCAGGCACACAAATAGCAACTGTCCTGTGACTTCTCTATTTAAACGGGTATCCATGGTGAGATCTGCCTTGCTCTCAGTAGATGGCTGCGGAGCAGTGCCATGGTTCACACTGCAGGCAGGGAGGAAAAGGCATCTGAAAAATTCCCCTTGCAATGAATGAATGAAGAAATGCAACAAGATATCAAGTGTCTGGTGCATCACGCTGCCAAACATGATGCCTGTGTTCTCCACCACTGCTTTACTGTCCCTTCACACTGCTTTTCCAGGCCCATTCCAATTAAATGTATTCTGTACTTGTAGGCACAGCCCTGACCAACAGATGGTACGCAAATAGGTGTAAAAACTGCAGCGTCACAAGGGGCTTCCTTGCCAGGCTGCATTTCTTGTTTGCTTTCTTCTTTCAGTGCTGGAAGTAGGGATTAGTAATCTTCTCTATCATAGCCAAGCCTGGACCAGACCTCTCCAGGGTCTTGCCCAGCTCAGAGCACACAAGGATGACCTGGTGCTGTAGGCACCGGTGAAGACGTCTGCTGTGCAAGTGGCCTCTAGCAGCAAAAAGAAAAGAGGAGCTGGGGCAAGATTGCTGGACTTCTTGAACCACTTATTTTCTGGGGAGAATGGCAGACCTTCCTAAATTCAAGACACTACTGGTGTGGCATCAGTGTACCTTATAACTCCAAAATAAGCCAAAAGTGGGTTAGGGAGTTAAATACAAAAATACTGCCCTTGGGCTGTTATTTGTATTCTGCATTAAAATACTGAGGGTTCACACTTTTCAGATCTTATCAGCTAGAAAGTGTCATATATCATTTAAAAGTGTTATATTCTAGTAAGTTGAATGTAAAATCCTCTTATAGATCATGACATTCACTGTAAAATTATTAGCAATGCTAATGCTGATACAAATTGTAAGATATTGATATACCAGTGTTAATGCATTGAATTTGAATTCCATCAAAACCAGTAGAAAAGCTGTTCCTGACTTTAAGTGAGACACAGATCTGACCTATACATTTTTAAAAGCTTATGCCTAAGTGCTAAAAATGGAAAATATTAATTAAAATGGAATCTCTCTTTGCTGTCATCCAGGCAAAGCCAAAGCTTTTGTATACACCTTTACCCTTCATTGCTGTATTTTGCTTCCATGTCAAGCCTGGAAGCACATTCATCAGTAAGCATTTGGTTTATTCAAGCCAAGTCAAGAGTTAGGTGCTAACTCCAGCTGCTACCAATACAGCAGCCATTGAAATGTGAAAGCACGGTTCAAAAGACCTAATTTTGTAAGTGTTTTCCTGTGAAATCCAGCCTGCTTTTGAAATCAGACTTTCACTGTCTACCCTAAACCAACCAAACGTTACAAAACCTGGAAAAGCAGCTAAGGAATCCTGCTGGTGCAGAATGATTATCTTGCATAGCTTCTTCCTTTTCTGTCAGGGCATGCCAGGGTAGGTGTTTGTGATGTACCATGGTCCTCACTGTTCTTTAGCTCTGTGCTCAGTGTGGTCTCCATGGACAGGCTGCCCCTTTTATTTGTGTAGCAAGTATGGGAAAAGGCAGAACTCAGCAGTGCTGGCAACAAGGACTAGACAGGAGGAACAAAATCACATGTCTGGGCTTCTGCAAGGGAGAGGCGGGCAAGGTTTATCAGGAGGTGGAGGCAAACCAAAGCAGGCAGAGGTGGATGTTGGTGCAGGGCTGACGGTGTGACAGCAAACCCAGTGTGAACCAGGTGTGGGATGGGCCTGCATGGGGAGCGCAGGCAATGCCCGCTGGTTTTGATCTGTGCTAGGGAAGCAGATGCCTGTAGAGTCAGAAGCAAACTCTTGTGGTTTCCACATGCTCATATATAGCATTCTAGCAAGAAGAAGCAGATGGAAGCTCTGACTACCCTGGGCCCCATTTCTGGGCAGCGGCTGCAAACCCTTCAAACCTCTTTGAAGAATGGCGTGGGTTTGCCTGCTTAAGGAATGGAATCTCGGGATTTCCTGCTCCCTTCCACTGTCCCTGTCTAGGTTTTGTGGCATACTCAGCACTCTGGAACACATGCCCAGTGCTGGTGCCACAGTCTGGGAACAGCCCCCCGTGAGCTGCACGGGCAATCCCATATGCCCCAGGTTGTTCAGCGGGGCAGGGTGGGTGTGGCTCCAAGCCAGAGGAGTTACCCTGCTTCTCAGGTGGTGACTGTAGAGCAGACATAGCTGGACTGTTTGAATGCCTTCCAGAAGATAAATCATCCGTGAGCACTGCTGAAGTGAGCTCAGCAAGCACAAAAAGTAGGGCACGGCTGATTTTCCATCACCATTCACTTATAGTAGCAGAGTAGAAGATGTTTCAGAACAGCCTTGGTCACTGACTGGGAGGATCTCCCAGCCAAGGGTCACCACCTAATGCATCCACCTGCCCAGTGTGGCTGAGGGCTGAGACAAGCAGCACAAGTTTTGTGGCACCTGACTAATCCCCTAGAGAAGCCAAAATATATGCTTTTATCCCTTTGCAGTTTGAGAGGACCTGTATGGAGGAGGTGGAACTGGAAGCAGGGTTTGACCTCATTATGCATGTAGCTTACACAGAAACCTAGAGTGTTAAAGGGATTTTTGAACTTTGCTCATTAGCTTGTAGCAAATCTCACTGTGCAACCACAGAGCTATCCTTAGGCAAATACTGTCTTCTCAAGTGAGTCTTCTTAGGTTCTCCAGCTGTTGCTAGATGGACCTAGCATTTATATCTTTCATGGTGCATTACGTGCATCTTTGGAGACAACTGAAGCTGAATTTGTCTATCTTACTAGCCATGTGGCAAGTAAACCCTGTGCTTGGCTTTTGTACAGGTGTCCATCACAGACAAAAAGGGAAAGGAGGTAAAAGGCAAGAAGAACCTGTCAGAAGAATTGAAGGAGAAGCTGGAGCCAGTCCTGGTCAGTCCCCCTTACAAAGTCTCATTTTGAGTAACTTGAACTGGCAGGTGAGGGCACTTCACTCTGAGGCCTGCACAGAATGTGGGGCTCTGGCAGTTTTCTGGTGGTTCACCAGTGAAACTGACTCTGGCAGAAGGAGATGAAAAGCAACTCAAAGGGACAAAGCTGCAAATGAAGTAATAGGAAAATAAAATGATGAGAAGAGGAAAGCACCTCTGAAAGCTGGCAAGTAGAAAATTAATTTCAACCTGAAACTGCCACTTTACCAGGATGAAATCAGAGAAGTTCTCTCAGGAAATAAGCAAAATGCTCAGAAATCCAGGTTTCAACAGTGACGTTCAACGTGAGCTGCAAATGCCTCAGGGAAATGGCAGGCAGATCAGCAAATAACGAATTACAGAAGTGAAATCAGGATGTAATAAAAGCCTCAGTACCCCTTTGAGATAACATTTGCTTTTACCTGGAGAGGTTCCTGAGAGGGTTGTGGGAGCTTGAAAGAAAGCACTAGCTCCAAAATTGCAAGCCTCAGAAGCAGGAAGAAAATAATTGCCTCCCAAAGAAACACGTAGGTAAGAAGATGCCTCCGCTGGGAGAGGTCAAGTCAGTAACAACCATGTCTTTAGTCATCACTGAAATCCTGAAATCAGAAAGGCGGTCATGCAAGACAAAAAAGATTTGCTTTAAGGGCTGAAATAGTTTTCTCTATATTAAAGGTGGGACCAAGCCATGAAGTACAGCTCTGACTTGATCTCCTGATCCAAAATTCACAAAAGATTGGATTTGGGTTTTTCTGGGCTGGGCAAATTCATCTGGATCTCACAGAGCTTGGTAATGTTTAGTTCATTGAGGGTTTTTTTGTCTCAGGTTTTGCTCCAAACCTAGATAGATGTGTAAAATCCTCTGCAGAACAGAACCAAGAGCAGATTTGGGGCACATGTATTTTGTGTTGGCATGCACCAGCTCTGAAGAGCAAGGACATTGTTCCATTGTGTCACTGTGCCTGTGCTCATCCTGCTTTGTGTTGAATGTGGTAGCACCACACAGTTGCTTCTAGCATTGCAGGTGTACTTTCATGCATCTATAACAATAGGGATACTAATCACTGCGAAGGCTAGTAAGCTTTTGGGGCTGAGGGCATAGAGGAAAGCTCTTTCCTCACCAAACCCTGCACTTATCAGCTAATCTCACCTTGCTGTGACATAGTTTATTTCTTGGAGGCTTTAACATAGGAAGCCACACTACAGGATGCCATGGGGACAGGAGGAACCACTCATCATCTGTCCCCCTCCACTTCCTCGTGTGGGGACTCAAACCCATCAGTCATCCTGACCCAGGACCATTTTGGGCTTCTCTGATTCCTCCTGTGTGTTAAATAAAGGGAGGGATGCTGCTGGTAAGGAAGCAGGAAGGGTTGGAGAGAAGGCCAGTTTGTGTGTTCCCCCAGAGGAGTGCAGGAGGGAGGAACCATGCCTTCACGGTGCCTCAGAGCGCAGCCACACTCAGCTCTGCTGGCTGGGACATGTGACTGGGATTACAGGTAGTACTACTGGTGCTACAGGTACTATTAGTGCCTCTTTGCTGTGGTGTTGTTTGGTACTGTGTCCTTTCAGCCACGGCCCTGCAGGATGTCACCTGTCACTTCTGCAAAGCCTCTGATGTGCAGGCAGGTTGTGCTCCTGCCGCACGGCGTGGCAGCTGCCTGCTCCTCCACACTCCCTTCTCATGGCAGCACACCACAGCATCCTTTTGAGGATCATACTGGGATATTGCACTCCTGAGGAGCTGTAGCCCAGGCCTCCCATGGGGGATGGAATGCTGGAAGCCATTGAGTTGTTGCAAGAGGGTCCCAAGGAATCCTTATGGTGATTTCTGTACATGGAGGGGTGAAAGCTGCCATGGCCAATATACACCTGAAAGTGTATGAGCAGTGCTGGAGGGGGAAAGGGTGGCATGGAGGGGGAAGTAGGCAAGGGTGTTGCTAGAGAGGTCAAGATATGTGGATGGAAAACACCAAAATTGGAGAGGAGTTGTCTGGAATATCCTCCTCATCAATTTCTTCATTTTGTAGAAGGACAATAAGCCTGTCTTCTAGCTGAATTTTAACTTTATTGGGTAAAGATTTCCTGTTATTTTGATAAATTCAGCCAAAAATATCAGTGAACAGAAGCAGCACAGTCTTGCATGTTCATAGATCCTTTACCGTTTGTTTTTACCATGGCTGGTTTTGGACACACAGGAAGGACCTCGTTTCTATGTTCTCGTCTCCTACCAGAAGGTTTTGTCCAGGCATACCCAGGCTGTTTGTGTTCTCAGACAATGAGCTGCAATATCCAGAATTTCAGACAAAGGTCAAGGTCCTGTTGTGCAAGGCAGGATATTTTTCCCAGAAGTTAGTTCCTGCCCTGAAGAAGTTCCAGAGACAAAAGAAGACTGAGGCCCAGCTGATGACAGAGACGTTGAAGGCACTGGTGAGACACTTATAATTAGTCTAATGAGGATCAATCAGATGACACCAGCTGCCTAACCATTGTCAGGTCATTTTATGGGCATTACAGCAACAGCATGGTTGTAAAGAGAAATGATAGGGGTATTAAGCAGTGACTACTTTCAGGACAGGCTTTTTCTACTCATGAATGCAGGTTTATGAAATAAAGCGTAGAGTAACAGCAATTAATTGGGATATACCCAAAATATGTGCTTTAATGAGTGCTGAAATCGCCCATTTAATGCCCACCTAATGCCTTAGTAAAACCCTGATTCCTGCGCACACATTCAGTATAATTATCCCCATTTATGCCTTTTCTACATGCAGTACAAAAGTGAACCAAAATTTGGTCTTTCTAAGTCCAGAAAACACAGGCACAGAATTAATTATATTGTTAGAGGAGAATTCTAACCAATGGAATTACCTGCTTTTCACAAGCAACTTTTTTTTAATCCAAATCCTTCCGGAGGGGAGTCCATGGTTTCTAGAACATCCAACTACTCACCTCTGCTCTACATTCACTGCCACTATGCAGTGAGTAGGTCCTGTGAGTAGTTTTTCACTTTGTAGTCTCTCCATGTTCATACATAATTTTCCGAGGGTGAGGTTTTTTCCAATAAAGGAGGAATGTTCATACACAAATGGCAGTAGGTTGAAACGTGCATTGAGCCAGCCTGGAACTTGTGGTTTAATAATCCCTTAAGACATTAACCAGGAAGGGACACTTGCCTTCTGTATGTTGTATAAAACTTAAAAGAGACCGAGGGAGGGATATGAATTCATTATTCATACATTATTCAGCACTCATTATTCTTTCCCCTTTGCTAAAGACTGCACAAGTGTGTGAACTCCCTCTAGTCAATGGAAGTTCAATCACTACCAGCAGTAGACCTCAAAGCATATGTTGGCTGACCAGTGCTGGTGTCTGGTCTGTGGGGAGCTGAATCGCCCCCTCCCCAGTAAGCTGGTGGACATACGTGTTCAATGACACAGTTGCCAGTGAGCTGAACTGAAATAGTGCATTAGATGTTGTGTATTGTCAGCAGGTCAGAGAAACAATGTGCTTATGGAAGTTTTATCTCTGCTGCTGCTGAGCGCACTATAGAGAGGCTATGAAAAAACTCACAGGCCATAAAAAGCTGAAAATTATGTTGTATGTAAAGGAAAGGTCATTTGCCTCTGTTTGGGATGAAAGTCACAGACCTGCTATAGCTAATTCTTGGAAGGAATGGTAACTTGTGAATTTTTCATATGCTTATTTCCAGGCTTAGTGCATCACTTAATTTATTCTATTTGTCATACGAGGAGGTTAAAGAGATGCAGCATAAAGGCATGCAAAAAGCCACACTCTCTATCCAGATATATTAATAGTTATCTATAAATAGATCATGTTACTTGCAAATATGCTTGATGCTAATATTATTTAGCTAAAATACAAGCAATAGATACTGCTCTCTAAGGCACAGCAAATACCTTCAAAACTAGTCCATGTTTTAATAGATTTCTTGTGCCCCTGATAGACTTCAGGTTAGATAATCTACATACCTGACACAGTTTAAGCAACCAAGACAAAGGAAAGGGTTAAAAACTTCTCAGCATTGCTTTGCTGGAACCACAAGAACACTTTTCCAAAATCACAATGACTTTTCTAATATTCACTCTAATATTCACTCTCAGTACATTCAGATACCCAATTATTTTTTGTCATATCTGCAATCTAATACCAAATCTGATTAAAATGAGAAAAACCTATTCAGCACAGTGGCTCAGCAGTTAAAAATGTCATTCAACAATTTGCCAGGTCACTGTCACAAATATGTTGCTAGGTGACTGCAGATGTTATCAGCCACTAAAATATATACATTTTCCATATGTATTCATTACAGAAGTTTCTGTTGAGTGATTCTGTGGTACAATGAAATTGGATGCCTTATTAAGGACCTAAATATTTTAAAATATATAATGTAATCTGAATTATATTGAAAACTGTTATTTGTTGTGTAAGTGGAGGAAAGGGATCCAAATTTGGGAAATTTGACTAAGGGTTTCTAGAGATTCAGCTCCCTAGAAACTGCAATTTTACACCATCCTCTTGGGTTTCGTAACTTCTGTGCATACCTAAAGCTCACATTCTGTATCTAATTATTCTACAGCTGATCCCTGTTAATTGGCATTTCTATCAGATAGTGATATGACTCATTAACCCTTTGGAAAGCAGTCTTTCAAAAGTTAACAACCGTAGAGTTTGAAACTTCAGGCTGACGTAATACCAAGTCATAAAAACACATGAACTTCAGGCAGTTTCAGATGTCATTCTGGGAGCTGATTGTATCAGTCACACAGAATTCACCCTGCAGGTCAAGACCCCAAAAGTTGGGCTGGTTTTCCAGCTTCCTGTTCCTGGCAGTGGCAATGTCATCCACACAGAGGTTGGTCTCTCTATCAAAGTGAGCCAGAAGAGCTGCCAAACCCCTGGCAGTGTGCACTGGTGACATTGGAAATGACCAGGGCACACATTTAGGTACTGGGCTCAGGTATAAAAACCTGTGTTAAAGGGTTCCTATCTGCAAGCTGACTCCACACTTCAAATAATGGGGGCAATAATTGGATACAGCTATCTTTGATAGTGCAAGTCAGATCTACAGATTCATTCTGGCCTCAATATCTGCAAGTGTACATTGAGTAGATATGAGGCAGGGTTCAAAGAATATGCTACTGGTTGCATTTTTCCTAGAGCTTTGAACTGTAACATCTGTGTGTGCTCCCTGGTTCAATGTTCATCTGAAATGATTGAGAGATTACTCAGAGTGGTTTGGCAGGGACTTGCAAGATCACACTTTTCAGCTCAGACCAGCCTGCATCAAAGGTATTTACACGTGCATGGATTTAAGTATAAACTGTCCAGAGAGAATAATGTGCTAGTGTTAAATCCAAAATTATCTCCTCTGGCTCAGGGAGTTCCCGGGCCATGAGTGATGGAAGACTGAGTGTTTTTTCTGAAAAAAATACTGCTATTTATTATTTTTTTCTGCATTCAGCAAATTTTTCCCTAGGTATCCACTTTTGGCCACATATCAGAGGTGAAATACTGCACGAGATGGATCTTGACCTGGTCTCTGTGGCCAGTTTTATGTTCCTAGGCCTGTGCAGCACTGACTCTTTGTGACAGTCTATGTGATTTCCAGCAGCATGGGGAGTTCATGTCATTGGTCTCCAGGGGGTAGTAATAGGTACAGAAGGAAAATATTACAGAATAAATCCTTAATCTTTCTGGCAAAGCTGAAGGGAGGGCAGTAGTTTGTGAAGTTTATGGTTATTGTAGGTGCAGGTTTTAGCACAGCCTAAATAGTTGTATGTGTTATGCCTCAGCAAAGTGTCTTTTACCACATCAAAAAAAAGTTTAAACAACATAAAATGTTCTTTGTTCTTAAAAGAGTGAGATAGCACCTCACAGTCTGTCTGCTGGAGGTTGTGCAGTCATGCCATTGCTCCAGGAAGAAGTGATATTGGAGGAGATTCATTGCTCTTCCTCTCAGCTTTACTGGCATCAGCTAATGAAACAGGAGACAGTGGCTGTGAGTTGTGGCTTGGGATGTTCAGACTGGGCTGTGTGACCTCTTGAGATCCCTTGCAATCAACATTTCTGGAGTCCATAGAAGGCCTGCACTCACCTGAATCAGTAACTCTAGGCAGCTATTCCAGAGCATCTCACATGGCTTCACACATTTATGTGATAGCAGCTGCATTGTACCCCCTCATCAGCAAAATTAAATGAGAGTGATGCAGCTGAACTGGCTGTTTGACAATTCACCAATCAAGCAGGTGGATATAATCCACACCCTTTGGGATAACCTGGCATATCTGACCTGCTCTTCAAATGTCACTTCAGAAGGACCTGTGTCTATTATAGATTCTGTATCATTTTGAAGGGGGTGATCCCTTCTACTCTGCTTTTGTGAGATCCCACCTGGAGTATTGTGAGCAGTTCTGGTGTCCCCAACATCAGAAGGACATGGAGCTGTTGAAATAAATCCAGAGGAGGGTCATGGAGTTGATAAGAGGACTGGAGCATCTCCCCTGTAAAGACAGGCTGACAAAGGTGGGGCTGCTCAGCCTGGAGAAGAGAAGGTTGTTGTGGAGACCTCAGAGCAACCTTCCAGTATCTAAAGGAGATCTGCTGGGAAGATGGAGAGAGACTCTTGATCAGGAACTGCAGTGATAGGACAAGGAGTAATGGGAACAAATTGAAAGAGGAGAAATTTAGGTTAGATATTAAATGTGGTTAGACAATGGAATGAATGGGTTGCCCAGGGAGGTTGAGGATGTCCCAACCCCAGTGTTCAAGGCAGGGTTGGATAAGGCCTGGAGCAGCCTGGTTTAGTGGGAGGTGTCCCTGCCCACGGCAGGGGAGCTGGGGACTACATGGTCTTTAAGGTCCATTTCAAACCCTTATCATTCTAAAATTCCATGAGTATCTCATGTGTCCAGATATATCTCCAATGACAGGACACACTTGTCTTTAAGAAACTGAATCAATCCCTGCATGCCTCCTAGGGTGAACAGAAGCAATTTTGCTTTTTGGTCTTCACACAGAAGGTGTCAGGATATCCTCAGTGGCCTGTTCACCTTCAATAATCATTCTCTGCAAGGCTGTGGTTGGTAGCTTTAGCTTGCAGAGTCCCAGCACCAGGTCAAAAAAACACCCAAGCGCTCCAGTGCACAAATGATGATCTGGGATAAAGCCCTGCTGTCAGATTACATTTGTTCAACAACGGCAGTTGCCTAACCAGGGCCACAGGTCAGGCTCATGTGCACGGTAGCTCATTTACACGTCGTTTGGGTTTTGCCTCGTTCTTTCTGCTGTCACTCAAAGTGGAGCTGGGCGTGGGCACCGGGCCCGACGGCGTTTCGGGGAAAAGCCACCCTCGAGCAGTTCTCACGGTGGCAGGACAGGGACACAGCCTGGATCCCACTGCCATTGATGTTTTTGCACAGACACCAAAGGGACCCCCAGTGCTGAAAAGCATCTGTGACAAAGCTAAGTGCAGAAGGATGAGTCCTAGGGACAGTAGGGTGGTCTCTAAAGTTAAAATTACTTAAACAAATTGTTACTCAAGTGCAATTGCTGTAGCTTCCTTGTGGTATTTCCCAGAAGCCTGAAAACCCTTGCTTTTCTCAGTACAGACAGTGGAATATCTTAAATAAAATACATTCCTATTGGCATTTCTTTTAATGCAATGTCAGAAACTTCCAGAAAGATGTTTGAACTGTAGAAATTGAAGTCAATATTACTTAAATTTAAAATTGATTCTCTGTTTTGAATCTGAGCAATCAATCGCCCTGATCTTGGAATAAAAGTTCCAAAGAGAGCTTCCCACAACATGACGTGGAAGGATAGAGATGTGCTCCACACATTGGAGATGGTGGGATTACTGTAGGTAGAGCCAGCCTGTTTCCCTGGAAATCAAACCACCTGAAACCTGGCTGTGCTATCAGAATGCTGCAGCCACTGCCAAGGTCCTCTCTGCATATTTAAATTTACACCAACTCTGTGTTGTGACAAAGTGCCAAGCACTGATGGGAACCTTCTGTCTCTAGTAAGAATTTTGGACACATAATAAAAACATAGGATTAATATAGCTTTGCTTGAAAGCAGAATTTAAATGAGGTTATTTAGGAAAAAGCAATCTTATTTCTTTGAAATACTATTTCATTATATGAAAATATAACAAATTAACATTTATCTGGAGAATACTTTTTTTTCTTTATTTCACAATTGCTTTTTAGCATTTCCAGACTGAATAATATTTTCTAGAATATATTTATTCTGGAATGAGCTTTTGCAGGTATGAGTGATAGAATCAATCAAGAAACTGACTATGTATCTTTAACAACAACAAGGAGGAAAACAACAACAATAATTGTGGGAGTAATAATAATAGTAAAAAGTCCAACTTAATTCTGAAAATGTGGAAAAACTCAGTCTTACATTTTGTCCTTTTTTTTTAATGATATGTACACAAGTTTCTGATGCATCATTTGATCCTGTCTTACAAACTACTTCAATATACTGAGATTTACAGGCATCTGTTTAGTTTATCCTTGCTTTGAGAGTCAGTTTGATGATAGCATATAAGTATTATCAGAAGAAAAAAACACTGTAACCTAAGAGCTGTTTAATCTAACAGAGACAAGAGCAACACAGAAAAAAGAATAAGACTTAAAGCTTTATTAGCAATGAATACTATTTTAACATGCAGATGAGATCACAACAGATTACCCAATGAAAATGGTGTCTTCTCCATTAGTTTTTGTCTTCAAACAGGCACTTGAATGTCAAGGTGATGGTGAGCTCTTCTGCAATAGTCTTGTCTCTGGACCACTCTGTGAGACTGAGGGAGATCTGAGGAAACCTGCCCTGGGGGAAAAGACCAGAACATTAAATTTTCCTCTTCTCCTAACACAATTCCCTAATCACCATTGAGCAATTATCCCTTTCCATTTGCTCTAAAAGGAAAACAAGTGATAATGTAGATTAACTTAAATGGCTAATGATTATTCAGAGATGTAGAGTCGACAAGAGTTTCCCTAAATTAAGCAGACTGGATCCCGCTGTGATATACTCTTCTTCATGACCAAGGCTTTAGTATTTCTCCCTTTGCTCAGTCTTCCAGAGGGGCTGCACATAAAAGCACCTCTGGACTGGCAGCCTGGTACATTTAAAATAAACTTTGTTATTGGTGGGTTGTTGTAAATGTCACAGAATTTTTAAAAGTTACATTTTCCTACAGCCCACTAGAGAAGTGTTAAGTCATTAAAATAATGTGTGGTGTGTTTGTTTATTTATAAAGGACATATTAATTGTAGTTTAATGGACATGCAAACTTTGCTGTTTCAAAAGAAAAGTGCATAACTGTTGAAAATGCTTTCTAAAGCTGTGTCACTGGCATCTGCTGTTCAGACTGTCAATACTTTAATATTTTGAAAAGCAAGTTAAATTAACTTTCCAGTGTTAATGTACATTGCACACATGCATGGGCACTCCAGTTCACTCATTTTGGATGAGGCTATGACTGTATAAACAGAAACATTTCAGAGAAATGTATTCACTGGTTTATCTTCAGCACAAAACACCAAATAATAAGGAGCTAATATTTTGATTTTTTTCACATGAAGCACTGCAGTACAGTCCCACTCATTCCAAGATTGGTGCTGAGAGGAGTAAGCCAGCTCTTACAGGATGTACTTCCCTTGCTGTGTGTGCTTCATGGCACTCCCCAGAAGCCTGCACATTCTTGCTTTTCTCAGAATGGATGTTGAGTTATCTTTAATAAAGAGCAGTCCTACTGAGATCACTTTTAATGCAATGGTGGAAGTTTCCAAAAAGACATTTAAGCTGTAGAAATCTGTGGGAGTTGCAATGCATAAGGACTAAACCTTTCTACTGTGCCACCTAACAAAGTCCTTCATTCACTCTCTACATAGCTTGTGCTGCTACCAAGCGCCAATTTGTATCACTGAAAATAAACAGAGTAATTCTTATTCATAAAGCCTGTATTGCTGGCCTCATTCCTAATGACTTTGGACATAATGCAATAAACTTTCATCACTTCCACTGTGCAGGAACTGTGCTCTCCAGCATTGCCATCACCTCTGTGCATCAGGTGAGTTTGATTTTCCTGAAGGCTTTACTTATCCACATTTGTTGTCCCTGGGCCTGGTGCAGCCCAAGTGGCACAATGCTGGCTTTGGGAGCATGTGTGGTCCACGTGAAAGGCTGAAAGCAGAACAAGGCAAGTTTTGAGTTTGAGGGATGCTGATGTGTTGGTTTGAAGCACAGATTGATGAGGAGAAGTAGGCTGTGTTAATGGGAAGGCTACCTGGTGGTTCCAAGGTGACAGAGATCTGCAAAGTGTGGGATTGAAGGCATTTATTTCAACTGATGCTCTGCTAGAGAGAACATAAGCTTGGAGCATAGGATGAAGTAACTGGTATTTGTTTTGCTTTTGTGTTTTTACTTCATTTATCTTGTCCACACACGTCTAAGCCTCAAATTCCAAACCACGACTTAATCCCTTCTCCTCTGGAGCCCGTGGAGGTAGAAAACAAAGTTGTGGTAAATCATATTATTAGACTTTAATAGCCAATATACAGCAAGTAACATTTTTTCCTCCCAAGGGAGTTATTTAATGTTTAATGAAAATACCAATTTGCATAATTCACTTGCAGTATAAAGGTCACCAATAGTCTGTCACTAGGATAACAGGGTAATTACTTAAGATAAGTATCTTCATCGACAAAAGAATGTTAATTTGTTAGAGGACTGCTTAAAATTATTGTATTTTAATTATTATATCATCTTTATTCTATTTTTAAGAATGTCAGAACTTCTGCAGCAAATTCCCAAAGCTGTGTATCACTTTCTCAAAGTCAGTGGGTGTTAAGACCAGGCAGACCAGGCTTCTCTATTAGCTGGTAGATGAATGACAAAAATATCCATAAATATGAGAAGTCTGAGGGAACCTGAGTGATGGACCAGCATAGAAGAAGGTTTCTGGGTCAAAGACACAGCAGTCCCACACTGTGTCCCCTCTGTGCTGGGATCAGGAAGACCCTGATGGTCATTCTCCACGACCAAAAACACTTGAGTCACAAATAAAATATTCTCCAAATAAGGACCTTTTTTTAAAAGTTGTGGTCTAGGAGAAAACAGAGAGTGGTTCTTAGTAAAGCATAGCTTGGCCAAGCACTGGACCCCTGCTGAGCCTTTGCATGACCAAGCCCAGCTAAGGACTGGGCATCATTGCATTCCCACAGGAGGAAGCAGAACATGGAAATCTCTGCTGGGACAGTGTGTGGAGCCCAGCACGGATCCTGACAGCTGCACACTATAGGCTGCTTTGGGCCAGGGGCCACCACCATGCCCAGAATATTTGCCAGGAATATCCAAAACTGGCATCCACCTGTGGTGGAGCACCCTGCACTCCCAGGGGAATATGTGCAGAACTGGCCTGCAACAGGGACTTCCTAAATTGTGAGTCTATGCAATGTAGCCACAGTCACACAGGAGTACTCCTGGCCTGGAGCAACTGGTGTCAATTTGTATCTCAGAGGGCATCGTCCTGCTTCTCTGCAGATTCCTATCAGCACCATCAGCAGGGCTTGTAAAGATGACTCAGTCGAATACACTCCTTTTCCCATTCACTGTAAAGCCAGGAGGATTTCTCCCTTATCCTATAGGTGCACCATAAGGGTGTCTTGAATACAAGGAAGTGACCCTGAGTGAGTGACACACCGTTTGCAGAGGGACAAACCTACTTTTGAAACTCAGCACAATAGCCCAAAACCACACTGTGTTTCATTTAATGATTACTCCTGCACAAAGCTTTCAAATAATGAGCACTAACATATTTTAAACCTGAGCAAGCTAAACATTTAATTTACTATTCACTCGACACCACTTTAGTTCATTAAAATCTCTGCAGCATTGGAGAAGGGGAAGAGGGCAATATGATTAAGATAGCATGATTAGGGCAGGGCAGGGGTTCCTCTCAGCTGAGAGTTGAAGGAATCTTGTTCTTTCCTTCAAAGACAGCAGTGCTGGTTCTCCTTGGCTGGGCCAGGATGGAGCTCCAGGAACCAGGTTTCCCTGCCTCTTGGGCACTCTGCAAGGTGATGGTTTGGGCATAAGCCTTGTACTGCACAGAATGACCCCAGCTGTTTACCTACGTGTCCCCAGAGTAGTATTTTTAAGGGATATAATATTGATAACTCACCTTGCCTCTGCTGTGATTTAGAAGGCATCTAATTGCATTTGTACAAATAATTATACGCATGTATATATACTTTAATGTTAGTTGACACTGTGAAATAAAGTAGATGTGCCAACTTTAATAAAATCTTGGCAGCTATGAAAAGATGAGGGATGCCAGCCTGTGCCACAGCAGCAGCAGTGAGGGGCTGCAGGTGTTGGGGCTGATGCCCAGGTCTGGCCTCAGTCTGACCCCATCCCCAGGGAGGTGTCTAGTGCCCAGGGCTGGGGCAGTTCCTGCTCCCCTCCCAGTCCTGCTTCCTCCCAGGGATGTGAGGCACCACACACAGCCAAGAGCTGAATGTGCAATTTCTGCAAAATCTTTCTTCTGCTTGCATTTAATCATAGAACTTCTTTTTCCACCTCCTCACAAATCAAGACCCAGGAAAACAGTATAAAATTCAAGGCTGGATTTAGGCAGATTTCTAGTCAGAGGCTTCTCTGCTCTGCAAGCCCTCCACCCCCTATGGTGATCCAGGGTATGACCATTTCAGATGTAGCTTCCACCTGCTTCCCAGCTACTGGAAGCCATCTCATTTGAGATCTGTGGCTGGTCACTTCTGTTTTTAATTTAGGTTCTGTGTGATTTCCCAATGCAGAACTCTCATTAAAGAGAACTGGAGCACAATAAAAATAGCCTTTAGGAGACCAGCCCGTCCAGTCATTCAGGAGGTTCCTTGCGGGATTATTTTCTTGATATACAAATGCATGTAAATAGTCACTACTGGCTTTTTAGTATCCTTCTTAAGAGTGGCCAATAGCAGACTTACAGAAGAGAGCTTTCCAGTAACTGACATATGGAAGAGTTTCCCAACAGCAGCATTTCCACACAGTATCCCAGCTTTAAGCTATCTGAAGTTAAGGCCTCCTTAAACCACAAGTGGCATATTTGTCTTAAAAAAACTAATGTAACACAGCATCTAAAAATAATCCCATGGAGTCATACACTCTCTTGTTCCTCAGCATTTGAATCACTGCAGCTGACTCCACAGTGTCATAAAACACATATCCAAAAATTTCCTAGGGTGAAATACTTAAAAATAAACACAATCTCTCACTCTGTAAAGCACATACCTAAGTCATGTTATTTCAGAAAGTGCTGAAGGCTCTGGATGAGGAAGTTCTGGCCACTCTGGTGCCCAGAGGCCACACATGGCCAGAGTCGTGGGCACCCCACCAGCTTGCATGCAATTCAGCTTGCATCAAGCTCTTACAGTTGTTTTCCCACATGAACTCAAAACCTGAAAACAATTAAACTGTTAAAAACTTGATTATTCTCCAAAGCTGCGACCTGTGGTAGAAGTCTCATGTGCTAACAGAGGAGCAGTGCATCAGCACAGGGCTCAGAGCAAACACCAGAAGTGCTGCTGAGGGACCAGAGCCATCCCTGCTGTAATGATTCTCAGGCAGCCAAGAAAATTTACTCTAGCTGGCAACGAGCAGGAGGCAGGGAAATTATATTCACTGGTGTTATGCATTTTTTCCCTCTTCAACCAACAGTTTAAAGGAGACACAGGGGGATGACAGGAGCCCAAATACTCTGTTGACTGAATCTACAAATAGGCAAGCCCCTGTTGTTCATAGTCTGCTGCTCAAGGTGGTTTCTGGTAGCCCCTAAAATGACAAGGCTCATCTCCAAAATGCTCAAATTGTTAAAAACAAGTGTCCCTTTCTTATATACCACAACTTCATATTATTTGGGAGTGTATGAAGGAAAAGAGGTTAAGCCAAGCCCTGGATTTAGGCAGGCAATTTTTCTTTGACTACAAAAAGAAAGAGGCTGAGACGCCTTCATTTAGGTGGCTTTGATTCATCCCGCAGCACCAGCTCTGAACTGGCTGTGCATGGTCATCGCTGCGTGTGACAAATACTCCTGAACGCCCGGAGCACAGTCCGTACCCGAGGACTGAGGCACTCCGGTTTGCGAAGGTGGGAAGCGTTGCCCTCAGAGAATGCAGGTTCTAAAACAAAACCATCTGCGGCTGCTAAAACAAAACCTGTCTGCAAGGTGCTCGCGGGGAAAACGAGGCAGAAGCCAGATAGCATCTCTCCCTGCTCCACCCCCTTCACACTAATTATGTGACCTGAAAGCTCATGCCTTAATTAGCCCAGAAATCAATTACACTGGCTCCTCCTGGTGGCTGATGCCACCAAGCTCACACGCACGGCTGTGGACATTGGGGTTGAGCGCTCATCTTCTCTCGGCCGTGCGGTTTTTATGTGCTCCGCCGCGGAGCCGCCCAGCGAGCCCCGCCAGCCTCCGGCGGTGTCCGGCACAAGCACTCGTGGTCACCGCTTTGGCCGTGTCATCGTGAGGGTTTTGCTGCTGGTGGTCGCAGCGTCCCCCGGCACGGCGGCAGGATGGGCGGTGGGTGGTGGGCTGTGGCTGGTGCTGCGGCCTAAGGGGTCGCTCCTGGTGTGTGCTGCTGGGACTCAGCCCTGCACATCCAGCTCCACGAGGAGAACTGGAACAACACAGCTGAAAAGCTCGCTGATGCAGGGGGTAAAGCATACAGTCCAATAATAAAGGAAAGCGGCTGGATTAGGAATTGAGCCAGTTTGTGTTCCCTAAGCCTACCCAGCATTCATTTTTTGAACGGAACAATTCCCCTCTGCAGCACAGAGAAAGCAGCGTTCTCCCCCCGGGGAGGCTCGCCTCAGGAGAGGGCGTGGGCAGGTCAGGGGACACTGTGCACTTTCATGGTAAAATTTGAATAAATACTCTGCATGGAAACAGGCCCAGTGACTGAGTGTGCTGGCAGGCTAGCCTGGAGACCTGGCTGCGTTTGAAGGACTGTCGTTATAATTACTGTCACCCTTACTTGCATCAAGAATTACAACCACATGAATTTGGAGCCTCATAACTTTTAGTCAGTGCTTTAAAGCTGCCTCTCTTTTATGCGTGCCCAGTGGTTTTCTTGACCTATTTTTGGACAGTGAGGAATTATTTGTTTTTATATTCAGACTTCCAACTTAACCATGATAATACAGTCAACAGGAGGCTGGGAAGAACAGGAGTAATATACCTGGAGCTGCACTCTCACCCTGACTATACAACTCAGCAGGGAGCAACCCTGGATGTAATGCTGACTGGTGTTACAGAAATCCATCATACTGAAATGGCTGGTGCCACAAAATACAGAAAGGAGATGAGGATTACCTCAGGCTGTGTATTGTCAGATATTCTGTATGGAAGAAATTCACACAAGCCAGAACCTTTTACAGGTGTGAGATATGAGACATCTACCAGTTCCCTCTTCATCCCTGTCTTTCCTGACAGCTGAAGTGTTGAATGGTATCAAAGGAATATCTGGTTCCTAGGAAGAAATCATATAAAAGCCCAGTGGTACATTTATATTTATTCCAGGAATAGGATAAGTTATTTGGTTTATAGTTAAACAGGAGGATCTATGCTCCCCATTTCCTCTGTATGTTCATCTGTAGCTCCAGTGTAAGGGCTATAGAGGCAGGTCTTATATACAGCTCACATGTGGGCTTCAGACTCAACCTTCTTCCATTAAGCTCCAATAAACATCCATTCATGGGCACCTTTGACCCCCAATGCTGTATCATCTCCATGGACAGACACAGCTGAGGAACACAGTGACACAAGAGGAACCAGAGGACATCAGAGTTTTCAACAAGTAAAAAAACCAAGAAACAACTGCAACAAAAAAATCCCAGACAAGGCTCCCCTCTTCCATCAAGAATGAGAAAAAGGTCCGGGTGAAACAAAAAAAAAACAAACAAACAAACAAAAAAAAAAAAAAATAGAAGAACGTATTGATGTGGTGACACATCTTCTGTACTTTTCTCAGTTTGGCAATCGGTTGAGGGATGAAACCAAAACGTATAAAAGAAATAAGGCTTGAAATCATTTGGATATATATTTTAATGGGGTAAATGTAGTTTAGACATGCAAATATGAACAGCCAGTGGGTTGCCCTCAGGAGCTGGGCACATATGTAAAGCACAGCATCCCATGGATGGTACAGCAGTGAACACCTCTTCAGGTGCAGCATCTCTGTGAGGAACATGAGCTGGGTCAGACTAAAGCTCTATGCAGCCTTGCATGCTGCCTCTTTTACTATTTCATAGCAGAGTTCCAGGAGAGCTTGTGAGAACAAGATAATGTGCAGCTTTGCCTTCCTGAATTGAATGTACTGTAGCCCAGCCTCCAGCAATGTGCAGCTCAGGGACTTGCTGAGCCAGAGGTAGTGTCTTTACGTTCCGCAGTTGCTCATGGACACTCAGCTGAGTCTGTTCTCCCAGAGCTGAATCCATTCTGTTCACGGGTGTGCAGCTGTGCCAGCTCACTAAGCAATGCCCCACTGGTGCTGCTGTCCTAGATAAGTGGCATGTGCTATATTTTTCCCTTTATCTAGGCTATAAAGTCAATGTGAAATTTGTATAAAATGCAGCACAGAAAAAAAAAAAAAAGAGAGTGAATTATTTCTATAGGTGGAAAGACTTTGAAGGTGACAGTACTATATTTCTTTAAGACTGACTTTGTGTTTGTTCCTGCAGTGCCCATTATGAGAAGATCATATAGTATGTTGGGTGTAGCTCTGTGCTGTAAAAGATCTCTTTTTTTCCAAAACAAATCTGTGTGTAGTTCTCTTCTTCTCCATATTTAAAGCAAATGGTCCTTTTTCATATAATTGTTGCATGGAGTCAGAGGCAAATATTGATAGATAGTGACAGAGTTTAATTTATTTCTTTGTTGAAGATTGATTTTTCTTGGGTTTCGACTGCACTGGCTGCCTTCCCAGAAACATTTCTGAATTTATCACTGCTGGGTGCCAAACTGAGATGGAAAAAACAGCTTTTAAATATAAAACCCCTCAAACTAGGGAGGCATTTCAGCTTGGTGAAGTTCTGGCCATAACCCTGAGTGCCATAGAGTAAGGGCAGCTGAGAGGAATTGAGGCAGTGATTTATTTAACAGTGTCAATGGAAGGAGATCAGCCTTAGAGAGGGATGCCCCTGTCTGCCATGGGGTAATTACTTCTCACTCCTAACTTTTGGTTCATGCTGAAGATCATTTCCTTCTCTGTCACAGTTGTGTCTAGGCACTGAGTGAAAGAAACGAGAGTGTAAACTGAGACAGACTTGTCCATCTGCAGTACTTTGCAGTATTCAGCACTCAGAGCCACTGTGGGAATCCAACTGCTCAAATCTTTGACGGGCAGAAGTTTCCCTTCATGTTTCCTGGCAGAGGAAAGCTCCTGGCCTTGCTTTTTGAGTCTTCCTGCTGACCAGCCTAGTGAGTTTTAATAGCTCCTTTCTGATGGCAGTGTCTGCAGAGGGCAGGGGGAAGCCCACTGCTGAGGTATGTGAGAGGTGACATTACTTGGAGGCACACAGGGAGGCAGCTGCTGATGTGACTTGTGTAATTATCGACATCACTGGAGCTGTACACACTTGTACACAGCTGAGCTCAGCCATGGTGCTCCTCTGGTGAAGGACAGCTGCTCTGTCTACTCTTAGTATCATCCTACAAGACAAATCAGGAGCTGAGGCAAAGTAACTTGCATTTTGTACTAAACTGGAAAGATTAAATACTTCTATCAACTTCATCAGACTGGACTCAGAGTGAAGATATTTAGGTTTTGTGCCAGGATCTGTGGTGTGTGGCTCAGGCTGCCAACAGCAGTCCATGTAAGCACCACTGCACCTTTCAGCTGGTGAAGTTACCCTGACTTCTGTCTGTGTAAAACCCCGTGTCGCAGCTACTCCTTGTTGGACTCATCTGGCTGGGCAAGCTCTCAGCACATCCTCCATGAAGGGGTTGCAGGGGGGGGGGGGAATGTGGAACAAACAGAAGTGGAGACAAGAGGTTGTAGAGCAGTGTCAGGAGAAACACCCTCTTCCATCACAAGAAGATCAAGGCAGTTAACAAAAAGTCTGGGCACCCGACAAGATCAAACCAAACTCCACTGCTCAGTCTGCTCAGAGATCCTCCCCTCCCTGCAGCAATGCGGCAGAGCCTCTCACTCCCTCTAACGTTAAAACAATGCTTAATTTAGAAGAAAAGGAACTCCCATTGTTCTGATCTCTGGTTTTCACCGCCTCAGGGAAAATGGAATGCCCCTCTCACTTCCCAGGTGGGAAAGTGAAAGCCCACACACTTAGTTCTTTCCCAGTCCTTCCCCTTTGCACTGAGCTCTCATCCTAGTGAGCCCTGCTTCCCTTGAGACAGGAGAGGCCTCAGTGCTGGCAGGGGAACCTGGTGTCTCCTCTCAGTGAGAAGCACCTCCCAGCTGATTCATTCAGGTCGAAGAGGAGAAACTCTCTTTTTACCATGGATCTCACCTTTCTGAAGACTCTTTATAATTAATTCTGCTCCTCTCTGAGCTTGGCAGCAGTGGCTGGTGCTGCGAAGCACAGCAGCCTTGCTGATAAGCCCTGCACTGTGCATATCTTCCTTTCTTTGAATGTTTTCTATCAGGAAAGCATCAATTTGTATTTCCGATAGAAATTGCTCCCGGCTGCCAGGCTGGCTGGGCTTTTCTCTGACAGAAGTGGAGGTGTACTGGAATGTTTCTGCTCTTCTGTGGCATCAAAGGAAGCAGCATGTAACGCAGAAAAAGGACAAAGGGGGACGCAGTCACTGCTTCCTGATTCCCTGCCAAGCAAAGGTGCCATGGAAGAGCCTCCCTTTCCCTTTGCCCTTCCCAGCAGATGGTTCTGAGTGAGCACAGGAGTGCCACAATGCCACTTTTTTCTTGTCCCAGTGTTAGGTTCTACCATTCAATTTGGAGTTTTGACAGCACTTTATTTTAAAGGAAGCACACTCCTCCTTTAACTTCTGCCCCGGTGATGGGAGCTGCAGACCCTACTGGTTCCTTTGAGGGGAATGCAAGATATCCCTCATACTGAAATGACTGGGATGTGTTTCTGGTTTGAACTAACAGTATGCTGGGTGGATTTCATCACACATGGAGGGGAAAGAAGTCTGTAATCCCATATCTTTCATTGTACACAGGCTTAGGTCCTACTGTGGTGCTCTTTGCAGCATGATAATACCATATTGAGGAAAGTCTGAGGAGCTCAGGTTGAATATGGAGAGGTTTCTCTTCCCACCTAGGTAAATTCTAAAGCACAGGGTAAGATTTCAGCTGTTTAGGTAACAAATACATTTTCTGTATAAAAAGCCCCAATGGCTTCCCTATGCACTAGAGCACACCTTTGGGTAGGTTTAAAACTGTACAACGTGTCCTAATGCTTCAGAAATCATCTAAAAATAGTATGTACAAGAAAACAGGAATAAAGAGATGGCAACACACTGTAATACCAAAGCACCTTTCAAAAATTGATCCTGGGCATAATCTCTAATTTTTTAAAACTTAACCTTAGGAATTAGCATTAAGAGGGATAATAATTCCCTAGCTATATCAGAGCAGAACTAGTTCACAAACAAAAATTCATTAAGGAAAACTCCTTGGTAAACTACAGTGAAAATGACTGGAGGGATTCGCAGTGCCCTTGAGATGTATCAGTTCTCTGAAAACCTAATACAGAGTTTAGTGTATGCAGATACCTGCCTCAGAAACAGCAAAGAGAAATCACAGTAAAACCAGGATTTCTGTTTAACTTGTACTGCTCTCTGAGTTCCTCTCAATATATGGTTTGCCTAAATCTTTAGAATTTAGCACCTAACCAAGCTGTTTTTTTCAGGGCCATGGGGTAGGGAAGCTCCAGGCAATGTCCTACCAAAACTTACTTCTAGTGTGCAAAAAAAAAAGCAAATGGTGCTGGTTAACCTCTAGAGTCTGTCAGATTGCTGTGGGGGCCCTGATACGATATTTCTGAAGATTCATCTAGTTCTCAGCAGAGGTTGTTTTGTCACTATTTCAATTTCTGCTGAAGACAACCTTCTGGAACAAGCTGTGTGTGTTCAGAGAATTCCACTCAATCCATGTCATGGTCCATACAGCTGATCTCATCCTATCTGCACACACCTATAGCCCAGAAACTTCTCCTCAGAGCAGAACATCATTTCCATTCACTTCTAGATTCCTTTAGACTAATCAAGTCATAAAAAGCACTTTAGCTTAGCTGATACGCTCATGCAACGTCCATCTCACTTAGAGGTAATTGAGCAGGGGATATATTCAACACATACAGAATTTAAAGTAAAAAGCATCTAGAATCCAGTGTTGTTGACTGGAAAGTATTGTACTCATCCTCCAGCTGTTTCTAATTACAAATATGTGTTATGAAATATTCGTTTATTTAGGCATTGCAGCTCACTTGACAGGGAAGATGAATGATGTCATCAGAACTCCTTTTATTTATTTTTCTGGATGAGGGATGTGGTATTCCTGACATTAATATGCAACCATTGTGCAAGATCCCTTCACAGGGATATGTTGATCTGCACTTGAAAATGGATAAAATCAGAACTTGTCATGATTGTTCCTGGAGGAACTCATTTTAATTGGGCTTTTGCTGTGAGAAGAGCGAAAAGTGACACTGAAATTTGAGAATTTGCTTTAACTTGTAGCCATATCTGGAATTTAAATTGTGATCTCCCATATGGAAAGCAAAAAAAAAGAAAAAAAAGAAAAAAAAAAAAACAACCTCTAGGATATTGTATTGCCCACTCCATTATGTGGTAGTTAATAATTAAAACCATGCTGCAGTTCCTTTTATGAATTCATAATGTGGAGATGAAGGATTACTGCAAGTTGTAATTTAACATACAATAATCTTGACTGTATTTCAGTTATTTGCTAGCAAAGCCTAATTTCCTTTCTCGATTTTGATGAGACAAAAAAAGAATTAAGATCAGATGTTTCCTCGGCACTTGTGCAATTCTGAAGTGCCTTCATTTAAAAGAAAATAAAATTGCACACAGTTTGCTAGAGTACCTCTCCAAAGCCCATCTTACATGTTACACAACAGACCTCCCCATCCCTTGGGGACAGGCCCATGCCTGGCTGCCCTGGGGGCTGCTGCTGCCCATGTGATCAATGTCATCCCTGCAGACCTTGGGCACACACTCTGATCCATCATGAGGGGAGTGGATGGCCTGCAATTTCCTAAGGTAGCCTTATTATATTTATATCCCCAGACACTGCAGCCAGCACCTAACCCTGGGCACAGCCAGGAGCTCTTCTCTCAGCTGTGTTTACCTGCTCCTGCAGCAGCTCAAGGCCTGGCCAAGCTGAGCTCGGGAGCAGCTGGCACAGAAACACCTCCTGCCCAGCAGCTTCCCGGGAGGGGAGGGAAGAGTGCAGACAACTAAATGGACTCTGAGGTTAGCAAGACAGCATGGTGTTTTGTCAAGTGCATTTTCTGTGCTGGCTGTCACAAAGAAGCCACTCCCTAGCTTGAAGGGGTAAAGGAAGAAACACTGAAGCATCTGGAATGACACAGTTGGTAACTCCAAGGAGATGGGTACACTGCGCAAATGTGTCCCAGCCCCTAGGACAGCACAGCCCATCAGCAGTGCCTTCCTTGCACAGTAGTTCCACTTACACACAGGAGGGCACATCACAGGTAACCACATGCAAAGCCATTAGGGTTTTGTGGGATCAAATCAGTGTCCTGGTTTCCAACTGTGCACTTACACCGAGTCTGAGCTGACAGGAGGAATCCCTTGGTTGTGCCCATATTAACAGGACCCTGCAGTGCCCACACCATGTGCTGGACCATGAGTGGACCTGGCTGAGACTGTGGCATTGAGCTCCCGAGGCCTGTGAGTAACACATGCCGGGCACATCTGTGCTGGTACACTGAACAGTGCCAGGGAACGTACCCGGGGACTGCACCTACATCATTTCTGATGGATGGCCCAAAGCATGGCTTTAGATGTGGCAAGGCAGTCCTCTCCCAACCCCAGCGCTTCTGCCCCATGAGCAGGACATGTGCTCTTAGCCAATATTTCCAAGGATTGTGGGGAGGAGGAGGATAGGACCTGCCTGTCCACTCTCTCTCTCTCCCCCTCTCTCTCTCTCTCCAGCTGCCATAGTGAGTGAAGAGTCTGAAATGGCAGATATCTGTCATTAGTAAAGGGCTGGCATGCAGCCCTAACTGCAAAAGGTTGCAGACCATGTGAGCTACCAACAAGGTCTCACAAGTGCTACGTGCAGTTTGTCACAAAAGCTGGCATTTCTGGCTGCAGCCAAGGACTGGTTTCTGTATTTCCACGTCTGCATACAGCTTCCAACACCTTTAATGCAAAACAGCACTGCTCAATTCTAAAAAGCTGTCTGTACTTTACTTGTCTGCTATTTCTTCATATTGCTGCTGGCAAATCTTCTTGCCAAAGAAGCTGTGGGTACAAGCATGGTCCTTGTAGATGTTGACCACAGGCACAGCTGCTTCCTAGCCAGCCAGATGTGGCTTTTTGCAGTGTAACTCTGAATGCGACACATGCAGATAATAGTGTAGTATACATGGGACACATCTCCAGACTACATGGAAGAACTGTGAAAACAGGAGTAACTGAATACCAGCCACTGTTCTGTCTGCACACTGTTCTCTGTGGGAGCTCATGCTCTGGGTTAGACCACAGGCAAACAGAAGCACTGCATCCCATACAGCTCCATCCACAATCCCCTTGTCTCTGGAGCCCTCTGTTGTATCTAGTGTTGGGCTGTCTGGATATGTGCTATTATTTGAGAATTATTTGAGCACTTACTGTGTTGCAAAGGTTAATTACTTAGGTTTTTTTTTTTTAAGTTGGGAAAAAGAAAAGTGCTGTGTAAGTGTTCCTAAGCATTATCATGTATTATAGAACAGTGGTTCACAACCTCAGGTTTTTTCCAGGTACTTCTCTGCAGCTTTAACTTCCTATCTTGGTACCACACAAATTTCAATTATCAGTACTAGTTCAGCAGACCATGTATCAAATGATAATTCTCAAAATGTGAGAAATAATAAGAATGTTTTGCCACTATAAAACTATGCATATTTTAAGATGTCATTTGTTATATACCATATAAAACATACACATTATCACATATGTATATATTACAAACATGTATACATGTGTGTATGCATATATGTATGCATGCATATGCAATATGATAAATTATTATATGATAAATAGTACTTATTCACAGATGCTGCTGTGATAATATACCCGTGAGAAATAACATGCAGGTCCCTTTAAGTTCACAATGTCTGTGTTTCTGACACTGCCTTAGTATCAATGATTCATAGCAAACACAAGATTATATAGTAAATTATACACATCAAATCAGTTACCATCATAGTTTGCTATCAAAGGCTCTCCTGGATTTAGCTCACTATTATTTCAAGAACTGTGAAGACATACTGGTACTGCTGAAGGGTTCTCTATCAGCATAGTGACAAGGTGACCATGTAAAGATCCAGTCAGAAACTGGTAGGGAAAGGGTTTTAATTTCCTCTGTCACACTGATATAAATGGCATCTTTTCACAGTACAATGTGCTTGTGTGCCATATGCAAACACAGGAGAAGCGACAGTGAAGGAAAGCCCAAAATGCTCGGTACCAAGTCACATATATGTCTCAGAGAGTTTCGCTGATTTAATGGCTATGAAAAAATACTGCAAGGACAATCTCATTGAGCAAGAATCAATGAAAGGGTTGGGTTTTTTTAAAGGAAATTAATTCTGAAAATAATGAGTGGTTCTACAGCCATGTAATTAGCAGGTATTTTCAGTTTTTCTTCAGAAGGAATGCCAGGCACCATTCATGTGATTGACAAGGACAATGCTGGTGTGAACGATGTATGGATTTGTATAAGCAGGACTGAAAGATATGAGAAGAAAGAGTTTGTGATAGGTGTGAAGACTGGCAGCTGAAGGGCTGTGGGAGAGGGAGGTCAGTGACTAGAAAGTAATGAAAATACAAAATTAAAATAGTGGAACATAGACTTGTTTGGTGGCCCTGTGTTCAGAGGAGTGGAGATCCCACCATGTAAGGGGAGTCTCTGTTTTGAATCAAGAGAAATGTTTTGTCTTTTCTCTCAGGTCTGTGGCTGCAAGAATAGGGAACTGCAGAACTATTCTTGGCTGGCTAAAATTCAGCCTGCAACTAGCCTTACATGCTCTAGCTTAGGGCAGCTGAGTCTTCAGACCACTGGTGGCCTGACATGGTAGAGTGACTTGCAGAGCCAAAACCCAGTGATGCTGGCAGACTGGTGATCCATTGGTGGGAACACAACTGACTTGTGTTCTAGTACTTGTATAACCAGCATTGCAACCCAGAAACATGAGGTGACCGGCATATGAGGTCCTGGGACCACCCACTGAAGTTAAGTTCATAAAGAATGAGTCGTTTGGGCAAATTGTAACAATATCAGTAGCTCAAAATACAGCACTTGGCAAAAATATTATTAGTGTGCCTTACACTGAAACCAACAGATCCAGCAGAATGCCATAAATCTTCTCAGAAACTAGAATTGCAGGATTGCTTTTGGCAGCATGACCACACTGTGACTCTACAGCGCTGAGCCCACACCATACAGAGCTTTCCCAGCTGCCACCTTCATCAAATATTTTGTCTACTTGCAGCTCCTTGGCTTTTTCAATGGGTTTAGCAATATCAGGATGATATTTTTAAATGTCATTGCTAATACATTTTAACTACACGCTGACAAAGATTTTGTATTATTATAAAACCTGAAACCTATCTTCGGTGTAGCAAAGTGAGGATGAAGGCATTACTTTTGGAAAGAACATCAGCTTCATTTCAAATTTTATGTCAAGAATACATCTGTAGATAGAGTTTATGTCATAGCTGATTGCAGGCACATTTAGATGTCAAACTGCTCATTTGCCAGACAAAACAAAATGGGCATCTAAGTACAATACAATGTGCCTGCAATTATATGTGCCAGCAAAAATGACACCTGTAGATGTTGTCAAGTGCAAACATCTAAGAACACTTGAAATCATTTTCAAGCACATGAAGTTTGAAAAAAGCAGGACATGAATATCTAGGCGAGTACAAAGCACATCCTGCTTCTGCCCATGGAGAAATACCCACTCAGTAATCTTGAATCCTTCTGATTTTTACATTTCTGCATCTTAGTCTTTTAAGCCTTAAACAAGATAAATATAATAATAATTAAATAAAATCTTAATATAGTCCTACACTGTGTTACTTTCCAAGACTGCTGTTATTGTTTGTTCTTTTTCCTTCTTTTTTCTCTTCCTTTCCTCTCTCTCTGACATGGTAAACGCTGCCTGGCTGGTTCCTCCCATCACTATTCAGGGAAGGTTCACAGAAGTGGTTAGCCTTTTGAGAGTGCAGTTTTACCCTCAGTGCCAATGAGTCCACACCTTGGGCCTTTATGTCAAGAGCCTCTGATCACAACGAGTCTCAGTGAGGTCTCTGCCAACATTTCTTTTTCCATGGAGCTACCATGAGTCATGAATGGGTCAGCAGCTTAGAATGTAAAATAATTTAAAATAAGGGTCACAATTAAAAATTAGAAAGTGATCTAGTGGAACACAAAAATAACTCTCTTGCACCTGAGACCTGGGCAACAGCCCACCATTCCCCTCAGGTGTCTTGGGGAGCTGCCCAGGGCACACTGTTGCACTGTGAACTGTGAGCACTTTCCTCCAGTAAAGGAAGCCTGGATGTGGCTCATTTTGAAAATGTAACCCACTGGTGCCACTGTGTCGGGGCCAGAGCATTGACAAGGCTGACATGAGGCACTATTTTTGCAGAAGAATTACCTATTGCTTAATGCATGACAAAACTCTGCCAGCTCAAAGACTGTGTCCATATTCAGAAAGATTAGCAAAGCAACTCTTTCCGGACTGCCATAAGAACCACCAAACTTCAGATGGTTCCAGGGGATTTCTTTTTTTAGCATCAGGAATGTATAGTGTAGCATATGTAGCATGTCAGTATGATCTGTTGAGGCTCTCCACTTTTTCAGCGAGACAAGTGTCTTGTCTCACTCCTCAGGGAAGGGAGGGTGAGACAAGACACTTCAGAAACTCCACTTGGGGCTCTTTAAGGCTTTTAGAGGACTCTTTGCAGCCTGTGTTCTTGGCTGAATGCCCGCAGAGGACACAGGAGAAGGCAGCTGTCCATGAGCCCTTTCCTGCCCACGGCTCTGAGCCTACCCCAGCAGCACCATGTGCTTATCCTGATGCTGAGGATGAGGGGCTCCCTCCACAAGGCCACCCCTGGTAGACTGCAGCAGAGGCTGCCTGACACAGAGCAAATTCTCACTCACCATTGCTGTTCTCAGTAATGCTGTCATGGCAAATCATGGAACAAAAGGATATACTCCCCCATCTCCATTTTGGTAAAGCTGTCACCTCCTCCAACAACCATAAAAAGAAGAAGCTGGGAAAGGCAAAACATGGTGTGTCTTTATTGTACTTCCTTAAATAACTTCAGAGTTTTCCCAGGATTACACAGTAACTACAACTATTAATATTGCATTCCTGAATGTGTTTCTAAGTGTGTCTCAGCCATGTTCCTCAGATGCATTAGATGGCATTACTCTTCTGGGGCAGTCTTGTCACTCTCCAAAGCTCTTTGTTCCATCACTGTGCATGGCCTTTGTAATGATAATTTGGTAAGAGAGTCTGATACTTAATAATTTAATTTTGGAACTTCTGCTTTATGTGTGATGTGCGTTTTGTGTGCTGATATGAAATGGCACAGTTTCAAAATAAAATTGTGCTCTTGATATTTCAGATACTGCAGATAAGTGTAAGCACTATTGCCTGTTTATAGCTTTATTTGCTGTATTTGATGTGATACTTCTGGGTTGGTAGTTTAGAGATCTGTGTTCTCTGATGAAGCCTGGAGGAGCTGCTAGAGAAGAACCAGTAGTTTTCTTGTACCTGCCATCTACCAGCGTCCCTTGGCCCTGACCTCTTGCATCCAATTTATAGAGCAAAAGGTAAAGGAAGCTGCCAGGTCTGTTTGGAGTCATGCCTTTTCATTGTGATGACCAGAGTGGGACTGACTGTTTTTCTTCAACTTGGCTACTGACATGGAGGAGATTTTCAAAACTAAGAAATTAAACTGAAGCAAAATTGATTCCAGAATACAATTTCTGATTAAACTGTTAGTTGGCTTTTAAACTGAAGAAATCAAAAGGTGATGTGGACAGTGTGTTGCTGCCAGACCAACAGGTTATCAAATAACCCCTCTGGAAAGCTTTCTTCTGTTATGGAACAAGGAGAACAAGGAAGCTGGAGTAGGGTATGGAGCACAAGTCATATGAGGAGCAGCTGAGGGAGCTGGGGGTGTTTAGCCTGAACAAAAGGAGGCTCAGGGGTGACCTTCTCACTCTCTACAACTGCCTGAAAGGAGGCTGTAGCCAGGTCAGTCTCTTCTCCCAGACAAACAGTAACAGGGGGAAGAGGGCATGGCCACAAGCTGTGCCCATTGAAGTTTAGGTTGGACATTAGGAGGAATTTCTTCACAGAAAGGATGATCAGACATTGGAATGTGCTGCCCAGGGAGGTGGTGGAATCACGGTCCCTGGAGGTGTTTAAGGGAAGACTGGACGTAGCACTCAGTGCAGTGGTGTGGTTGACACGGTGATGTTGGGTCATAGGTTGGATTCAATGGTCTCAGAGGTCTTTTCCAACCTAATTGATTCTGTGATTCTGTAATGCCACATTGAGTCATAATACAAATTCCTGAATGTGTTCTGCCGAAGCATTTCTTACAGAGGAATGCTTGGGTGGCTCCCTGGGCCTTGTCCATTCTTGTGCCTGTTTTTATAGTTCCTGTCTGGCTGATTGGCACAGCACATGGTCTGAGTCTTGCTGGCACCATTAGTTACCCTTGTACACCATACAAGAACAATTTTTTGTCATTCAACTTCAAATTGATAGGAATTACAGTCCACTAGAATGGTGTTTTAAACACGAAATGGAGAATAAGGTTAGATGCCAGGAATTTATCATAAATATGAGTGAAAATGTCTGAGTGTAGAAAACCAGCTGGCATAAGGAATTTTCTGGTCCAAAAGAAACATAACTTGACATGGTCTTACTTCTCCTGACTTCTGAAACAAGAGGATGCAATACCTAGAACTGTACCCAAATTTTGTCTTGGAACTCATTCTCTTGAAAACTTTCCAAAAAAGGAGTAATATACAGGCAGTGTGAGAGCAGGGATACCAGGGCCTGCTCCTGGATAATCCGAATGTTGAGGATCAGTTTCATGGGGGGTGCACAGGGCATGTCTGCATGAAAGTTTGAGTACCTGCAATGGGCACATGGGCCTCGGGGGCTCACACCTTAAAGTGCCATGCTGGGGAAGGCTGAGTCTGCCGGTCCCAGCTGCTGGGCAGTTTCAGTGTCCCAGGCCACCTCGTGGAAGGATCTTTCCAGAAACTGGGGAAATGTGGGTATATACTTAGTGAAAAGCTCCTTCTACCTCATAAAATTATGTATTTGCAGGCAAAATGCAATATAAACTAAAGTGTGAAGGAAAATCTCACTGCTCAAGAATGCTTCAAGAAGACAGACTGAAGTGGTCATATTAAAATGTTTAGGAAGCTGCACATCCATTCAGAACAGGGCGGCTGCAGCCCCACTGTGAGACCAGAGACAGGAATGCCTCTAACAGCATGTTTATGATCAAATACTGAAGTTAATTGCTGGAAAGGATTAACTACTGTCTGGCTGATAAAATGAATTCGTACTTTTCAAATACCTTACAAATTTCCACTGCACTGGACAGCTGTTTGGAGCATTTTCAGCAAAACCAGGAGCATAGTTAAATAAAGGAAATGCAAAACGAGTCATGCATTTAAATTTCTAGTACTGTAGAAAAATGTGCAATCACAGATTAACACATAACTAAATTCTCTCAAGTGAAAAATGTCATGTTTTGTGTGGAGAGAAAAAAAAACCAAACCAGTGTGGAAGCCAAGGGAATTCCTAATTTTTAATCTAATTTCCCTCCCAAAGTGTATCAAGTAATTTGTAATTTATTTAAAACTGATGTGCATGCCAGTTTAGTAATACTGTCAAGTGGAAAACAGGGATAGACATGCAGACTGCAGGATGTGCCTACATTCAGGTATCTTAGGTATCTGCATCTCTTGTTTGCTGAAGAGACACAAAAAAACCTACAGCACAAGTTACAATCAAGTTCATAAATTGCTCCAGAATTCACTCGTGCTTTGTCTTTATCTGAAAGGATTTACAATTAAGTATGTGACAAGTCACTGAAAGTTACTATGAAATAAAATAGAAATTAGGGGAAAAAAATAAAGAGGGAAGTAAGAGTGTGTGTGTTTGGGGTTAGGAATTCATCAGCCTGATGGAGGTGAAGCTGCTGCAGTCCCATGGCCTCAGGCCCAGCTGAAAGGAAGACTGAGTGTGCACCTGCAGTGGGAACACACAGTCCCAGTCCAGATATTCCTGTGCATGTGTCCACCTGCACAGAGCCTCGACACATGGATCATTCTGGCCCCTTGGAGTCCCTGCTCTTCCAGTTGCACTCACACACATATATAGAGTGGTTTGGGTTGGAAGGGACCTTAAAGATCATCCCATCCCAATCCCCTGCCATGGGCAGAGACACCTTCCAGTAGACCAGGTTGTTCAAAGACCCATCCAACCTGGCCTTGAGCACTGCCAGGGATGGGGCAGCCATAGTTTCTCCAGACAACCCATTCTGCGGTCTCATTGCCCTCACCGTGAGGAATTTCTTCCTAATCTATAACTTAAATTTCCCCTTTTTTGAGTTTGTGCCCATTACTCCTTGTCCTATCACTCGTTGACAAAGAGCCCCTCTCTGGCTTTGCAGTAGGCCCCCTTTAGACACTGAAAATTTGCTATGAGTTTCCACACAACATTCTCTGAACAGCCCCAAGTTTTTCAGCCTGTTGAGTATGTGTATGCATGTACATATCCACTGACCCACCATGGCCTCTCCAGAGGCACCCCAGGAACATGGCCACCATGGATCTCTGCCTCTTTTCCTGTGGCAGGCACTTGGCTTACATAGTCACAGGAACAGAACAGAGAGCCCCTCAAGCTGGAAAATGGTCAAAAAGGTCAGACTGTAGTGATAGGTTGTGAAGGGTATGATTAGATATTTGTACTGACCATGGTGCACCACCAGCCTCTTTTACCCTCTTTTCTCTCCATTTCCACACAATTTTCCATCCCTTATCCACATTAATCCCTTCTCTTTACAGCTTTGATCCTTCCTCTAAACATTCTATATATCTTTCAAGACATTCTCCAAGACATGACATTGTTCAATAAAGACACTGAGCTGCTGAATTGTGTCCAGAGGAGGGCTATGGAACTGGGGCAGGTTCTGCACCACAAGTTACAGGAGGAACAGCTGAGGGAGCTGGGGGTGTTCAGCCTGGAGAACAGGAGTCTCAGGAGGGGACATTATTGCTCTCCACAACTCCCTGAAAGGAGGCTGCAGCCAGGTGGGGCTTGGCCTCTTATCCCAGGCAACAAAAAACAGGACAACAGGACACAGTCTTAATCTGCGCCAGGGGGCGTTTAGGTTGGACATTAGGAGGAATTTCTTCAGAGAAAGGATGATCAGACATTAGAACAGGCCGCCCAGAGCGGTAGTGGAGTCACTGTCCCTGGAAGTGTTTAAGAAAAAACTTATCGATGTGGCCAAGTGGCACCACATGGTAGTGTTTGGACTCCGTGGCCTCAGAGGTCTTTTCCAGCCTAACTGATTCTGTGATCCTTGCACAGTCCCAAGATGTTCTTCCAGGTTCCCCATGGGTTACCCAGAGCTGCTCCTGGTGACTCCTCGGGTGGGTCTCTCCTGGACCACAGGACTGACTGCCAGCTGTGACAGCCTGGGGAGCAAGCCCCTCGTGGGCCTCCTGGCCCCGGTAAAGCTTTCGGGGTCCCTTCCCCCATCCTTATTCTCTGCTTCTTCGTGCTAATGGCAATCAGCCCTTACTCATCGGTCAACAGAGTGAGGGTGTATTTTGCCTTCTCGGCCCTACGGGGCACAAGCCACGTCTGCCCCGAATCATCACAGCAGGGAGCCATTGCTAGAACCCTGCTCGGATCAGGTGCTTTTCTGGCAAGATCCAGACTCAAGCCCAAGCGCTTGCCTCCCTTCCGTCTGCCCAATCTCCCTCGCTGCCTCCCTCTCCGTCTCCATCTCTCCATCCCCCTCTTCCTCCCTCCCTCCCTCCCCCTCTTCCTCCCTCCCTCCCTCCCTCTCTTCCTCCCTCCCTCCCTCTCTGTCCCGCCTTCCCGGGCCGGACTCGGAGTTCTCGCGAGAGCCCGGGGTCCGCTCCCTTTCCAGCGCGTGGCGCGGCGCTGGCGGTGGCCATGGCGCTCTACAACTTCAAGAAGATCACGGTGGTCCCGTCTGCCAAGGTACGGCCGCGCTCCCCCGTTCCTGCCCCGGCCCCTGCCTTCAGTGCCCTCCGCACCGGGCCGTCCCTCCTGTCCCTCCGACCGGCGGCTTGCGAGGACCGCGCTGCCCTCCTGCCCCTTCCGCGGTGCCGGCGTGGTGTCGGCCTTCGCCTCCTCCCGCGGGGCCGTGGACTCGCCCTGGGCTGGTGCTGCTGCGCCCGGCGGCCCGTACCATGTCCAGTGCCGGGGGAGTCCTGTCAGGATCCTGAGCAGGGATCCTCAGGCCGAGCTTCTCCCTGCGGGGGTGTCGGGGTAGTCCTCACAAAATCCCTCCTGTTTTCCTGACCTGCGTCATGCCGAAACTCAACGCAGCGTCTTGCTTCAAAATGAAGTCCTCTGCCAGTCGGAGGAAGGGGTTTTAAATTAAGCACCGTGAGGGGAACTCCCCTCAGGGCTCGGAGTTTCTGGGGCGGCTGGGCCGGGGGCAGCCGAAATAGAAACCGGACAAGGAATGTGCAAACTGCTTATTCCTGCCTGCCCGAGAACACACTTGTCAAACTGTGGGTGCACTTAACTCATCAGCACGCTCCTCCTCCGCCGAAATAAAATTACTGCCTTCACAAGAACTCGACATTTTGCGTAATTAATCATGTTTCCTCGATTGCAGGACTTTATAGATTTGACGTTGTCAAAGACTCAGCGAAAGACCCCAACTGTCATTCATAAACATTACCAAATCCATCGGATTCGGCAGTTTTATATGCGAAAAGTCAAATATACCCAACAGAACTACCATGACAGACTCACTCAGATCTTAACAGATTTCCCAAAATTAGATGTAAGTGTTTTCTCATTTGCTGATTTCTCTGTGTAGACAATTTGGCTGATTTCAAGTAGATTTTACTGTGAGTAGTAGGCAAAACATGTACTGCAAAAGTAGTGTGTTCCTGTGAGGAACAGAAGTCTCTGCTGTGCCCGCGGGTGGTCATTAAAGGCTGAATTTTATAAGCTTTTAGCTGCTCAGATATGTTTGCCAGAAGGGGCTTTTAAATGAAGACAAAATGTGGGAGTTTTTAAGTATATTGTGTCTGCCTATTTCTTTGTGTGTGCATATGGAAATTGTGCTTATGGTTAGTCTTCTCTAGGAAATATCTGCAAATATAACATATCATATTACTTTCCATCTTCAGGAGTTAATTTGGCAACATAAATGTCCTTGGCCCCATAAAGGGTTGTGTTAGAAACACAGCAACAACTGTTAACTTCCAACAACAGCAACTGGATGCATTTGGCCAGTGGGACTTTTATGTGGGCAGTTTTCTGCTCTGACTGAAATTATTCACCTGTTAAATTGTTTTTCTTGATAATTTTCTTGATAACGCTCACTCCAGTGAGTGTTCCTCCAGAATTCCTGGAAATATATTCTGGGGTTTTTTTAAACATCACTTGATGAAACTTTTTCAGGTAAGTACATAACTAACCAAAATATTCTGCTTAAAAGTTTTGTACCAGAGATGCCACTTCCTTGAAAAGGTAAGGATTTATTTGGGCATTAAAAAACCCCTTTTTTGTCCAAGCTTGTAAAGTATTTAATGCAGCACTCAGGGAAAAAAAAAAAGGAATTAGTAGTGTTGCTGTGTTTCTGCTATGATATTAATTTCCTTTTTGAGAATTTCTGTTGGCTTCTTGCAGTTTTTTACTTTAAAAAAAGACTTTGAATTGTAATGTAAAGTATTTTAGAAAGCAAAAGATCAAATGGAAACTCCGTATGAATAAGTCAAAGATGTGTTTGCAGAAGAAATTCAGAACAATTGAGATTCATGCATTTAATGACCAAGCAGATTATTTTTCTTACATGAGATAGTAATGGAAATTGTATGGCTTTTAGTGTCATTTGTGTTGCCGTGGTGGAGGAAAAAAAAAAAAAAAAAAGAACTTACATTGGGTGCAAGAGGAAACAGTCATCTTAGAGTAAGAAAATATGAGACTTAACATTATGCTTTTGTTCTAGGATATTCATCCTTTTTATGCGGATCTGATGAACGTTCTGTACGACAAAGACCACTACAAGCTGGCTTTGGGGCAGATCAATATTGCCAAGAACCTGATTGACAAGTAAGGGCCGTTGATGTCTCTGTTTTGGCACGTGTCTGGGGGGTTGTTGGCTGAATTTTCCCTCCTGTGCCCGCAGTGTCGCCAAGGACTACGTGCGGCTGATGAAGTACGGGGACTCCCTGTACCGCTGCAAGCAGCTCAAACGGGCGGCCCTGGGGCGCATGTGCACCATCATCAAGAGACAGAAACAGAGCCTGGAGTATCTGGAGCAAGGTCGGTGTTACATACGGCCTGAAAAAAGGCACCTGAATTGGATATAAAGTTTGTTACGCTTAGTAGCAGTTAGAATCCCTTTGTTAGAGATCCAGGAAACACAGGAACAGTTTTAAGATCCCCAAATACTGAGTGTTTATTTTTCAACAAAATAGTTTTCTCTTTGAATATTTATTAAATTTTATGGTATTACTGACAGTGATAAAGCTTTTTCTTTGTTTAAAAGTCACAGGCATGCTTTTAATTACTATTCTTTACACTGACATATATGTGAAAAATGTTGCTGAAGATTTTGCGGACTTTACTCCTTACTTCAGTCTTATTAGTCCTTCAGGTTACGTTACCTGATTTGGTGGAGTCACTCTAGATGTAAGACAGTGGTCTTCATTTCTTAAATATTTATGAAATTTTATTTTTGTTGCGGACTTGTGGAGTCTGCAAACTATTACATACTTTCATAAATGATCATATTACATCAGGATTGTCACTAATTTTTATGTAAACTATTCAGCATATATATTGTTATTTCATCTCAGTAAAACTTAAATTATCATAGATACTTAATTTTTTTTTAAATTTTTTTTAACATTTCAGTGCGACAGCATTTGTCTCGTTTGCCAACCATTGATCCCAATACACGAACTCTTCTGCTGTGTGGCTACCCAAATGTTGGCAAATCCAGCTTTATAAATAAGGTGTGTGAGTGGTTTTTCCATAAATAATATTGAGATACAGTCTAGTTAAAATAAGGTAACTTCTGAACAATTTGATATAGTTGTGGCAATGTCTGATGTGAGCAGTAACAAGTTCAAATGTGTGAGTAGAGGTTGAATGAAATTCCTGGAGGAATAAATGGAAAATTTTGATAGATTTCACTCTTAAAAATTCTTATCTTTTCCAAAATAGCATCCTATTAGCATATATTTTCTGATAGACAAATACTTGCAGAGAAACTAGAATAACCAATTTTTAGCTTTTTTTTTCCCCTGTAGCAAAGGAAGTGTATTATAATTAGGATATACTGCTTGCAACTTCAGGAAATTTTAAATAAATGTGTGTGACTAAATCTTGTTTTAAGGTTACAAGAGCAGATGTAGAAGTGCAGCCTTATGCCTTTACCACGAAATCTCTCTTTGTGGGACATATGGATTATAAGTATCTACGTTGGCAGGTAAGAACTGTCACTATTTTGCATTTTCTTGAAAGAGTGAGCTGGTTATAGCCTGATTTGCCCTTTTGCCTCGGGGGTTGCATTTTTGTATCTTGATGAGACATGCTGTGTCTGACAGCTGCTGTGCAAGGTGCAGTGTGCCAAGTGAGGCAGCAGTCAAAACCTGTTTCAAAAATGTACATGCTTGGTTTTTAGTTGGAGGGAGGATGGGAAATGGAATTATTGACTAAAGCCAGATCACTTTTTATCACTTGAAAATTCTGGGCCAGGCTGGAGCAGCATTTTCCCTTCCTCTGCAATACTTGGAGTGTTGGTTATAAAACCTCATTTCATCTCTCATTTCTACATTTTCACATTCTCAGTTTGGCAGAGCTCACAGTGCTATTTGTGACTGAAAGGAAAAAAAGTCATTGTCTTAAAAAAGACAATACCGATGATCAAACGTGTTCTGCAATAGCTGATCAGTAACACTTGGCTTAATGATGTTAATTGTAGGTAGTAGACACTCCTGGTATTTTGGATCACCCCCTGGAGGACAGGAACACCATTGAGATGCAGGCCATCACTGCCCTGGCTCATCTGCGTGCTGCTGTGCTCTATGTGATGGATGTGTCTGAGCAGTGTGGGCATAGCCTGGAGGAGCAGGTGGAGCTCTTCAGAAATATTAAGCCATTATTTGCTAACAAGGTGAGTTTCATTCACATTATTAGCAAACCTGAGGGGTTTATAACATGGTAACTTGAATTAAGATTTTTTTTTTTTTTTTGCCTTTTTATCAGCCACTTATAATTGTTGCAAACAAATGCGATGTGAGGAGGATTTCTGAACTTCCTGAAGAGAGTCAGGTTAGGATGCTTCTCTCACCTCTTTGTTTTCTGATGTTTACGAAAATACTGTGTGTGCATTGTGGATAGTTATAATTTTTATTGGGCAAAAACTTTTGCATGATCATTTCTTTATTAAACTGCTCTAATAGTGCAGTGGAAGGCAGCTTTGTAGGTCTTGACTCCATCTTTCTTTAGTATTGTCGATGTAGTCCTTGCCTGAATATTGTAAATGCTAAACAGAAGGCAGGTTCACAATGGTTTCAGAAATCTTTGATGATGTGAGAACTTTCAGTTACTTCTGTAATTAGAAGTTAGACAATAGCTTTACTCAATAATCTTTTCAGTGACAGTTAGACACAGTGAGCACTAGATTGAGAGGTGTCGCTGAACAGTTGCACTTAAAGGTCCTGCAGGCGTTAATTTGATTGTATCTACAGGTTAAAGCATATAGAATTTGTGTTTCTCTCACTCTTTTTTTTTTTTTCTCCTTGTGGGTCATTTATAGGTGTCTTTTAGAAAGTAGTTATTTACTTATACAAGAAGAAAGAGATGAAATAGAACTATAATGGCAAACTTTCCGTCATCCTTTTCGAAACACCTTCTAATAAAATAGTAATGCATTGTATGTATTCATATTGGATTAAGATTTCTGATCTTAATGTACTGGTATATTAGACATGCACAGGATGTCATTTGGGATAATTTTTCAATTTTAGAAAATATTTGAAGCTTTTGAAGGAGAAGGATTTTCTGTAATAGAGACAAGTACGCTGACTGAAGAAGGTGTAATCCAAGTTAAAACAGAGGTAAGTATTCTTAAGTTTCATCCCAAATGAGCAGCTATCATTTTGCTTACTTTGTATGAGTTTAATCTCAGTTAAACTGCATTATAGTGATAAACTTCAAAAATCTTTTCCTTATTACACCTCAGCAAACTTGGGTGAAAATAAAAAATAATGTCATAATAATTTTTATTTTAAATTGTGATTTTTTTCTGAGTCCTGTTAAAAAAAATACATATCTGCATATGCATCTTCCCCTGATGCTTTTAATATAAAATAATTTTATGCTTTCTTGAGAGTTAAGTGGTACAAGACAAAAAGAGAATAGGCTGTGAAGCTAGATATTTGGGATTGGATGCCTGCAGTGTCACTTGCTGTATCTAAAAGGTTTTGTTCCTCACCTTATGCTGCCATGTGCACTTTCAGGCCTGTGACAGACTCTTGGCCCATCGTGTTGATACTAAAATGAAAGGAAACAAAGTGAATGAAGTACTGAATAGATTACACTTGGCCATGCCAAACAAAAGAGATAACAAGGTAGGCTACATGTTTACACGTTTTAATGTATTTCTTAAGTAGGATTAGAATTCTGTCATTGTTAATCTGGGAACAGATTAATATGATGAAGTTTTCTTATTTATTATCTGTAAGTGCCTTTCCTGGTGGGAGTTTGGTATTTTGTATTCTGCAGAAATACATTACAGTGCAGCTGGTGATTTATAGCAGTGCAAGAAAATTGATGTGAACTTCTTTTCCCTTTTTTTATCGGGGTGAATTTATTCCAGGAGCGACTGCCTTTTATACCTGATGGAGTAGTAGCTCGTAAGAAACGCATGGAGGTAGACACTCCCAAGAGGAAATTGGTAAGTGGCATCTCTAAATCAGGAAATCAGCAGCTGGATTTTAAATTCGTTGTGTTAGCCCATAGCTTCTAAATTAGATGGTATCTAAAACCATGTATGTCTTTGCAGGAGAGAGATATTGAACTTGAAATGGGAGATGATTATATTTTGGATCTGCAGAGTAAGTATTAGATAAGAATTGGTATTATCATTATTATTACTGAAAAGTAAAGTGTGGCTATTTCAGCCTTAAGGGGGAATACCTAAACCTGACTCCTTTCAACTAATTGCCAGGGCCCCCATTTCGTTACATACTATCCCTCTGTTCCAGAACTGGTGATCTTTACTGATGTGTTTTGTGATGTCACTCAGTTCTTTCCCATTTTGGAATCACAGACATGAAACAGCTGGTCTGATGATTGAAGTGATTTTTTTCTTTCCATTCTGTATTGTAGTACTTCATTAATTTCTGATGCTCTCTTCGTTAAGAAAGCATCAGTATGAGGGAGAACAGTGTATATTGTGTTTCAGCTGGGTATTTGTTGCCTGGCATGTCATGGGGCAGTGGGTCAAGCCATAACTGAACAATCTTTGACAGTAGGATGGTGATCAGAAATATTTGTGAATATAGCAGAGGTGCTGCCAAATTCTTAGGGATAGGAAACACACACTTCTTTTGTGTGTGTGTTCTGAGTGTTGCTTTTGTCATGGAACATTCTTTGAAATTGAGTTTTGTCTCTTTATCAACTTTCTTTGTATTTTTAAGAATACTGGGACTTAATGAATTCATCTGAGAAATATGATAAGATTCCAGAGATATGGGAAGGCCATAATATACTTGACTACATTGATCCTGATATAATGAGAGTGAGTTTTTCATTTTTGCTTTACATTTTTCCTTTCCTCTTTATCTCTTACTTGTTTAACATCAGTTACTATTTGTTGATTAAAAACAATGTATCATGAGAACCTGTTCTTTTTTGCATTGTCTGTACTTGACATGGGAAAAGATACTATTTTTTGAATGCTCAAGGACAGAATTTCAGAGGAATGAAAAATTGCTTCACCTTGTCAGAATGGTGGTGATCTTACCTGTTCCATTCCAAAATACAAGGTTTGCACTAGAACTAAGATTTCTTTGTTCTTTGACTACAGCTACAGGAATGTTGCTATCAAACTTTATGTATTTTTAATAATATGAAATTCATCCATCAGATTTATGTCTGTGGAGGATATGGACTGAATGTTTATAACATTTTTAATAACAGTCACTGTTTGGATTTCCTGCTGCTTGTTAAGGAGAGGTGTTAAGTGCAGCCCACAGAGCCTGACAGTTATGCAGTTGAGTTCCTGTGAATTGCTGGTGTTCTGGACTCATGCTGAATGTCAGAATAGAAGGGTTTTTCAGTCTGTTTCCAGAAATGGCATAGCAAGCACAGCTCACAGGACAGTACAGCTGCTTTCACACACTGGGCAGCTTTGGGCAGCCACACAAATTTAGCCAAGTAGTAGTGTGGAGTGATGGAGTTTGCACAGCAGTGTGTCTATGGGTTCACAGTAACCTGGATCACCAGCTCCATTAGGTGTGGCTCAGTGTGGTTATCAGGTAATGTAGTTCCATGGCCCAGGACCACGTACAAATGTAATGTTGAGGATCATAAGTCAAGGATCTGATCTCCATTTTACCTCTTCAAAATCTAAGAAACTGGAAGAATTGGAAAAAGAAGAAGAGCTGAGAGAAGCTGCTGGAGAATATGACAGTGAACCAGAAACTGAAGATGAAGAAATGATGGAAATCAGACAATTGGCAAGAAAGATACGAGAAAAGAAGAAACTGAAAATCCTGCAGTCAAAGGAGAAAGACGTCCATGGTCCAAGGATGCCTAGAACAGCTAAAAAGGTGAGTGTAGAAAATGTTCTGTAAAAAAATCTTGCTGCTATGTAACATCATGAAAGCACGCATCGCTGTCAGGTGGTGGAACTGGTGGCTTTTGTTCATACTTGGCTCTTTCACTGCTTGCTTCCTTCTGTTCTCCCAGGAGTTCTGGTCATTGCTTAGCTGAGGAGGGATAGTAGTAGCCCTTTTTCTCTTTTGTGTCACATAAGTGCATCTTGTGTAAAACTCCATAAATATTGCAGACAAGGTTTGTAATAATATGATTCAGTTTGTTTAACTGGGTTGTTTCATTGTATATTGTCTGTTTGCTTAAAATTCAAATAATTATAAGAATTAGATAATTACTTAAAATCAATCATGTAAAATTTATTATGGCTTCTGGAGAAGGTGATGTGTCTTCTTGGTAGCCAGATATCACTCTTTCTTATGGCAGAGTCTGTTCTGACCAGTCCAGGACAATTGCAAAGTAATAAACTGATAACTAGACATTTTGAGAAAATGAACCTAGCTGCTGTTGCCCCCACGATCTCTTACCTTCTCCAGAGTGTGTGTCTTTTGGGAGAAAAGGAAACATTTTTGACTGAACTACCTGTCCTTGTCAGCCTCCCCCCAAAAAGGCAAACATAAGATCTTTAGGAAATGCTGGGCCATTCATTGCTGTCCTGTGAAGCAGAATTTATGGGTGCAAAAAATGAAATGTGAAGGTAGTACGTCAATGACCTGCTTGTGGATGTGATAAAGCCAGAAATATACAGTGAATATAATGGATTTGTGGTGGTGTATTGAGACAAAAAGTAGGGTGGAAGGATTTTTTTGAAAGAATTTTGTTTTCCTCAATTTTTTTACAGGTCCAGAGGAAGGTGTTAGAGAAAGAAATGACTGATCTTGGACTTGACATGACTAATAAAGATGATGTAAGTTTTTGCTAATTAAGCATAACATTTATCTAAAAGAGACTTAAATTTCTTGGAGCACAGTTGAAATGCTTATTATAGTTGTCACAAGAGAAAGGTGGGATCTCTTAAGGATGAATTAGGAACTGCAAGGTGAGGCAGTTGATACTGGAGTTTTTTGAGTAATGTGATCAAAACAGGTTGGATAAGGTGAAAAACTAACATTTATCAAGAATCATATATACATGTGCACTGCTTTCTTGGAATTTGTGTGGGATTCAAGAACAGGCTTGGCTCAGCATACTTTTTAGTTTTCAAATCTGCTTTGTTGGATGAGACTCTACTAGGTCAGGAATACTAATAGTGACAGATCAGGCCTATCTTTTTATAGTTCATTAATTCCGTGAGCTGTAATTGAAGTTTTTGAGGGCAGCTGGCATCTTTAAATGTAAGACAGATAAAGTACTTCATCAGAGATTGGCCTTCAGGAGACATTTTATTTTAACAGAAATTAAAAAAACCCAAAACACTTTGTACAGCAAATCCAGCAGTATTACAGCTCCCTGGATCTTGAGATCTCTAATTCTTTAGCTAAACAAGGAGTTAGGAAACAAGAACTGTCAACATTACACATCTGAAGCAAGCATTTTATAGTTCTCAGAGCTGCCATGCCATGGTGATGTAGGAGCAATGTAGGAACGTGATACTTGTGCTATAACATGATCAGTCTTCATGTCTGAAATTCTTTGGGGCTTTGCCTGGTACACAGGCAATCAGGGTAGGGTTCATCATTGCTATTTTGCTGTTGCAAAGTTGCTTAAGTGTTGCTATCCATTAATTTTTATCTTTTTATTGATTACATATGAGTCTACTTCCCCCGAAGAAAAAACTGGTTAGTAATTGTGGAGGAAAAATAGCAAATATTCACTGAAATTTGAGTGTTCCTGTAGGACAGAGAGGCAGCGACCAACAGCTGTCAAGATTTTTACCTTACTATGGAATAACCAATATAATTTATGACAGCAATCCACTTCCTGTTTCTCCTATTAGTCTGATTAAAAATGAGCTGATAGTTTCTGGCTGTAAAGGTGAAATGATGTTTCCAATTTCAGGCACATTATGTGAGGAGGTCACGCAGCACCACCAGGAAGCGCAAACGGGACGAATCAGAAACCCCGCGGTCGGTGTCGCGCAGTCGCAGCTGCTCTCGCACACCTCGGGACGTGTCTGGCCTTCGGGATGAAAAGGTTTGTCATTTATCTGTGCTCACCTGTCTGGCAGCTAAACCAGCATGGTTGCACCTAGAGCAGCTCCTGGGAAACTACAGAGTAGGCTGGTTACATTTGTCCAGAGTTTGTGTTTGGTCTCCCTGCAGCTTCACCATCTTTTCATTTGGACTCTTTGTTTCTGTACTTCTTTCTTACAAATAACATGTAATAATACAGTCCAAGGAAATAGATTTTCATTCTTGTCTCTAAATGAAAGTCTGAGGGAAGAATTCTGAAAACTGTGGAGTTCCACCTTTAGTAAGTGAGGAATTCCAGGGATAGCATGGTCCTGTGTTAGTGTACTGGAAAGTTTTGCTAAGGAGGGTTAGTGTCACTTTGACAGTGTCACAGTCATACTACTTTAGACTTGGTGATAATGTTCTTGATAAAACCATCCACCTTAGTGGGTTTTTTTAAGGGTAAACCTTGTTACCTTAGTTACTGAGGAAGTCACTCTGCATATTTGTTTGTTTGTCTTTAAATAGATGGTGAAGAAGGTCAAGATCATGGCAAAGAAAGCTCAAAAGAAAATGAATCGCCTGGGCAGGAAAGGAGAGGCAGACAGGCACATATTTAACTTGAAGCCAAAACATCTGCTGGCTGGGAAGAGAAAATCTGGTAAAACACAGAGAAGATGAGCAGTCTTCTGAATCAAAAATAAAAACTAATCAAAATCAAAAAATTAAATTTAAAATCATAATTAAATGTATTAAAAATAATTTCTAGTCCTGTCATCCTTTTTGGTTGTACTTGGTGTTCAAGTGTGTGTTTTATGTTAGTGGTTAAGGTACTTCAGGTTCAGTATTTCAATACCTTGATGTTGCAGTTCCAGGCAATACCATGAGCAATTACTCGTGGCAGAAACCATTTATAAACAAACATAAAAAATACTTTCTTCCATATTCTTATTCCTGACTTTCATGTATCAGTAAAGTGTTTATATTTCTATACAAGACTAATTTAAGATGGGGTTAAATCTACAAATATGAACACTTTACTAAACTTCCATTAATTAAAAATGCCTGGGTTTAGTAAGGTTTGGATTGCTCATGCAAATAATCATTTGTGATGAGTTTATGTTGCTGTGAAGGCTGCAATGGGTGGGGCAGTAATAGAAGAGCATCAAAAACTACACGAAGTTCCTGTTAGTGCACTGAAGCACAGGAAAAATGCTGCCACCTTACTAAGATACAGGGTGATTGGAGGGGAAACTGCAGTTCTGGTTCTGACCTGGCACCTGTAATAACCCAAAACAGCAGGGGCAGGGAAGGTTGCACCTTTACAACTTGGAATATTTCAGATTAATATTAATAGATATGTAGAGAATGAGGATCAGACTGAAATTTTGGGTCAAGCACATGCTATTGTCATCCTTGGCTTAACAAGGATTTTCTCTTCAGGACCTGATAGACAAAATCCTATATCTGCTCAAGACAAACTATATTGTCAAATGTGAAATATTTCCTTTTTGTTCCTACTCAGTCAATGGCTACATAAAGGTTTGTAAAATGATGCATTATAAATGTGTTGCTTGAACAGTACACTTCATATCAAAATCTAACACACACCCCCAAAAAATCACGGGAAAGAAAGAACCCTCAAATCACTACATTCTGAAATACAAGCAGTGACTGTTCAGATATCAGCTTCTGCATCACATGTAAATCTACGGAGTTCCTCTCATCTACTTGCTGTAATAAATTCAGAATTAAAGCATACTGCAATGCTGCAAAGAAGACCAATGTCAAGAAGAACTTTTGAGGGACTTTGAGGAATTGTTAAGCAAAACTTTTCTTTCAGCATCTGTCTGCACAGGACTTCTTTAGGATCTGCTTTGCCAGCTTTTGCTCCAAGCTGAACTAGAAAAACAGAACTTTTTTCCAGTAAACCTGTGCCCTGCTGCCCTGCCCACATCATGCTGCTTCAGTGGTGTTTAATGGGCAGGGTGGTACTTAGAGTGTGGCAATGATAGAGATCATTCTCCACGTGGTTTCACATCTGAAAAGAAAACACCAGTCCAAGGTTTTAGGCAAGATGTTTTAATCATAAAGTTAGATTTAAAAAATATTTGAGAACTTCTCCATTGCCTACAGCTGGGTAACATGGATGATTGCACTGAATTCAAGAGAATTGCTACATCACATCACAGTTCCCTCATCTGGTACTATTTGCTTTGAAACAATACATCTATTCTGGCCAATATACAACAAATTTGGCCCGAAACCCTCAAAGTGTTGAATCACTGGAGGTGCTGGTACATGGAAGCTTCAGTGCTGCAGTCACAACAGGGATGAGAAAGAAACTTTGACCACTGTAAAAAGTTAATTTTACCCAAAATCCAGACACAGAATCGTGTTTACTTGTAATGATAAGTGGTATGACAAACATCCTATTTCATCAGGCTCTGGGAGAACTTAAAAAATCTACTTTGAGTAGGGTGCTAACAGAAGAAACCACAAACTTTTTTGAGGGCCCTCCCTCCCCCCAGTCTATGATTAAAATTGAAGTACCCTTGAGTATTTGTCTTATTTAAAAAGCCTCCTAAGTTACTAGCAATTGATTGACTGCAAGATCAAAAAGGATTAGCTCTGGTACTGTGGTACAATTTCTGATGAACTAACATCAAGACCCAGTGTAAGCCCACAAATTGGCAGTCTTGAATTTTGGGGTTCAGTATGTTTGAGTTGTCTGGGAATGACTGTTACAGGAAAAGAAAAGCCTTTGTTTTTTGGAAAATGGAGAAGAGCCATTTAGTGCATATCCTGTCTCCAAAGACAGACTACTGACATTAGACAGGTACCATTTAGATTTTCTGTAACTAACCCTTTTTTAATTTTCAGATGTGCAGTACACAGCCATCAACTAACCAGAAAGGCCTGGTGGGGCAAAAAACTCCAAGCACTGTTTATTATCTAAAGCTTTAACACATATGTCAGCACTTCAAAGTCAAACTTACTCCACACAGGCAATCCAATTACTTAAGCTTTTATGGGTTTGGTTAATTACAGAGTACAGTAGCTGAAGAGATTTGCTTTCTGCAATTAAAAATAATCCTGATTACTTTGAATTGTTTTATTCTTCTGGCAATTGGTCTTAACATCACAGCAGAGCCCAGAGTCATGTGCAATTGCTATTTAAGGTGTGGTTCAGTGGGAACACCCCAGTCCTGAGCTGGGCAGGAGGTGCCCGGGCTCCCTCCCAGGTGTGCAGGACACACGGGCTGAGGATCCTTCCCCAAGCCATGGAGGCAGAGGAACCCAGGGGTTTCATGCTACTGTAACCCAGTTTACATGAGATCTTCACAGGCCCAAGGGAACCCAGGATGAGAGGGATGAGGTGACAAAGACAGAAGGAAAAACATTGGCTATGACAACATCTGTATAAACTAAACATGCTCCATGTGACCGATTTTTGCAGTTAAGTCATGATTTATCAGTGTTAATGAGACAACACATCACTGCTACCCTTTAGCACCTTTTATCCCAGCTATTTACATTCGGTGTATTTTTTCATGCTCAACAAATTTGTTCAAGTTACTCAAGTTATCCCACCATTTAAAAAGAAAGGTCTCTGCTATCAGCTTGAACCACGGAGTAATCTTAATTTCATTCCTGGCAGCTTTGTCCAAGAGCTGCTTCAGTTCTTTCTGCGTCACGTAGCAGTAGCTTTGGATCTCGTTGGGGTCGGGGTTCAGTGTCACATCCTTCTGCACAAATAAGATATAGTCTATCTCATGCTCTCCCCAGATCCCATCAGACTTGGCCTTGTAGTGAATTCGTGTCAGGTAGAAGATTTCTTCTGGAGTTACCTACAACCAAAACACTTGTCAGAAGTGCTGCCAGACCAGGAGAATTGCACTGCTGGGCGCTGCAGCACAATTTATCAGCTATTATCCTCTTCCTTAGAAATTATTTGTTCCCAAGTGTACAACTGCAATGCACTTTTTCACAAAGAATTACTAGGGAAAAAAAAAATTAAAGCAGTTTGATGGCATGAATTGCACAGCATTTCTCTAGCCAGACTCACCCTCTAATGCTTGAAGTATATTTCTTCCTATATAGTCTGCTTTAAATACTGCTTACCAGACTTTATTGCACGCGCATTGAGCACTGGTGACCACAAACGCTTGCACCTACCCTCACCTCCCAAGGAAAAGACTTGACAATCACCTGAAGCCAAGGTCAGAACCATATCCTGACAGACCAAGTGTAACCCTGCCCTCCAGGGATCCCCACAAGTTCACTCAGTTCTCTGCATCTCCAAAGAGAAGTTCATTTGTAGGTTTGAGGCTGACTCTGTCTGCCAGACACAGTCTGTAAACTGGCAAATGCTGGCAAGAATTGCTGTTTCTCCCTCCCTCCTTTACCTGCTCCATGGGAATTCCCAGCTCTGCTTTCAGCCGTCTCTGTGCTGCTCTGCGAACACCAATTGCGTCATTTTCTTCCAGTTCCTGGGGATGGCTCAGAGGGTGACTGCAGCAAGTGTTGGTAAAACAATCTGCAAGAAGTTGGCATCAGTCAGATCCATTTTGGATACACATAAAGACCTGGGAAAAAAAACCCCAAAAAGCCACAACACCAAAATCCCCCAGAGACAAAGGCCAGTTATTCAACACACCACAGCTTCATTTCTCTGGTGCAGAGAGGGTCACACAAAGAGGATATTAACACCTCTTATTTTCCTTTATATGTTTTGCACTGGGATTTGCCTCTGCCAAGCACTACTTTGCAGGCTGGTGTTTGATACACATCAGGACAGGCATCCCCAGCACATCTACTTAGAGAGCCGGTCTATGAAGACCTTGTTTATCTCTCAAATGCTAATTAAAATTACTTTGGGGAGTTTATATGTAACAGGATAATGAAAAATATTCCCAGAGCTTCGAGAACAGCTGGCACCAAGTAGAATTAAATACAAAGTTTATGCTTGTGTTTGAAGGACAACCTATCCATACTCTGTTTCAGTCTTTTATCTATAAAAGTCAAGCTCAAAAGCATCTAACATAGAGTTAGAATATCTACAAACCACATTTGAGCATTTTGACTGGTTATAAGAAGAGTAAAAAATTAAAAACAATCTCTAAAGTAAAAATTCCCTTGGAAAAAAAGAAAAAGGTCTTCCTTCCTCAAGTTGGAAACATCTGATTTTGTTTTCCAAAGCAAATTCTGCAACAGACAACTTCATGCTCCCTCCAACATGCCTCATGTAAGCTATTTCCATTGGACCCCCCTCCTTATTTTTATGCCTTTTCATTTGCATTTGACAGTAATGGTTCAGGAGTGTTCTGAAGTCATGCACTGCATGGTTTGGTCACACAGTCTCACTTCTGGCAGAGTTAAGGAAGTGTTTGTTAAGACAACACAGAGAAAGATCCACAGATCTCCCAGGCACCAGGGCTCTGCTGCACATCAGCTTTTACCAGTGGAATGGGACACCCTCCACACCCACCAGAGCCATTTTTTCAAGTCCAATAAATGTCTTGCAGCAGAGGAGGTAAACACCACACCCTCTGCCCTTGCATGGACAGGATCAGACGTGCCAGGGAACAACTGTTTCCCAATAAATAAATATATACAAAACAATACATGAGTGTTCCCATTATCTTACTTCACCCACAAGATATCTTGAACTCCCAAAAGTATTGGAAGCATGTCCTCTCCACAGTACTAAATTCTAAAACCTCAGAATGAGTTACACTGCAGGATTGGACTGATACATTTTTTTAAAATACTGATCTAAATAAAACATTTATATAAATACAATGTTTCAGTACTAACCTGGAAATGTAATTTTTGCATTTGACCTCTGCTGCAGCAACAGTTTATTTTCAGTATTAAATAAGAAAACACTGAAAGCTCGGTGCAGTAAACCTAAAAATAAACAAACAAACAAACAATAAAAAAGATATTTAATAGAAGAGGAAAAAAACATATGAAGAGAGTTAAGGGTTTATGATGGCCTCATTTTTACATAATCCAAATTAAAATTAATATACGTTAAAAAACGGGGATTTGATAAATAACTCAAGAGCTATTATTCAGGTTTCTATGCCAGCTTATGCAAAACATGAAATTAGAAGAGTTCCTAGAACAAACATGCAACAGAGGAGTTCTTCTAAACTCAGTCAGTTCACCATTCTGAATGTGCACATTTGGGCAAGTTTCCAAGGACAGCTTGGCACCCATAAGTTTACAATCAAAAAGTGATTACTCAAAAATTCCTAAGAAACTGTACAGAATTTCGAGACCCTTCAAGAACTGCAAAAGTAGAAGGAAAATAGGCTCCATAGAAACAGCAGAACTGCTGTTTTCTTCACCTTTTGAGTCTGTTATTCCTCACTCTTCAGGAAGATGCTTTTCCCACGTACATAAAAAGAGGTTACACATTACCACGAGACTGTTGAACCTGACCAACCTCAAGTAAACCCAAGATCGGTTAAACTCTTTCCTATTAGCAGTGTTTGAAGTAGGACTCTGGGTGAACGACTTCAAAATGAAATCCTTTTCTACTCAAAAAGAACTCAGCAAAGAAGCAAAAAGCATTCTTTAGAAAAAGCTACATAGAATCAGGTACCCATAACAGGAAAAAATACTATTTTGTCTTCAAGATGTGATTAAAAGTATTTATCAAGCTTGTATGTACAACTACACATTTCTCTCCTTGGCAATTGCCTCCAATTGAGTGTTCCTCCATTCTGCAGACTTTTAACATAAAATATTTTATGTTGAGGAGGAGAGGCCTGTGGGGAGGTAGGTTTTTTCTGGTTTGATCCAACACTTACCTGAGATTAAGGCTTTAATTTAATGATAACTACATTTCTGAAAATATTTAATCAACTTAATGGTTCAATTAGAAGATGAAGCAATCCATACCTTTGTCAATATTCTCGTTTAAGTGGCAGTTCTTCTTGGTCTCTGCTCCAATCTTATTGTCATTTTCATCGATGAGGATGCACATCTCTGCCAAGAGCTGCACCTGCTGCTCATCCAGGTGATCTGTGTTGACTTCAGGCATCCTGATGGTAGCACTCGTTCTACTGAAGACAGACAATGAGGAGTCATTCACTAGAAACAGCATCCATAGGAGAGTGTGAGAAATAACCTAATGGCTTGTTTCTATGATAAGGTGTAAATTGCACACTAATTTTATTTTGAGAGGGTTTACATGCTTTTAGCTTCCTGATATTTCTTATCCACAATACAAATACAATACAAATATAGCAACACTTGGCAGGTGCTTAAAACATTGCTATTTTTCAGGAAGCCCCAGCAGCAGCTGCTGCAGGACAGCCATCCTGAGCCTAACATTTTTATGGGCTGTCAGTGGCAGGAATTCCAGTTCCAAAGTTCAAGCCGTGCACCGCTAACTCTGGCTACATTTATAACGCCGGGCATGCCGTGAACGAGGATTTCTCCTCTCCACAGGTCTGGTAACAGGGTTTCAACCCGAGGTATCTCCAACACCTGCCCTGCCCCGAGCCTCTGCCGCCGTGGGCGTGCTCCCGGCAGCCCAAAGAATCCCCGAACGGGTTGAAGTTGGAAGCGATCACAGGGGGTGACCTGGCGACCCTCCCTGCTCTGTCTGGGCCATCGCAGAGCACACGGCACAAGATTGCATTCAGACAGGTCTGGAGCATTCCCGGGGAGGGAGGCTTCACACCGACTCCTTCCCAGAGCACGGTCACCTACAGAGGAAAGGAGTTCATCCTCACGCCCAGGTGCAAATTCCTGTGCTCAGTTTCTGCCTCGTGTCTTACTGCTCAGCAATGAGAACCATCCATCCCCTTGGCACCCGCCCATAGATATTTATAGATATTAACGATATCTCCTCTCCTCCTCTCAGCTATCTTTCCTCGAGGCTGAACAGACCCAGCTCTCTCAGCCTTTACTTCTAAGAGATGCGCCAGTCCCTTCGCGACCTTCGCTGCCTTCCGACAGACGCGTCCCAGGAGCTCCACGTCTCTCCGGTACGGAGTTCAGAACTGAATGCTCTGGATGCGCCTCGGCAGGGCTGAGGGGCAGGGTGACGGCGCTCGGCCCGCTCGGCAGCCGTCCCGGCTCCCCGCTCACCTGGCAGTCCGTGCGCTCGGCACCCGCCGCTCTCCCCTCACGCCGGGGCCGCTCCGGGGGGCCGCGCTCCCGGCCCGGAGCAGCGCGCGCCACATCCCCACATCCCTCGTCACACCCCGCCCGCCAATGGCGCCGCCGCCCGGCGCTGACGTCACCGCATCGCCCGATCGCCCCACTGCGGCGCGGCGGGCGGTGCCAGAAGTGACAGGTGGGAGAGGCGGAGAGCGCGGCCAATCGCGACACAGCCCCGGAGCAGCGCTGGCCAATAGGGACAGGCAGCGGCGGCGAGCTGGCCAATAGGAACAGGGAGCGGAGTGGAGCTGGCCAATAGGAGCGGGGCGGCGCGGCCGGCGGGGCGTGGGGCGGTGCCCACAGCCCGTACAGGGGAGGGTCGGGAGCGCGGTCGGGTTCTCTGGGCAGGGAGAAGCCTTTAGCTTCTGACGGTACCGGGGAATCACAGAATCACTGAGGCTGTAAAAGGCCTCTGAGGTCATCGAGTCCAAGCTTTGACCGGACACCACCATGTCAACCAGGCCACGGCACTGAGTTCCACATCCAGTCTTTGCTTAAACACCCCCAGGGGCTGTGACTCTACCAGTTCCCTGGGCAGCACAGTCCAATGTCTAAAGATTGAACATTCCTAACATTCAGCGCTGCTTATTGTCTTTTCACGCACCCACGAAAACCGAAGGACTGTGCCCGAGTACCGGCTCTGACAAACGTGCCGGTGTTTGTGGCAAACAGTTCCTACACCGAATTTGTGCTCGGTTCTGGGAGTGTTTCAGGTGGCGGCCAGAAGCCCAGAACTGCAGACTAGCCGAGCTTTTTTGGCACATTTAATCCTGGGCGCTTTTCTGTGATCCGCAGTAGCATCCTTCGAGCTAAAGAGGTTCAGCGTGTGCCGCACAGATCCCGGCCTGTGGCCCCGGGAGTGGAGGAATACTGGTTCCCTTCCTGCACTGACATCTACAGCTGGTGGGAAGCAGTTCCTGTGCTGGTCAAGCTCTGAAATTGCCTCAGTGAGCTCTTGAGGGGCAGAGAAGGAAACACACTTTCCTGTGTGTTTAGCAGGATGTCAAGATGAACTGGTCAGATAGGGGAGTTTAGATTTGCACAGATAACAAACTTTAATACCAGCCTCTAGAAACTTCCATAGCCACCAGAGCCAAATACCTTCTCGGCAAGACTTCTGCTGGTTTACTGCTCGGCCACAGATTTGGGTTTATGACTGGATGCCATAAAAAGCCTAGAAATTATATTTAACACGTTTTGGAGGCATGGCTCGCTCCGATTCCCTCTCAGCTCAAGTTCCAGCACTTCAGTCTGGTTTGCTTGATTTTTCCTGTGAACAGGACATATGGCCTGTCACTCAGACATCATTTACAGCACAAATGTTCAAATGGACAGTTAATATTTTACAAGGCGTGGGGGGGGGGGGGGTTATCTTACAGCATTCCCCTGTGCAGAGCTTGCTGAAAGAAAGAAGAGTAGAGGTGATTTAAGTGAAAGCCACTCGAAACCAGCAGAGCATCAAAAGCAAAAAAAAAAAAAAAAAAAAAAAAGGACTGTAACAGTTGGCTGCTGCATATCCTTTTAACAACATAAAACATTACATAAAATATTAGAATTAATGTTAATATTGTGTTATTCATTAATAAACTACAAATTTAATGTTATCACAAGAATGTTGATAATAAATATGTACTCAGAAAAGACAGAAATGTACACAGATTGCTTTTTATTGAACGTTGAGTTTACTTTTCATTACTTTACAAATTACTTATTGCTGAGTCACTGGCACAGAAGCACAGTAACTGGAGAATGAGCTTTGAAGAAATACTGAGAACATCCTTCATCACACTGATCACTTGTTTTTTCATTGTTCCAGATAAACCCCAAAATTTTCTTTTTTTCTTCTATCATTTTCCTAAAGTAACAAAACAAGCTACACAGATCAAAACACTACTGAGATGGACATACAAGCCAGCATTTCATATGATGACAACAGAGTTAACAAGCAGCTCTCCTGTGAATAAAGCTCTTTTCGAATAGGAACTAGTCCCCTGGGAGACAGAGATGTGCCTGTGCCTGGGGCACAGCTGGCATGGGACATTAGCAGCTGTACACAGTGAGCTTCAGGCTACACAGCAGAGGGAAACCAGGAAAAATGTCCTTATAGACAACAGAGAAAAGAGGCTTTTCTTCCTAGTAATAACTACTGAAAACTTCTATACAGGCACTTTAGAACCTGACAGTCTGAAACAATTACAGTTCCCATCTTGCACAGACAAACAAAGCACTTCACCTGAGTCAACGCTGATGAGCAGCAAGAAGTGACAAGTCCTGGTGGATAATGACAGGCAAAGAAGCGAGAGGAAGGATGACAGAGACAAAACAAACCATTTTCACAAAACAAACAAGGAAGAGACTTCCCAAGCCTTTAACCAGATACTTTCAGGATCAGCTGTTTTATGGCACCTGTATCATCTTTTCTTTTGCTCCCCTCCAGACTTGCTCTGTACCTTCAAAGCTCTTTGTGTTGAAAATAAAGCATGCTAATTTTTGTAATGGTGTGCACTTCACTCTAACCTCAGAACTTCTACTCCACCTTGCATAAACAGAATGCCTGAAGTGATATACAAATGCTTTTGAGACTTAATTTTTGTATCTCCTGAAGTCTGCTGATTGTTTTCACTCAGCTAACAAGGGAAAAACAGTTTCCTGTAATGACTGGAAAGTCTTTAATTCACCTGAAAATCCAACCATCTGCAAACCACTGACATTGATCTCTACTGAGAGAAAATGAAGTGTAACCCCCACCGAACTGAAGGAAAACCTTTTAATTCTCCAGCAAATTTAACAAGATGATGATGACAAGCTACAAGATGAAATAAATGCTGAACAAACCTGGGATTTGACCCCAGCCAGGAATGCATAAACTCCTGAAAAATGCTTGTCCTCAATTTTCAGATTTGCCAAGGAAAATCAATGGGCTTCTTCTTCCCCCTTCACATCCAAACTTCTTTTTTTTCAGCCTCCTGTTAACTTGTTCTGATGTTTAAGATTTCCACTTCACCCTTCTCAGCTACAGAGCTATCCTTGTTCCTGGTCTCCCTAGAGAATTCTTCTTGTGAGTACTTTCCTGCCTGGAGTCATAGCTCTTCAGAAAATATTTGTCTAAATGATCCACTCATGTCCTGAGCAAAAAACAACCCGGGTTTTATCTGAAATGAAAGGTAAATACTTCCCAGTCTTAGCTAATCTGCTGTTCCCTTGACTCAACTTAAAAGGCCTCTTTCAGGGAAGTGGGTTGGCTTCAGTTCACTTCAGAGAAGACAGATGTCTTTGTAGTAAGAATGTAATACATATATGCTAAATATATAAGTAGGATGTTGTATTTGCATTTCATTCTGCTATCTCAAGCTGATGGAAAGAGTGGTATGATGGATGGCTTCCAAATGTTTTTATACAACATAAGGTGAATGAATAATGGTATAGGAAACTACTCTTCTAGGAAGGAGTTATTAGGAGATTTCATATATGAATCAAGAAATAACCCTTGAGTCCTTTTCTCTCTTAGATTTTTGGTTGGTTGGTTTAGGGGTTTTTTATTTCTTTTGGTTTGAGCTCTGGACAGAAGGCTTTGCCTTTTCTTGCTACATTTACAGGTTTGAAAAATGCTAATTTGGGAGGTTCAGCTATTCCTCTGTTCTGTTGCTGATTTCCCAAGCCTTCTAGCATGCTTTTCAAGTCCAGCCTTGCTTGCAGAAATAGATCTGTCCATGACAACCTAACTTTTGCCACTTTGCTGTGTGCTTATTAAAAAAAGCTTCTAAGCTGTTGAAAAGATGCTGCTTAGCACTGACCCGTTTCCCTAGGCTGCTGTATTGCTGTCTCTCTTGTTTTGTATCAGGTAGTTTGTGAAAAGCAGATCAGTCTTTTGTTCTGTACTTGCTCCTATCCATTACACGGTGCCTTCTACTCTTGCAGTGCCATGACAAAACCAAACCAGTAGCAAAGCTAGAGTGACAACAGGCCACTTGTAATTCTCTTCTCATGAAAAAGCGACTGCATCCATACAGGGCCTGTTAATTTTCAGGTGAGGCACTCTGTACCACAGAAAAAGTTGTTTAAGCCCATCTCTCCTCATTTCAGTATTTTGCATTTCTTCAGGTAAAAAAATGGTCGTCTCTGTAACGCACCCTGCTTCTAGGGAGTGTGCTGCAGCAGAGGAGAAAAAAGCTGCCAGGTGTTCTCCCCAGGAAATCTCTAATGTGGATCTTTGTACTCCTGCTGGACATTTTTTTCCTTCACATATATAGCTAAAATTGTTACAGTACACTGCCGTTATATTAGGATAAAGTAATTTTGGTAGCGATTATGAGGCTTAAAAATGTCTAGTTAGCAACTGAACAGCTGAGAACTCGAATTGTCACTTGGCTAAGATGGCTGAGCCACCCACAACTGCACCAACTCTAAAGAGAATTCAAAGCATCAAACTGGGCATTTGGTCAGGTTGTGTTCAGGTCTCCTACTGGGTACCTCTGTTCCATCTCTTGTCCCTCTCCTTTTGCCTGTGCAGTCTTCCTTCTTTTCCACTCCTTAAAGCCATTCAGTTATTTAGTGTGCCCCCTTTTAGTGGCTTTGAAGAAGGGAACAGGTTAAAATTATGGAATGTTCTCAACCAGTTAGGCCGGTGATTTTGGAGAATGACCTCCAGTAATGAGAACTGTGCTAGTAAATAGGTAAACCACTATTTTTGTTGCTGCTTAACACAGCTTTAAGACATGCAGAGAAGTGAGTAGAAAGGAAAAAAAGACAAATGAGAACTGCAGGCAGACTTGTAGTTGGGAAGCACATTAAAAGAAAATGTAATATTTCCAGCTCTCACTGGCACATGTTCTTCTGGCCTTTTTACAGACCTCTTCTAAAGCAGTTAAGATAATCTGCTGGAAGAGAGAAAATAATTAGGCGAAGGCCTCTTTTGACTTTCACTATCTGCTATAATGAATAAGAATTTTAGGTGGAGGTTTATTCAAAGTGTTAATCAGCAGAGGAATTAATCACATTTCAATTACGTGTTGTAGGCTTCAGAGTGAACAGCCTACTTGCAGAACGTCGTGGTTAGCTTTGATGCGCTGCCTCTGTCACTCCGTCTGCAGACACAGTAGAAAAACCTCCACATTCAGTATCTCCCAGTTCTTATGTATTAAAAAAATACGGAATTCCAGTGGTGTTTCAGGGAAGTTTCATCTCCCTTTTCAGTCTACCTGATCCAGTGTTACTGGAGGTAACTAAGTTTTAATTCGGTAACAGCACCGGCGAACCACCACGGCGTTACCCCGAGGGGCCACGGCGGGCAGGGAACACAGCTCCGCCGTTTGACCTCCAGCACCGCGGTGACCCGGGGAGCAGCGGGGCCGAGGAGTGCGGTGGTGCTGGGGCAGCTCCTGCCCGGCCCCGGCGGCATTCCCGAGCCCGCGGACTGTGCCTGGCGGGAGCCTGTCCCGGCCACCGGGGACATGCCGAGCCCACGGGGCTGTCCCGGCCACCGGGGCACTGCCGAGCCCGCGGGCTGTGCCGGCCGGGAGCCTGTCCCGGTGGCCGGGGCATCGCCGAGCCCACCGGCTCTGCCGGCCGGGAGCCTGTCCCGGTGCCAGCCCGTCGCCATCGCGGCTCGGAGCGGGGGCCGCGCCGCTTCCGCCGGATGTCGCCGCGAGGGCTCGGCACCGGGGAGGCGCGTCCTGCCCGAGCGGCGCCGCGATCGTCGCTACTGCTGCTGCCTCCGCTGCCGCCCCTCCCGCCTTCTCCTCCTCCTCCTCGTTGTCCTCATCCTTCCCCTCCTCTTTCTCCGCGCCGCCTGCGGCCCTGCCCCTCCCCGCCCGCCGCCGCGGCTGTTGCTGACAGGTGAGTGCGGGGGCAGCGGGGCGCGGACCCTCCGCCATGTTCGCGGCCGCCCGAGGCGCCGAGGGGTGCGGGGGTCCGGGCGGGTCCGGGGCAGCGGCGGCGGCACCATCGCCCTGGTACCTGCGCGGTGCCGCCGCCGCCGCCGCCCAGGCCCGCGGCGCAAACCGGGGCTGCTGCCTGGGCACCCCCTCCCTTGCCCGTCCTATTCCGCTTCATTTCCGCGTGAAATGACTTGCACGTTCTCTTAGAAAAACACGAAATAACCGAAAATAAGCTCTCCTTCCTCTTCTGTGTGTGTCGCGGTTTTTGAGCTCTTCCAGCCCGAGGCTGTAGGGGTGGTTCCAGGTCTGCGGGTAGGGAACCCGCGGGTGCTGCTGAGGAGACTCCTCTCGCTAACTTTGCTCCTGTGCTGCTGCGTTTCCTAAGGACAGGCCAAGCGTAGAGCCCCAGGGGTTTACAGGTGGAGTTCAGATCCTCTGACACCTGTACAAATGCAGTAAACGTGCAACACCCAAATTTCTGAAGTGGGGCGCAGCTAAATGATGAGGGCAGCGCCGTTTGTGGTGGCATGGGGCGAACCTGGCCTTCAGCAGTGGGAGGATGACATGGAAGTGTCCAAGGTGGATAAAAGTGTGTACAGAGCCCTCTTCAGTAGTTCTCTCTTTTTCTGAGCTAATCCCTGTGAAAATAAGTTTGAGGGAAGAATAGATATGCTTAATGTATTCAGAGGTTGAGTGGATGTTAGGTTCCATTCCTTATCCAAAGACGAGGAAAACTTCTTTCAAGGTAAGTGTTGGTCTGTGCTCAAGGACATCTTGGTGTTTGGGAATAAAGAGAAACTTCTACGTGTGTTTTTATCTCTCTTGTCCAGCTTGTCAGATTTATTTTGTTGTTGCAGTTAAAGTGGGCTTTCTATAACAGTAATGTCATGGAAGGTTTATGTAAGGAACTAGTGGAACAGCTTCTTTGAAGTGATTCCGTGTCATTGAGTACACCTTGACATGATACAAACGTCTCATTGTTCAGGCACCCATTTTACAATATTGCAACTGCACCATTCTCCTTAAGCAAATTTCTGAAACTGCTTGCCAAGCAAGTCTGCTGTTGGTGTTTCTTGATGTTTTTGAAAGAGAGCTGGTAACCCCAAGAACCCACAAGTGTGTTTTCTAATGAGTAGTGTAGATTAGATAATCTTTGTGCATGGTGTCAGCTCTAACCTGTCTTGTAATAACTTTAGATGTAGCTTTGTGTGTTGTGTACTTGGGCAGTTATTTTAAGAAAAGGTGCTGGCACCAAACATTAGAATTTAAGGCAGAGGCCAGCTGTAACACTGACTGTCTTTTTAATGCCAGTTGTTTATGTGTATGTGTCCCTGAACTAGGTTTATCGTTTTCAATTCTAAGATGAGACTGCCTCTTTAATACAGGCAGGCCCTTCCACCATATCTTTCTTTAATTCAGGACTTGTTTAAAGCATGCAGTCTTTAATATGGACTGAAGTGCTTAAGTTTGTTGGTACAGTCACAAGACAGATATTGTGAGTGTGGTGATAATGTCTTGCAAGAAGATCTTACCTCAATGAAATCCTGAATTGCAAGCCAGAGCTAGTATGTTCTGAGTAAGGAGGAATTAAGTGGTATTGCATTCTATAAATTTGAGATGAGATTAGGATCATTCTGTGTGATGGAATTTTAAGTCTTGGAACTAAGACTAGTAAGTTGTCTTGTGAGGTGAAAGCGAGGGCGAGGGGCTTTTTCTGTAGGCCAGCACTTCAAAACCCTGTGGGGAGAGCTGGTTACTGCTCTGTGAATGACCACTGAGGGATGGATAGGAATCAGGATGGTCTCCCTGCAAGCCAGAAGGATTTGTATTTTCTCATCCTCAAGCAATATGTACTGACTATTTTTAGGCTTGGTGATGAAGATGGTAGGCTGGGTGCTCCCAGTGCTCTTACATGGACTGTTGGTAGGTTGTGTAGTTCTCTGTGCTAGACCATGTGAGGTAATGCTTCAAGAATGTGCTGTGCAGAGATTATTTATTGGTGCTTCTGAAGAGCTTGCTAGATGTATTACGGTTAGAGTCAAAATTACTTGGTTTTGTTCAAGTCTTAAGAACTAAAAGTTTCTAAATTACCAGCAAGTAATATATTCCCAGATGAAGAGCAATGATACTAGGGCCACTCTGCTTGAATAAGACCATAATTCATCTAGTACATCCATAACAAGTACATAAATACTATTTTTTTAGAGTTAGCCAGAATAAGATTCTGGCTTCTGAGTGTGGTACAGTACTTCTGTGAAGAAACACCTGGTTAAATTGCCTTTGCTCTTGAACTTCCTTAGGATTCCTCGCCCTCAGGTCTTACGTTTGCATCCCTATGCCTGCATGTAGGGTACTTCTAGGCTGTTGAGGATTTGCTGATACAGAAATAGGAGCTGCAGTGTCTGTGAAACAGCTGAGGAAATAAAGTACCCTTCAAACATATTTTCAGAGTTAACCAGCTGTAAGGAATTTAGCAGGACCTGATGCTGTCTGTTGAAGTCTTCAATAAAGTCAGTTCATCAATACCTATAAATAAAAGAAGATACAATATGTACTGATAGGTTACTAACTAGTAGTATAGTAGAAGCTAAGATTGTATTGTACCTTGCATCATTTGAACTAGTGGAAACAATGAGCACCCTCAGCATGCACAGGTGGCCCTGTTCTCAAAAGGAGGCTTTCAGGAGGACATCAGCAATTTCATTAAATAGATCTTAGTCTGATGATTATTAGTGGACCCAGGAAGGTTTCTACTATATCTTAAAAAATAAAAAAAAATCCGAGTCTGCTAATTGTTGTTTAGTATGAGATAATACAAGCTTGTATGTGAGAGTAGCATTTCTTGCTTTAGCAGAGTGTGTGGCAGGCTGGGTCAGCCCTGCATTCTGGTGTGACTGCAGCATTTGCTGACATAGTTGAATTAGGAAGATCAAAGCTTGCTAGCACCAAAACTGGGCTGGCTTACATTTGGATGTTGGTGTTAGAAGCTTGCTTAGACTAGGTACTCACTAATGTGTTAAAGTTTTTATCCTCAATTTCAGCTGTATAACATACTTAAAATTTATTGGTGCAGCTTCTTTACTCTGCTTTCTGTTGAGAGGAGGTTGTCATTTTCACTGGGGGATGCCTACTTTCTCCTTTTACATTTCGAGGAACATCCAGTTTCATTTGAAAGAGAGCTGCACTAAATTTAGATGAGAAAATCAATGTTGTAATGCTTGAGAGGATTTCACAAGGTTTGAGCACACACGTTAGTGTTTCTAGCATCATCTGTGATGATCTGGAATGGTTTTGTTTCCTAAATATTTACCTTTAGCAAAACAACTAGTCTTACAAAGCAGTCTCTTTAGTCTGATCTTTCTCAGGTGTGCTGTAGTCTTGAGGTTTGCATTGAATTAATGGCACTTGAATGTACAGCATCACTGAAGCAAATTGTTCACTGAAGACCGCAAAATGGAAGTTTTACTCCTTTAAATTTGATTTCTTTGCATATTAATAAAGAGTGTAGTGGCATATGTTGATACTTAAATTCCCTTAACTCATGAATAATACTGTCAAACTGAGTTCCATGTAATTAAGAACTTAATAACTGTAATCATTCTCTTCTCTGTCTGCTTCCCCTCCCTGCTTTGGGGGAAAAAAAAAAACCCAAACCCACACACTCCCCTACATTAACGGGCATCTTTGTATTGTAAGGTTTTAATGCTGCACTAGACAATAATTACTATTGTAAAATGCCATTGTGTTTTATGTAGTATACACAGAAATTTTCTACTAAGCCATGTTTGAAAATGTGAAACATGAGATGAAGATATTTAAGCATACACAAATACACTAAAATTGTGTGGGTTTTTCTTTTCATTTGACACAATCATTTAAATAGTAACTATTGCTATTTCTAAACACTAAAGAAAATGGAGCAGGGAGATGTTGGGGAAGATGTTGCTGAATCTTGCTGATGCTTTCCCTTTACAGACTTGTGTGTTGTCTTGAATGAACAAAAAAGGAAATGCAATACTGTAGCCGTTCTGTCTGTGCTCTGACACATCTTAAAACAGCTTTTCTCCCTGGCTTCAGCAACATGCATACCCCAGGAATTCTCTCCTTTCAGAGCCTTCTTGATCTGTGTTCAAGAGCACAAGTAGGCAAGTACGACAAGTTATTGCTGCAGTGAGTTTTTAAGTCTGGTAAGGCTGGTGTGTGCACTCTTGGTCGGTGCTGTTTCTCTCTTGTAGCTGACTAAAACAGTAATTGGTTACACATCTGCTCTTTTCTCTTACTCTGATGAAATATTTCCTGTGACTGAGTACATCTGTTACAGAAAGGTAGGTGGTGGAACTTTAATTTAACACCCTGTAAAATATCCTGTGAGTTTAATTAAACAGCATATCTGAAATACTGGAGTATCTTTGCATTCAGCAAGTAGTAACCACCTGTGGTCTGGATGTTTTCTGGAACATCTTTTCCTCCCCCATTTCTGCAGATTTACATCATTAGAAAGGTTCTCTCGAGGCTTTGACGGCTCATTGTGTGAAGTCTATGCAAATTAGTGTTTTCCAAAACGACTGAGCGGAATAGCTCAGTATGTCTCTTAATTTCACTTTTTAGTAATACAGTACTTGTGAACTGCCACCCTTAGTGAAAATAGTTTAGTAATACAGTATGCTTCCTGCTTCTCCCCCTCTCCCTTTTTTCTCAGAAAGTACTTTTGTTCAGCCTTTTTTATGCTTGATTGCTAATTTTCAGCTTAAGTGAATTTAGCTTCATTTGATTCAGGAAGCAAGATTCCAATACTTCTTGGTGGTTTTTCTATCCTACTTGGAATGGATGGAATTACATTACTGAGTAGAAGGAAAGTGACCTTCATGAATTTTTCTTTTCAGAACCCATTTGGAACACTCTAAAGTTAAGACTAACTATATCTGGCTAATAATATGTAATAGATTGTTTTGAAGTACTTTTTTCTTACTTGGTTTGACTGGGATTTGGTGCCTAGCCTTGACTTGAGTTTATGTTTTCCCCTGTCATCCCTGTCCCGTTGTCTGGTGTGTTCTAACTACAAAAGTTTCAAAAATTTGAAAGACTTTGACTGGTTTGTGTACTACTGACTGTTTCACTAATCAATATTTAATATGGTTTTCATAGGATATGTAACATGACACTGATATTCTGGACAGGTAATTTTCATTGTTTGAAAACCTTACATAATAAGGGGAATCAGGTAACAGCTAGAAATGAGCACCTTATTTTTTTAGCATCATATTGCCAAGGATCTGTTTTGAAATCTGCTCTTGAAAAACCTTCAGCTTCTTGCTGCTGCAATTAGAATCAGAAGAGTTCTGAAATTGTCAAAGTGAAGTTAATATTTAAAGGGACACTGTCACTATTTTAAAACTGAATTCAAATCCTTGTTCTAAAAAAAATCCTCTTTGATTATTGCTCCCTTACTCAAAGTTTGTAAGGCTGTTCGGTGGGATCAGAACAATAATTAAAGGCAGTGAAGCTATTCCCCTTAGCTTCTCCTTCCCATCCTCTGTATGCACATGCCTGCTTGTGGCCTCTGGTTTCAGCTTTGCTGTGGCTGTGTGCACCCTCCTGCCGAGCCTGGGAACAGCTGCATGTTTGCCCTCTCCAGAACGTGCATGGGTGGTGTGTCATGCTGCTGCATGAGGAGAGGGCAGTCCCTGGCAGTGACACTGGCTGCAGGTGAAGTGCTGCTACCAAACGGAGACAGTTTCCTACCCAGTCTGCTCCATTTGCTCATGAACTGCCAAAGTAGAAACTTCTGTGTAGTGAACGTGAGAATTTCACTCTGCAAAGATGTAATCTCATGCCTATGACTGTGTCCCTTTAAATTCTATGTGCTAGGGTGTATAGCTGCCAAATCTGTGTGTACTGATGCTGAGTGCTGCAGTTGATTCACTGAGGGAAGGGACAGCACCCAGAGACCCCATGACAGGCTTCAGGAGTGGGCCCATGCAAACCTCATGAAGTTAACAGGGCCAACTGCAGGGTCCTGTACCTTGGGTTGGAGCAGTCCCTGATGTCAGTGCATGCTGGAGGGTGAACAGATTGAGAGCAGTCCAGCAGAGAGGGACCTGGGGGTAGTGGGGCATGAAAAACCAGATGTGAGGCAGAAATGTGTGCATGCAGCCAGTGACAGGCAGTGGCTCAATTAGAACTGGCCCAGAGGAGACCCACAAAAGTTGTCAGTGCTGCAAACATCTGTGAAAAAAACCTGAGAGAGATGGGGTTTTTAGCTCAAGAGGATTCTCTGGGGGGACTTTATCAGGGTCTTTCAATACTTAAAGGGAACTTCGGAGAAAGAGTCTGCAGTGATATGATAAGGGATAACGATTTTAACCTAAAAGAGGGCAGATTGAGATTAAATAGAAGGAAGAATTTTTTACAGTGAGGGTGGTGAAACGTGGGCACAAGTTGCCAGAGAGGCAGCAGATGTTCCACCCATGGCAACATTCAAGGTCAAGTTGGACAGGGCTCTGAGCAACCTGATGCAGATAAAGATGTCCCTGCCCATTGCAGAGGAGTGCAACTAGATGACCTTTAAAGGTCCCTTCCAATGCAAATAATTCTGTGATTTTATTAAGCACTCAAAAAAAGGATATTGCTCAGTAACATCCTCCAAAATGAAGTAGCTTGGCAGAAAGGGCAAGTGGAAACGAACATAGTTAAAACAATGGCTGGTAGGGCATAAGCCACATTAACATCTTTGTGTCTCACTGTTCAAGAACTGCATCTGGCAGGGATCAGAAATTGCCTTTTTTTTTTTTTTTTTTTTTTTACCCCCCTCCACCCCTTGATCTTAAGTGAAACGATGTTAATGGATTTATGGGATTATATGTAGCTATGTGTATGAATAAAAGTGTCTTAACAAATCTGCCTGTGTGCACACTGATGCTTCTGGCCTTAAAATGTAATCCCAAACTGCAGAATGTGGTAACTGAAAGCCATTGAATCAGTGGTTCCCAAGGGAGATAGGAAGCAGGGTGGAAGAGGGGAGAATATATATATATATGTATGCTTGGGATCTGATCCTCTTTTGAAAAGAAATAGAAATGTGATGAGCATGGAAAACCTGTTCCTCGGTCTTGACCATATGTCCATGAACAGGAAGATACTTAGTGAAGCCCAGAAAATTGGCAATAACTGTTTATGGGATGGACTTCTAAAGAAATTTTTAGAGGAATCTAGCCACAGTGAATAGCAGAATTTAGGCAAATAAGGAACCATCCAATGGTAGTTTCTTCTCGTCTCTGCTTCAATTTGTGAATATAGCTATTTAGTTACTACTGATTAATCACACATAAAAAGCTCTGATGGGATTAGGTGCAGGAGAGGACTCTGTGGAATCCAGAGGATATGAAAAAAAAATTTTTAGTACAGTACAGGTCACTGGTGCAACCTAAATTTTATTTTAGATTCACTATGGAATTGGTGTCAGGTTACTGGAACTCGGTTGTTCCAAAAGCTAATTAAAATACCAAGTTTTTTAATAAGGATGGATGGGCATTAAAATCTTAACTAAATCTAGTCTCATTTTAGATACAAATTTCTGTATCTTCATACATTTTCATTTTGTGATAGAAAACCCAAAGGAGATTTCAAGCTCTTGTTACTCACGGTGCATACTGTGTTTTTAGTAAGGTATGCTTTTCCTTGGCTTTATGAAGTGTTCAAAAGCTGCAAACACCATGTCAGCCCCCTGAAGTGGTTAATGCCTGATCTTGTTAATAGCAATGGTGCTCATTCCTAGCGTGAGATCCAGTGTGTTGGCGGATCTTAAATTGGAAGTGGCCCTGGGTTTGGTTTAAATTTTCTCTGATCAACTTACTTAAAAGGAAGCTCAGTTGCCTGGTTAGCTTTGCCAACTCTGCTCTCCTATTTCTCTGCAGGCTATTGCACCTATTTTAAGTTTTAATTGTTGTTTCAGAAATGATTTATGCTGGAGAATGAATTTTTATTTTGTTCTCATTGTGCATGACTGAAAAATTTTGGGTAATCAATCCTGAAACATTTGAAATGTTTAACAACTCGTACCCCATGAAACAAAAAATAATTTCTGTTGAACGTTGGGTTTAAATTTAAAAAATCCTGTAATTATATGTTTGTAAAAATAAGATTTTGACAGTAAAGACCATATTCTCCATATTTATGCAATCAAACATAATTTGATTTTTCATATATATTCTCCACATTTATGCAATAAATCAGACATAATTTGATTTTTCTTAAACAGGGGAAGCAGTAGCTCATGCATGGTAATACTGTTTGGAGATACTGTCAGGTGTTTTTAGGCATATTAAAATGCATATATTTGGCTTTCTCAAGGTGACAGAAATGAACCAAATCACCAGCAGCCTGTTAAGTCAGGTGCACTTTCACTACTCTCATAAGTTCATGGGTACTTTCATTATTAAGGGAAGTGGAACCATGAGCTGCCAAAAATGGTGGAAGGTAGTTTTCAGAACTTCTGTCATGAAAATTAATTTCTGCTTATATCTGAACAAAGATGTCTGTTAAATTTTGTATTGTAATGCTTAAAGTTGAATAATACATTCTTAACCTGACAGTGTCCCTAAATTACCATGTTTGCTTTCATTTTCCAGCTGGGTTTTAATTTTGCATGCATCTCAGTGAACTATATATGCATAATAGTTGTTTCCTGGAAGCATTTTGGGGCTGTCTCTGCTGGTGTTCTCCAAAATGAGCAAGGAAGTGGAATTTATTTTCCTTTTGTGAAGGTCTGTCAGCTAATGAATAAATAATGCAGAAGCAATTCCACTCTATTTACATATATGCATATGATTTTGAATTAATGTTGTTTGAAGAACAGCTGTAAGTAAAAGGGATCTCTTCTTTTTAATGACAACCCAAACAACTCCAAAGCTTAGTAGAACAAAATACTTCCATTTTGAGAAGAATATTTACATTGTGGTTCATTTGGCAAACCAATTTGTAATATGTGATGCTTGTCCTTAGTTTATCATAGGAGCCTCTGTGAAGCTGTTTTTTTGAAGTAATGCCAATAGAAAGTGGAAGTTGTGCATCTGCTCGCCAGGCAAAGCAGAAACGTAAATCCCACAGCCTTTCCATCCGAAGGACCAACAGTTCCGAGCAGGAGCGGGCGGGACTGCAGAGAGACATGTTGGAAGGGCAGGTAAGGTGATGCCTGGGAGCTTGCATCACTTTTTAATGCATTTTATATAGGGAGAAGCTAAACAAACTTAATGATTGAAATATGTCCAGGAAAGCTGCAGGAACAACAGATTTTGTTGCTTCTAAGTGCTCACTGCCTTTGGAGATCATTGATGTGGATGTTGACTGTGTTTCAGGTTGTGTTGAGACCTGTGGAGTTTATCAGCTTCTGTGTATTCTTACATGAATGATAAAGCCATAAAAGAGTGTAAATGTCAGCCTTTTTATTCTCTGCAACCTCTCCCCCCTACCTGGAAAAGAAAAAGTTGATTCAAGGTTGACTCTTGCTTTCATAAGTTTGCATTTGGAACAGCAGCAACCCAGAAATATGAATAAACCAAATACTTCTTATGATGACTCTGATAGGGAAAATATTAGTTGGAACGCTGTTCTGCATTCCTTTCCATGAAGTAAACAAATACTGCCTGCCTGGCAGAAGTGTGAGCTAACTCAGATTTTTGATTGTGTGGGTTGTTTTTTTTTTTTTGTTGGCTCAAATGAAGGTGTGCTCTGTTGTGATTAAACTGAAGGGAAAGAACAGCAGCCACTGCTTCTGGAGCTTTCTTAATCACATCAGTGTAGTGGGTGCAATCTGGACTTGGAGTGTTGCACCTAAAAGTTCTCAGGTTACCTGTAGGTAAGGCTTCTGTCAGAAGCAGTTCTGGCAAAGATAAGCAAATATCAGTTTAAAAAGTATTTATTGTCAAATTGACACATTGTTAGTGTGGGAGTGGCAAAGATTATGCTAAACTTGATTTTTATCAGACAGTTGGTTTGAAATACAAATGGAGTTTGGCTATGAGAAACTTCACACTGAAGTCTGCAGATATGCTGGAGGGAAAACTTGGTGTTTTCTCAGTGTTGTGACTGTTCTTTTGTAATTAAATCTATTTTTTCAGTAAATCATAGCATTAGTTTTCTGGGAATTAACAGAGCCTAGGTTGTTGCTTCTAGTCATGTAGAAGTTGGAGAATGCAAGTACTTGGATAGAAAACTCTTCATGCATTTGGAACTACTGCAGCATTACTTCAGGAAGGGCAGCTGAGAGGTCAAGACATGCTGTCACCCCTGCATAGTAAACCAAAATCTTCAGCTGTTCTAGTATTTCTTAGCAAACTCTTAAGTGTATTATGCTGTAATGCATAGATGTTTAAAATGTTTCATCTATCATCTTGTTTGATTTTTTTGACCTTGAGCAGCTAGGTGGCAGATTCTATCAAGTAGAGAGCATTAATGCTCCTTCACAGTGGAGCTGTAAACCACATGAGGTCTAGCTAAGGACTTTTGCAGATAAAGAGATAACATTATTACATGCTGTTTTAATAAGCTGTTTTAAATAATGTCAACTTTAAAGAGAGGAAAGGAAGTGAATACATTTTACTATGTTGGTTACTTCATTACAAGTTTAGATTTGTTTATACTCTCAGGCTTTGAGAAGTGGTTTGAAAATCTTCTCTAAATCTCCTCTTTAGTTGCAAAAGTTGTAGGATAAGTTAGTTTCTTCCATAACCTTGCTGTATGAAATTATTGGGTAATTGAATTAGAAATAATTTTTCTCACTTCACTATTTCTCTTAAGAGTGTTTAGTGTATTTAGTGTTCTTGTTTAATCACTTTTGTTTCAAGTTGTTTTTAATTAGGATCTGTTTTGCTTCTGGTTATCTGTGAATGCCTGAACAAAAGTACCCTATCAAGGGAGAGGCAGATGAAGAAAGGAATGATGTAGGGGGGCCTAAGGAGCATGATCCCACTTCTTCCAGTACCGTGCCACAGCTTAAGCCAGCTGTGAACCTGTGTAAAATTGCACAAAGCAGGTGTGCTCTGTATCATGGCTATGAGTGGTTTCTCTTCTCTCTCTTTAAAATTTCGGAAATGACTTACACAGCCAGGGAGGGTTATGGCCTTTCCTGCTGTGCCTACAGACAGTTCCTGGGGCTGTGGCGGAAGGTGACTCAGTTAAGTGAAAACTTTCTTAAAAAGAAGTTTATAGCTGACTACCTGGGTAAATAGTAAGTGTAGTAGGCCAATTTACATGTTGTGGTCTATGAGCAACTGAAGAATAGAATGCTCGAGTAATATCTGGGGTGGGAAGGATTACAAGCTGTAGTTTTCTTCACACTTAGGTCAGTGACAAAAGCAGGTAGATATTCAAATATATTTAAAATTTTAGTTTGTCTTAAGCTTTGGTAGTAAGATGCATTGTGTTCACAAATTTCTAACCCATTGCATAGTCAATTTTTGAATTACTTTATCAAACAAAGTATTCTTTTTTCTTGAACTGGAAACATATTGACATTAGACAGAAATTTTTCTCACTTTCTATTTTTAAAATGAATTGTACATATATCTTGATTTTATAATTTTTCTCTACTAAAGAAAACCAAAACAAATATCATAGGTGATTTGTATTCTATCCCCTGAAAGAGAAAGAATATATAAAATGAATAACTTTATGATGCACAGAGCTATTTGTTTTGTGTCCTACACTAGCAGTAGTTTTAATTTCCCTCCTTGCTGGGACATTGAGATAGCTGTTAAAATCAGTTCAAGACTGAAGAGTAATTTTATCAAATATAGGTAAAGAAAAATATAACCCCCCCCCCCCCCAATATTTTGCCTCCTAGGATTCTAAGTTACCATCTGCTGTCCGGAATACACTCCTCGAACTTTTTGGACAAATAGAGCGGGAATTTGAAAACCTGTATATTGAAAATTTGGAATGTGAGTATCTGGTTTTTTTCTGGCAACTTGTGAATTGTTTGTATTTAGGTTGTAGTAACACTAATTAAAATGCTTACATTGCATATTGTTGTATAATAAGTGTAGCTTTGCTGTGAGCAGTTTAGGAGTTGTTCTGAACTTGTAGCCAAAGATAGAGTTTGTATCTTTTTGGAAAAATCACTTTCTCAGCTCTTTGATGCAAGCAGTGAGAGCTGATGTCTGTCACCTGGCCTTGACTCTTGGGCAAAGCCAGTGAAGGGTCTGTCTCCTTATCATTGTAGGCCCTGGTTATGTTAGTCTCCAGAAACTCCATCCAGCCTTTGAAGTTTTTGGCTTTGTTTTATATTTACAGGCTTAATTTTAATGATGTAATATTAGTAAATAAAATTGGAAAAGCGACTTGCTTGAAATAGTATAAAATGAGGTGGTTTTGGATCAAATGCCTTACACATTGCATAACCAGTACCTGTAGCTGTTCAGGAGTTTTGAAGTCAAGCACTCAGATAAAAATTCCAGGTGTTACCTGAAAAAGATATTTGTTTGATGACAGTGCAATTGTCTGATAATGTAAGTGATCTAAGGTGATGTGAGAGGACCCCAAGTTCAGTAACACAGGCCTGTACAGTCATACAGTAAAGCCTCCCTTGCTGGAATTTTAAGCTGTGTTACATTGGCTTGGATTCTGAATTGTGGAATCTGTCTGATTTGGGTCCAAGTCAGTTTTTTTTCCACACCTAATCAGTTCCCACAGTTAAACCAGACACTCGTGTTGCAGCAACAATGACAACAACAACAGCAAAATTTCTTGCCTGCTTTTTCTGACATGTTCTGGGGGTTTTATGCTCTTAAAACCAGTGATTGTGTTGGTTTAAAGGCTGTCATCAAAAGTACGCATTTTTTAGTGACAATTTGCACAACTGAATTCTCGGTCTCGTGCTGAGAAGTTGCCTGGCAGCAGGAAAAGTAGAATTTCACTCCCCAGCCTTCAGAAATGCTTGTCAGAAAACAAGTGGTGGATTTGTGCCCTCCAGAGTGTGATTATTTTCCTTCTTTTCCATTTCTTTATCTACTTTCTTCACCTCACAGCTTTAGTTATGATTGTGATCTCTTTTCATCCCCCTGACAATTTCTAAATTTTTCTCTTCTCACGCTCAGTCTAATATTTTTTGTTCTTGGTCTAATTCCTGCACTGTTGCTAGACTTATTGTACACAGAATTTAAAAAAAAAATTCTAAAGTATAAAGTAATAGTCATTTGCAGCAATACCTTTCCTGTGAGACTCTAGTAGTAGACAGGTATCTGGGGAGAATGCTATTTTGTAATTAATAAAACCTGTGTTAAGAAAGGATGTGCTAATTCCAAAGTGTCTAACGTGTGTCTAAAATATTTATGATGCCACAAGTTTTCTGTCTTCTGCTGGATTCAATTCAATGCAGATGGGCCATGTATTTCACAGAAATGGTTTTGTTAAACCTTAGCCTCATTTATTAGTAAGAGTAATTGGAAGCCACCAATACTTTGTGTGGAATCTGGGTCAAGGTTGATCTCTGGAAAATTCAGCGTGAGTCTTGCTTTGTCTTGGTGAGACCTGCTTTTATAAAATCCCAGTTGATCTCCTTTCCTCTACTTAGCATAAAATAACATACTAACCATAACAGTTCTTAAATATTATGTTAATGCTGTTATTAATGATAGTCAGTTTTTTGTAGTAATGTGAGTTTCTGGATTTCTTAGTGCGTAGGGAGATTGATACACTGAATGAGCGCTTAGCGGGTGAAGGACAGACAATTGATGGTGCTGAACTGAGCAAAGGACAACTGAAAACAAAAGGTAAGAGAGCCACAATGAATCCTAAACCAGTATTTTTAAATTCACTTTTTTGTACTTCAGTGACCAAAACTTACAATGTTACTGAAGGGAATTAATACCAGTTACTTATACAAACAAGCTAATGCTGTATTTGAAATATCTTCCTTTGAATTTATTTGTCTCAACAGCCAGTCATAGTACCAGTCAGCTTTCTCAGAAATTAAAGACAACATACAAGGCATCTACTAGCAAGGTATGAGACAAATTAAATCTCTGCTCATCCATGTGTACTCGTGAGACTAATGTGAGTCTTTTAAGTTGTAAATTGTGATTTCTTTAAGCTGAGTAGTGCTGGTCTGTAAGTAAATCTGCCTCCTAAGGAGCAATACGTTTATCTTGGATTCATCAATGACCCATTACTTCAACCATACTGTATGATATAGTTAAGTGCTTGCCTTTTTTGAAGAAGGGACATTGGAGGGGAGAGAGTGTGCACAGGTGGATGTGGGAGTGCTGTTTTGTAAATAGACCTAAAAAAATAATTCTGTTTCATGAAGGAAATAGAAAACTTGCTAGTGAATTTCTGAATAAAGATTTGGATATTGCAGTTGAAATGGGGAATTAAGTAGGCACCTGTATGTGTACTATTACCAATTTCTTTTTAAAAATAATTTTTATTTTTAGCTATGAGACTAGAACAATTTGTTTCTTTGTGTTGCAAGCTTGCTCATCAGTAGCTAGTGATCTTTTTTTGCTTGGTGTTTTGGCAGTTAACCTTTCTGATGCTTTTCATTTTGTGTATCTGCATTAGCCTGATATTTTTGTTTTCCTCGCTGTCTCCCTTTTTTCAATTTTTTGCAGAGAGTTTACCTGCTGCTCTTTTTTCTTTATATCAGAATCATTTAATGATACATTATTAAGGTTAAATAAAATAAGAGGAAACCACAGTGGAATCTGGTGTGTGAACCAGCTGTATAGGCAGCTCTGTGGTGACCTGTAATGCAGGCTGATATGTGGTGTAGGTGTCTTGGAAATACCTTATGAAATATGAAAGTTTGAGAGTAAGAGTAGAGCAGTGAAATAGACTGAAGCTCCTGTTGTTTATTTGGTCTTTTTTTATTTTGTTGTTTTTCAAACCTTTATTTTTACCCATTTGATGCATATAGGTGTCTCTTTTAATGACGTACAAATTCTTTAATGAGACCTCTTAAATAGTGTAATAGGGGCTGGATACTTTTGGTACGCCTACTGTGTAGTTATGAATTAGTACCCTCTAGTGTGGTGTTGTGTTTTGTACATTTTTTGGTTTGGTTTTGTTTAGTTTTTTTTGTTTGTGGGGTTCTTTTCTTTTTTTTTTTTCTTTTTTTAGGGGGGGTTTTAAGGCAGGTGTTAAATCCTTGTCGTCTTTTACTTTCTTGCAATGTAGCACTCATATTTTTTCCTGGGAAAGACAGGCAGACCTGCCAGCTCCAGTGTGGGAAGCTGGGAAGTATGAGGTGGAGCCTCCTGGGGAACTGATATGCATGCACAGCAAAGCAGCCTTGAGTAGTGGAGTGTGAAGAATTTAATACCTGAACATTATGCACTTCTCTTGTATCAATTGGTAGCCCACAGACGTCTGCATGTGCTGATGTATTTCTTTTCACTGGGCAGTAGACAGGAGCTGAAGGAAGTTACAACACTGAGAACATCTCTATCCAGTGTGTTCTTTGAAACCTGAATGCACTTCACAGAGATGCTTTATTTTGACCTCTCCTTCCTTCCTACATGGAAGAGTCAAAGCTGTAACCTTTTGTCTCTTGACCCACAGAGGGACTATGGTAAAGAGTTAGGAAAGAGTATAACTTTCTAACAAACCATGATTTTTCCATCTGTACCCTGACTGGATATAGTTCCCCAGTACCTTGTCTGAGAAAAAACACATTTAAAGTTTTAAGAGTTCAACGGCTTTGAAATTCTTATGGCTGTACTTTCTATGAGTTCTGAATGAACAATGCTGTTGTCCAAAATAGTTGTGTTCCCAACTCACTGGGGTAGTACATCACAAGTTTTCTCTTCAGCCCTTCTTTTATACTACTACCTTACAGGGGGTTTCTCTCTGTTTTTTTGGATTTTTTTTTTTTTGCCTGTGGAAAATTCGAAGAGACTTAAGTTTTACAAATCAATTGTTTTGTGTAATTGCACACAATTACATTTTTCAGATTGGCAGTGTATATAGCAATTTTTTTTCCTGAAAAGACCTTTTGCTGTTTGCTTAATCTAATGAGAAGGCTGATCCTTGACTGGTTTAATATTGGCAAAAAATACTAGGACTTGGTAAAAAATACTAAAGCAATCTGTTCATTCTCTTGGGGAAAATGCTGAAGTGAACATTCTTAATTCAAGCCCTTCATATGAAATTTCCGTACTGGAATACTTTTCATCTCTTAGCTATATGTGAAGTTGGCAAAACTCATTTCAGAAAAGCATGGTTTTAGCAGTAAGGGTTATCCATCAGTGTCCAAATCCTGAAGAGGTAGATTTAACACTTGGTACTCTTTAAACTAATTTTTTTGTTAATGGACAAGATTCTGTAATTTAGCTGCAGTTGGTTTTAGATGCAGGAATCACTATATGAAATCCATGTTTCGATATTAACAAGATGTAATGGCTGCTGTTAGCGATTCCTGGCTTGTAAAAGTTGTTACAACATCAGGGAAGCATCAATTGTTTATGCAGAGTCCTAAAATAAACTGAAATGATGTAACTTGCTCCATCCAAACTAAATTCCAGGATCTCTGATTTGTCTAGATCAGGATAAAGACTCTTTAAAGAGTGTATTTATTCACCCAGTAGTTAAAAGGAATAAAACTTTTTGGACTATGTAGTTTTATCCTGATTGCTTAAAGTTGCTTCACAGGACATTCTTTTCATCAGGCACAGTGTATTGCTGCTGGACTGGTCCTGAGTTAATCAAATTTTCATTCTTATTTCCAGTGGGCCCTGTCTGTGTAAGAAACTTTGGTGCATGGTGCCTCAGTCTGTTTGTCTTGCAATTGCTTCAGTTTGTATTCAATTTTCACTTGTTTACATAGTAAACAATTGTTTCCCTAATAAATCTTTCTGTAGAAGGAAGTACATGAAACTGTATCAATATAAGAAAGAGGACGGACAAAGGGGAAACACACTCAGCATGTGGTTGATCATTTATTTGTATATGATAATCTACAGAAGTTACTTGAGAAATTTTCTGCACTACAGAGGCCTTTTTTTAGCAAGTTGCATGTTCTTAAAGTATTTCCATTCTTGGCTTGGGACATTGTTTATATGTGTTTAGCAAAGCAGGAAGTAGTCCAGGCCCTGTGTAGTTTATACAATTACTGACATGTGAAGTGAAGGGCATCAAAAAAAGAAAGGAAAAAAAAGCATGGAAAAAGTGTGTGTTGAGTAAATATCTGTATCGGGATATTTACTGTTGGATTGTATTCTTGAGCTCTTTTCTTCTGTGTGTTAATTAAAGACTGCTAATACCTCAAAAGGAGTTTTACATCCTTGCCATTAAATGTTCAGTGAAACCACTGTCCAGCAGTTTTGGACATTCTATGTTTTTTGATGGTAGGGGATAGTTTCTCCTAGAAAACTTTTGCATGAGGGTTTGACTCAACATTAGAAGGACAGAATGCAAGCACAGGCTGAGTTGGAAAATACCAAGTTTGGAGTTTGAGCTGAGAGCTGTATTAGTCCTTTCCTGTTAGTACCTAATTCAGCTGTTCCACTTCTCATACACGAGTCCATTTAATCTGAGGACTGTATTCAATGTGAAAGTTGCATCAGTAGGATTGTGTTCAAAATTTAGGACATTCTGCAGTATGGTTGAACTAATTGTCTTCACCATTAGCCCATTTTCTTTTCAGTGCATCTGTAATGACTCTTCCTTCTGCTGCTGTGAAATCAAAATGTGTATTCGCTGATAATTTGGAATTCAAATAGGGCATTATCATTTCATCATTGGAGAGCTGACATGCTCAGGATTTGGAATGCTCCTGTAGATTTTCTTTTAGCTTTAAAAACCTTTTTTGAAGTAATTTGCTTTAATGACATACTTAAGACCTTCTATTTTAATACCAGAAACTAATGGGATTTTAGCTTTAGTTTATTGTATCTGAAATGTAGACTTAATTAACTTTCTAACTTTTACTAAGCTGTAGATAAGTCTTAATGTGATTTGTGTTGAAGTATTTAAAGGTTTTGATTTAACTGGTCAGATACCTGCCTGTAATTCCATGCTGAGGAAAACACTGATAAATTGAAGCTGTCTTTTTGTTTCAATTTAAGAAAGCTTTTGAGGTAGTCTTTCTCAAAGAGCAGTTATGAGCTTCAAGACTTGTGGGGTAAAAATAGGGTATTTGTAATAGTGGTCTTCACTTTTTTAAGCCATCTTCCATGACTCTTGGTTTCAATTGTCTCTGGAAGTGTTCAGCAAGAGAAACTTTTTTTTTTTTTTTTTTTTTTTAATTTTGCACTCCCCTTTATCTGAAAATGTAGATTTTCTGCAATTTGCCTCCTTTCTGTAGTTGCTTCTGAGTGTTTTGAACATTCCTACACAGTAGTGACTTGTCGTTTTACTGTTTTACTAGACCATCCTTCCTTTCGTTTGATATTACTTATGCACATAGTAATTTGGATTTAATGAGTCTTCTCTGTTTCCCCCTAATAGCTTCACTTTGAGGGAGCATGCTTATCAAATGTTTAAATGAGTTAGACATATTTTTTTTAAAGCTTTATTACACATATAAACAGGCATATGCTCTCAGGTTCATGTTTGATTTGATTAGCTTCATGCAGTTTTAAAGGAAAACAGCAGTGAGTGTTTTAAATTGGAATGTTTCTGGGTTTTACTAGAATTATACAAAAAGTACCTTTTTTCCAAGCACATTACACTGGCTAGCAGGGACTCTCTGAGTTACCAGATGTACTTGTTTGGGAATAGGCCAGGAAAGTTTTAAGGTCTTTTGCTGGTTTTGATCTTTTCCTTTTTTTTTTTTTTTTTTTTTCATTAAAATCCTTACCCAGACTGAATGAGAAGTGCACTCTGCACTTGTACAACTCATTATTCCAATTAGATTGCATTATTGTAGTACAGAATAGTTTGTCTTGCATTCTGTAAAAGGGCTGCTATTAAAGAAGAAAAAGAAGAAATGAGAGGTATATTTGCATTCAAACTCAGTTTCCTACCATCAAATTTTTGACAACAGTGATTTGTCAGAACATTAAAGAATCATGGCAAAGTTCATATCTATTTTTATTTGTGAGATACTTAATCTTGGATCGATGTGGAAAAAAATGTTGGTGTCTCTGCTATTTCAGATTGTATCCAGTTTTAAAACTACAACATCAAGGGCAATCTGTCAGCTGGTAAAGGAATATGTTGGCCACAGGGATGGTATTTGGGATGTCAGTGTCGCGAAAACTCAGCCAGTGGTGTTGGGAACTGCATCTGCTGGTAAAGTTTTGTGTTGCTTGAATATTTAGAAAGTTTTGGTTAAGCCCCTCAGCTATAGCAAATACAGATCCAAAGCATACTTGAAAACTGAGCTCCACGCTGAAAGAGTCCTTTCAAAAAAGTTCTGTAGCTGAAAAATCCTTAAAATTGGGATTTCTTTTCCCTTAGGAGGTTCAAGCATACTTGTTGGTCTTTCTGAAGTATGTGCCAGTTCACTTCCATGCAGGTCACAGTCTCCTTAGTCAGCTCCGGCATGTTGGGTGGGGTGGGTGGGATGGGGAGCTGCATGCTTGAGGAGGCCTCTAGCACAGAATTCCAAATGGCTGTGTACAGAGATCCCTGCAAGCTTTGTATCCTAGCATTGTTTAGCCTTTTTTTTAATAGAAGCTGTACATGTGGTCATAGTTTGCATATTCTTGTATTCTTGCATTCTGTCTTTTGCCTCAGAACACAGGGGCAGCTAAAAATCTTAATTTTGACTCCTTTTAACTTTATTAGATTTATTCCTTCCTCTTGAGGGGGTACAAGTACTAATGAACAAGTCACTAAATCTGTTAGAGTCCAGAAATCAATGTAGAGACTTGGGTAGTTTTGGAAAATTATTAGGGAAATTAATCATAACCAGATATAATCAATCAATTTGAAGTGACATTCTTTTGAAGCTGGAACAGAATCCAAAGGTACTGCCTAGACTTTAATATTTACGGACCAGAAATCTCTGCTGCTTGAACTGAACTGTTACAATTTTTATGTGCCTGCTGAGGGGGCACATTTTGTCTTTGTGTGGGACATCTTGTCTTTGTCCTGATTTAACTGGAAAACAGCTGTTCTCCAGTTCAGCTTTAAGGTACTACCCACTTAAATACTTAAGTTAATTGTTTATTTTTGGGTGTGGCAGGATAAAGGAGTGGCATTTGGAGTGATTTCCTTTTTAAATTAAGTTTTTTAGTGCTCTGCAGTGACCTGTATGCATCTGGGATTTCCATGCAGAAAGTAAATAGACTGTGCAAAGAATTCCTGTTTGTAGTGACTGCCTTTTTCACCATGGAATGCTTTCTCTGTTTTTATCTGAGTCTCATGATACACAGCTGGAGCATTATACAGAAGCATATAACCAAGTTTTGCCTTCCAATACTTGCTGCAAATTAATCTGATTAGGACAGCACCTTTACTTTTTTGGGGAGATGTGTACAGTGATAAGAAAATGTTATGTTTTTTAAATAAGGTGATAGTCAAGAGTTCTACATTTAAAGTCGATTTCTTATGGTATGTGCTACAGTGGAAGATGACTTGTTTGTTGAAAGGGTAAAAATGAAAAACATATGTTTTCAACTATTTACAGCTGCGTTTTAATCTTTGTAGATCACACTGCTTTGCTGTGGAGCATAGAAACAGGAAAGTGCCTTGTCAAGTATGTAGGGCATGTTGGCTCAGGTAAGGTAAGGGTATGTTGTGAAAGCTGGGAACAGAGCATGGGAGGGGGAATGTGTTTTGGCCTGCTACAGAAATGTTTATTGTGGTTTCACTTGCAGGTTTGCCAACATCATTAACAAGTCAATTGTGAAGTTCCACTAATTTTCATACAGAGAGCATTTTGTAATATGATTCTTTATTGGAGAGGCACATTAAGACAGTTTTGCAAATGCTAAATGAATAAACAAGTCCATATAAAGAAATTTACAGGCACAGTTACGACGCTCAGAAGTTAAGTGTCACAACTCATTGTGATGTTGTGCATGTGGAGAACAAAAGAAGCTTATATAATCAGAAATTAGCTGTCTTGCAGGATCTGTGTTATATTTGGTTTAGAAACTACAGATGCTGGGTGAATATCTTTTTACACTTCTTTGTTTAAGATCCCATATATAATTTGCTGCATAATGCAAAGATCTTGTTTTTAAGACAGTTAAATATAGGTGTTTTTAAGACAGTTAAGTATAGGTGTTTGTCTGTCTTTATACCAGCATGAATATTGTGGAAACTTTTTTAAACCCCTCTTTGGCTGGGGAGGTGCAGTGCAGTGTTTTTGACATTAATCTTAATTTTTGGTGTCCAATGACAAGAACTTGATTAACCCCCTTCTGCCTCTTAATGATTTCGAATACAGGATTTTATAGACCAAAACTGGAGAGGTTTTCTATAGCTTTAATTTGTTGTTGTGAACTGAGCACTTTGAGTTATCATACCCTGGGAAAGTGAGGAACCCAGTCATTGACCAGGATTGTTTGGTTAAATAACTCAATACATCACATGAACTTTGTGGCAAGAGTACAAATAGAATTAAGTTCTCTAGACCTGCTTCAGCTGTGAGTTGTACTTTTTCTTCCTGCTACATTACTTCTAGCTCCTAGAGCACAAAGATAAATGCATAGAAACAACTGGTAACACGTTAGTGTGTTCAGATTTCTCAGGTTGTTTGCTGCATGGACCTCTAAGTTCTATAAAGTCATGTTTGAAAACTTCACTCACTTGAACTTTTGTGCTGGTAGATTTCTTTTAAAATTGTTATTTGGATAACTGTGAAAATAAGTTCTAACTTAAGTTCTAACTTGTATTTATAAACAACTGTCTTTGAACAACAACAACAACAAAATTATATTGAATATAAACTTTATATAACTATATATCTATAAATTATAATAGAAATAATGTAATTTTTGTGTAATAAAACTTTTTTTTTGTTTGACAATTGATTTGAAGTGGTGCAAAGGTGATGGATGCCAGCAGCTGGTGCCCCATAGAGTTAGCTCAGTTTAAGGAGTATCTTTTTAGACTCATTACACCACGCTCTCCCAACAACATATGCATCTATTTTACTTGTATAATGGATGGAAATGAGTTCTGAGTTCTGTCTTGAATTGAATTTTCTGCATTGAAATGAAATGAAGAGCTTTGTTGGTTGATGAAATTCTTGCAGGACATCATGTTTTGATTACATATGGTTGGAGGGCTGAAATCTGATTTGTGTTACTTGCATCAGGTTTTCAGGCATTTGTTCTTGCAATCCTAAGTAATAAGCAGAATGTTGATGGTAACATATAGTAAGTTTTCATTAAGTTAGAAATAATTATGGATATTTAAATTGTCTTTATGGAAGTCCAGAGCTTATCCTCTGTCAGTTTACATACAATTTGAGTATGGTTTGTTTATCCTTTCTAACATGAACCACTTGTACTAGATTCATGAAATAACTTGCTAGAAAATGTGTTGTTGTATAATCAGTTGTAGCTGCTTTTCTTGATACCACACTTTTGTATCACCTACAAGATTACTACCAAAAATTGCTGAAAACTTAAGACAGCTTGATTTTTCAATGCTTTTAATGATAAAATAATGTGAAAGAATTCTTTTAGTATACTAACTTAAAACTTTTTTTCATACAGTAAACTCCATAAAGTTTCATCCCACTGAGCAAGTGGCTCTTACAGGTATGGAATGTTTTTTCATATGTTAGGTATGTTAATCTTGATGGAAAATAAGTGTAATTTGCTAATTTGTTCTGGTTGCCTCTCTCCCTATTGCTTTGTCAGCATCCTTGTTGATTATTTTTATATTTGGAGGCATAACAAATCGGAGCCAGATCTTGCATCTGTGTTTTTCCTATTGTGTTGTCATTTGTGCTTGCCTGCTCCAAACCTGACACTTGGAATCATGCATCAGGTGAATGTTCTGGAATTCATCCCAGAGTACTCAAAGAACTAGTGGGTGTTATGGCAGGATACCTCCTGATTACCTACCAAAGTTCTTGGGAGTCTGGAGAGGTCCCTTCTGGCTACTGCTACTCCAATTTTACAAGGGTGTGAGGAAAGTCCTATGGAACTACAGACCTGTTAATCCAATCTCAGTTCCTGAAAAAATTATGAAGATTATACCGGGTACTGCTGAAAGGCATTTAAAGAATAGTGCAGTCATCAGGCACTGTCAACATGTGTTCACAAAGGGTAAGGTCCTGCTTAAATAATTTGACATCCTTCTAGGATAAAGTCACCTGCGTAGTGGATGAAGGGAGTGTTGTGGATTAAGTTTTTCTGGTTTTTAGTAAGGGTTTTGGTACTGTCCTTCACAGTGTTGTTCTGGAGAAGTTGTCCAGCTGTGGGATGAGCCAGTTCATGGTGTGCTGTGTGGGCAGCTGGCTGAAGGGCAGAACTCAGGGTTGTAGTAAATGGGGCTGCATCTGGCTGGCAAAGGATCAACAGTGGTGTTCCTCAGGAATCAATTCTAGGACCAGTCCTGTTCAGTAGATTTATCAGTGACCTGGATGCAGGAGTTGAATGCATCATTATCAAGTTTGTTGGTGATCCCAAACTGGGAGGTACTCCTGATGCTCATGAGGGACAGGAGGCCTTTCAGAGGGATCCAAATAAGTGAAAGCACTGGGCGATGATTAATGGGATGAAATTTAACAAGTTCTGATGCCAGGTGCTGCAGCTAAAACAGAGTAATGCTGAGCAAAAGTATAAATTGGGAGAGGAGTGGCTGGAGAGCAGCCCTGCAGGATTAGAACATGTTTGTCCTAACCATAGCAAGGATAATCTTGAGTTTGCCCTTAGTTAATGAGTAAGTCTATTTTGAAGCAGATGGAGTTAAAATCACATGGTACCTTCTGAACTGTAAACTGCTACTAGCTAAGCTGAGTTGTTTAAGGCAGAAGAGGAATAGCTTCACACTTCCTATTTTGGGTTTCTCGTTAAAATGATGGTAAAATCATTTAATGAAAGAAATAATTGAATAAAGAGCCCCACTATTTTGAGAAACAGTAAACAAGTATCTGGTGATATATTAAATGCCTTCTTCAAATGTTACGTATTGAGCAGCGGTGAGACTCATGTTCTGATGTGTGGTGCTCAAGTGCATGTTACACTGTAGGAGTGATTGATTTGGGAGCTGCTTATATCTTGCATAATGAGTTACGTTTAAGATGTTGAGACTTGCTTGCCATAAAGTTCATAATGGTGTCTGTTAGGAGAAGATGCAACTTAGACAGTGTTGCTAAATGTAATATTAAAGCTTGTTTTTATTGCCCATGGAAATACTCTTATTTATTCTCTCTTTTTTTTTTCCTTCTCTTCCCCTGTGCAGCATCTGGAGACCAGACAGCTCACATCTGGAGATACATAGTACAGTTGCCTACACCTCAGCCAACTGCAGACTGCAATGTAAGCAATCAACTTGCTGCAACTAAACTAATTGCACAGCAATTTCGTCAGATACAGGCTTTATGATAAGACTGAATGTTAAATTTACACATAATTTAAAAAATTATATTTCAGGACTGCCAAAGGTGGGATTTTAAGGTTTTAGTTTACTAACAGCTGTATTTCAGCTTTTCTTTGAAAATAGACTCCCTTCATGTTTTCAAAGGCATTTGGTGCAGAATAGAATTTAGAGCTTCAAGTAGGTGAATTGACTTTTTGTTCAAGGTAGTAAATGTGTAAATGAACAGTCAAATAACTTATTTTTTATAATAATGATACTCTTTTAAAGCTGGTTAAAATTTTGTAGGATAACTTACTGAGGCACCTGTATTAGCTGTAGTTGCTGTGGATTGAAAACTGATGGTAAAGACTTGTAATTTTGGCATTTATTTAATTGAGTCTTTATTGATTTCTAATCAACCCTTGCCAGCACATATCACACTTCCTGATTTTACTGTCCCCAGGCCTTTATTTAGTCAGTATTTACTCTAGCCTGTCAAATGCTTATTTTACTTAAAAGCACCCATACTAAATTGTGAAGAAAACACAATTTATAGCAGGGGCAAGAGTTGACTGTATAATACAAGATGGATTTCTGAATGGAAAATGTCTGATTCAGTTTATTTGATTTGGTGTTTCCATTTTGAAAGAAAATACAAATGTTATCTTTTCCACCCCCCAGTAACATAAAAGAAAGATGTTTTTGTCTTGTGTTAGTGTAAAAGGAGTTCAGAGAGTGTTTAATGATGAGCAAAAGAATTTATTTTGCATCCAGTTTACATCAGCACTGCATGATGACTGTGTATGGACCAACAGGCAAATATTGCTGTAATGATTTGATTTTAATGGATAAAATATATCTGTGAATTATTATCTTCCCAAAGATTAACATAGTCAGTATCCTGTTAAATGCTTCCTACCTTTAAAAATTGAAAGAAGTCCCTTGATAATGTGCTGCAATGAAACTCTACGGTAATACACTTACCAGATAGTAAAGGGGACTGATATTCAGAGCTAAAAAGTTGGGAGGAGATTTTAAAATGAAGTAGAAACACTTCACCACTTCCCTGGTAGCCCGTTCCAAGGCTTGATAACCCTTTTGGTGAAGAAATTTTTCCTAATACCCAGTCTAAACATCCCCTGGTGCAACTTGAGGATGCTTCGTCTTGTCCTATCACCTGTTCCTTGGGAGATGAGTCTGGCACTCAGCTGTCTGCACCCTCCTTTCAGGGGGTTGTAGTGAGCAAGGAGGTCCCCCCTGAGCCTCCTTTTCTCCAGGCTGAACAACTCCAGTTCCCTCAGCTGCACATCAACAAGTTGTTAAAAGGAGTTACTAAAACTGCATTTCACTTACTGGTTATATTCCTTCAGCTAAGTTTGTGATGGTGAGTACTGGAATAGGCTGGGTGCAGCAGAATTCATTTACCCCCATTCACGTTAAGGGGATTGGGAAGCATTTACTTACAAAATGTAGCTTAGGGACATTCTTTCCCTTCTATTCTACATTTTTTTTTTTTTTCTTGAATTTTACAGCAAGTTTCTGGAGAAGATGAAGTTGAAATCTCAGATAAAGATGAACCTGATGGAGATGGTGATGGTTCCAGTGATTGCCCCACTGTCAGAGCCCCGTTAACTTCACTGAAAAGCCATCAAGGAGTGGTCATAGCAGCTGACTGGCTGGTTGGGGGGAAGCAAGCTGTTACAGCATCATGGGACAGGACAGCAAATCTGTATGATGTAGAGACTTCTGAACTTGTCCATTCTCTTACAGGTATCTGTTCACTCACAAAAAAAATCAAATTGGTCGTTTGTTTTTACATGAGGGATTATTTGTAGATCCTAAAACACTGAGAAAAGTAAGTTGTTTCTGTGGAGCAGGATGTGAATGTGTACCATCTGCTGCTCAGTGTTGTAATAGTTTTTAAAATTGCAGTCTCGTAAATCCCCTGAGCATGGATTTGTCTTCTTTTAAGCTTATGATTTAACCCGTGAAACAATAGTTGTTTAAATTGAATGTACCCAGATTTTAGTTCTTGCAGAAGGCTTTTGCTGTGTTCATGGTGTGTTAAGCAGCAATAACCTACACTACTGAATGTGAAATAAGTAGCGTGGTTTTTGCCTTCAAATACATTCCCAAACTTTTACAGCAGTAACAGGATTAAAGTTCAGAATGATCGTTACTCCTTTCTGTTTGGGAAAAAGAGAAAAAAAATCATTAGCATTTCATTCCAAGTGTGTGTGGAAATGAAAAGTCTAATTTTCATTGCCTTACGTGTTCTCATGTGTGATTGTAGGGCACGACCAAGAGCTCACGCATTGTTGTACACATCCCACCCAGCGTCTGGTGGTGACATCGTCACGCGACACCACCTTCCGCCTGTGGGATTTCAGAGATCCTTCTATCCATTCTGTGAATGTCTTTCAGGGCCACACAGAGTAAGTGACAGCTCCTTCACAGCTTTTCACAAGTTCAAAAAGTTGCAAATCTGCTCAGAACTGTTCCTGTGCGCTTTTTGAGGTACTGAGTTCAATCCTGTTTTGTGAGACTGATTTTCACAGAAGCCCCCAGTTGTCCTCCTTCAAATGTAGCACAGCAGTACATAATTTCTGAAACAGCAGCCAGGGCTCTTGGTGTGCTATTGCTCATATGGTAAGTCTTGATAAAAATTGTTACAATTAAAGGTGATTTAAGGTATGAAGTTCTTTTTGGCATTGGTTATGCTTGCAGTTTGGGGTTATTGCTGTGATGCAGTGGATCAAGTAGGTTGTCTCTGCTTGTCTTGATACTCACTGTGAAGTAAAGGTTACTCCTCTGAAACCAGTGGATAAAAAAGGATTAATTTTTACCCCTAAAAGCTTCTAATTTTTTACATAAAGTAAGAAATAAAAGTACAGGCACCAATTGCCATGTTCTGTCAAAACTGTGATTCTGATGTAACTTTTTTAGTTACCAATTTAGGCTTAATGTTGCTATACTGACTGCTGTTGAATATGGACAGATGTAGTCCTGAGAATCTGTGTTCTGCTGTTTACTTAACTTTCTGGTTTTTGGTGCTCTGGTACATGGAAAATGCAGGTGTAACTTGTAACTTTACCCAAGGAAGCAAATCTTTTCTTGACTTGTGAATGTTTGAGCTTGACTGTTTCTTAAAAAATTTCACCTCCTTTCTTCAGAAGAAAAGATGATTGTTAATCCTAGCTCAAAATACAAACCCCAAGTATTTATTCACATTTATGGTTTTTGTTAATTCAAATGTGTAATTTACATTATGGCTGAGTTTCAGCACGTTTTTTTTTTATTTTCGTAGCTATTGACTAGCCTATGTATAAACTCAAACTTCTTTAACCCCCTCTGCCCTGGACTCCTGAGCTTGATAAATTACTTGGTGCTTCACAGTCATCCTGTATAAGTGGCCATCTTCTCCTGATAGAGCAGTAAGCTTGATTTTGTGGCCTACATCCTAGAATTGTTTCATCTCATCACTTTTGTGTTCTTCTATCACTTTTCCTAGAATGTTGTATAAAGATGGAAGGTGGCGTTTCCATTGGTGCTTGCATTTTTTCCCAAGCTGATTAACTGCTTTGTCTCAGGATGTTTTTTTAGAGAAATGACCAGGACTGACATTTTTGTTTTCCCATATATTTGCTGAGACCAAATGATGATGATCTTGGGTGATGGTGCATACTGTAAAAACTATTAGCTGGTGTTTTGGCTTCCATTGCTGACCCCTATAAACTAGCAGAGACTTTATTGTTTAGGAATGGAATAGACCTTGTGCAACCTCTTCAGTAGCTCTTACTCTAGCTTTTAATCATCTTCATATTTGTGTTTGTCTGCTGTATCAACTGTCTCTGTTTTGTACTTTGAATGTATGGGTTTTTAGTATTGACATAGGCTTTTTCACCAAATACACCTGAAATTTGATGGTCTCAAAACTGATTTTACTTTTCAGTGACCAGGGCTGCTGAGGTCTCTCATTTGTGGAAGGGGTAATTCTGTTACAGGTGTTTCACTGATGAGTTGATATTTTTGCAGTTGAGACATACTTTGAGGAATTTTATTTTTGTTCCTTTATTGTACTGCCTACTGGGAAAATATTTTTGAATTACCCTCTCATCAACACTGCAACAATCTCTTCACCTTAAGCAGTGTAGAAGAAACTGTTGGGTTTTTTTTTTTTTTTTTGGCTTTTCTGAATGCCTGTTTGAATAATTTGCCAAGTATTTAATATTTTGATAGGCCCTTGGCATCAGTTCTGTAAATTGGATGTTACAGTTGTTGTAACACTGGTGATTTAAAGTCCTCAACCATAAATTTTAACACCCTCTGGCTCGATAGTACCTGATGAGTCTGGCGCTCACAGAGCAGTTATTTTTTCACCACATCAACTCCTAATGCGCTATGCCAATATAATTAGATGCCAGACATCTCTATCATGAGGCCAGCATTCCGTGTAGATTCTGTACGCCCAAAATCTCATTCCATGCGACCCCTTCCTTCCGGCTCCTGGCGGGATCCGCGCCACAGCCGCTCACCAGCAGGTGGCAGCACCGCGCCGCGGCCGGCGCCCGGCCCGAAGGCAGCGGCGCGATCTCGGCTTTCGTTGATTAGCCTTAATGAGCGACGCTGAAGGTGTGCTCGAAATGGCTCATTGTCGTGTAAAAACTAAAACTGATGCTGATGTGTTGAGGGTCTAAAGAGTCCTGTTGTAGACAGAGTGTATAAAGCTTTTGTAGAGTTAATTGATGTGTAAAAAGGAAGAGATGCAGTGCATTGTCCTGTATGTCAGTGATGACGTATCATCATCTGTGAGAGATTATTTGTATCTTAAGTGGACTAAGAAATCACCTATCAATTTGGTGTCCTGAGCATAGCTTTATTAAAAGCAGAACATTTTTTATGGTCTAGCACCAAGACAGTTTAAGAAAAAAAATTCTCTTCCAGTAAGGCCAGAAGTAATCATTATGATCAACCTGTCTGTCTTGAGCTGCTTGCATGGATAACCGTTTTGAATTAAGAGGTAATTTTAGAATTGTCAACTGTATGTTAGCTTGTTTCGATGGTAAAGATCTCAGTTTATCTCTACACAAATTTCATAGGTTGCTTGTTGCAGTGTTTAATGACTTCCCTGTTAAACTTCTTGTGCCTCCCTAGTCTGTCTAACTTCAGATTCATCTTTTGTTTTTTTTTTTTTTATCTTCAAGAGCTTTGTTTCCTATGTTAATTATAGAAGTTTCCTGTATTTTCTTCTTGTATTTTCTGTTCTTATTTACAAGTTACCTATTTTGCCTCCAAGTGTGTTTCTAAGTATGTTTGGACATTTATAGACTAAATGTAGTCTATAATAGTTAGTTGATACGTTGATACTTTGAATGTAGTACATTGATAATACTTTTGCCCTTCAAACCTACATTGAGCTGGGTTTTTTTTCGAAGTTGTATCTTCCCATTGGAAGTTTCCAGTTCCGTAAACATTGCTTGTTTACATTTTTCCTATATATGTATGTGTGTGTGTGTATAAATATGACTGTTTCGCTTCAGTAAATGACTTATTTGCCTGTGCCCTGCCCACATAGCAGTAAAAGTAGCTTGTCACTTACCGTTTTAGATTTGTCCCAGTTCATCTCACTTACTTATTCTTTACTGATAAAAAAAAAATGAAATGGTGTGGAAATAAGACTGGTATTTGCTTAAATAGAAATACTTTTTATTGTATGGTTCTCTATGTGTACCAATAGGAATTTGTCTTACTAGTGCTGTGAATCCCCAGTCACATCCCCATCTGAAAAGTTTAACAGAGCCCTGGGAAAAGATTACATTTATGTTATAATCCAATAATTATGATTATGTTATAATTATGTTATAGTAATGTTATAACTTGTGGCCTATAAACTAAATTGATTTCCTGAGTTAAAGCCTCCAAAAATCATACTGGTGATTCATATTCCAATATCTTTTTTTCCAGCGGTTACTGCTTTGATATACATGACTGATAATAACAGCTGTTCTCCTGTTGAGAAATTATTCCATTTAGAGGTTATTGATTAGAGCTCTTCAAGCTGAACCAAGGTTTTGTTGTGCAGAGCAAAATGGTTCTGGCATCTACATGACAGTGTTCATTCCACTTCACTTGTGCTTTCCTTTGCTGACACCTGCACAGCCTGTCTTTTCCAAGCTGTGAAGGCTTTGCTTTTCCCAACACGGTGGCCTAGTTGAGTAACTCTGGTGTTGACATGCTCTTGAATATCTGCTTGATGAGTTTTTCTGTCCCTTTAAGTACTCTACGTGCGCTGGGGTGTGTCTTGATGTGTGAAGCCTTCTAAAATGTTAATGCTGAAAATGTTTACCATTTGTAGCTTAAAAAAACCCCAAATTTAGTTTAAACAGGTCTAGCCAGTACTTTACAGATTTTTTTCATTTGTTCTGACAGTTTAGTAACACAGGAAATAAATTAATCTCCTATGCGCAGCAGAATGTTTGTTAGCTAGTGGATTCATCTACAGTGTTTAAACTACAGCTTTTGTTTCACATTTGAAGTATCTTGATACTTATATGCAGCTGAAAAGTTATTTGGTGAATAATAAAGGGTTTTGTTTTCTTTAGTGATTGAGGTACACAGTGGTTGGTGTCATGGCTCTTGAAATGCTTGAAAAGAAATATGCAGGGCTTCAAAGTCTGTAGTTGCAAATACCATCTTTCAGAGAATAAAGTGATGTCTTCAGAAGCACCTTTGACTTGCTATCCTTAAGTGAATATCCTTTGTTAATGCTTTTTGGTTTTTCAGTATATAGTTATGCACCACCTTGCCATGGCAATTAAATGCATTTTTGGCTTGAAAAAAACCCCATAAATTAGAGTGGGTACTTTTGTCCTAGCCACAAAAAATTACAAAGTTTGTTTACTACTTTTCAACCTTACTGATCTTTGTGGCTAGATTGGGCTAGTGCATCAAGCATGAATGTGTGTTAACTGTGGAATCTGTATCTGTGTGTTACTTTCTGGGCAAATTCAGGAAAAAAAATGCTGATCATGGATCTTATGTTATATCTTACAAAGAGCTTATAGCTCTTTTGGACTGCAGCATATTCCATCTCCTTTCACTCTGCCTGTGTGGCTGTAAGAGACCAGAAGGGAAAGTTCCTGTTCATTTGCTGCCTGTATGTCTCTGAATGTGCAGCTGAATGGTGAGTTGTGCTTCATCCTGAGAACTTCGAAGTTAGAGAATTACAAATATGTCTTGTTTCAAATTCACGTTTTCCAACTCCTATGCTTGCTGAAGAATCTGCATTAAAAAATATAAAAATTTCTAAGCAGCTGCTGGTTAGGATGCTGGGCTAAAATCTGACATTAAGTGAATTGAGAGTTAACGTCAAAATGGCATTCTGTTTCAAGAGACTAGTTATTGCTTTAGTTTTTGTGGATGCTTGGGTTTGCCAAGGTCAGCTGGCGTTCTGAGATTCTTGGGTCTGCAGGATTTAATTCTCATACCTTATTTGTGTCTGTCTTGAATATATTGTTCTTTAAAGAGCAAGTCATGGCAGAGGGAGAAGTGCCTTTTCTCCAGGCAGTGATGTCATTAGACGTCCCTGTTGGGAAGCAGTATTGTTATAGATATGCCCAATATTACAAGGTCACTGCTACGTATTCTTATTCAACCTCACTTTCTTGGTGAAGTTAAAGCACGTGTATATGTAGTCCTAAAAATGCAGGGTTTGCACCTTTGACTGAGTCTATGCTGCGGCTTTAGTCAAAACCTTTTGTGCCAAACAAAATGTAACAGGTTGGATGCTATCAGTGGTGTTTGATCAGTCTAAAACATCTGTTCTTTTCAAGATAGTCCTGTTCTTGCTTCAGTTATTAATGACTTTAGTGATGCTTTGTCTACCATTTTTCTGTTGTTTCTCATCAAAGAATGCCTTAGGCATTCCCCATGTGTGGATATCTCAATCTAGCTTCTGTAAGAAATGCAGAATTTTTGTGATGAAACATTCAATTTTCTCCCCAAGCCTCACTGATTAACTTGATGGTTCTGATATTGCTGTTAATATTCCTTCCTTGTTTTGTCTGCTGAGGCACTTTTTTTCCTCTTGCATTTCATTGAAAAAGCTCTCCAAACTTGCATTTTACACACTGTTCTGATCCTACATTTGCATGTTGAATATTCTTTAAATTAAGATTATGGCCTGGGCCTGAAGTTCTAGGGTTAGCTTTTTTGAAATGCTTCTGGTGGTTCTGAACATTTTAACAAAGCCTTTTTGTTTACATTTACTACATAGATGTAACAGAACATGGTAAGAAGTCCGTGGTTTTCTTAGACTTGTTAGCAGCTTCAATAACTGGTAACTCAGGGATCCAGCTTTGAATATGGCTCACTTCCCATGCTAAGTGCTTCTTCACAGATCTGTTTCAGGACAGACTAGGGCCAGCATGTTTTACATGCCTTCAGCTGATCCAAGTTACCAGTCCTTTTTCTCTTGCACAGCCTGAATTCCCAGTTTTCTCTTCTAACATTCCCCTGGCCTGATACAAGCATGGAGTTATCAAAGTGCCACTCTCTACAGCCCCCTGAAAGGAGGTTGTAGCCAGGTCAGTCTCTTCTCCCAGGCAGCCAGTGACAGGACAAGGGGAAATGGTCTCAAGCTGCTAGGGAACGTTTAGGTTGGACATTAGGAGTAATTTCTTCACAGAAGGGGTGATTGGACATTGGAATGGGCTGTCCAGGGAGGTGGTGGAGGTGTTAAACACCCTGGAGGTGTTTAAGGGAAGACTGGACATGGCACTCGGTGCCATGGGTGACCTGGTGGTGTTCAATTGTAGATTGGACTTGATGACCTCAGAGGTCTTTTCCAACCTAAATGATTCTGCGATTCCTTCATGGTTTGTTCTTACCGTTTCTTAAGTCGGAGGAAAAAACTCTGCTGATACATGGAGATAAATCTACAGCCAGACTTTGGGAATTATGTGGGATTATGTGTATAGCTCTTCCTGGAATCAAGTGAATTCTGAATAGCAATTCTGAAACCTGAATGCACTGAAATGGGGAGGTACTGGTTGCTCCTTACCTGGGCCTCCTGTGGCCAGTGCCATCTCCTGTTGAGATGGGCAGTGGGGTTGTCCACATCTGGAGGTTTTAAGCACAGTTCCTGGCTTCCCCTCAGGCTGCAGGCTGCTTGATGTGGGAATCTGCTTTGTTCCCCTAAAACAAAGGAAACTTGAGCAGAAAATGTGGTACCAAGTTGAGCTTCCTTTAGGTTTTGTTTCTCAGTTTTACTACTTAAAATGTGAGGCATATTTGAGCCCTCAAGTTTTCCTGCTTGCATACAACTGTAGGTATTTGTATGTATTCAAGTTAGCTTGAATAAATTTATCTGAAAGCTCTGGTTTAGTCCATTTTCATCCCTCACACAGATTTATGCATGTAGATGCCTGTTCAAGGCCATGAAAACATGTTGGCTCCCAATTCAGTGGTAAATCCCAGTTTAGGTTGCAAATCAAAATGGAAAGAGCAGTGTTAACTTCTTTTTTGGTGCATTGCCAGTAAGAGTTCTGCATCAGCATTTCATGGTCCAACATTTCCAATGTTTTTCCTTTCCCCCCTTCCCCTATGTGTGAAATTTCAGCAGATTGTTATGCAAAGCAGTTTTGTGTCTCAGTGTGACTGGGGAGACAGCTGTTCGGCCTAATGAGGAGTGCGAGCACCACGGCATTTCTGGTGATTGAGACCCACGGAGGGAGCAGGATGTTGGAGGCCAGGCAGTGGTGTGTGGTGAGGAAGTGCCACGCTGTCAGCTGGCAGTGCACGCTCGGCTGCTCCCTATGACAAGATAAATGAGTTTTGCTGGGGTTTGGCGGAGGCTGAAGCTTTTTTGGAGAATAGTTGTAGCACACCAATCTCCCTGTGGGACCCACAGTTTGAAGTGTCATAAGAGTGCTTCTTCTTTGCTTATTTCTTTTTTTTTTTTCTTTAATGTCCTACAATACCTGTCATCTTTTTGAGTTATTAAAAATCTAATGTCTTCTAGCATTCAATTAACATGGGGGCTGAGGATCTTTTGTTGACACTTTTTATTAATTTAGCCAAGGGGATGTTAACGGGAGTTTTATCTAGGTTAAAACAAGCTGAAGACTAATACAAACAAAAATTAAATCTAGCCACATGAAAATAGAAGAAAAAGACTTTTAATATTTGTGATATGGATGGGGTTATGGATGCTTTTGAAAGGTTGTTTGCTTATTGGCTGCTTCTGTTAACTTCTTCCCACAGGCTTTGCATCCCTTTCTACTCGCCATTCCCCTTTAGTTGTGCTGGAATCCTGGTTTAGTTTATAAGTAGGAAGTGGCCTTTCTTCTTGTTACTATTTTGTTTTAATTTTAAAAAACCAAATAAAAACAAAACTAAGAAAAAAATTGCTGAGATGCGTCTATCATATTAAGAGATGCCCCAGTTAGAGTATCAGAGGAGACTGAATGTAATTTGTACTGCATAAGATCTATGAGCGCAGTACTTGCTCATGTTTTAAGTCAGGAGTGTTGAGCATATTTCTGAATTTAGATGCACATGATTTTTTAAAATATGAACTCATTGGGTTCCACTTTAAAATTAAAAAAAAAAACAAACAACAAACCAACAAACCCAAAAAACCACTTTGTCTTTACTCAGCAAAATGAAGTGCTGGTAACCCTCCCCAGAGTTGTCAGGTGTGTGAGAATGATACTGTTTTGGCCTTTCTAGACTTGTTGCTAAATTACTTAAAATTTCAAGCCTTGCAATCCTATTTTGAAAATGAGATATCTTTGAGAATTGAATTGAGTGTTTCCCTTAGAAGAGTCATGCTTCATTTTTGTAAAAGCACAGGGAATGTTACGCAGACATCCATATACTGTTTTGTTTGGAAGTGGGACCAAAATTCTTGGTCATAAACACTGGGTTCAGTAGGAAGTGCTTTTAGATTTAGCCATTAAATTCAAAGCTCCTTATGAAAAATTTTGTTTTCACTGTCCCATGTGCTTGCAAATAATGCCCATCCCAGCCTGCAGGGCCTTGCAGGGCCGAGCTGAGGGTGAATGGAGGGCTAAGACCACTAAGCACCTTTAAGGTTGTCACTAAAAACAGACCAGCAGCTTTTCCTTTGCTTTTCTATCACTTGCCCTATTTCCAGAGAGCTACAGCAGAATTTAATTGCATTTTTATTTTACAAACTTTTGCTTGGTGTATCCAGTAATATCTGAACAGTTAAGCTGAAAAGAGTAAGTTAAGCTGGAAAGGATTTTGTTATCTTTTGAGAGTCTTTGGAGGAGCAGGGAGGATTGAGCTAACCTGGGGTTGGCATTCTGTTTTCCTGGCAATAGTTTTTGAATGTTTTCATTTAAAAATGATAAATCTAAGGATTAGAGAACCTTATGTGGTCAAAGAAACTTAACCATGTTTGAAAGTGATAAATGATAAAGCAAAACCAATATGAGATCAAAGAAGCTGGAAAGCTCTTTAAAGTTTTGAAAAAAAGCACCCAGAAGTGGAGGATTATTTTTAGAGAGTTTCACAACATGTTCCAGCTGTAATTGGAATCAAATGTATGATGGGAAAACAGATCAGATTTGTTTGTTGGCAGCAGAATGCTAAAGTGCAGTATATTCACTCACCTGTATATTTTTTATGACCTGAATCCTTTATGCTTTTGTGTGTTAGGAAGTCTCCCAATGTGTGTGGAAATTATGGAGATTGAATAAAGAATTTAAACTTACAAACATTGCTTCAAGTGTGTTGCAGCAGTATAGAAATTAGTGAAAGCCTCATTTTTTTTCTGAGCGTCTTTGTGTAACGAACCTGGTGAGAAGTACAGATATTGATAAATTTAAAGGAGTTTGGTTTGGTAGGAGACAAGTTTGGTGGTAAGAACGCGCCAGCTGTATTGTGCAGCAGCTTGGCTGCGTGAATGTGTTTTCTTCCCAAATAAGAAGGGGCCTGATGAAAGAGACTCAGCACTTGTGGCCTTCATGTATGTTGTAACTTTTTGACTTTTTGTTCATGAAGTCCAGAAGATTAGTTGAAGACCTCTTGGTTATTTCGGTAATCATCTCCCTGGTGGCTTAGCTGCACTCTAATAATGTGTTAGGAAACTTGGTGTCATGAATAAAGTGGGCCTTCATCCTAATTAAAACTTAATTTGGTGTCAATTTAAATTAAGAGGCTTGCATAAACTGGTCCATTGTGACCTGGCTTGTGCTAATCTTAATCAGCAGCTTGGATAGGACATGAATTCAAATTTCTGCAGAACAACTAAAGTGACAGTAACAACTGACAACTTAAATTAAAATTACTAAATTCTAAGAAATTGATGTGCATGACCCAAGTTACAAGATAGGTCATTAAATCAAATCTGTAGAAACAGAATTGAGAAGCCTTCCCTAATGATTATAAGGAGAGACAAAAATACTTTGTTAGTACATTATGTGGGCAGAAAATAACTGGCTTTGACTTGGGAATTCACACAATTATGATGAAAATTGTAGTACAAAAGCTTTTAATTGGTTAATATGAAAAAAAAATAAAATATTTCAAAATAATCATAGAATCATCGTGAAAATTGTTTGTTTGAGCCCAGTATATTAATGATATACTGTCATCTGAAGCTGTAAAATACAAAAATAATAAAATTCTAAAATAAAATTCTTTATAAAATAGCTTCTGGAAGTAATATGTTGCACTTTCAATTGCTAGAAACATTCTCATGAGTCTTTCTCTGACTGCCCTTGTGCACTTCTAGACATCGTAGGTAAAATTTATGTGGTATACTTGTGCTTCTTATTACTACTTGCCATTTCTTATCTGACTCTCAGACTTTAAATGCTTGTAAAGCAGGACTAGAAATCACAATTAGAGATTGTTAGATTGCTGTAGCTATTGGTAGTGGAGCTGTGCTGGAGACTCTGTGTGTGGGTTACAGCATGTTTGTGTGTGTACAGAATGGCTTTGGCTACATCTCAGGTGGTTGGGACCTCCTCAGTATCTGTGCAGTGCATGAAAATGTCTGGGTTAGATCTACAGAAATCTTTGTTTGGTTACTGATCTCAAATCACTTAAGAAGAAGATTTGTGCTCTGTGCTATGAGTTCAGTTGAGGTTGTGTGATAAACCTGCTGGACATTAGCACAGAACTTCAAAAGTGAATTCAGGTTTCAAGATAGGGCCTGTTTGGCTCGTGTCAGAATCAGTGGAATATGGAAGGTTCTTCCTGAGTGAGTCTCTGCTGGTGGGCTGCTTCTCTCAGCACTTGGGCCAGTCAAGCCCTGTTCACCTTAAGTGTAATAGCTTCTTGTAAGAATATTTTTTTATTCAAAAATAACTGCTTGGAATTTTAAAATTTCAGATTACTTTGCTTAAAAAAAAACCCCAAAAAGCAAAAAGCCAAGCTCCATATGCTAAAGGAAGCACAGGAACAGAAAGTAAAACTTTAAATCAGATGCTAGTTTAATAAAGAAATTTAGAGCTTGACATCTTTGTCTTTACTCCCAATTGTTTAGCACTGTGACATCTGCAGTTTTCACTGTGGGAGACAATGTTGTTTCTGGTAGTGATGACCGTACAGTGAAAGTTTGGGATTTGAAAAACATGAGATCTCCTATTGCAACGATCCGCACAGATTCTGCAGTCAACAGGTGAGCAGCTCTCTGAGTTACTGCTTTGCTTGAATCATGCTTTCATAATGAATTCTTAATTCTTTTTCCACATGTGGAAATGGCTTAAAGCTGTGCCACAGGGGTTTAGACTGGACATTTCTTTCCTGAAAGGCTGGTCAAATCCTGGAACAGGCTTCTAGAGAGGTGGTTGATGCCCCAAGCCTTCCAGTATTTAAGGGGTATTTGGACAATGCCCTTAATAACAGGCTTTAAGCTTTGGTCAGGCCTGAGTTGGTCAGGTAGTTGGGCTGGGTGACTGTTGCAGGTACCTTTCAACTGAAATAGTCTATTCTATTAATTCACTGAATATACATTTATTTTTTGTCCCTGAAATTAAAAGTGAGATTTATAAGAATTTGAAAAAAGTCTGAAATGGTTTTATAAAGTGCAGGTGTGATCAAAATTAATTTTTAGTAAGTACATTGCTTTTAAGAAATTTTCTATAAGAAAATGCAGATGTTGAGGCTATTTGAGGCTCTAGTACAACAGAAAATACCTTAATGGTTCAATATTTTTTTCTTTTTCCATTTGTTAATTCTAGCCAGGAAAAATTCAGCTGCGTCCCTTCACATGAGCCTAAATTTGTGCTGTCAGTTTCTATTTGCCTGGCTCACTGTTTCCTACCCTGCTTCCTTTTGTCCCCTCTCTGCAGAATCAGTGTGTGTGTTGGCCAGAGGATCATCGCCCTTCCCCACGACAACCGGCAGGTTCGGCTCTTCGACATGTCCGGGGTGCGGCTGGCGCGGCTGCCTCGCAGCAACAGACAGGTACCTGCACAGCTGCACCTTCCCTGTGTCTGTCCTTCCTCAGGCAAGCTTAGAACTGGCATTTGGGGTCTCTAGCTTAAAACTGAGCAAATGCTGAATGGCGCTGGTCTGAATAAATATGCTGTTAGTTATTAAAAATAACCAATGTGCCAATATGGGACATTTTAAACTTTTTTATTGGACCTGGAAATGGTGCTTCAAGTTGATTTCATCATGATTTTTGCCCTTACTAAAGTGAAATGCGTCTGCCTTCTCTATGAAATGGAAGAAGTGTGTAAGAGCATTTCAGATGTATTTTAATGTCTTGATGTGAGTTGTGTCAGAAAAATGGGTCATTGTGAGGTTTAATGGTGATTTTTGATTTTCTCATGGTGGGTTGTTTTTTTTTTTGTTTGTTTTTTTTTTTTTTTTTTTTTGTTTTGTTTTGTTTTGTTTTGTTTTGTTTTGTTTTTTAAATTACACATTGTTGAATTGGTTTATATATTCCAAGCTACATGGGGCTCTGAGTAACCTGGTGTAGTGGAAAGTGTCCCTGCCCATGGCAGGAAAGTTGGAACCAGATGATCTTTAAGGTCCCGTCCAACCCAAACCATTCTGTGATTCTGTGACATAGAAACAGAGAGGGAAAAAGTGAGGGTCAGTTTTGTGAGCTCACCTTGTATGATTTAGTGATAAATTTTAATTTTTTTCTTCTGTGCTTATTCAAATACATTCTAGACACATACTACCATGTAATAAACCGTCCTTGTCGTGGCCATCAAGTTTTGTGCATTTATGGCCCTATTTGGCGTGGCAAGCATCACTAATGGAGCAAATCAGACTAAGTGAAGTTAATTGGATTATGTCACATAAATAGGCCTTTTTTGGGGTTGATTCAGCAGTTCTTGACGGAATTTAGGAAGGCATTCTAAGACTTACTTAATCTCTTTAAGATTTTTTTCTAATTTAGGTGGGTTTTTTGTGTGAGTGTGTATGTCTTTTTTTTTCCTTAGTAGTTCCATTCAGGCTGACACTACTGAAATAAAGACTTTATTTTCTTTTTTAACTTGAATGTTGGTCAGAATCCTGTTTTGGAGATTTTTGTTACTATTCGACTACTTTCATCAGTATGACATTTTTCCTGCTGCAGTATTATCCCTCCTGAATTATAAACGATATGGACACTTAGTCTTGCAGGCTTGTTACAAAGTAGCTGCCATCAAGTAGTTCCTTATTTTACGACTGCTTTTATAAACAAAAATGCTGAAATCAAAATTTGATTTGCTTTTGTAAAGAAAACATAACTAGATAGCAAACAGACCTTGGTAAACTGAAAAGTTTTGATGCATCTTTTTGTATGCATCTGTCCTTTTGGATGCAGTGCTGGTGCTGAGGAGTCACATCACTGTGAAAACTTCTGCCTTGCAGATGCAGGTAACAACAACCTTTAAGATTCTTAAGGGCTGTTTGTAAAGAATAGGCTGAGGATTGGCAGGGTTGCATTTTGAGTGGCAGTTCCCAAATCCGTGTCAGTAACGGTGCTGTCTCCTGTGCTGTGGCAGGGGCACAGGAGGATGGTTTGCTGCTCTGCCTGGTGTGAGGACCATCCCATCTGCAACCTCTTCACGTGTGGGTTTGACCGTCAGGCCATCGGCTGGAACATCAACATCCCTGCTTTGCTACAGGAGAAGTGAAATGCTGAGAGAATTTCTGCATTTGTGTTGCTGTGGACTTCTACACCTGGGCAGACTTTTCTGAACACTGGTTTGCTGTCACTGTAAAAGCTCTTCAGTGAGGGGAGACTTGAGCAAATGTTGTTCTTGTTACCACATTGTGCACAGTTTGCATGGGTTGTACAGAGAAATGTGATTTTTTAACAGTTAGTTTGTCTTGTGTATGAACTTTTATATTTTGGCATCCACTGGTCAGTATGTTCACTGTTGCGTAGAGCACATAAATGTTCATAAGTTATTTAGCATTTAATAGTTACACGGTAGGGCATTACATTTGTGACATAAATGTGAAACTTATGTAATTACTGTAGAGAGTGTATACAGTCTGTTATGTTTTTCCATGACTCTACATATCTGCCTTGTGTTAAAAGGAATCTGCAGGGCTAAAACTTTGAAATGAAGTGTGAATTTCACTAGTTGTATGATTGTAAACATTTTCCTGTTTGCATCTGATTTGAATACTTTTTTTAGTGCTGCCGTATAGTGCAACTTCAACTCCATTTTTACTCTGGTCACTAGAGAAATAGTAGGTTTGAGAAGGAAAATGCAAGCAACTTGTAGTGAGTATAGACTGCCAGGTTTATTTGTTACCTTTTTTGTACTTCTTATTTTGAAAAAAGAAAAAGGTTCATTCTGCCCTTCTTATATAAAGTGATTCTGAAACCTCATTACATTTCATATTTGCAAAAACCCAGAATATTACGATTCTAATCACTGAAATCTAGTCAAGCAAATTCTGAAGCACTTTAGTTTATAGCTATTGTTATAAACCATTTATGAAAGTTTGACTTTACCAGGGAATGTGAGCTAACCTTTGTAAGAAGGATTAATTCCTTTTGGTGATCTGCCCAGAAAGGAAGTAGTTTATTTGGAGGTTGATGATTTTGTTTATGTACCTACAGTGAGCATACTTTTAATTGTGTTCACTTCCCATATTTTTATTTTGAGCCAGCAATACAAAGTAAATGAGTACTACCTCAAAAATGAATGTCGGTCAAGATGCATCGAATCTCTCTGTAGCCTAGAAAAAAGCACTTTTGGTCTCTGGCTGAAGTACTATCTCTGACAGGAGAGGAAAGACAATCATCCTACATGTGATCCTTTAGGTAGTTAACACGTAAAGCTAGTGGAGCAATACTCTTAAGTCAACATCATCTGTCACTGTTCTGTTCTCGGCCATGACAGGGGCACTGCAGTCCCTGTCCTGTTCCAAAAGGGGGTAATTAGCATAACTCTCCCTTCTTTCTCCCAAATGATCTTACTCTGGTTTTGCTCCTCACTGTGTTTAGCTGTTTTTGCACTGGCAGTGGGGTGTTGCTCTGCAGCTGTTCCTATCAGTAAATGCAGGTGGCAGCTGGTGTCTTGGAAAGAGTGGAAAGGCTGCTTCAGACAGACACTTGTTCTTTGGCTAAAGGGAGATGCTGCCCATGACTGTCTGACATATCACAGTATAAGATGAACGGTGGGGGTAAGGAAGAGTGCACTCTGACAGTGGGAATCTTGGGGTTCATGGTCTGTTGGCAGAACTATTAGGAGCTTTTTATCTCATCATCATGATTCTGTGCAACTACAGCTGTGCTCATGTCCTCTACAGCACTGTGTATAATGGCATTAAGATGTGTTAGCTGGTTCTCCTGTGAACTAACATTTGTGTGGCATGGGAGTACAGTGGAAAGGGATGGGATAATGAGTGCATCAGTGAGGAACAGTAGGAAAACAGGGGTCCTAAACATAGTTTTGGATTGTGACATTAAGGAAACTCAAACGATTTAATGGAGAATATGTATAGTGTCTTCATAGTACACATCATCAGAGTAGTTTGATCCTTTGTTTTTTTTTCTGTTGAGCGGTTTGGGATTTTTTCTTGAGGTGCAAGATGGGCAACTGTGCGAAAGTAATCTTCAATACTAAAACTAGTGAGGTTGCAGAAAGCAGCTGCAGAGTTTTAAGTCTTCTGGTGGTAAGAGCTAAATGATGGTGACAATGTTGATTTTCACTTTTTTTTTTTTTTTTCTCCTGGGTTTTTACTCTGGGTTAAAGCCATTTGATGTTGGGTTACAGGTTTTATTCATTAAGAAAATAAGACTCACTTTCTTTTAGTTGGTAACAGAGAGAACTTTACAAAGGTTTGTGCTGTTTTTAAAAAAAGAGAGAAATGTCTGGCCAGTACAAGCAGTTTCTCCAGCATGGCCTTGCATGTAGGATCTGGAGCAATGGCTCTTCTTTATTACCTGAGGCAGAGGAGAGGGTCACTGGTTTTGATCCTGCTAAACTAAAGTGTCTAAGCTTCTCTCATACATATGTAATACAGAACCACTGGACTCTATGCAGTTTAATCATCATTGCTGCAAACTTTTTATATCACCAGAGGGACCATCCTCTGGCACCAGGAATGGGTGGTTACGTGGTTTCATTTTGAAAAGAATCAACCAAACACGGTGCTAGAGCCACGTTCTTATGAGCAGGCTAATACTTAAATCAGCTGAACACAACTATCACTTAGTTTAGTTTTCTATACTGTAATGAAGGGTAAGCCAAACTGCCATTCCCCTTGAAGCAAAACATATGAGCAGGGGTAATGAATAATACTACATTGACTAAAGATGTGGAAAACATTTCATGGCTCTAAATGTTCTAAAGAGTGTTTTTTCAGCACTGAACAATGTCCAGCATTTCATTAAATGGAGGAGAGTTGCAGTTACAGTTTCAGTATTGTGCAGAATTTCACAGAAAACTCATCACTGGGCAAAACCAAGCTTCTGTGTCTTTCTCTCAAGCAATGCACATGAATTTTCACAAAGTTTGTATATACTTTACAATCAGAAAGATCTGGAATGAAACATCTTATTTGTTGCCTAAATCTGTGAAAACTACCTTTTGGGGAAAAGAGTTTATAAGTTATGTGGAACCACTTTTTATTATTCTGCTAATTTGTTTTTAGATGTAAACTGTTTTTCTTCATTACAGTTCAAAATGCATTAAAACATTCAACAATTTTTTTTTGCAATTTGCTGTTCTTCTGTCTTGCATTAAGGTTGCTGTTGATGTTAATGTCTCAATTGTTTGTAGTCAAAGGATCTTTCTATTTACTTTCCACTCTTTTCTGCTCAAAAAAGTTTGTTTCTGAGGCATTGATGAGCACAATTTGAAAGAGAAGGCCAAGTCTGTTTATAACAGCAGGTCTTCTGTAGAACTAGTGGTCATGCTGCCAGTGAAGTATCTAGACTGAAAGGGTGTTCAGGTCTCTATTTGTATTGTGTTCTCCCATTCTGTATGGAAAAAAATTGTAGTTGCATCTTCTTACGCAGGTTACCCAAAAGTTTCCATGTGACTTTTCACCTCACTTTAAAAACTGACAAAATGAAATCTAAACAAGTTTTTTTTACATTTAGAATACAACGAAAAGTATCACAGAACTCCTCTGATGAGGAAAACCCACCCTCAGTTTTCCTGTAGGTTAAAGGTTGGCTGCTTGTTGCACCCATGTTCAAACCAAAGATGCGTAGTGTTGGAATAAAACCAAAGCACTTGGTGTTGTAGAAAGCCTTGGGTTTCAGAAGCCAAGGCAGAGTCATGGCCGATACCTGGGTGCAGGATGTTGCTTTATATGCACCTTATTCTCCTTCAGTGTGCTTTAGGATCCCTCATTGCCACATTTGGAATTAATGGGAGTTGCTGGTGGTTTGGACCAAAACTAAGAGACCAGAGTTCCAAGGGAGCACAACTGACATAAGGGCTGAGTTAAGATAGAATGCCAAACCATGGGCTTTAGTTGATTTTAGCTGAGGGCTCCCCAATCAGGCCTCAATGCCAGCTGACTTAAACTTAGTATTTCTAGTATTATTTTAAACTCATGAGTAAATATTGTGCACAACTAGTGGTTTCAGGAGTATGTCTGTGTTTAAACCTGAAGATGAGCTGCAGAGGAGCCACTCTGTCATGCACCATAATTTGCTCTTTAGGCCATCATAGAAATTTTATTTAATGCTCTGTTGAGACCTGAGTATGTCACTGAAAAATTACTCAGCCTTGTGATATTTTATTTTTAAGGAGTGTTGTTACCTTTTCTAATTCCCACAGGTCAGAGTTTTCTGAACGTAAGTAGTTTGCAAGAGCTTACAGAGGAAATCCTGTTTAATTCAGACTGTAAATCCTGGTCAAAACATACCATTAACTGGGAGAGGTGTGACACTGGAGCAGTGTGGGATTTTGTAGATGTGCTACTTGTCAATATCCTCGAAATGAGAATATTCAGTACTACCATGAGGGGCTGTTTCTCAGAGGTGTAGGGTTGAGGCTGGTGAGTGTTTGCAGCAATGAACCAAAGTTCCTGAGTTAGCGGCTTGGATGCGTCCCAGGACCAGGGGAGTTCCTGGCATGGGTCAGCATGCTATGTAGAAGCTGGAATTCAAGAATTGAGACTTACTCTAGGAAAACGGAAATGATGCAAAGTGTCAGTGGTAGCATGTACAATAAAAGAGAGTTAATGTGGAGAAACACCCCAATTCTGCCTCTGCCTTGAATTGTTTTGAAAATGGAAGCTTCAGTGACTGGCTGGTGGCTGCCGTGCAGTAGAATGACACCACTGCATGTTAATTGTGTTGCTTTACTCTACCTGAAGCCTCATTTCCATTTGTTGGAAACTTTACAGTTCTGCTTCCTTCCACCAAAACTTGTCATACTTGGCATTTGTTTGAGTTTAACATTCATTTTGTGTGGTTCCTCTCACACTTGTATTTGTGATCTTTCTCTTCTCCCTAGGGCAGAACAAATCTAGTAACATCTTTATTTCAAAGCCCTGTACCAATGAAACGAGACCATCCAGCAGTCCTGTGCTGGGAGGAGAGAACTGACTGATCTCAATGTGCACTTTTTCGTCTTCATGATTTTTTTTTTAATTGTTCCAATGAAAATTTTTGATAATGGAAGTTGCCTGACGGCTGTATGCATTAATGGTCTGGGGTTAGTGAAGACTGAATCAAGTCTGTGCACCTTAACTGATGAGAGAAAATAGACTGGCAGTGGTGTTGTACGTGACTTAAGGCTTTGGAAAGGAGCATACAGTGATTTTCAGTGCTGCAGAGGAGTTATGGAGAAAGACTTTTTCCTTCGTTTGGAGCTTCTGTGCTGTATGCAAGTGTGGTGACCCAGTATTTGAGAAGGAATTAATTAAGATCATTTGAGAAACATAGAGGCACATCTGTGGTGAAAGCGTTTGGACTGCAGATGAGGAGCACAGAGCAAGAATAATGAAGGGGAATGAGAAACTGGAATAAAATTGGGACAGCTGAGGGAGGCAGGCAGAAAGAAAATGCAAAGTGGTTCAGAGGAGTGCATGTCTAAAAGATGGAATCTATTGGTCAGTTGGGGATAAACTGCTAGGAATTCAGTTTAAGAATTCAGTCTAGTGAATGCCCCTGACTTAGTGAGGAGAGGGGAAAGCAGAGATGGGAGCAGGGCAGGGCTAGCCTGCAGCAGGGAAAACAGCAGGACTGAGCTCAGTGGGAAGCATGGATATTGGGATGTGCTCATGGCTAGAGCCTAGAATGGAAACACCTGGAAGTTAAGATTCCTTTGCACTTTTTAAATCAGTCTTCTTGGTTTCTATGTCCTTGATTTTGGGGGAAAAGCTTATAGCATATATAGAGACAAATTTAGCTATGTATTGTGTTTTCCATTTCAAGTGTTGCAATGGTGCAGAGATCATTCAACAGCTGATGCATTCCTAGGATTACAAATGACAAGGATTTCTAATCTTAGCAGAGAAGTGCAGATGTTACATAGAAACTCCAGGTATGGCAGCAGGCCATGTGAGTTATTAGCAGTCACACCTGGATTGGAAATTTTTTGAGTGAATAGTTGATGTGGTAGAAGGAGATGATGTTTTGCACAATCCCCTTGAGAATATTTTGCCAGACCAGAAAGAATCAGGGTGTTTTTGGTTGGAAGGGACCTTTAAAGGCTGCCTGGTCAAACCACCCTGAGCAGGGACATCTCCAGCTAGACCAGGTTGCTCAGAGTCCTGTCCAACCTAACCTTGAATATTTCCAGAGATGGAGTATCCAACACCTCCCTGTGCATCCTGTGCCAGTGGTGAAACGCTGGCATATGTGAAGTTTTATTAAAAGCTTCTTCCTTATATCTAGTCTAAGTTGACCCTCTTTTAATTAAGTTGACCCCTTGCCCTATCATAACAGACTCTTCTAAAAATTTTGTCTCCAACTTTCTTAGAGGCCCGTTCAAGCCCTGGAAGGTTCAGTATTTTAGGCCTGAACAGTCTGAATTGACATAGGAATCTCTCTAACTAGGCCAGAATAGAGGCATCCAAACATATAGATTCCATCAGGGAGATACTGATGTGTTTTCAGTAGTGCCTTAGTTCTGGGAAAGGCAGAACTGGCCTTTCCTTCAAAATTTCGCCTTGTTGATCTGTCAAAATTTGACAGTCTTGTTCACAAATCCAAGTAAAAATATGTATAGATTTTGACTTCAGTGATCAAAATTGTGACTCCAGTTGGCCCCAATGATTTTGGTCAAAGTATAAATCTTAAATACAGACAGGATCAGTCTTACATGCAGGTGCCATTTTGATAGAAAGGAGAACAAATAAGTGGCTGACCTCATCAAATAATGTCATACACTTCTGTGGGTTTAGCATTTAATACTTTTAAATGCTAAATACTTTTACTAAATACTTTTACTCCTCAACGTGCTTAATTTGGATAAAGGCAGAAATCTCAGTTTTGTTATTTTTTTTAAAACATTGTCTAACTCTTTGCTATGTCACTGAGATCAGCCTTGTACAGACACAAACCTGAACCTGAGTATTTTGTGAAGCAGTCTGTGTCCTCTGAGGCTGTGATGTCTGAGCATGTAAAAAGGTGAGTAATCCTAACGATAAGAAAGAGTAAAATCTGACACACCACACAACAAACACCACTGAAATCAGGTTGGTGGTATGATAAACACTTGAAGTACAGGATTAAGCGTTAGAAGGGAGAGAGATGAAGGAAAGGCAGAACTTTTCAGCAGCACTTTAAATGGTAGACGGCATAGTGATGATATCATTATTAATTAAGATTGTTTTTCAGTGTGGATAATTGCAGGACATGTTGTTTTGGCCTCTCATGTTCCATGAAGCTTGTGAAAACTGTCTCTGCCAGAAGGCTGTCAGAATGTTGGATGCTGTTGTTGAGTGGTGCCACCTTCAAAGGTGCTGAGCTCCCATCAGCGCTCTGCGCAGTCTGGCGGATGGTTGCTAGCTCGGAAAATCAGATTCATGAGCCTAAATATGGATCTAGAAGCTTCATTTTAGGTGCTTGTTTTTGAAAATGATACTCTAATTTTGTATATATTTTATATTGCTGCTGAATTAATGAGCTGAAAAGTTCTTGGCCACAGATGCATGGTTTACTGAAATATAAGAAAAGCAGAGATGATTTTCCCTCCCAAATTATATAAGGCTACTTAGAGTTTACTGTTGGGAAACTGAAGCTACATTGCATCAGTTCCAGATATAACTACTTACTGCTCAGTGAATAAACACTTTCTTTCAAATGCTCATTTTTCATCTTGCAAAAATTTGACCGGTGCAGACATCATAGCATGAGCTTTCCATAGCGAAGGAAACTGAAGGATTAGCTGATTATAAATGTATATATATATGCCAATATAGATATATTACAATCCCAGACATTTCTGCCATTTCCAGCAAAACTGAGGAAATCAAACCTGACTATATGTATATGGCTCTGACCGTCCAAACTGATGCTGTGTTTCTGTGGAAACATGATGATTTGTTAGATCTCTCCTGTGCTTGCTTGAGGACACTACTGGGTGCCCATCTGCAGATGAGCTACAAAGGGGGATCTCTCATGTCCAGAAACAAGTGTAAATACAGGAGGTAACAGAGGAGGTATGTACTTCTGTCTCCAAACGGTTTTTGACCAGAAAATACAATTTCCTTGGACTAAGCAAGTGCACAGCATTTACTTACTTTTGTGCAGGCACAGGAGCCTGACCTTGACCTTGCATCTGAAATGGCATCAAATGAAACTTGCTTGTAACTTCTTTGTGCCAGCAAGAGATGGCGCCACCTCTTAAACCCTGATTTTTTTCTCTCTTTTTTTTTTTTTTTTTTTTTTTTCTCAACTGAAGCATCTTCCTTACGTCCATGCAGGTGTATGCAGTGGTATTTTTAATGATTTGATTTATTTTGTCAAACTAGTGTTTTCTTTTGGAAAACATTCTGGCAAGGTCTTGAAAGAAGCAGGTGTAAACAGATCAGCTGTGGACAGTGAATTAAAGGAAAGTTTAAGAAGAGCCCATTAGAGAGCCATGTCCCTGTGAAGATTAGCTGTGGTACACATGAAGCCAGCAGTCATAAGACAAATACAAGTATCAGGAGGCAGGACCATCCAAAATTCTGAAGTTTTGCTCTGCTGGAAAGAGAGACAAGCAGAGCTGCTGCTGGAGAATAAAGCTGTAAAGGAGTGCTGGGCACAGCATCCCAAGGGTTGCTCCTGTTCTACAGATGAAGCTGTTAGACAGCAAGCTCACAGACACACACAGATACTGGAGGCTTCTTCACATTTTTCAGCCTTCTCAGAGCTTTGCAAGTTCCCTCTTTCCCTTTCCACCTCTTCACACCAGCTCTTTGCACTGTGCCAGGCTGTGTGGGAACCATGGGGATAACAAGGGATTTGCAAAGACAATTGCCAGGATGAGACACTGGACAAAAAATGTTTGCTTGGAAAGATATTGAGTGTCTGGTCAGGCTGGGCCTCCAAAAACTGAGTGTGAGGTGGGAGGAAGCAGCTGCAAAGGCCCTTTGCAGTAAAAACAAGAATCTTGTGAGGTTGTGCAGCCTTAACAAAAAAAACAAAAAAAAAAACCAAACAAAAAAATTCCCCAAAAACCAAAAGCAAGCAAGCAAGCAAGCAAACAAACAAACAAAATCAAACAAGAACAACAACACCCTCCCCCCCAAAAAAAAACCCCCAAAAACCACTTGATGTTACAGAGCTCTTAAAGAGATGTTTGAAATGGTCAAAGGAGAATGTAATTTTCAGCTGTATCAACTGTGAGACTAAAGGAAAGGAGTTTGCAGGAAGCTGAGGTGTGACCAGAACCGTCATTTTAGTTTGGCTGAAGAGGGAAAGGTTGTGAGTCATTGATGGTGTAAAATAACACAAATAAAAAATGTTCAGAACTAAACTCTGAAATAAATGCAGCATCCAAGAGCAAGGCAGAACTTAGGGAGAAGCAGCTCTGCTCTTCTTCAGTATCAGGTGAGTGTTGGGATGGATTGGGCAAATAGACTTTTGGGTAGAAGTAAAAGGTCTGGAGAGAGGCAGCTTTGTGCCTGAGCTCAGCTGGTGTTTGCAGAGACTGAGGACAGGGCCCTGTGGTGCTGCAGGAGTCCAGTGTCCAGCATTCCCCAGGAGCTCGGTGGGAGTGTCAGGGCTGCGGCTGATGGCAGTGGGTGGCTGTACAGGGGGCTGGGACAAGGATCCCAAGGAAGTGAACATCAGCTCGACCATGAAATCATAGCAGAGGGTGAGAGGGTGTGAAGGCAATGGGCTTCAGTCACTAAAGTGAGCAAAGGAGTTGCGAAGATGAAAAAACTGACATAAGTCAGTGTCTGTGAGAGTAAAAAGAGGAGCAGGAAATGTGACATCATAGTTTTGTCACTTTTCTCTTGGAGGAGCTGATGTGATCCAAGGCAGTGAGCAGGAACACTGAGCAATTGAGGACTTGGCCGAGGCTCTGGGAGAGAGTTCAGCCAGATCCTGCCTGGTGCTGTCACAGGTTGAGAAATCAAGTTCATCTGAGTTTTAAAAAAGACCTACTTCCCTGAACCCCTAAAAGATTTGCCTTATAGCTGAAGTTTAAGAAAGATTGGAATAGTATCTTCCTCCCCAGAGAGGCCTCAGTTTGTATTACTGAATACAAGAGGCTTTGCTACTAGGTCAGGCATTCATTCAGGTAACCTCTCTGTGCATGAGGTCTCCGCAGCAAGATACTCTGTTTGCAGCAGAGATGTGCATTGCCCTGAGTGCTCCAGGATCACAGTGTTCAGTATTACAGATATATAAGCATCCTATTTTTGGGCTCTTAAGTGTCCAGATGCACTCTGGTTCTTCCACGCCCCATCCTTCCATGCCATGCTGTTGGCCTCAACAAACCTTCAGCAGTCAAGTGTTTCCAAGAGTCTCATCTGTTTGTTTGGCATTTTACTTTGAACCACCTACCACTGTCTTTGAAGCATCACTCATTTCTGCTCTCCCACTAGAGCCACAGCCACTGGGATGTCCCCTTCCACTGTTCTCTCTGCCTCCTGAAAAAAGGGGTTTTTTTGCTGCGTTCAGCATCTTCCTGTCTCAAAGTGACTTGAGGGGGCACAGAAAGGTAAAGCCAAATGCACAAACAAAGATTTTTCCTCATCAGGCTTTTTCCTAAGCAGCTTCTGTGATGCCACAACCAAGCTGCTCAGTCAATAGCCTTTATATTTGTTTTCCCATACTGAAGGCCAAAGATTAATTTATCTGAATGTCCATTCCACCTTGCAACACAGCCTTGTGTTGTACTTGATAACATGTAGAGCTATTTTAATACAGCTTAATTTGATTGTAATCTTTAGTTAATATCCCTTTGATTTTTTCCTCTAACCTGTGTTCCTGAAATTTACAATTATAAAATCATAGGACAAATGGTATCTGACTTCTGATCCACTTTGTTAATAAGCTGATTACAAGTATTTAAAGTTATCTCCTCTTCTCCAGATGCAACAGAACAAATGACCTCCAAACATCATTAGTCTTGCCAACAAGTTTCAGAGCTCTTGCTGGAAATAAACAATGTCAAAATGCAGAAGGAAATCTCGATCCTGCAAGTCAAATGATTGTGCAATTCCAGCTGAGCTCAGTGGAGCCCTGTCAAGGCATAGATTTTCAGTCCTGTAGTTCCATCAAATGTGCAACGTTTGACTTGGAGAAACTGCCAATAATGTGGGTAATTTACAGGAAATATTTGGTATTATGATTTTTCTGTGAGTACCACGGGCAGGTTGTTGCCTCTGCTGGGGTTGAAGGCAGCACAGCCCAGTGCTCAGCCCAAGGATAACAAAGGTGCTGTTGCTGCCCATACTTGCCTCCTCCCTCTGTTCCCTCATACCTTTATCCTTATTTTTTTACGTCCTGGGTTTTTGCACAGGATCAACCTCATTGTGTATTTGGGTGATGGCTGGTGAGCAGCAGCTTTCTGTGCAGGCACTTTTCCTCTCTGGGAGCAGGGCTGTGGTTATCTGTGCTTCCCATGGTGCAGGCAAGAGTGGGATCTGTCCTGGAGGTGACCTCCAGCAGTCAGTGCAAATGTGGGTCAGCCCAGGTGTGGGGACATGGGACATGAAGGCCTGGTTGGGATCCTCCTCTGAGGACCTCTGGAGTCACAGGTAGAAGATGGATGAGAATGTCAGGGTTTTAGCCCCCAAGTGCTGGGAGGGAGGGAAGGGGCTTGTCCATTGCTCTTTTAGGTCTCAAGTGATCAGTGAATTGCCGGACTTGTAGGTGAGCTCTGACTATCAGGGAGCTGCAGGCCCTGGGACAATGTTATGTGGTTGCTAAATGATTGCCCATTGCAAATGTGTTGGGAATAACTTGTCCAAGGGCTTTCAACAGCAAATGTTCTCCATGCCAAGAGTGCTGCTCCAGGGCTGCACCATTTTCCCCTCTTTCTTTTCTCTGGGACTGAATTTACACTGGTGTTCTTCTATTAACAACAGCAGCTTTTGCATGAGGCATCTGAGAGCAGAGACAGATTCTTTTTCTTATTTGGGAAGAAAAGAAATCTTTCCTGCTTCATTAGGAGTGGCTCTGCAGGGAAAAGATGGGCTTTCCTGCTTGTGTGGTCCCAGGCCCTTTCAATGTAAAAATTCAGGACTCAACATACACTTAAAAGACATTAAATGAGGAAATCTCTGACACTGCCCCTAGAGTTCGATAATTCAACAAATAATATGCCAGAATGAATTCTTAATTTTTGTTATTTATGTTCCATTTCTTTCCCATTTAACTGATTTTCAAAGTATAAATCAGCACCAAGCTAGGTAAAAACTTGTGGCAAGAATGAAATAAATGTTCCGGCTGTTTAAGGACAGCAGGTATGTGCTGGATTTGTGCCAGAACGTGATTTTTGTCAGGGGCTGCCAAACCGTTTCTCCTACACGTGTCAAAGACTTGCTGACAAACCATTGGGCGGGCATGTTTGGGATGGGCACATTTGGGACCACCACCTCCAGCCACCCCACCCACCCTTCCTGGAGCCTCTGTCTTAGGCCTGGGGAGAAAAATTTCGGTGTTCACACGATCTGTGCTCTCACCTCGCAGCTCTGCACAAGTTCTGCTCTATTGCTAATGCACCTGCCTTTATCTTCTTTTCTTTCTGACAGAAATTTCGTATCGTGTGTGTTTACCACAAGCTCTCCCTGAGTGAGCAGAGCTGCTGGCCCCAGGTACCTCCCAGGGAGGAAGGTTTGGACGCACGGAGGATGTGTTGTTAGGAATAAATGCCAGCAGAGGGCACACCAAGATATGCAGACAGGAAAAAAAATAAAATTAGGTCTGTTCGTTTTGTCTGAGGAGTTAAGCAAGACTCTGTTGGTTCATAATTCATGTGCCTGTAGGACATTGTAAAGGAATATAATTGATCTTTTAGGGCAGTGGTGCTATTTTGCTTTGCAAAAGCAATCAGCAAAATATCTTAAAACATGATTTCATATGTGCTAATGGAAAGAAAAGAGCCTCCCTTCCCCTGGCTCACCTGGTCCCCTTCCATTAACCTTTCCCCCACCACGTTTAGAGGCAATAATGCTAGCACAGTTTTGCTGTCTTAAAGACCCAGAAGCATTTTTGATTTTTAATAATTACATCTCTCTTATTTTGCTATCATTTAAATTAGCTTGCTTCTGTTGCATTTCGGGGCTAGATTTATACTGCTTTGTGGTGGGCATTGTTTTCCAGCTTAGTGTGCCTGTCTGGGTGGAATTGTGCGTGTGGAAATCCCCCAAATGTGAATCTTGCTGGGGAACAGAACATCCTCAGGTGTTTGTCCAACAGCAGATTCTAGCAGCTGTCTAGCACCAGTATACAGCAACCTGCATAGGAAATATTGATGACATCCATTGGTGCTCTGCCTTAAGGACCCCATGGAAAGTCACTGAGTCCAGGCTGTCCCCTGTCCTCTCAGTCCGGGGTCTCTAGGCTGGTGTTTGCTGGTGAGACAATGTGGCGGTGATGGGAGCAGGGGCTGGTGGCATGAGCTGCTAAAAAGACTCCATGGCCCAGACCAACCCAGGTGCAAGGCAGCTGATGAGGGTGGATAGAGAATAAAAAGCCTGTAGCGCTTAAAAAAGAAAACTGTAAGCTTATTCTCTCAAGTGTTTAAAGGTAATAAAGTATTTTAGCTAATCTTGTTGCTCATAAATTAGGAACACAGCTCTCATTTTGGAGTCAGTGAAATACGGTTTATGTGGCAGGTGGATACAGGGAGGTTGATTCTTACTTGCAGCAAGCTGACACCAGTCTGGAGACGCTGCATTGCTCAGGGCCATGCTGGAAACCCAGGGAAGGGTCAGACCTGGAGCTCCCTGCTCAGTCCCTGTTCACCAGTGGTGGGTCAGGGTGGCAGGGCCAGTTCTGCCTGACAAAATGATCAGCAATCCCTGCCAGAGTGCACAGGTGGTGCCTGCAGCTACCATGAGGTGCCAAAATGCAGGAAGCCTGAACCCACCAGTGCATGGCCAGGGACAGCCCTGGCCCCATGCCAGCTCCCCTGTCTGGTGGGGTGGGGTTCACTGAGGGCTTTCCTAAGGGCAATCCTCTCTCCAGGGAGAACAAATCATGTAAAAAATTCAAATTCTCTCAAGAGAGTGAGATCCCTCCACCAGAAAAGCCAGGTGTGCTCAGATGGACACCTGGAATCAGCTGGAGGCAGCTGGCACAGCCCCAAAGCTCCTTTTGGCAGGTGGTAACTCCAAAACCTCCGCTGGCTCTTTTTGGCTGCCATGGGCTTGAATTGAGCACTTTACTGCAGGAACTAAATAGGTAAAGCAGCCTGTATGTAGTGTCTACCTAAGCATGGTGGTGATACAAAATACACAGCAGTACCTGACTTAGGATTTTCAGGAATTTTTTTGATTGTCAGGAGGGTGGTTACTGGCACAAACCCATGGGTGAAAGCAGCTCTAGGATGTTTGTCATTAATTTAAAATTTCCTTCAAGACCAACGTAAAGTCTTTGTCTTTGCTGTCTTTTTAGGTAATATTTCTTTGAGAAATACTTTGCCACCCAAAACTTCCTGTTGTGGTTAAGGTTGACCAACATAGTTTGCAAATACATCAAGTAGTTTCTACCCCTCAAACGTTGCACTGCTTTGAAGTTACATGTGTTTTTTCAAAATAATTAAGCAGCTTTTGGTTCTTTTACCTAAGCTGCAAAATGATTCCCAAATGAAAAAAACTTGAAGTCAAACAAAACATTTTTTCAATCCAGTCAAAAATTTTATTTTTCCTTTCAGAAAGGAAGTAACCTGACAGATATATTTGGATAGTTCAAACTGCCTGTAGAAGCAATGCATAGGTGAAAGGCATCATGCATTTTACGAGAAGATTTCTTCAGATACAGTGATTTTTCCAATACTGCCTTTGGTGTCTCATCAATCTTCCAATATAAACCTTCTGCTGAATTACAAGAAGTACAAAAATATCCTCAAAAAGCTTGCTTTGTTTGGCCAAAACATGTATAAACTCTACTAGAGAACTGGTGGAGCAACAAATAAACATGTTTAACACCTAAGGCACTGGTACCCTCCGCGGACTCCAAGAGTTCATTAAACCTTGCCCTGTAAACTTATGGACCAATTTTGCCTCATGCTGTCCGCTCTGCCAAGTTCTTGCTCTGTAATTCCCTAAACAGGATAAACTCCCAAACATTCAGCCAGCAGCAAGAAGAGCAGCAGCTGAGTGCAGCCAGCGGTCGCAGCCGCCTCCATCGCTGTCGTGCCCGCAGCTCGCTTCGATCCCTGATTTACGTGATCCCTGCAAGGAGCGGAGCAATCGGGGAGCAACAGCCTGTGCTGCTGCCTGTGCCTTCCTGCCAGGCATTCCCTGCCTGCCCCAGGCCATCCCCACTGTCGGGATGCCTCTGCTCTGACGCCGGGCACTGGGATTTTGCTTGGATTGACAGCACATGCCGGCGAGGGGCTGTGCCTGTGCTGTGCTAACACAAAATTCATCTCAGCTCTCTCCCTCCAAAATAGGAGGTGTGATAGCAATAGGTGCCTACACCCAGCTCACACCAAATGTGTGGCTTGTGGATGGCAAATGCCGCAGGGGATGAATTCCCACGTACACTCCAGAGATATGTGTGCAAAGTTGGCACGTTGCTCCCAACGAGTGAGGAAGGGAGGGCTTTATGAGACATTTGCAAAGTAACAATGTTTAATTAAAAAGCCAGTTGTATTCTTATGTCTTTTCTCATTATAGCAAAAAATTCAAAGAAGTGTCAATTCTGAAGTGCAGGAGGCTGTGGTGGTTTATCTAGCGTAAGAGAAAGGTTAAAGAAGCAGAGTATCTACCTATAATTGTTCTCCTCCCCCTCCCCCCCCCCCCTTTAATTTTTCATCCTTCATACACTTTTCTTCTCGGTGAGCTGGATCTGTGTTTATCACAACTTAGTCTCAGACTAAGGGGAAGTCACTATATGCTTTTTACCTAAGATATTCACATTCTTTACAGATCACAGATCTCTAAAAACAGGTCTTAAAAGTTGAAACACAATTTTTTGGCCTGTTTTATGCACCTATAGCTGGCAAATCATGCAAGATCCTAGAAAGAGAAAAATGCAATTTAGCAGTCACTCATAAATAGCTTTTCAGCCCTCAGAAAGTCATGCTTTAAAGCCCAGTGGCTGGTTCCCAAGGGGGTTGTGTGTGGGGCTGTTCTAGAATACAGCCTCCATCCCTGCCTGCCCTGGACACCCGGTGGATGAGGGTTTAAATGGAAACATGGCTTGTGCTGGAAAGGCCTGAACTGAGTAGGACCCAGGCATTCCCCTTTCAAGTTTCAGGCAGAGAAGAGGGGATGGGTAATACTTTGTGCTGAGGGTGAGCAATAATTTTATGTTTTGTTTTACAAGGACGATGCTGTTTGAAACAGTCCAACCTTGCTGCTGGGTGTAGGGAGGTGGGAACCAGACAACACTGTCAGGGCCTGGGGAGGGTGGCCAGAGGCACATGGTGTATGTCCTCCCTTGGCTGCCTATCTCTAAATGCTCATTTCTGACCATTGATCTATTATAAAATGGTGGCTGTACCTCCTCTGCTCCCTCTACTGTGTTTGCAAACACAGTGATCACAGGAACCCATCTGGTGGCTAAGTAAAAGGGGAGCAGCCTGGTCCTGCAACCCCCTAACTGATCAGAGAAAGATGGGTTTGGCACCAAAAGATGGTGCTGAATTAAGGTTGTTTGGGATTTGCATGCTTCCTATTGCAATCAACACCAGGCTGCAGGTAACTTCAGTAACAAATGCTGTAACAAAATGTAGAAGTATTTGTGTTTGGCACTAGGTGGGAATGGAGCACTTGACTGTAATCTGGATATTGTGTACTGTTGAGAATTTAGCAGTTTTTTTTTTTTTTTTTTTTGAGCTGACATACATTTTCCGTGCATTTCAAATAGCTGGAATAAATATATATACAATTCCAGTAAATGGTTAATACAAATGACATGTTCCTACAGAGAAAGAATGATAACAAGTTCAGTAATTATGACTTACAAACTGTATGGGCACAGTAGAATTGCAGTCGTGAATTTTGCTTTTGATTGATACCAAGAACACATGGTTGTTAGAAATTAATAATAATAGCACTGAAATATGCATAATCCCAAGCAGTAATATAACTTTGTGTACTTTGTCAAATTTAAGTGTCTGTCTTGAAGTATGTAATTATTAAAGAAATATAAACTTTGGTCTGCAGAGATCAAGTATAAATGTTGGTTGGGTATATATTGAAAAAGTGTGCAGTAATCTATTTCAAACTGGACACCTTCTACAGCTAAATTAATAAATATAAATAAATTATATTTTCAAATAACTTCTCCAGAATGTTCCTTCCCCAAGTTTCAAAACTTCTGGTGCAGCATCTCATAGAGTGATAGCATGATGGCAAGGAGACCCTCTCAGAGCACAGAGCTGGACCATGATGAAGTTCACACCATGGCTTTTCCATGTGTGGTGTCCAGGAGCTGGTGCAGGGCCACCACAGCTCTGCCCAGCCCTTGGTCGTCACCCCAAGGTGACAGGCTCTGCCTGAGCTTCCCCTCTTGGATCTCAAGCAAGTGGTCACATGGGGGAAAGGTGCAGAGCACTGCTCCTGAAAGCTTTCTCTGGACAGGCAGCCTGTTTGTCCCTAAATACTTCTGGTTTTGTGCCTTCTCTATTCCTGCCTTGAGTGAACTGGGCTGTTCTCTTCTTTCCCAGCCCCTTGCAGCCCAAGCCCTATTTCCACAGGTGGTTCCCGCCCCTGTCAGGGGGCAGGTGGTGTGATTTGTTGGCCCAGCGCATTGTGAAACTGATTTTGTACTGTGTCTTTCTTTAAATGCTCTTTTGGAGAAGCTGCTGCTGCTAATTGATCTTGTGTAGGGCCAAGCTCACTCCTGGTCCTTAACAGTCAATAGCATTTGATCAATTTTGTACTGATTAGTGTTGGTCATTCCTGGCTTAAAAAGGGTAACTTCTGTCTGAATCACTAATGTTTTGGTGCTGTAAAATCTCTTTTAGCACATTAGCACTGTTTTGTAGTGTGATATTTGATAGAGGAACGTGTGTGTTATCTATAACCTATTTTCTCCAAGCTCAGCCCAGAAAAGCAGCGTGTTCTGCTCTCCCTGGGAATATTGCAGCGTACCTTCATTTTCAGTCATAACCACATTTAGACATAGTGCTGCTGCTTTAAATTGGGGTAATGAAATCTGGACAAGTGGTTTGGACAAACAGAACACAAGCAATAAAAGAAGCTTTAATAAAATGAAAGGATTTCCAGGGAATACCTTCATTTCTTCCATCCTCCAATTTAATTCTTTTTGAGAATAATCAGACCATAACGTAAGACTAAATTCAAGAGATGAAGTTCAGCTGGAGAGGAAATAATGTCCATAAAATGTTTTCAAGGGTTGTTCATTTGTTTGAAATGAGTTTTGTGAGTTGGATTGATATGCCTTAAATACTTTATAAGCAAAAAGATGTTGCACTTGATGTGTATTTTCATCTGAGGATCTCTGGGCATTTTACAGGAAGGGGGAAGAATAACTGATGCTATTGCCTGTTGCCAGCTTAGAGCAGATGGCCGAGTCTTCCAAGGCAACTCCTCCAGCCCTGATTCCAGTGGGGATGAATTTGGGATGTCCATCCCATGAGCTGGTGTATGCACCCAATGGACACATCTGCCTTCCATGTCCTCCTCCCCACTGTGAGCTCTCACTTCAGCTTGAATCCGTGATAAGGAAAAAGTACAAAGATTTTGTGATGTGTTTTAAGGCATTTGGCTGGAGAATCAGAAGTGTTGCCTCAAAAGAACAACTGGCTTATTAAGGAAATCTCAGTCAGAGTGAGCTCCATCCAGTTCAGGTGATCAAAGTAACCTCCATGCAGGTCCAGAGAAACTCCAGATGTCCTCTTCCTGCATATTTATTCCCCTGCATGGTGAATAAATAGCAACTGCTCTGTATCACCAGGGCCACGCTGTTGTCAAATCTCTGCTCTGAAGGCATGTGCTCCTCAGCTGCCTTGGTCTCTGGCCATGGGAACCCTGGCGAGAATCATAGGGGCATGTCTGTGTCACATTTATTCAGCAGGGTGGGTTTGTGGTGCGACACCAGCAAAAACCCCCAAAGATGCAGTGATAACAACTTGTCCCATAGTGAACAAGTACAGAGAAAAGAATCCACCTTTCTCCTGCTGCTGGGAAATCTTGAACATCAGTGGCATATAAGGGAGTGATGGCTGGGGAGGGACTAGGGGCATTATGCACCACCTCTTAATATGGGAAAGAATTGAGGATTATTCCATACTTCCTTCTGGCCATTGGCCCACAGGGTGCTGACAGTCCTGCTTGGCTGAGATTGATGCCTTAAGTTTTAGCTTTCATATTTTCCAGATTCTGTACTGCATTAGTATATAACTCTGAACTCCACATAAAGTGTTCGCAAGTTCTCTTCACAGCTTAGTTAGACAAAACAATCCTTTTCCAGTCTGAAAACCAAGGACACCGTTGCAGCTTCAGGCCCAAGAAGTACAAATAACAGCAAATTGAGGAGATCAGACTGGGAGGATAGGGCTTCATAACCTGAAGCTGTAATTGGACAATTAATCCCAATATGTAAATGGACCAAAACTTATAAAAGTGTGAAAACTCGTGACTCATCCATTTTGGGTGTAGCCTTGGCCAGGCTCTTGTACTGCCCAAGGCGTAACCTTTGGAGGCCTTTTTAATAAAGATCTACTTTATTCCTTTAACTCTGTCTAGCCTCTGTTCTAGGTAGCCTCTCAAGGCATCAAGGTGGCCAGTTTTGAGTCAGGCCCCAGTGAAGGACTTTGCACTCCCAGGTGAGAGATGAGTCCCTTTGTTGGATGTCTGTGCATCCGCAGTTTCTCCTGGGCACATAACTTTAGTCAGAGGCTTAACAAAAGCCAGTCAGGGATGATGAGACTGTGAGCTTCATTAGTACTTTTTGTGTTTCATTGGACAGTGGGGCAATTAACACAGGGCTCATTACACAAGGATTTTGATCATTTTCTCTGCTTATTCATAATAGTATCTCCTCTGAGAATGGCAGAGACTGTGATTAAGTGCAGGAATAATTCATGTAGTTTCTTCTTTGAGATTTCGATCACCTTTTTGGAGTCTAAGTGTTTTACAGCCTTCATTCCTGAGGTACTTATGGCAGATCTGCACAGAGCCCTGCACATAGACTGTGCTCTTCAGCTTCTGGCTGAGATTATTTTCTGCTTCCAACACAGAGCAGTAGCTCCACTTGGAAAAACCTCAAAGCTACAGCCTCGAGGTCAAGCAAGGTCTAATAAAACATTATGAGAACCACAAAACAAATCAGAGTAAGCCCAAGGGGATACCTGCTTTGGCCCTCATCCTCAAGATTAATGTAAAAATATTATAGGATGTCTTTATTATGCTAAAACCCCTCTAATTACCCCACTGTTTGTCATTGGCAACAGAATATGGGTGTGCTTAGAGAAGAGCGTAGGAACAAGACAAACAGGCAGCGATGTCTCTCAGCTATACTGTCCCTGCCTCCAGCAGCAGGACTTTCCTGAGATGTTTACAATGTCTTTGCATTTCATAGCTTTAGATGGAATTCTCCTACACTGATTTGTTCAATATATGTATCATGGTGGGAGTAATCCTTTCTGAGGCCAGGAGAGGGATATGTAATACTGGTTTCTACAAGGAACAATCTGGTGTTCTGCCCACAGGCTGGGAGATGTGGGGCCCATTTCAATCACTGTCACTGGGTGGGATTGGTGTGGATAACTGCCCTGTCTGTCTTGGGGCTGCTGCTTGCCTTTGTCCCCATCTCCCTCTCCCATCAGTTTCCACAAGCTTGACTGCAAAATCTCACTCTTCAGAAGCTAGGCCTGCTCTGCTGGAAATTTTAGACATAGGTTGCCTTTGTCCAAAATGGGCCTAAGGAATACTCTAAATGCAACAAAGAAGGACACACCCTTAAGAGAAAAGGACATTAGATAGCTTTAATTTTTGGGCAATTAACTCCTCTGGGCCTCTCTTTCCTGTGCCTGTAAAATCCTCTCACTATGATGTCAATGGATGCTGTTGCAAAACCTCAGCCAATTGTCATACACCACACTCACTTATGTGAGTCTTCGCACATAAAACTCTGCAAAGAGTGGTTTTGAAAATCTGAAGAGAGAAATTGGATAGGAAGGTGTAAATATTTTCTGTTGGAAAGTGAGATTTTAAGATATAGGTACTCTGTAGGATTTTAAAATCTAAGGAAATGCAAAGACTTTATTTCCAAGTGGCAGGATAATATCAGAGACAAAATATTGCATTCATTAAAATATGGGGAATGAAACTTTAGGAGCAGTTTTCAACAGTTTTGACCAAAAATCAGTCTTGGGTTCCTAAGTCACTTAATTTTTACCTCTGTTTCAAAGTATTGACAGCAGTTATTGTGTAGCTGAAGGTCTGCACTGAAGAGATATGGGTCGTTCCTGCTAAAATCCATGCAATTATTGAAGTTTTCAAACATTCAGAATAAATTAAATGAGTAACTGCTGAATATTCACACAAAGAATCTTTTATTTTTTAGGAAACTGGAAATGCATTTTGTCCACTTTTTAATGAGTATGTTAACAAATCAGGTTTCCCATTATTTGATTAACATGGGAACTAATATATTCTGCCTATGAAGCTGATGCAAAGAGGAATGCTGAGCCCAGTGAGTTCAGCACTGGAAGAAGCAAAGATTTAATTTCCTTTTCCTGCTCAGCACCAAGCTGACACAAAGGCCTCTCAGTGAGAAAAATAATTGTGTTTAGGGCTTGGCATAAGGAGGCACAGGGTGTAGAGTGTGCAAACATCCCAGCTGGTGGGAGATGTTAATGTCTGGAGAGGATCCAGCTTTCCAGCCTTATCCCTGCTGAGAGCTTTGCTTCACCACTCTCCTGCACCTGGCTTGGACTCATGAGCAGAACCACAAAAACACCACCAAGCCCACTCAGTGGGATGGCTGCTCTTGGCTCAGCAGGGAGGGATCAGCTCTGCCCCTGGCGTGGGCGCCATCTCCTCAGCCCCACAGGAGTAGGCTCCCAAGGGAGAGCCAGGACCCAACTGTGCATGTTCAACAGCCCAGGCAAGGTCCTAAAGTGATGGCCTCTGCCCTAGGCCAGACCTCTGCTTGTGTCTGCCTGTGAGCTCTGCCCTGGACCCGTGTGTGTGGCATGGAGACTCCTGGGAGTATCCAGATTCTGATGAACCAACAGTTTCTAATTTGAAAAATGTTTGTTTCAGTGTTTCCTGGCTGGTGCTGCTGGAGTATTTTTGTCTGTGCTAACAGTATTATATTACTGGGAGGGGAAGCTCATTCCACCTAATTGTACTAAGCGTGTAGTGACGGAGATGGGAACCTAATTATCTTCATCAAATTGATTTCATTTTGGCTACCACATGGCTGTTAGAGGAATGACAATAAATTTTGGTCTCTTTGATCAGGACCGGAGTTTAACCAACATTTCTAAAGTCATTAATGTGTTATGCCTCCCCCAGGCTAATGATTTGATTACCATGTAAATGTACTGAAGCCAAACACTTCAGCTATACATTATGGATGATGGATAGAAAGTTTTGAGAAAATACATGTTGTACTAAATACACCAGAAACACACAGGTTGCCAGATAGCTACTGGCAGGCAGGGAGACACAGGGAATTGTAGAAGATCTCAAGCTGGAATGGTCCCATGAGTATCATGAAGTCCAGCTCCCTGATACTTGCAGGGCTACCTAAAACTAAACCTAAACTTAAGTGAGTAAGAGTATCATCCAAATTGTTTATGAAAAACTGCACAGGTGCCTCTTTGTAACTTATCTCTTCTCATGACTAAATCCTTGCCCTGTAGGGCTGTTGATGTCTCTGTGAGATCAGGGAAAGCTGTCTCAGCCCCTCAGGCCCAGAGTGGTGCTGTTAGCAGACGTAGGAACAAAGTACAGCCAGAAGCTTTATTTTAGATCAGTCCTGAGCCTGGAAGTATTGAGGAACCATTGAGAGTCAAGTCCAGCTTCCACCACCTTGGATACTTCCCCATGGCTTATCTGTGTGATGGGGACTGAAGTGCTGAACTGCCACTGGGCAGAAACTGGAACAAGTCTCTCTTAGCTTTTGTCCTTATGCACCTACACACACAGTTACACAGTGCCAAGAAACTCTGTGGGATTTTATCTTTGTGAGGTTTTTGTCTTTTTTTTTTTTTTCTTCTGATATGCCAAAAATATGGGTTTTATAATGATATGTTAATATTTGTGCCTATTATAGGAGATATGTGTTGATCATATAGTTGTTACTAATGTGCTGTAGCTATCACATAACATAACACAATATGACAAATCAATTGGTCTTACAGGCAAATATTCCCCAATGTATTTTTAAATGTTTTATCTTAAACCCTTTCTGGCTTGCTGCCATTCTTTTTTTTTTTTTTTTTTTTTTTTTTTCCCCAGGTCGATTTGTATTGAAAGGAAGCACTTTAGTGCTTTAGCTCAGGAAACTGAGGCCAGCAGTTCAAATGATCCAATGTGCTCTTGCCACCAGGCTGAGTCAGACATTGTGCTCCTCATAGGTTTTTGTCTGAAAGTGCTGTAAAACCAGGATTCCTCAGCCTTCCCAGGCAATTGATTCCTCAGGGCAATTAAAGAAATTATGATACTTGAGCTGATTAGGAGCATTGCACACCATCTGTAGCTCACCAGGGCAGAGCCTTTCTCCTCACCAGGTTTCCACACTGGTAGTTCAGGAAGGCTTATGGAGCAGGAAGGTGTTTTCCCAAAGGGTGCATGGCCTGTCAGAGGCACTTCTCACCTGCAGGACTTTGCTGTGGCCACCTTGGCACCCTGTGCCTCAGTTTCCTATCAGGAAGGGACCAGCATCTGTACTGTTCACTGCTCTGGTAAGGACAGGGGAGACACTGGATGTACTACAGCTGAAATGGGTCTACTGGGAACCGTAAACATGTGTGTTATTCCAGTGTTATTTGTAAGTGCTTTTCACTTATGTGTGTTTATAGAGAGGCGCAGGTGGGTGGTCTGAGAGTAGACAGAAGGGGCAAGGGGACCTTGCAGTGTCCCCTTGTGTCACCATCACTGCACAGAGTGCTCCCTCCGCCTGCCTTCCTTTTAGCCCCCTCCACCATGTTGTCTACTCTGAAAGCATATCCCAGGATCAAAGAGAAACAAAAAGGTACCAGGTGCTCAGCTGGATCAACTTTCCTGCTCTGCACCACTGGGGACCTGCATGGACTCCAGTGTCAGGGATTTGGGGAAAATACATTTTTCAGAGGGAGTCCTGGCTTAAATGGAAGTAAAACTATTGCTTAAACATCAGGACTTGCAGTCTCGTATCCCCTTTTCTGGGCCAGGAGTCACTGCCCAGATGAGGGGTCACTGAGCACCAATGCCCTAATTCAGCACACAGAATAGAGTACTCAGGCAAAAGTATATAAGTATATAAACATATATGTAAATGTGTATGTATGTATAGGTATATATGCACATATAAACATACATACATGCCAAAGCTATCAGCCCTTGGGCAGCAGAAGCTCCTTGGATACAATGAGGGATTTTCCCTTTGGAAAGCAGACCAAAGGCCAGCCTTTCCAAGCTGGAGGCAGCTGGTTTGTTTGTTCACTTTCCTGGGCAGCTCCTGCCATTTCCCTGGCACAGGCTGCTGCTGCCAATGCTTAGGGAGAAGGATGAGAACCACTGAAGGGCTCTAGTCTGTTAATTTATATTAATGAATATAAATTAATGCGGTTTTCTTTTCTCTGGCTTGCAGATATTAAAGGCCACTATGACTCACAAGCACGATCTATCTTATCACCGGTGGCAATAACATGTTAATCACCTCTGATGGAGGGTGAGGAGCTGGCACTCAGGGCTGGGGGAGGGCAGAGGACCCTGCACAGTTCTACAGCTGCTGCAGGCATGAGACAGGCAGCATTTGGCAGCACAAGTAATTTCCACACCCAGCATCCCTGCAGCAACCTGTTCCTGTGTGCCTTAGGACCCCTCTAGCAGTAAAAAAGTCAGGTTAGGGGGTGGAAAGTGTCAAACTATGCAACCACTAATAAGAGTATTAGTTGAACTATTGCAAACCTCCCTGTAAAAAGTGCAGAGAACTGCTTTGTTTAAGATGTATTTTTAGCTTGGTTTACTGTTTCTCCATGTGTTGTTGTACATTTATCTATATTAGCAGCAGGCACTTGGCAGTGCTAGCAGGGGAACACAAAAGCACCTGACCTCTGTGGCACCACGGCTCTGAAAACAGTTGATTTGGGACATCATTGTGCATCTTTCTGCCAGGTAAATTTGTAATGAGAGTTGGCAAGGAGAAAGACTCGGCAGCAAAAACTGAGCATGTTTACAGAAAATTAAGTTGATCTTATGGACCTGGTCCCGGGGCAGAGGTGCTGCACTGCTGTGATGGGGGGGGAACCACTCTAAATTTTCCTTTCTGTCTTCCCAGGAAAGTTTGTCTAATCTTACCTGCAGTGGCTGCATAAAGCTTTTTTTCCTATGAAAACTGTGGGAAGAATGACAAAGAAGGGGAGAAATTAGCAGCAGGACTAAAGTCTGGCACTCCCTGGCCAATCCCATAACCACTAAAACGCTTCACCAGTTTAATGTCATTTCACAGGGTAATCTTCAGGCAGCCTTGTCTGGAGGCAGTCGCAGGCTGATTCGGCGCCCAGTGGTGCAAATCATTGAGTTGCTCTGTGAAAGCACAAGGAGAGGGAGTGATGAAATATTTTCATGTACCTTTTTCCTGTGACCTTAACCCCCAATTCCCTTCATAAACTGAATACTGCTCAGTTGCACTACTCTAAGTCCTTTGAAATCCTTTGCATTTAATTGTCAGATGAACAATCCCACAGTGTAGTGAGCCAAAATGTATTTTCTGCATTTCACTGACATTTTTGGGATAGAGTTGTCTCCACATCCCTCGAGTGAAAAAGGAGTTATTTTCACAATGATTCAGTCTTCGCTTTTGCCACAGTTCTTCAAGACCAGTAGATGATGAGACAAATAGATGTACAATTTAGCTACCTCTGATCTCTGCTTCACCTCTTAAGTAACTGCAAAAGAAGATAAAAGAATATTTTAGGAAAGCTCCACACAGAAAACAGAGTGGAACTTATACAGCAAATGTTCTAAATAATGAGAAGGTTCTTCAAATGTATTTTTCCTTGTTAGAGGGTCAAAGAGGTACTGGGTCAGATAAAAAAAGTATACCTGGGAAATGCTGAGCCACCTCAAGAAAACTCTAATGCAAAGGCTCAGATGGCAATGATGTATGATTTTGGTTTTCCAGTGTGTACAGTAGTGTCAGGGCTAGGAACGAAGATTTGGCACAAAACCAGGATTCACATGGGCCTAATACTCTTAGCTCTCAGGTTGAAACATGAATTTGGTATTTACCTCTCTCTTGTTGCCACTAAGTTGTGCCTTTCAATGTTTTCAATGGCAGCAAAGTTATGTTAAGAATAAACTCCTTCACCAAACCTCTAAATAGGTACAGTATATGTTCATTTAGTCAGACACTAAAATTTATGGCTGGAATAGCTTTTTTCCAGAATTTGAAAATGTTCACATCAATGCTAAAAACAGGTCAGTCTGTTGCATATACATCTATATATATGTGTGTGTATATATATATATATATATATATGTGTGTGTGTGTGTGTGTGTGTGTGTGTGTGTATGTGTATATATATATATATATATATATATATATGTACTGTATCCTTTTCTTAACACCTGATAGCATTAATGTTCAAAAGATATCTTTCTGTGGCAAGGAATAGTCACTGTTTTTTTATAATGGAGAAACAGGAGGTCCCGTGGCTTGCAGATCCTTTGACTGGAGTCAGCTGCCCATGCAGGGACCTCTTGATGCAGGAGCCTGGATCCCCCTTCCATCCGTGGGGGGTGATACAGTCTTACATGTGGCCAGAGTGTAATGAGCCTCATGAAGAGGTATCAGGTCTAAGGGTTGACCTGCAACTTCTCAGAGTGGCTTAATAATAGCAAGACCACTTCTCTGGACATGCTTTGTAAAAGAAAAGGTTTAAATAATGACAAAAATAACAAAGCGTATCAAACAAAAGAAATGTAAGTGGAACACAGTGTAGAGAACACTGTTACACTGGCTAAGGCAGTCCAAAAAAGCCCTGAACAGTTCTGCGCAGTACTTTTAAGTACTGAATGGTCCAGGTGGACCTTTTGGCACCTTGCCCAATGAAATTGGCAATAAGTTTTGAGGTACAGGTCCAGGCATGACACCGGTATCTCTGTTTGGCACCTGGACAACTACTGGGCAAAGAGCATTGACGTTTCTGGGTCCTTTACCTTATTAGAATAGCAAGGGGTGAGTCTTGAACCTTTACATGTATGGAAACGCCTGCTCGGGAGTGGGAGTGCATTCCTACAGGGGAGAGGCCAGAACCTTGAGAAGGAAAGCTCTCCTTCTCCTTGACACAGTTTTAAGTGGAACAAATCATTTTATGGAGACACCTTTCTCATTGCAGGGAATTTAGGAAATGGATTCAAGCTAAACACCTATCCTCCGGGTGGATGAAGTGGTTAAGGTGAAAATGATCCTGGAACAAAGGAGGTTTTTCCTGTGCTGTGAACTGTTGCCTGAAGGGAAAATGCTCCCTCCTCTGGGGGTCTTCACATGTTCATCTCTTCCTCACTTCTGAGGGTAAAATCTAGACAAGAACCTAAGTCTGCTCTGTTCCCTGATGAGCATCCCCAAACTTGATAAACTATGTTATCAAGTCTTTTTTGTTCTCTCTCATGCCAAAAGGTTATTAAATTGGAAACACAAATAATTTAGCTTTTTCTGTGAAATTGTGAAATGACATATACATGAGACACATCCTCTGGACACAAGTGCCTAATTTTCTTGGGGTTACAATTCTTGCCTGTCCCTTTTGCCAGCAGCCTGAGGGGTTTATCAGTTGATGATCTCCCACAGAAACATGAGATTTAGGAGCAAGTCCCACTGTTCTATGTCATGGTCAGGATTTTAGAAGCCTCTGATGTCAAAGGGATGCTGTTGTTATTTCTGGAGATCCTTTACCACTGAGAGCAGAACATAAACAAAGCATTTGCTTTAGAAAAAAAAACAAGTCACTTTAGAACCCACAGTAGAAATGTGTTGTCTTATAGATCTAAGAGTTAGCACTCTTAAGTGAGTAAACCCCCATGAATTTCCTTGTTAAAATAAAAAGAAATAAAAAAAATTAGTAGCAAATTAGGTTTTTTTTTTTTTTCTGATATGCCAAAAAATATGGGTTATATTGTGCTATGGAAGGTAGGGCTGGGTGTAGTTGGGCTGGTGATGCTGGAAGGAACTGCACCTACAGCACTTCCTTCACGATGTGTCCAACACAGCCTGTGCTAACACCTGAGCATGAATTTGAGGTTGTAAGAGATGGAGGGCACCAGTTAGTCTGTCAGAAGAGCAGGTCAAACCTGACAACTTGTACCATTCTTCACATCCTTATTTCTCTTTGTGGGAAGTATTTTTTGGTAACACTGTGTGTAAAGGAAGGAGCTGTCTCCTCTTGGCTTGGATCATTTAACAGCATTATAGGCTGTAAAGGCACCTGTTCAGGGCTGGAGGAGAGTGAACAGGACCTTTCCCTTTCTGTGCCAGAACAAGGCTTTGATGGTCTGGTGGAAGTAATTTTGTATTGCAAAGGAAGTTGATAAAATAGAACATAAACTTCTCTAATAGAGGATTTAATTACCAGGAGAGACAGGTTGAATAAAGCATTTGAGCAGAACTATTTCATTGCTGAAAAGGCAATAATTATTAATCCCCCTTTTCCAAGGCCGTGTCATTTATTCAGGAGGCCTTGGAGTAGTAAGAAACTATGCGTCTATATGTGTGCATTTGCTTGTATGTCTTTGAGTTGTTTGGTTTTTTGTTTGTTTGTTTGCATCCAAGCAGACTGTCACCGTCCTTTAAAAATCTCAGATTTTCTCCGACTTTACTCAGATTTCCAGCTGAACCGGTCTATCCACATGATCAAGCTGAAGGCAGCCAAACTAATCAGGTCTCAGGGCTGGGCAATAGGCACAATGGTAATGAATCAAAAAGCTTTAAAAGCTCTTAGCTGTTTCATTCTTCAGCACACGAGCGTGGCTATCAAGATCTAACTGTAGCAGAAGGACTTATTTTATTTCAGAAACAGGCACTTCTGTGAAGCCCTCTATTAGTCAATGTAGCAGCTTGTTCATGTTTTATTCTGTTGTTTTTCCAATTTACAGTTGAAAAAGAAATAACTGTGCCCGGTGATGCTGGGGTGTACACTGTAAAGTTTTAAATGAAGTTCAGGTATTTACCCTTTAAACTTAATGAGATTAAACATGGAATCCATCCCTACAGTTTGGCCTAATAACTGATTTGTAGTTTGTGTCGTGGTGTGTGCCATGGTCAAGCAAAAGTTACTGCTCAAGGCAGAAGTCCACTATGGCTGTGATGGAATTGGGTCAGCTCACAGTAACTTATTTTCCACACAAGCAACTTCACCTTGCCAATGCTCTCTTCACCCAGCTTCTTTTTATCCTGCCCCAATACCTAATGACATAGATCCGAGCTGAGGAAATGAAACCGCAGCAAAGTCTTAGCTTGAAAATAAAGGTACGCATAGCCCCTGCTGGGGAAGAAAACCCATGGGATGGTCTGTGAGGGTCTGGCACTGACTTCTTCAACATGAGCAAGCACAGATCTGTGGGGCCAGTGAGCTGATGGGGCTCCCTGTGAGCTGTCAGGCTCCACTTCCACTTCTTGGAACCAAATCTTCACAGGGAGATGGACAGGGAAATATCTTTCTTAAAAAATTTTGCTGTTGGTGTATTCATATTTTCACAGTGGCTGCTGAAAAGCTTTGGATATTTTGGTAACACCAGTGATCTCTATCAGGACTGGCAAAGGGAAATCATCTCGAAGTTAAACATTTGTGGGGATAGCGTTGTTTGGGCTCGGTGTGAGTTTAATCTGCTGTGGCTGAATACTGATTGTTCAAAGCAAGAACAATCCAAAGCCACTCCATCAATGAAGCAGAAATCTGCAGAGATGTTCTGACCTTTTGTGTATCACTTCAGTTTTCTTAAGCAGCTTTGGGCAGCAAGTCTCATGCAGTGCGGGTTTGAAAAAATGTATTAATTTTTATTAAGAAAGATCTTTGAGAGTAACCTGGAAAGACCAAATTAGAGTTGAATCCAGTTCACTCTTTTTCCAGGAAAATACTGTGTCTCTCTATGTCTTCATCTGCATGAGCAGGCACATCCCTCTCTCAACCACAAATGTGTGGTTCCCACAATGCATCACATCCAAACTGAGCAAGAAGATATCTGTAGACCTACAGCAGGTGTGTGTAAAAATACATACAACTCTGGAGCTCATTTTGATTGCTAAGTCACAGTGAAAAATGGTCAATAAACAGCAAAAGAACAATTTTACTTGGTATTTTATTCACTTAACAGAAACATTCACTTATCAGGTATCACTGAAGTGCAATTTACAGAACTTAGCAGCAAATTCACATATGTAAATTCAGATTTATTTTCTTTTGTCGTCTTTTTTGTTTCTTTCCTTTTTTACAAATATTACAAATGTACATCCATTAGTACAGTATTGCCATTCACTCATGCATGTTATGTACAGAATCTTCACTAAAGAATTACTACTGAGCAATTTTTCCTTTGCTTCAGGAAATGCTGTGAGTAGGTCATGTGTGCTTCTGGGATGGGGTCCCATCAACACTGTCGTTGCACATAATGAGAAGAAGTAGATATTTAAGGTCATATTCAACCCTAGTGCCAGCAGGTGCAACTCCATTGAGAGATCAGCTGATGCCCAGTTGCAGTGGGGACTCAGTTTCGTCCCCAGTACTAAACTCATCCTGGCAGCTGAATCCAGGGTTGCATTTACGTATTTCTTGCAACAAAAGATCATTCAATCCTGCCACACTTTTTTCTACGTCCTTAAAAATACCCAGGCACGGTGCTTTGTTGTCACAGTAGCTGCAACACCAGCCCGGTGGAACTATTATGCATTATTTGGGTTGACATCATGCCATGGCTGGAGGAGGATGGGTGAGGGCAGGGAGATGTACGCAAGAGCCATTGAGGTCTTGTGTGCTAGACAAGGAGTAGCTTGGAGAGGAAACACAGAGGACATGCTCCCCCCTGCCCTGTGGATCTCTGCATGAGAAACCTTGTCTTCCTCTCTGGCTGCCCTGTGGTTTCTCTCCCTTGGTGGGAGCAACCAGAGCCCCTGTGGCCACCACTGCCAGTGTCCCCTGCAGTCTGTCCCATCCCTCCAGCCGTGGGCTGGCCCCGCCCCTTTGGCACATCTGCTTCCCAAATCACACTGGAGGTATGCAGTGACAGCTGTGTTAGAGGACAGGACCATGTGCAGGTACCTGGAAGCTCCAGAAGGTGCCAAAAGTATTCAAATGTTAATCAGAAGAGCTGTCAAAGTGGTCAAAGTATTGACAAAGTTGTTACCACAAAGTGTTTCCATTATTGAAAAGTCTTGGGTTTTTGGTTGCCTTTTTTTTTTTTTTTTTTTTTTTTTTTTTTAAGCTATTTCTATTCTAAGGATACTTTTTAAAATATTTTTGGTAGTTAATATGGAATGTATTATTTTGTTGAAAAGGTTTCTGGAAGGGGAGAGCTTTGTTTTATCTAATTTAAAAATTCTAGTTTATCACAATTGTTTTTATACAAGACACTATAGATACATCTTGTAGTTTATAATCTAAAAATAAAATCTCATCAAAATACTGTAGCTATTCTATTGTGGGCATCAATAAACAATGTATTTACTGTATATGGCTCTCCAAACATGATAAACCCTATACAAAGAGCATCTATCTTTATTGATAGGAACAGTTTCCCGTGTAAAGGAAATTACATGGAAAAATATGAGCCTTGCGTTGTTTGAAAAGTAACTCAGCTTGACAGTTCTGAGAAAATACCAAGACAATTATCACAAATCAGTAGCAGCATGTTATATACAGATTTAAAGAGAATCACAGGAATAAAAAGAAAACAGTAGTTACATACCCGCAAATCCTGTCATCTAAAAACCCAGAAACTTAGAGAAATGTACAGGGTGTTTGAAGGTTGGCTTTGCAGTGGGACTACCAAAGCTCAGTTCTCCCATGACTATATCTTCTGCATTCTGATGAAGTTTGGGATGGTTCAAAGATGAGATTGTATCAGACCCAGCTCAGTTATGAAGAAAATATTTAAATGTTGGGTGATACTTGTCTCCTAAGTGAAAAAACCCATCTGCTTTTCAGGCTGCAGATGAATATGAGGAATAATAATACTTGGCATTTACACAGAGCTAGAACCTGAAAGCTCATGCATTGAGTAAGACCCAAACCTGTGGTTGCATCTGCTGTGCTTATGTCAATTGGAGAGGTTAAACTCACTGAAAGAGTGACAAAATCTTTTTTACATGGTAGCATATGATCAGAGCATTTTGATCCTGACAAGTTCCTTAGATGTGAAGCATTTATTATCCCCATTAGACAGGTGGAGAAACTGCGGCAGGGAAGAGCCAAGTATCAAATGTGCTCTGTTGTTTGGGGATGTCTTACTTGTGGGTACCCAACCCGGTGATTGTTCAGATGCATGGAGCATCCTGAGCTCACATACACTTCATTCAGAGCTGTGGGTCATCAGAGGATTGGAGATCTGAGGCTCTGGCTGCAGTCTGCCTAACTTTAGGTAGCTTCCTGGATGTCCAGAGCCAGGAGCATGGTCACACTGGTCCTCACTGGCAGCCCCTGCAGAGCTGTGCACCTCCACCAGCAGCACAGGGGTGAACTGCCCCCTTGACAAGGATCTGCATCCTGGCTGGTGTCCGAAAGGCATGTGAGATGAACTGGGCCCAGACAAGTAAAATTTGCAGCATTCAAATTGTGACTAGAGTTGAAGATTTCTTGTGAAGTGGTTTGTCCAAGGTTTCAGATGGACTAAGTGTAAAAACCAAGGGCCTCCTGATGCCTGGCTTTGTGCTCAGATCCAGCAGTGGGAAAATCAGATTAAAAATGCTGCATTTCTTTGAGATCCAAATTTTTTGTCACAGATTTAGGCAGTTTACAGGATGATTTTTGCATAGAGGTTAGGAACCTTTTTTGGTGGATGATTATGGATGCTCTGAGACCTGCTGTCATGCTGTGTGCCTGGGGTACTTCCATTTCTGCTCACTATTTTCCATTATTCAGTGATGAATTTTGCACTGATTGTGTGAGGGAAAATAAAGGTCTATTTTGGATCAGACAGGTGGCCCACTAACACCTCAAATCAGTAATAATCAACGGCAATAAACAATAAAAAGCAGAACCTTGGTGGGGGTGGCATTATAATTTGGGCAGGTACATTCTTGGGAAGGGATCATGAAAAAGCAGTTTTCTAAAGTTGAGTTCAGTGCATCAGACACATTTCTACTAATGCATTTCCAATATAGGATTAAAAGCAAATATTCCCATGGAGGTTGCTACTAAATCTCAGACTGCTTCAATTCTCTCTGCTCATACGTCCTGCCTCGCCTTCTCTCCAGTTGGTGTCATCCAGTCGTGTAGAAAAGGTGTAGAGTGATTTACACAGTTAGTAGGAACTGATCTTGCTCTGGAGGTTTCTTCACCCAGGTGCCCAGGCCAGCTTTCTGAAATGCTTTAAACAGCTGCTGCTTAACAGACTGGTACGTCTGAGCCACCAGCTTTGCCTCGCTGTACACTGATGGCATCTCTCCATGGCTTGGTACTCGTGTGCTCAGCTGCAGAACAAAAATCAGGGAAGGGGAAAAAAATAATAAAAAACCCAACCTATGAGCCAAAAGAAACAGGAGGCTTCAGTAGCTGTATAATCTTCCTGTCTACATTTCATAAGCAATCACTGTGCTTTGTGTGTTTGCTTTTGGTTTAACAACCAGAAAACCAGGGAAGCAATAAATGCTGGTTTTGAGCCATTGTGGGGAGGAAAGGGGTGAAGAGCTCTGCCTTGGAGTGGGCATAGGCAGTAGCAAGTGTTGGTGTGTTCTACAAAGGCAGAATGCTACTTCTCGGTTAAGATGATTTTTATGGACAAAACCGAAAAAAAATCCTTTCTGGAGATTTTTAAAGTATGTACTCCTTTAAAGAAAGTTTAGCCTGGGAAGGGCAGCAGCTCAGTGCTTCCAAGTAGTGCCCAGACAAGGAAGAAGGAGGATTGCCTTCCACACTCTCCCATTTCCTGTCTGTAGTCTGTTATTGCTCAGAATGCTGTGAAATATGTCCAGGACAGGCAGAAATCAGGCATCAATCAGGGTTTGTGCTGGTGTGGGAAATCTGAGTGTTCTGTTGGAACACTGGAGCCACCCATGAGAAGCTCCTCAAGCAATGTCACAGGCCCTGTACCCCTGGAAGGACATGCAGGAGGAGCACCCTTTGCTCTGCAGAAGGACTAAACAAACTCCTCCGACCTCCCCAAGTCTCTACCGTGCCAAACCTGTAGGGAAAGGCACCCTCAAGGCAAGCTGGATGAGCAAACAGCTCTTTTCCTTGTGTCTACACAGGAGAGATGCTGAGAGGCAGATTAAAGGAGAAGGTGAACATGCAGCCTGCAATGAGCTGTTCCTGACTGTGTGTGCCAGCACTCCATGGCTGGAACTGTACTGATCCAGTCAGCAAGGCAGGGTGACATTGCCAGCCTGGGTGTCAGTGGGCCACAAGCTGGCCTGGCAGCAGTGTCTTCTCTCAGGCTGACTCTTTGTTCCATTTGTTACCCAAAGGTAGAGTGATGACATTATCAAATCCCTCATTTTGTCAAGGGCAAAGTGCCCTGCTCAGCCACAAGTTACTGTCTCTTGCTCACTGCAACCTCATCTCTGATGTGAGCCAGAAGCACTGCAGCTCTCCCAGCCATAGTTCCAGCCATGGCCCCAGTTTTGTTCCTGTGAGGACCCCTCCATTCTGGGGGTGGCAGGAGTGCTTCTTGCCTCTCTTCCTACCTGCTGTGCAGGAAATAGGCTGGGACCTGTGTCACCACGCTGTGACCAAGCCCTGGGCACAAAGCCCAGTTGGCCTCTTCTGCTCCCCACAAGGCTCAGGGTTGCTGCCAGGACAGACCATGCCACTGCCTGGAATGGGATGAGTCCCACCAGCCTCCTTCCCATGTGGCATCCTGCAGTGCAGAACAATCCCTTTGGCCTTGAGCTCAAACCTGCCCACACTGCAGCCTCCTTTGCCTTCACTAATGACTTTGTTGGTGGAACTGTCTCCAGACTTCCCTCCCCACCATCAACCCTCTGTCTTGTTCGTTTCCACTCATCTCCCGATAGGAAAGAGTTTTTGGGGCTTAATAAAATAACTTTTTTCTTGTCTTCCCCTTCCCTCTCTGCCCCTGGACCACAGGACAGCTGTGGGTGCCCCCCGTGCCCCAGGCGTACCTTTCCGTGCAGCCGTGCCCAGCGGGTGAAGAACATGTGCTTGCAGAGGCGCGAGGGGCCGCCGCAGCTGCGCTTGCCCGTGGTGGCGTTGAGCACCTCCAGCTCCGCGCTCCCCGTCACCCAGTTCACGCTGAAGCCAGGGGATTTCCCGGGCTGCCGAGTGCCAGCCTGGCTCACCCCTGCAGGAGAGGGACACCAGTAAGCTCCAGTGCTCACTCGGAGGCTGCTCCTGTTGTTGTGGCACAGGAGAGACCCTCAGTGAACCGCTGGCATCGCGCACTGCACGGTGTCACCACTGGTTAAATCTTACCAGACCAAGTACCTTGGAGAGACACAACTTAGCAATTCCTATAGATTTTTTCCACCTTGCAGGCAAACATTCTGATACAGCATAACATGTGGCTAGAGTGTTATGAGCCCCGTGTAAATGTATCAGATCCCTGAGGGTGTCTTGCACTTCCAGAATGGCTTAAATAAATTAGCAAGACTGCTCTTCAGGTGGGTTTTGTAAAAGTAGAAGGTTTAATAAATGAAAAATAAGAAACGTTACAGAAACAAAAGAAAAAGCCAAGCTCAGGTGACCAAGAAGATTCTGACACCTTGCTAAGACACCCTAAAAAGTCCTTGAGTTCCTTTGTGCTGTTCCTTTGTACTAGATAGTCTAGGTGGGCCACCTGGCATCCTGCCCAATGAAATTGGCAACAGGGTTTGGGGTACATTTCCAAAACCCAATCAGTGCTCCTGTGTTGGCACTGAGCCAATAAAAATGAAAAGGGCACAGAACTTTCTAGTTTGGTTTTCTTATATGTTTAGGTAAGTTGAAACTTTTTCCCTTATATAGAAACACCTGCTCGGTGTGGGAAATGCATTCCAACAACCTTTCATTAGCCTAAGGAAAGCCTTTGGATTGGAGTGTGAGCTGTTGACAGCAGAGTGATGGTTGCTAGTGAAATCTTTCACAAAGGCTTTAATGGGATAACAGGTTTTTAAAAGGAGCTAAGCAGTACAGTGCTTTGGCCATGAGCTCTTTCAGGTGAGCTTCCCACAGTCTAGCATATTTATCTGCTGTTAACTCCTGGGGCCTTTGCTGCGAGGGGATGGCTAGACCCCAGGGGATAAGAAAATACAAAACAATACACTTCATCATCACAGAGAGATTATTAAATCCAAGTTAATAATGACCTTGTAGACATCACAGACCCACACAGAACACTCTCGGTTCCCACCTTGTGTCTGCCTGCGATATTCCAACCCTGTACTGGAGCACCAATTTCTTCAACAGCTAGTTAGTGTCCTAATGGACATATTTGGGACATCTTTGACTGGAATGCATCATATGTAATTTATACAGCTGCAATAAGAATGTTTACAGTCACCTCGGATGACTGCATGACCTCAGTGTCATTCACATGGCCAAGTCTGGACATCCGAGCCACATACTGAGCCAATGCCTTGCTAGGTTAGATCTCCCTTGGCTCTCAATGCAGACCAGGGCTGCAAGGTCAGGTGTGGGTGTGTACATGAGTTATTTTTAATCAGGTGACTTTCCATCTCTTTTTAACTATTTATTGTAGCTCAACCTTTCCATGATTCCTGTTGCTTTTTCATTTCTTGTACCTGAAATGGGGGAAAGATTATTCTTTGCAAGAAAATAAGAGGAATAAAGAAAGTGGCTGGCTTATTTTCCAGCAGAGTACAAATGCAAACAAGTGAGCTCTGCCTTGCCCTGCTCATTAGTGCTTTTGCAGCAGAGAATCAACACTGGGAGCTTCCAAGGCTGGAAAACAGAGTGACCTGAAGCAGTTTGAATATTTTTGAAAACATGGACCTTGGATAATGTGTCTGGATCCAGTTGTTGTGTCCCTCTCTGCTAATTTGCTGCGTGGGTCACTAGCCTGCAGACCTGGACAGCAAAAGCCAGTGTGGTGAGCAGCAGGTGGGGATTGTGCTGGTGGGCAGGAGCTGCCTGGCACAGCCACCCCAGCACAGGCCAGTGCCAGGACTGAGTCTGTGTTTCCAAATGGCAGCTCCTGCCTGCAGCAGCTCCAGCGACAGCTCATGGTGTGCACTGCTTTCATTGCTGCTGGGTGGAGGGCAGCAGAGAAAGGTCCTTTGCATTTTCTGCTGAGAGGGTTTTAAAGAACTTTTGCAGACAGCAAGAAGCACTGATATGGGCTGTTCAGAGAGAAGGAGATTAAAGAAATGAGATCAAAGCCCCTCCTTTCCAAAGTGCCCTTCTTGCCCAGGATCTCATTTTCAAAACAGATGCACGTCATGAGCATCTGCTGGTCTGAGGCAGAATGGGAGGAGATGGGAGCTGGGGGGAATGCTGCATCCATCATTTAATATTTTGAGCTTGGAAAGCTCCTGAGAGACACCTTGGGAGAAGTGGAGGGCTATGCAGGGTCTGTCTGGCCAGGATGCTCTCTCTGCAGGCAGCTGCTGCATCCTGCCTGGAGCCTCTCAGCATCATGAGAAGCAATGCCACTAAGGGACATGTCCCCTCTCTCCCCTGTCCTCTCTGCCCTGGGAGGGAGCTGCTAGAGCCAAATGGAACTTAGCATGCACAGAGAGAGAAAGGTGGCCATTGAAGGGAAAAAATTATATGGCAAACTCGCTTTGTATTGGTGACAAAGCTGGAACTGCAGAAATCATCTCAGTCACTGGGACTGAACTCGCTACCATGTGTAGAAGAGAATTACAGCTAAGTCATAACCTCACCCAGGATTTGTAAACACTGTATTAATACCTCTTTCAATTTTTTTTTCCCCCCAGAGATAACAGATCAGTCTGCATCTAAAACTCCGGTTCACCTAGGCAACAGGATTTAAACTGAGAGCTTGAAAATCAGATAGCTCTGCAGTGCTGCTGGAGCGTCTCTACACAGAACAAGATGCAACCAGATCAAAATCAGCTGTTTGACATTATGCACCACTCTCTGTCAAGATAGCACCCAAAAGCTTAGAGGATTTGAGTGCTAAAAAGCATGATAGCAAACACCCTGCCATGCAAAGTTGCCACGGGACACTAAATAAATGAAAATGTTGTGAAATCCCTGACTAGAGGAAGAGAAGGAACGGCTGCACAGAGGGGAGAGCAGGCTGTGGGTGCCCATCAGATGGGGGCTGTGAGAGTAGCCCAGGCTGGTCCCAGTACCTGGAAACCCCTCTGGGCTCTTTTGGCTCTTATGCTTTCTCTTTCCAGCTATCATATATAACACATGTATTTAGGTAAATAGAAGATATTTTCACATCATTTTCTGAATGCAAAAGAAGAGGTTTTAAAGAAAAACAACAACATGAGAGTCATAACAGACAAATGTAGAGCATGGATATGTTCTCTGATTGTTGATATTTTTATTGTTTTAAAAAATTTCTTCCGTGTTTTTCTTTTGACAATTAGTTGTTTTGATTTTTTTAGAAAGTAACACTCAAATAATCTAGGTTACTATCTCTCCTCTGCGTAAAACATCCTTCTTAAAATCCACGCAACAAAGAGTACAACAAAAGACAGTAGGATTTGAAAAAAAAAAAAAAAGAAATATCTTTGCACAAATTATATGAATTTGGGTACTGTGGGATGTGAACTGAAATCTGTCCTCTCTCTCCTCTCTGTCCCAGCAAAACCTCATAACCAATCAGGATACCCTTTAAAACAGCCTCAGTCTTAAGAGAACAGGATATAAAAAAGGCATTTCTACTAAAAATTATACCCAGGAGTAATCTCAGTGGAAGAGTAGAGTTCCATCTGGGACTGGTAGAAAACTGAATAGAAAACCACACTGATTATTTTTCAGTGGAGCCAAGGAGTTAATCTCACTATACCTCATCACACACCATGACTCTCCTCTCCACTGGAATGTTTGTACTGCTACGATCAAGTGGCAAAATAATTGACACCCTTGTAATTTAAGGACTCCTGCAGTCCTGATGTCCAAGACAAGTGTGGGAGGCGGAGTTGCCTGGCTGAGATTGTGTAGGTCTGGTCTCTAATGCATTTGGAGAGGCCTTTTCTAGGCGCCCATCTCCTTAGTCACTGGATATGCTGCTGGCAGGTTTTCCCAGGAAAAAGAATTGCAGTATAAGCCTCAGCAATGTGAGTTTTAATCAGCATTGCCTCCCCAGGACTTGTGGGGGGAGGGAAGATTACAAATAATGGCATTAGAGACAAAAACAATGCAGAGGGAGAGAGAGATAGATTCCTCCCACTGCTTCTCCTGGGCTGAGGAAAACCCACAGACACAACCCAAAACCGAAGCAAATGCTTTTCCAAACAGAAACCTCTGGGAAAGAGGAAGACAGCACTGAAACATGCAGATATTTTAAGCGACACAAGGCCCCCTCTGATGCATTTCTTATTCCCTTGAAATCTCTGGCAACAGCTCTTGGACATTCATACGTGCACACTCTGGCCAAGTACGACCCATTGCTTTTACTCTGCGAGACCAACGCAGCAAAGCAATAGCTGTTCTCTAGTGAAAACTCTTACAAAATCTATTTTTGTGTTTTCAATGCTTCAACAGTTGAAGTGGGTTTCCCTATACATCCTGCAGATACAGGGAAATTGTGTGTGCCTTTGATCTTAATGTATGGGTGCATTCACAGTATGCTAGGGCTGGCAGAGGATGAGATCTGCTTTGCCAGTGGGGGACGCAGTGGCCTTGGCAGCCAGGGCTGTGTTGTCAAAATAACAGCCAGATTTGGGAAAGGGGAGGTATTTCCTGGCCTACTGAGAGTTCTTTCCTCCCTACCACAATGCCATGTGGGAAGGAAGAGGGGGCTTGAGCCTGCCCATGCTGGACCAGGCAGGAGGGACAGTGGGGACATAAACTAGAGAGAGAGTGTGGATCAAAGCTTCCTGCTCACTTGCACTGCAGTCTTTGGTGAGCTGCACTGAAGAGTTAAAAAATGGAGATAAGCTGATCAGAAAAGGATAAGCCTTTTGACCTGTTCACCTTACAAACACGTACATGCACATTACACTTGCCAGATGTACTAAACCACACAGAACCTGAGAATTTCCCCAGTGGCTAAACTATCACTTCCACCTCAGCCAAACAAATTTTGTCACAAGTACATATAAAAAAAAAAAAAAAGTCCATGAAATAGATAAGATATGAACCAGTACTCTTCTGACTAAAGAACTCAGAGGACTTTGAAAGGCTATGGGCTACTTCACTAAAGTGTTCTGACCTCCCAGCTCTGTGACACTGACATCATATTGAGGTCTCAGGGAATCCTCCCAAAGAACAACTATTAAAGATTAAAATAGGGATCTAAGCCAGTGCAGAACTGGTGTCCCTTAGCATTCACATGCTTCATGAGGACTTGAAGACAGTTAAACCTAAAATTTACTGGAAGTTTCCTCCTGGTGTTTAGAAATGTTTTACTTAGTCATACTTCTTTTTTCCCTCTGATTGTTCAGTGTACAGTGGTTGTTTTCCTAGTCAGCTTGTAGCCACTAATGATCCTTTTTTGTGCCTGCTGCTAATGAAAGAGGAACTGGATTTAAACACATTGGTTTCTTCATTCTACAAATTCATATTCTTCAGGAAAAAAAAAAAAAAAGGTGTGAGTTAACAGTCTACTTACAAACAAAAAGCATTCCTGTTGGTAAGCAGCATGACTAGAGATGGGAGGGGGGATTATTTGTCTTGCAGGCAGGTGTTTGCTTACCACTGAGAAGCAGCTGATTGCGCCGGTACGAGGCTGGCAGCTGACCAATGTCTTCTATCCTATGGCTCATGACCCGGGACAGGTGGCCAGTGTGGTACAGGCTTCCCACAATGATGCTGTGCAAGTACATGGGTTCGATGAAGGAGCTGAGGAGAGCGCCTTGGAGCCCAAGGATGTTCCACCTGAAAAAAAATTCGGCAGCAATAAGACACATGGCTGGAGGAATGGCCATACTGGAGCTACCCTGGGAGAATCAGCAAAATTCCAGCACATGGGTTAGAGGGATGAGGAATTAAACTATTCCAGTCCCTGTCCTATGATACATAAAGCACTGTTGGGTCATTATACAGACATGGGCTGATTACCCCTTCAGGAGGTTTTGAGATTACTGTGGTGCTGTTCACTTAATGGATGTATTTTCCATCTTGTATTGCTGCAAACACAGGCCTCTTATCAAGAAGCATTTTGTGTTTGATGGATGTTAATTTAGCATGTCTCTAGCAGAATTTAATTTTTTTTCCCTGCATCTATAGTGTTTCACTTGCAATGGTAGAGCTAGAATGAGAGCTTTTGTTATTCTACCTTTATTAGCTGCTTGTCAAAAATAAGTACCATCCCCATGTCATACAGCCGAGCTAACACATGACTTAGGTGGCCAAAATTCCCCCAAAATCTTTGAATGTCTTACAGGCTGACATTTCTTTGCACAAATGACCATGAAAATATGAAGACATCCATGAGAATTAAATCCTGGTCCTGAATAGGAAAAAGAAGAGAAGATATAGGCTTTAAAGAAATTTATTTGTAATTGATAGTTTGACCTTTTCTGAAGTGTTCAGAGTGACAGATACATCTCACCCTGTTGCTGCCTTAAAGGTGCAGCAGAGAGATGGTAGAAACCTTGGGACCTTCCAGCTGGTAATGACTGAGATCTCCGTGCTACCGGTGGTGGAGTTGCCAGAACAGTTCTGCATATCAGTAGCCTATGAATTTTTACATCAAGCTAGGCACCAATATGACAGCATGCTTGCCTCTACATTCTTCAGGGGACAGCTAATTGGTTAATGAGTGGAAAAATTAAAGAGGCGAAAGAAGTCATGATGCAGTTATCTTCTTGGCAAACCTATTTAGCTCAGCTCATCTAAGAAGTTGTTTCCCACCACACAAATGCTAACAGGCTCTCTTACACTTGGATAACATTTTTACGTAAGTTGAACACTGTCAATCTGTCTGAATAGTTTTGAGTTCAGGAGTTCAAACTGAAAATGCTTCAGAAAATGTGGTTTGGAGAGCATATTTTAGCTCATTAAAAACACCGGCAACATTTGGAACTCGGTAGCTGACTGAAGGAAAGGGTATGACGTGTCTGCTATACAAGGCATCATCCAGTGGCTGCCATGCTAAATAATGTGTTTAAAGCAGAATTTCCATCAGCAGCAAGCATTATGGTGCTAATTTCTTACATCATTGTTCTTTTCATTAATTAACATTTCTCAACCGTTAGTGCAATTATTGCAGTGCCTCCGTACTGTATGTCTCTTTTCATGATTAATAAGGAGTCATTATATTTCCCTTTCCTGAAGCAGTCAATTAACACGGAATACTTTCCATTAATTACCGAATGTTTAAAACCAGCATGCTGTACCTGGAGAGCAATCTGCTCTAGGAACCTGTGACACCAATTGCTTTAAAAAGTTCTCTTTAAATTTTATTCCAAAAACACAAGCAATTTAGCTGGCTGTATTAATTTGCCTCCGAAGCAGGGCTGTGAATGAGAAACATCTTTTAATCTCATGCAAGAAAAGGCAGCCATCTGGCTGCTGAGGATTTCAGAGTCAGACTCTCCCTGTCTCCCTCTGTAAATGCAGGCCATTAAAGTAATGTGTTCATCTACATAAAACTCAAATGAAATATAAAAGGTAATATTTATATACAAACAATTTAGTCCCACAATTTAAACAGTCATTGGTTTTATGAAACATTTACTTTAGTCGATCAGATTTGCATAACTTCATTTGGGGAAAAAAAAGTGTGGTCATTTCTGCAAATAACATCACTTTTAAAGGAAAGAACTAGCTGCCTCTTTGAGTAAATAACTTATCATGATGCAAAATTAATAATGCAAGCTTAAGAACACAGAGCTGAATTCAGCTGACAGTACTATGCCTTCAACCAGCATCTAAGGTAAGCAAAAAAATTACAGATATCTTTGTGCAGATAGAAACTTGTAAGACATCAGTGCTGTTTTCAGAATTTAAAATTTCCTTTAAAAAGCCTTACATATTTGATTGAAGGAGAGAAGAAAAGCAGCTAAACAGAAAACAACATATGTTCAAAAATATTGGGATTTCACCAATATGCACATCACAAGAAATCATCTGAATTTTATTAACCAAAATAAGGAATTGTGTTCAGATCATAAATTACAAGGTAATAATGATGGTTTAATTTAAATTCATTACAAGGAACCTGCCTTTCCTTTAGAGGTATTTCTCTACCTAATTCTGGACATATTCATCCTAGTGTGAAAAGGGATTCTAATGTCAATGGAATTAGATTATTGGAAATCACAATATAAGTGTGATCAGCTCACCCCCTCTGTATTGAAAGCATTCCCTAAAAATGAATTAATCCTTGCAGTGCACTGGTAAGGTATAAAGTCCCATTTTTGCACCCTAGGGAATCAGGGCAGAAAAGGGAGTAAGATCTGCTGAAGTCTGTAAGAGTTTTTGGCTTCTGGATGCAATTGTTGTCCCTTGAGAGAACCCTGTTTTCCCATTCCAGAAGAAGGCACAGGAAGGTATAGGGGTGAGGAAGCTTCTCTATCACCCATTGTGGGTTTTGACCCCAGGGTTTGACTCCAAGACAAATTGGACAGAGCAACCAGACTGAAAAAAAACACCACGGGAGAAGAAACCTATCAAAGAATGTGGGCACAACAGCAAGTCCTGCCTGATGTGTAGAATGTGGTGCCAAAAGAGACTGTCCCAGAACCAGACAGTCCTAAGGTAGCAAGGACTGAGAAATCAGGAGAGGTGCTGACAGTAAGAAGGCAATATTTGGGGACCACTTGCTGGTTCCCCATGTGGTGTGAAAAGAGACGAGGGTGATGGCACTGCCACGTGTACAGTGGCTCTGTGGCTCAGCACCGGTTTAGCAGCACCCAGTCAGAGAAATGGGATGAAGGAGCAAAGAAGAGCTTTGCTTTGAAGACAATTGTTTCTCTCTAGGAAAGGAGGGGTCCTGTACTGAGCTGGCCAAAACAGCACTGCTGCTGTTGTCCTTCAGAGCACAGGAAAAGCACATTAATGTCGGGGAAATTTTTCAGTTTCTCATTCTGCTGCTGCTCTGTGGATGAAAAGCCCTACCTTGGAGGGCAGCCAGTTCAGTATTGTGCAGAAACAATTGATTTTACAGACAAATATTTGGGGAAAGGTCTTTTTTATCCTGTGTATTGTTTATCCCTTGACCAACACACATGGTTAATGTACAGACTTGGTCCTTTGATACATGAACATATATGGAATTATTTGTAGGTAGATGGTAGGGAAAGATCCATTTGAGCAACAGTGAAGCTATCAATAAGGGTGTTAATTCTGAAGAAGCTATTTCTCTGTAGCCTAATTTAGGTCCATGAAAGTAGCTGTGTTTCCATCTGTAACAAAGGGCTCTCTTCAAATGTGGCTTTTCAAAATAAAATTATTATTCAAAGCAATGCAGTGTTACATTTTGGCTTCTCAATATATCAAAGTGACTTTTCTCGCTATGAGGAAATACGCTGGATCATTCTGAATTTTCCTAATTGTGCAAGATTTTAAGGGCTGTTTTCAAGGACACGCATCTCTCTAATAACTCATATGCTATGCGCTCTGTAATAACCCTTCCAATAAAGTGAAAATCAACCCACTGCTCCCTTAGTCACAGATCTTATTTAAAAATCCCCAAATCTTCAGCAGGCAGGATAAATAAAACAGAATGTCTTCCCTTTTCCCTCAAATAAGGGAGCTTTCGGAGCTTTAAATGGAAGGAAAGTATACCCTTCCTTTTGTTCAAACAGCAGATATTACTGCACTGTTTACAAAGACAAAATCCTGCGTCCAGTTTTCAATATAGATAATCCTTAAACAAATATATTTTTGCCTGTTTGTCAATCACAGAACTGCTGGTGACGAGCTGGGAGGCATCCCAGAGCAGGCAGCCTTTCTTTAATTAAATGCCCTGCTCCCCCAGTTCTGGACAAGGAGCAGGCAGGGCATGGCCCCCCCTGCAGAGCCCCCCAGTTCCCAAATCCTGACAGCTTGGGACCACAGCAAGGTGTGCAGGGAAATGTGTCCCCACATCACAACCACACCACAGCCTCCACATGCTGGAGCATCACCTCACCACACGAGATGTCTATGATCCCCTCTTTGGGCCAACAGAAAAAGGGGTGATGAGAATACTGAGGAAGGGGTTTGGAGGCAAATCCATGGGGATGTAGAGGGCTGCAGCTCAGCTCCTGCCCATTGCTGAGATGTGATGTGACAGCTGGAGCCCTTTGCTGGTGTTTCCAGCATTGATGTGGACATGGTTACAACTGAAGGCCATCATTTGAACCCCTTTGTAACTGAGATGAGGAGAAATTTGCCTGATGCTTCAAAACATCTCAGGGAACTGTGTCCAGCTGCCATGGATGCTCAGAGACTGAAGAAAGACCTTTGGAAACCTTGCCCATTAAAAAGCACTGCTGATGGATTTCAAATCTTATTTTGATAAGGCTTTTTGTAAAAGACTTTTTTTAATTTTTTTTTTTTTTTATTAAGAGCATTAAGTCTTATCCACTTGGTGTGTTGTTAACCTCCTGTACCACAGTTTCTATTACCAATATTTCCAGCTATGCTTCACACAACATAAATTGTTATTCAGGGTGGCATGTGCTCAGCAGGACACCTGCAGTGTTCCTATTTATACGACCATTTAGCTATTATTGGTTTGGAAACTGGAACCAGTGCATTAGTTTTTGATCTGTATTGTAACAGTGGGTGGTTTATGTGTGTTTTCTGGAACACACCTTGTGGTGAAAGATTGAAATTGAACTCTCAGTCACACAGAAAGGGGTTAAGAGAGAGAATTACAAACCGTGTGCACAAATCATCTCTAATTGAAGATCTAGCTGTGTTAATTGATTTTCATTTGCATTAATATGTAGCCTTTGAAGTAGCTTTTCTTAAGAGTTACCTTGTCAGGCTCAGCCTTCTGTTAACAATGGCTCTGGTCGACAGGCTAACACTAAAATAGATCTAAGAATGCCAATTTCTAACACTGACTTTTAGTCTTGCATTTTTATATGCTACATTTAAATACAGCTTAATGTGCTCAACTCATAAAATGCTACTTCAGACTCCCACTGCTAAATCCTGAAAAAGTGCCTTGAGGCTACACTACCTTGTAATACTCTGAACATATTCTCAATAAAGATTCTTTCCTATTCTCTAGCTTGTGGGCCCAAATAATCCACAAACCTTAGCCATAGGACATGGCTGGACTGCTCATGATGTAATGCAAAGTTTGGAGGTCCTTTGTTACCGTTTATGTTGTTCCGTAGGTGAGCTAATTTAGATATTCAAGGTCTTTTTTTACTTCTGGGCTGAATGTCATTTTTTTTGGTGAAGTTTGAGGAAGTAGATGACCATTTACCTGGTGGCAAGAAAATACACAGACTTTTAAAGGTGACCTTTTGAGAAGTGGTAGTAAGAAAACAATTTTAAGGCCAGAGCTTATAAAACAAACACTGAATTCTGGCTTTTATGTGCTGTTTAAAGACAGTGTTTATGAGGATTGCTCCCTGCAAATGCTGCACAATGCAAAGTACATTCCTCAGCCTGCATCCTGCAAGGGGACTCTGAAAGAGGACAAGTGCATCTGCTCATCCATTTATGAATAAGTTTATCCAATCTTTGTGTGTGTAGATGCAAATTTCCTGCACAGAAGGCTGGCCTCTCTACAAAGTAACTACATGAGGTCGATATCTAACATGCTCTGCCCTGGCCAGAGTGTGAGGTGTCCCGTCCCCTGGCCAAGGTCTATGAAGGAAGAGGGTTTGGGGAAGAGCAGTGCAATGCACAACTCTCTCCTGGGACACCCAGATAACAATTAATTTTTGGAGTAAAGCCTACCGTTGAATACTTGCACCAAGATCCTCAAAACATCTTGCACACATTAAGGTGAGGTGGTGACAGGGGACCTGGGGACACCTGCTCGTGCCATGGGTCTGCTGTGCTTTGGGGAGCCGTGGTGGCCTCCTCCCTGTGCTCCCAGCACCACTGGGAGCCACTCTCTGCCAGACCACTGGCAATGGCACCAAACCTGTCTGTGCAGCTGCACAGGGCAGAACACCCTGCTATTTCAGAAGGGTTGACACTGGGAGAAATAATTTCTCTAGTTTTCTGCATGGAAGAAGAAGGAACCCAGGTGCTGGTGATGACATAAGTAAACTTGATGAGCTCAGAGCATGGAACAGGAAACTTTAATCAAAAGGGAGGTGTGTCTGCTGCTAAATCTGAGTTATGGTGGCCCTAGAGGATGAGCCATGAAGGAAGGAGACTGGCCTGAAGCTCAGACTTCCTGTCCTTCCATGAGTCAGAGGACAAAGTGTGTCAAAGGGAAGGTGGTTTCTCTCCTCTGTGACAGACTCTGAATTTCCCTTATAAGTCTGTCCAGAGGGGTAATGGACTTAAGAGAAGTGCGTAGATCTTTGATATTTTGCCCAGACTTTGGTATTTCTTCTGCTGTAGGAATAAGTAGAGACATTTGGAAATGCCGATTTTAAATACGCAACCATGTGAATTGTTACCTGCCAATCTGTTACCAAAATCACATGTACACACTGTGTGCTGTGCGAAGCCAGCAGGGAGGAGATGCTCAGTGCTGGGCTGGCTTTGTGCACCTGGAGACCATGTCACCAAAGAGGACACAGAGAGCCAGTGTCCCTGAGGCCCTGGGGGCACCAAGGGGATGCTGCAAATCCCACCCCTGCAGCTGGCACATATCAGCTGAACACGTATCAGTCCTGAACACTTCTGAGGGTCAGAGACAGAATGTAGTGCTGAGCCTCCCTAACGTTTGGTTACTGTGTTTAGATCCTCAAAGAAGAGCTAAGCTCTAGAGATATCCTTGTTTCCTTTCCCCCTAACTCTGTGTGTTTGTGGGTGTGTGTGCATGCCTGCGTGTGCATATGACAATTTTCCTTCAAACATTTGTCTGCTCCCAAACAGCGTCTGCAGAGACTTCCATTAGCAGCAGCATTAACCTTGCACTGACCTTGTAATAAGCAAGGTATGAGCTAGTCTTGTGTCCAGCCTTAGTGTGAGACAGGGAGATGAAAAGAGGTTTAATTTGGCCCATTGTATGAATTTTGCTGTCACAAAAAGCTGAAATTCCCTTGGGGCTGTAAAGTCTCTGTCGACATAAAGGTTTTAATATAGGTTATGATTAACATCAAGAAAACATTAAATGACATAAATTTTTCCCCAGACAGATGATTATTTTCAAAACTATTTTTCTCATGTTATTGCTGCTTTTTTGCAACTGTATACAATGTATGTTACAGATGAGAATGAAGGTCAAAAGGCGTTAGTGTAATTAATGAACTAGGGCTAAAAAATGTGATTTAATCCTGAATCCTATGGCACTGAGAGCCTGAAGTCACTCCAGCTGCACTGTGAGGCTCACAGGAATCATGTGTGTAAAAGCTGATGCTCTCTTAGGGTGGTTTATTTGGGGATTCACAGACTCCGAACTTTAAATTTACACATATAAATGCATAGGTTTTAAAGCCAGAAGGAACAGCCAAGATCTAGTGTGACCTTCTTTATAATGAAGCTGCAGAATTCCACCTCATAAGTCCCTGCCTGAGCCAAATAAAATGACTATTCACACCAGAAGAGCTTGTGCTTTAATTCAGTGAAGGAACAGGTATGATGCCAGGGTGTTTATCCTGAAATCTCAACAAAGCCACAGAGCCCAGATAATGCATACCAAGCATCAAATTCTCTCAAACTTGTGGTGATAGTAATAAAAATGGCTAAATGTCTTTGAATAACAAATAAATCTGATTAAACCACTCTCTGCTTATAGCTTTCCTGTGAGCAAGAAAGAACATAAATCGTTAGATACATGATTTATAGAATATTATTTGCTTTTCTCAGTAAGTCTGTGCATTCTTGGGTCTTTGATATTCTGATAGCAATGTCCTTTGCAAATAATGCAAAATGATGTATATTTTAGCAGCTACTGCCTAGATTCTCAAGAGGAAACATTCTCTAATAGCACAGTGCTCCTGAGGGACTTTTACAAGCAATAAAATCCAAAGCATACAAGCAAGATTTTTTTTTTTTGTCAAATCTTGCTTATACAAATGTGAATTTCAGCTTCCGAGATCTCTTTTCTTCTCACTGCTTGACAAGCCCAGATAATGTGCAACTAGATTCCTGCATCCTGCAGACATTTAAAGAGTCAGCTACCTATGTGGTAGGGCAAATATTTGCAGTCTGGAAGGAGGCACAGACACCATGCACCAATCTCTCTAGTGGGGTGGGAGGGGGAAAGGGACCTCATAGAGAAATCTCTTTTTCCACAGAACTCTCTTCCTGCCTCTGCTCTCCATGACCAGAGGGGAAGAAGGCAGAAAACAGTCCTACATGTGCTGAAACAAAGGACAGGTGAAGAAACCTTTGATTTCTCTCCCTTACATGTGAGGATAATAATGATAAAAAATTCTTGTAGATGGTATTTAATGCAGTGAATTGAAATTTGGGAGAAACTATAATGCAAATTTTCTCAGCCTCTTTTTTAACTGCACCCTACTGGGGAGAGTAAACATATGCTGTTGAAAGCGGGGAATAATGATTGCTGGTTTGTTTTTTTTTTAATCAATAAAAATCCCAAGCTCATTTGAATTACATTGAAAATAAATAATAAAATTTGCAGTTTTTCTTACAATATTGAAATAATAGCGTCAATGAAGAGAGATGCAAAATTTTTTTTATCTTGGAAAAACTTTGTGGTAGATTCTTTTTCTTTTTTTTCTTCACAGACTTCAACGCTGTTTAGATGTGTGTCAACAATGAAAGGATTCACTCAAAGTGCTCAGCAGATGTGCTTGGAGAAAACCCAGCTCCCAAGACTGTGCATTACTGTCAACATCCCCATCAATAGGAAATGTAATGGTGTTTGCAAAGCTGATATTTAATTCACTGGCTAATGACATTCAAAACCACAGAGAATCCAATATTTGTATTCTTGAACATAAAATTGTTTAGTTTTTTGAGTCCATATGAGTCTGAATTTGGAAAACCAACTGCATATACACGCAGTGGAGTTTGGGTTTTCTGTTATCTCCTTATGAATAAATGAAAACACTGCAGCAGAAGTCGCTCTTTATCCCTCCTGCAAGCACAAAAGTTGTGATGATTACACTTAGCGGAGGGTGGATTTTCTGAGTCTGGTAGTATTTCCATTTGCTGGTTCACTTCTACATTTTTGTGACAAAATGGCAGGCTTTGCTAAGTTGACAGACTAATTTAGCCTTGGTAGGTCATCCAGTTAAAGCTATGAGCAGAATTTATGCATTTGGATGAAACAAAATTTCTATGATGTTTTTGGAAAGATTGTGTCTATGTTGGCCTTTAATAATTGGGCCAAATTTTTGACTGATGTAATTTAACTGACTTCTTAGGTATGATAGAGAATTTGATCATAGCATTTATGTTTTTATAGCTATAATGTGATTTATTTTATATGTAGAATTGCATCTATAGATAATGTACATTTTATATATATATATAAATCATGAAGATAAATACACCTACATGTATAGACACATACTAATAGTGCAATAACTGTGTAACCAAGCACACACATTTTGATTTCGGCTTGTGTCAGCCATCACTTGCTATTAGTTAACACCCTAAACTGAGAATGGTGAATATGTTTGCATTTTATTTGTTACCAGGGAATAATTATGAAATATTTACTGCATGAAAATTATTCTACATAAATATGTGTTGTATTTACAGAGCAGAAACCCACAGAGGGGGCTGTGACATGAGAGCTCTTCAATGACATTCAAAATAGTAGAAATATTCCTGGTGGCTTTTAGGGCACTTTATTCAATTGGGTGCAGATGAGCTAAGTTTATCTGTATGATAGTTGGTTTGCAAGTTTTGGGGTAAATGACCCAAGAACAGCAAAGTGGATGTATTTTATTTGCACAGTGAAATTCTGTTGGCAAAAAGAGCTGCAAAGACAGTTTATATTTTTGTCACACTGTAATAAGCAACTAACGATCCACAGAGAATTTGGGAAAATTTACATTCCCTCCTATTTATGTGGTCTGCTTTTGCATACAAAGGAGGTCTTTGTTTCTGCAGGGCCTGTCAGCACCTGCTGGCTGCTTCCCACTGGTCTCCATAATCCTCTGTGGCACTGAGCTTCCACATGCAAAGGCTTTTGCTATGTGTGTCCATCACGTACCTGGCAATTTTGTCTGTGCAGGACATGGTGATGAGCTGCTCCCCCAGCAGGACGCCGTCCCACGTCTGCGCTGCGTTGTGACACCGCACAGGAATCGTCCCTTCCCCAGACTCGATCTTTGTCCGCAGGTGCCCACGGTATTTCCTCACTATGTGCTTGCTGCTGTTCACTGGGAAAAATAAACACACGAATCGCAATAACTGAATATTTTTCGATAGGACCTGAGAGGCTGTGTTGATGCCATAGCTTGCATTTTGCAGAACCACCTGTGAAGGTCCTTTAAATTGGATGCAAAATTAGATGAGGTAACAGCCCAAGAAAGCAGTGCAGTGCAGAAAAGAAGATGCTCCTAGCATGGTTTTCTTTTCACATCAATCAAAGCTTACACAAAGCACAAACTGAGCTCATGTTCCCCTTCTATTTCCCTTATATATTTAAAAAGAAGAGAGGTGCTCTGTCTTTTTAAGAACCAGTACAATTTCCCATTTTAGGATTGAGTTGTGGTGGATGAATATTTGGAAAAGCTTGGTTCAGTGAGGGTCACCAAAGTCTCAGCTGCATGATGCAGACCAGTCTAATATTTTACTGTGATATTCAGTGACATTTCCCGAATAATTTCAGAAGTGAGGTTTTGATTTGTTACCATAAGATTTTCACTGAAAAATTCCGAAAAGCTAATGGTTTATACTCTGGATCAAAGGCAAATCAAAACTTGCTTGTTGTTCATTGCTGGCTGAAATTCCTCCTACAGTCTCCCTGAAGTGAGGTACTTTCCTTGTACTGGCCTTGTGTCATACCAAGATCTTTTATCACTTCTGTGATATTATATATTAGAGTGCAAGGCAGCAGCCCCTGGGGTGGCACAGGGCAAGCAGCTAAAGCACTTGTCCTGTGCCATGATGAACTGAGTCCTGCAGACATGCAGTAAATACAGAAGATAATGACATTTCAAAAGCACTTCACCTTCATTATTATGAAAAGAGAAAAACTGAAGTTCATTATCAAAATCACTCTTACACTTTTTACACTGCTACTTTACTCCTGGGTATTTTGGCTGTAAAAGAACAGGAAGGAGCAGCAAGGAAATCCTCTGGGTCTGCTCACTGCCTCACCCTCGGAGGGTTTCACTGAGGATCACCTTCTCCTTGAAGCAGACCTTCCACAGTTTCCCTCTAGCCCACAGGAAAATAACAAAAGACAGTACATGATGGCCTCTGCATTCAAGGAAAAGGAGCTCTGCATTTACAGACATGAAGCTTTCGCCCATATTGCCAGCTGTCCTGTGTATTTTTCCATGCCAGCTCCTCCTCTGGACCAGAAGGCTTCTACCTGTGAAGGTGATACTCCTCAGTCCTCAGTGGGCTGTGGGGATGAGTGCTTCTGCAACTGAGTAACACCAGTGTGTCAGAGGCTTTGGGGCTGATGGCATCTCTGGCTGTGAGCAGCTGGCTCTGTGCACCATCCCCAGTGTTGGTGGAAGCAATGGATTGACTGGCTGCTGCCAATGGGTGGTTTGCAATAAGGGAGAGGAATAAGAAATTGCTTCAGCCTACTGGGATTAGCAGAAGTAGCAAACACATGTAAAGCAGCAAAGTCAGCTGTGACCCGCCAGCACATGGGCAGCTGGGCCTCCAGTAATCATTGCCTCTTCTCTGCACTCCTGTTTTTTAAGAATTTAAGATGGGTACGAGTATGTCAGCAGTGGGCTGGGACAGGAATCTAATGGATTGCTTGGCCATGACCAAAACCGGTTTCCACCCAAACTCAATCTTCATTATATACAAAATATTGTTTATATTTATTGCTTAATATTGCAAATACTGTTACAATAAAGCTGCTACAGCATCTGAGTTTGGGGAAGAGTGGTTGTTGCACTGCCACCCCCACCAGCAGCCATGTCATCCCAGCAGCAAGGGATGTGGCGGCTCCTTGCGCCCAGTTGTCAGAACCTCACAAATGGAGACACTGCAGTGATCACCTGACTTGGAGTATTCTGGCTTTTCAAACTTGGGTTGTGGGAGAAACTGGGAATAACCAATGGAGAAATAAATAAAAAATTAATAAGCAAAAATGCCAAAGTCTCAGAAATGTCTCAGATCCCTCTGTTCTCAAATTTTCTGGTTGTGCCAACACTGTCAGGAAACCATTTCCATGACCATGTGTGTTGATCCTTTGCACATCGCTCTTGTCTGGGATGCTAAGTGCAGTATCATTCAGAGGATGCTCTTTGGACTGTGTTAGCTATCTGGGAAGGGGTTCATATTTTTCCTGGGACTCTGTGAGGAAACATTTTTAAAAAACATGAAACAGTGGTGAGCAGCATTTTTTATTATTAAACCACAGAGTCGTGGGAAAGGTACCATGAAATTTGGACAACAAAAGTAGAAAGTGATCACTTCTGCTTAGCAAACACATCTAGCTGAACAACAGTGAGAAATGTCTACCAAAACCACTTTGCCTTTGTCTGCACATACTGAGAACTGATGGCACAGCAGAGCAAGATCTCTGCCAAGGAAGCAGTGAAGAGTGACTCAAGAGGCTATTGCTGCTTTGCCTGGTGGAAAGTGTAACTTTAAGCAAACCAGTTCTCTTTTCCTAAGCTTTCCCACAGGTATAATGAAGCTAATGATGCTTCCTTCTTATGCAAATTCATTTAAAGGTACTGCTCAACAACTATTTATGAAAAACAGATGCTATCCTTTCAGGAAAGATCTACCACAGGAGTCTACCTGCTGGAAATCCCTCACGATAAAATGATTTTTTACTGTTTCCTTCTCCAACTTCTAAGAAAAATATTGTCTTTTGTTACACTTTTCCTATTTCCCATCTTTCTAGGTTCTCTTCTCTTTCTCAGCTCCTGCTCTGAGCCTCACCTGACGGTGACTTGATCTCTGAGATTATTCTCTTATTCAAGCAATTCAGCATGTTGACACACCCACATTTCCCATATGTGCAAAGACATCTGTAAGTGCTATGGAATTTTAGTGACTGCAGTATAAGATGAGCAGCCCATCATTTATGTGGCTTTGATTTCACCGCATAAATGTTACCTCAGTGAGGGGCAAAGCATCCCACAATATGCTGACAGAGATAAGGAGTGAGTTCAGGGGAAAAAAACGGCAGCAGGATTGCAAACAGCTGTTGAGCAGCTGGAGAATTTAAAGCCAAAAAATTTTGGGGAGAGGGATATGAAAGAGTTCTGTGTGTTTGGGGGGGTCTGGTAATTTAATTTGTCATTTGTCTATCTGATCTTCTCAGGACTGAAGGAAGTACGAAGGCCAAAGCACTCTACATCTGGTTGTTCTCACAGCATCTCAATCTGGACTGCAAGTGCCAGAAAATGAACAATAAAGTTTCCAAAATGCACTTGAAATGTGCAAGTGCACACTGATAGTCCCAGTTTGCAAGTGCAAACTGATAGTCTCAGTTTCCAAAGGCTCATACTGACTCAGCCATGTGTCCAGCTTTGCTCCCTGTCCCTGTGCCCTGCCCAGGGTGCAGCCGAGCAGTCGGCGCTGGCTGACAGGATTCAGGCATTTGTGGCCAGTGCACACTCACCCCAGGACACACTCCCACAGCTCAGATAAAGGGTTTTAGCTGTTCAATTGCTATTAAATTTAATGAATAGGGTGTGACTCAAACCTCATACCATGCTGCCTGTCTCAGGCTGCTCACATTGCTGAGGCAGTTGGGACACATGCTCCAAAAGATCATCTGTGGCATTTATATAAAATACTAATAACCCAAAGCTCTGAATGCTTTCAGATTGCCAATGATTAAATAAATCCAAATCTGCAACTGGAACACACTGAGTTCTTTTTTAGCATGTCATTAAGTAGCACAGGAAGATATAACCAAAGGAAAAGATGAGGCTCTGAGAGTTTTGCACTGAAGCTGCAGACAGACTCCAGCACATAAGCTGCTTGTCAGCAGTAAAAAAACGTGGTCCACTTGCTGGCACAGCCTGCTACGGATCATTTTAATGTAGTCTCAGAAATATATTTATTTATGCATCTTTAAGTCACAAACTACAGCCTACTGCTGTTCTGCTGTTCAGTATGATCAAAACATCAGTGAGTATAAGCATTTCTGATCTTCGCTGTGCTGGTTCTCCAACTGCTTAATCTCAGCTAATTGCAGGGGAGAAGGCGTCTGTGGCTGCCACTTCAACCAGAACAAAATGTCAATTCAAATTGGAATGGAAAAGACAAATTTAAAAATCATTTGGAGTGGTTTTATGATGTGTGCTACGCTCAGATGTGGAAATTACTCCTGAGAGTTCCTAAGATTAAAAGGTGCTGGATTAATTACTGGATTAGAAATGTACACAGACAGGTGCCTTGTATTTAAAATCAGTGAAACCCTCTGATTTCAAGCCTCACCCATTATTTTCGTATTTGCTCCAGGACCAGTTCTAGCTCATATGGTAATGAAAAAAGCCACTCCATATTTATTATTTAGTTAAAGAGTGAAGAGGAAATGGACGGTGATTAAACAGAATCACACAAGTAAGGCTCTGTCTGAAATTTTGCATGACTGCCTCAGAGGTTCATTTTCTGTTTCCCTGCTTCAGTGGAGGCTGTTCTCCCATCAGGAAAGAAGAAATAAAACAGCCTATCTTGCATTTTTTTCAGTGCTGGATCCTCCCCTCCTCGGCATGGTTTATAAAGCTCCCTTAGAGTAGTGTGAGACAAAGGGGTGGAAAGAAGAGTGTCAACATTTGACTGCCTTTGTATTTTGATGGTTATTAGAGATGCACTTTCCTCAACCAGATGCTGACTAAATGTTCAGCATTACTATTTCTGGAGGTGTTGAAGTGAGAATCACAGCACAGTCAACACTTTGGATGTGTCTGCTCTGCTGGGCAGCGTGGCTGGCCAGATAAATCCCTGCTGCACTGTTCTTTGGTGACCAGCACAGAGCCAGGCTGAAATGCCATGAGCCAGCTTTGGAAAGCAAGAAACTTTAGGAGTATTCTGAAATAAGTCTGAATCTGTGAAAAGAAGGGTCTATAGAGCTACCCCTGCAGCGACTTCAGGGATGTGTCCTTCCCAGAAGGGAACACAAGACCCTGTCTTGTACAGGTTAAACAGGATAAAAGTGTGTTGAGATGAATCCTTAAGAGTCAAGATACGACTTTTAATATAGGCTGTGAGGGATATGGCATCTGAAGGCAGCCCTAAGAGAGATTTGCTTGCTCCCAGAGCCATGTGGCACCTACCACGCTGTAGCAGATTTCATTTCAGATCTATGGTTTGGACAGGATCATTAAGTCCTTTATAGAAATAAAAATGCCGAATATGTATTTTATATGAAAATGTTACAAACCTGGGATGCCTGTAGATTTTGGATCTGAAATTAACATTGGATATTGAACTTAGTTACCTTTTCCCTTCTCCCTGCCTCTTTCTTGGCTGAAATACTGTCTTTGGACAGTATACCCTAACCTGACAGAATCCATGACCTGAGAAATGATGTTCCCTTTGGCATATTATTCTTCTTTCCACTAACCTAAAAAAACCCACCAAAAACAAAACCCAAACAAAAAGAAAAACAAACAAAAAAAACCAACCAAAAAAACCCACCCCCTCACTCTTTCCACTTCTTCCATAATTTTTCATCTGCCAATAGTTTCTAGTGATGTACTGAAAAAGTGTGATAGCAAAGTCAATTTGCCCATCCACAGATTATCAATATGTGCCATTTAATCTAGAAGAAGCAGTGAAGAGAAAACTTGAAGTTTGAATCCACAAGAACAGAAAAGAAACGAAGGCATTATTTTTCCTTTTCTGCTTTAAGTACCTATAAATTAAATTATTATTTTTTGATTGAATTGTGGTGTTAGAGACAGTAATTGTAGGATGGGTATAAGAATGGTATTCCAGCATTTTAAGGTTTATCAGTGAATGTTTTAATGAAAACTTCATTTTGGTCCATAAAAATGTCTCCATATATGAATACTGAGGGGAAAAATTTCATCTGTTCAGATAAAATATCACTTTTGCAATGAGGTTTTATTATTTTTGTAGGCTAATATGAAATGTATTGAAAGCTCATCCTAGGGAGAGGCGCCAAAATACTTTCATTGAACCTATGCTAGAGCAGAGAATGACACTCTAACACATGCAATCCATTTTACCATCAGACTAACTTCTAAGTAAGCCTGGACTCTCAGCAGGCTTTGATACCCTGAGAGGAAAAAAAGTCTGAGAGAAATGGCTCAAAGCCTACAAACAGGTTTTCTCTAATGTCTGTCTTCGAGGAATGCCTAGGATCAAAATGTGAGTAACTAGTTAAAATTCACTTTAAAACAATTTGCTGGCAGCAAAGTCATGCACAGCTTCCTCTGAGAGTTATAAATTACTGTTCCAGACAAGGAGGAATGAGCAGTACTGGGTCAGGTGTCAGGGAAATTCTTTGTGCCACCTACAAACCCAGGCTGTGGACTCCAGCCTACTCTGGAGTAGCAAAGCATTAATATGTTGAAGCCAAAAGTACAAGATTTATCAGTGGGATCAAGATTCTGTGCATGTGGCAATCAAGGAAAGTACAACTCAAACACTTCAAGATTATTATTTTTAATTACTAATTGCTCCTCTTGTCTAAAATCAGACATGTCCCGCTGTGGTTTTGAAAGTGCAGCTGCTCCCACAGAGCAAAGTTTAGAGATCTGGCAAAGGGCTGTGGCAGGGCTGGGAACTTTCTGAGGAGAAGACTTCTGCCTCTGAAGCCTCCATCAGGCTTGTCACCAGGCAGAGAGGGCCACTAGCTGGGGTCCAGCAATGCACAGCTCAGCTTTGACAGTGTGCAGAGATGCTGCTTGCTCTCAGGTCAGCAGCTGATCAAAGCCAGTGGCTGGAGGCTGCACGTGGAGAGCGAGATGCTGCATCCATCAGAGACCAGGGGAAACCAGCTGTTCACCCATGTCCTAAGCTGTGCATCGTGTCTTTAATTTGTTAATGAGAAATGTTTTCTCTTAAAGCTAGGCTTTTATCTTTTAAATAGACTTTGTGTGAAAAATATATCAACATCACTGGAACTGCCTATTTGGTGACAATTCTCTCTCCTGCCATGTTTTAATCAAGAAGTTTACACAAACATAAAGAGAATGTGTTATTCATCATAACCCTCTTTCTTTTATCAATAAAACATGCTGTTTTCATGTGGCTTTGGGATTTTGTTACAATTGGGAAATTGAAATCTTCAAAGATGATTTAAGGAAAATGTTGTGGAAGAAGTCAGCAAAATATGAAAACAGAAAATGAACTCCATGAGAGAGAAACAAGAGCAATCTTTCAATAATGTCGACAGATTTTCAGCCACACTGTGGTTGGTATGTCTAGAGAGGCTGTGGTTCCTGATGCATCACCAGATATATTCTAATTCAGCTTCTGGACCTCTGGAGTCCTATGGTCTTTAGCTGAAGAAATTAAATCTTGATCATCAGAAAATTATTCCTGTTGGCCTTCAAAATCTGGGGATTACAGTTACTAAATTATTCTGAATAATTTTGTGGTAGTGCATAGAATATAGAATGTTTTTCATTTCAGTATTCTACTCTCAGTACTAACTACCCTTTCTCAGAGCTGTGATTGCTGGATCCCTTTTATTCCTAGTTTACAGGTATAGAAATAGAAATGACCAGAGTGATGTGAGTTGCTCCAGACTGGCTAGAGAAGGCAGCTTGCAGGATCATGGTAAGAATTAAATTGTTTGCTACTCATACAGATGCCTTCAGATTTCCCTCCTAAGACTCAAAGAAACTCTCCAGAAGTCGAAGGACTTCCAGAAGTCCCATGAAGATCTTACCTGGACCTGGATCTGCCTGATAAGCTTTCTAAAACTCAGCTTATGAGTTTTACCTGTAACTCCCACTCAGTAGAAGGGCAAATTAGACTAAATTAGATCTGAGTGGGTGTAGTTTTCACCCACAGAGATTTCTCCCAACTATGGTTTGATATTTTCCACCCAAAAAGTACATGCCTTCTTTAGGTGCAAATCTATAATATGCTATTGGATGTTGGGGTGGAATGGGGGAATGTCCAGGAGCATGTGGTCTCCTTTTCCCTGCTGAAGAGGACTTTGGAGACACCACCATTCCTTGGGCCAAACAAATCTGGGGACAAGGAGCTTTTCTTGGTGAAATTTTCTACTGCTATTCTGAAAACTTCTCAGGCATGGTCTTTCGCTGATTAATGTAGCCTTTCTATCACATCTGAACATTGCATCCAGATGCAGTGTTTTACAAAGCAGCAAAACCCATAACAAAGCAGAATCAATAAATACAGTGCAATGCCCTTTGGCGATTCAAGCATTCTGTTAAAATTAGAATCTGATTATAGCTGTGGAAACCTGTTTTCCTGAATCCTAACAAACACATTTTGCTTTTCATGAAAGCTTTACAAAGCTGTGGCCAATGCTGGCTCCGAGCAATCCATAGTTTTTCAGCATATTCTTTCTCTTTTCCTGGATAGACACACACTGCACTGACATATACTTCTAAAAATCTTATTTTCTACTTTAAACTCCCCCTGAAACAACAAAACTCAAATAAGCAAAAGCAGCCAAGAATATCAGGAAGAGAAGGAATTGGGACATTTTTAATGCATTGTCAAAGGCAAAGAGTTTTCTCATGATGTGTCAGTTCTGACAAAGTTTTAAAATGGAGAGTTAAGAAAGAGAGCTGTCTAGCTCAGCTGAGAGGGAATTCACTGATCCAGGATTTGGGAGACAGAGATTCAAGTTTTTATTTGATTCTAAATGGCCTTGAATGAAAAAGCTTACCCTGAACTAGGCATGGGAGGAAATGAAACAGGGCTTTTCCACCCCTTGTTACTGATGACCAGGAGATAGGAGATATGAGAAATGTAAGATGTGATCCCAGTTTCACACAATTATTTTCTTTTAAATTTTGTCTGACAGGTTTTGGTTTTTTTTCTAGCCAGTCAGTACTTTGAGACCTGAAAACTGTTCATGAAGTGATGTTTTTATTCGCCAGTCAGTTTTAGCAAAACTTCACTAAGAACCTAACTACCCAGGCTGGTGGTGATTAATAATGGAATATAAAACAACAGCAAACTTTTACAGGTTGATTAATTGTACTGAAAGCTTCAGGACTCCAATGCAGGGAAATGAGAGCCACTTTCCAAGGTGCATCCTGGGCTCTAGCATGATAATACCAACAAGAAAACCAGGAGTGCTTTCACAGCTCTCTTAAGCCTGGACACTGGTTTCTCTGGCAGGTTTAGGGGCTAGAACAGACCTTTGGGATTGGCAAAATGTTTAGCATGACAAGTTGTGTAAGGAATCAGACCTCTCCTGTGGGTTACCAAAGGTGATGGGATTTCCAGACATGTGCACCATATATTTGCAGACCCTCTGGCACTGCTGCTCTGTCTGAGCAATGGGTCCATCTGAGCATCAAGACACAACAGCTGCTGCTGCAGGTTTTCCCTCAGGTGGCTTCAGAAGGGCTCAGGGTTCACAGCAAAGGGCTTGGGCCACTCACTGTCTCCCTTCTGGTACCTCCTTCAGGACTTTTTCCTCCCTTTTCCATTCTCTCCCTTCCCTGCAGTCTTGGATGAGCAGAGAGTGAGTAGGAGAGGCTGGGGGAGGAAAAGCTTCTTGCAGCACTGGAGATGGCTCCAACCCATGCCTGCAGGTCCTGTGTGGGTGTTGTGCATTGGAAGAAGCAGAGGGGCTTCACTCATCCTGAGAGTTTCCCCACCCCTCACAGGCTTTATGTTGCTGTCTCTCACCCACTTCCCCACCACAGCTGAACATCACAGACCCACTCTCCCTCAAACTTTCCCATCCTCACCGTGGCCCTCCTGTCCCAGGGTCCTACTGATTCCTCTCAGACACACTTTCTTCTCCTGAAATCCCTTTGCCCACCTTCCCCAGAAGAAAGCCCCCCCACAGTGCCAGCATGGATTTGTTTTAGACGCTGGAAAGAAATCTTTGAACTGTCTGCAGCTCTACTTCCACACCTGGAAAGCCCTGAGCTAAATCAGATCACTGCTCTGAGCGGTAGTGCTTGTGGGACAGAGGACCATCACAGCTGGGTTGGGGTCGGCTGTCATCTTTGCCCATCCTGACCAGGAGCACACTTCACCTCTGCTCCAGCCATGGGTGAAGTGTGTAAGTGAAGGAGAGAATTAAGAGGAGACAGAGGGAACTGTCCTCTGATCATGCTTTCCCTCCCAAGCTAACCTGAGTGAAAGCAGTCACACTGAAACAGCATTTCAGCAACCTGGGAAAATCAAGTCAGAAAACAGGGCACATATATCCAAACCTAGTGCCTGCTAACAGGCCTGAGCAGGGACACAAGCTCTTTGACAGACCAGACTCCAGTCAGCTGTAGAAAGTTGCTGCATTTCCTCTTTCTTTACTTTGGTAAATTGAGGCTGGGTCAGTGGCACAAGCAAAAGGGGCCACGGCTACCATGGAACGTGACCTCAAAGGAGGCTGACAAAGGGTGCTGTGCTCATACCTGAGCCCAAACCTTTTGGGTAAGACCCAGTTCAGTCTTAATGAAGTGAAAGGACAATTTCCTTCCGCCTTCTTTAATACCAGTTCCCTAGCCTGTGAAGCAATGCAAGAGCCTCTTGCTGTATCTGCAATTTCTGCAGCATCTTTTATATGACAAAGCAATCTGGGGTGACCACAATAATTCATCCAGTCTTAGGATTATTTCTCCTGAGGCAGTATTCAGCACTGCAGCCTACAGTGGCGTATGCATTTTTTTAGTTTCCTGTTACTTCTGGGCATGGTTCTCTGTGATATTTTTGTTCTGAGATTCCCCCAAGGTATTGTTCTGCTCAGTCATATGAAAAATAAGAAAATAATGCACCTTCATCCCAGTTCCACAGCTGGGCCATTTATCAGCATGGAATCAACTATATGGCCTAGGAGGAAGCTGCTCCATGCACCAAATAGCTACAAATTTCCAAGCTGGTTTCCTAAGCTGCATCAGGCCAGCAGCTGTGACAGAGATGTGATACATGGGAGCACTTGTGCAATGGAAACAAAAAAATAGTGTCCAAGGGATGACCTATGGTTATCCTCAATTTTTGTACTGGGAAGGTCGGTCACTTTGTTAGAACCTGAATTTTCTTCTAGTTCCAGATATCTAATTTCTTTTCCAGATCACTGAGTTACTTAGATGGTTCTTCTTGAAGCACTCTTACCATCTACTTACAAGAACAAAATTTGTCCATTTAACCAAACATGGGATTGACAAAAGGAAGGCAGAGATTTCTTCCCCTTGAGTATCCAGAAATGTTCACCAAACCAAATGATTTTGGGAATGATTGTAACCCAGTTACTGCCATGAGCATCCTCATTGTATTTCCATCCTGATAACTCCCTGCAGGACACTGAGGGCTGAACTCTGGGGCTGAGACTTTCACAAAAGTTTTAGGAGATCATCAGACTCCTTAGAGGGTCTCTGTGTGAATCTGGCCTTCTCCAGCCAGTCTGCTCAGGACATGACTTTCAGGGATCTGCTTTGGGGATGAGGCAATCTGGGTCAGCCCCATCTGAACACGGAGTGCTGAGTTCCTGGTGTGAGCAGGGCACTCCTTCACAGCAACCCTGGTTTTGGGGGTCAACAGAGTGTTTTTTTTTTTTTTTTTCTGAGAGTGGAATGTAAAATCCAGCATCCAGAATCAGAAGCAGGGAAAGCACAGGTCTGCCCAGTGAAAGCATACTTGATGTAGAGAGCACAAATGTGTCTTCCTGGGTACTCTTCAGTTCCCCAACTCTCTGCAAACTGCAGTGCACATCTTCTCCTCATCACATCACCTACCAAGGCAATGATCTGGCTCACGTGGTTGCAAGCGGGTCCTGCTTAGATGAGAATTCTGTCAAATGTGTGTGCATGAGAGCTTCAGCACAGCTGTAGGTTAATAGACAAGCAGGAGAAAAACCCCATGTGGAGCAGATGCAATGGTGTGTTTCAGACCTAAAGGAAGTGTGGGATAAAACAGGAGCTGGGCTATCAAGGAGTCAATGGCACAAGGCAATACAGCATGTTAGTGAGAGATAGAAAAGCAGCTCAGGGGAGAAGAACTGACACAAGCCCTGGGGCAGATTCTGTTTGTCTCTTTGGTGATCCATGTAGTGAAAAAGAGAGAGCACATCTCTAGAAAAAAGATGGACAATGAGGTAAAGTACTGCCAGGGAAGGAGGAGTGGGGAAGTAGAGGACTTTTTTTGCTCAAATTTTCAAGCAACTCATTTTGCTTTTCAAGAGACTTTAAAAAAGAAAAAAAAAAAGCCAATGAGTCAAGAAGCACTAAATTAGCTAGGATGGTGCTCTAGCAAATCAAGGGCTTGATTGTTCTGTGGTTTGCCCTAGATTTAGGAGAAAGGGCAAAATATGCAACAAATACTAGAGGGTGAGCTGCCCCCAGGGCTCCGCCTCAGGAGCTAGAGTGCGTGTGCCATAGTGGGGAACAGCAGCCCCCTTAGGCCCTGCAGGAAACCCATGCTAACTTGATCCTGTGATACTGCCCTTGGGAGAACTCAGAAATCCAGGCATCCCTGGCTCAGATGTACATGAAGGGAGAAGGCACCAGAAAGGGAGGTGTCCCAGGCTCCCTGACCTGCAGCACTGAACTGAAGGAGGGGAAGAAGCTGCATCTGTGAAGGAGCAATTAGAGTTGTGAGTACACTGGGAATATGCTGCCTTTTTGTCATATAGCTGTGCTACAACCTTGAGGCTGACCTTGAAAAAAGGATGGAAAGGGTCTTGGGAGACATTGAGCCAGGACAAACCCATAAAAAGCATCTGAAACCCCTGTGGCATTTCCCAGTCTCATATTCCTGCAACACCACTGACCTTGGCTGGTCTCCTCTCCTGCTCTCAGCTGCTCTTGCCTCTCCCTCTACTCTCTCAGATTCTACCTTCTTCCAAAGCTCTGACTTCATTCACTTCCTGTAAACTTGCCCAAACTCTTGACCTACAGGCACCAAAAAATAGTTAGAAAACCCCTCCCTTGCTCAAAGCAGCCTGCTCCAACTGGATTTTGTCTATCTTTTAGGGCTGCCTAAGGATGTTATCAACAAACAAGTCAGCTTGCCTCTAATTCAAGAAGGCCATTTCTTCAAATTAAATTATGATTTTATATCTTTGTTCCTAATCTCTTACTTTCCTGCATGAAGCTGGCATGGGTGTGGGCTCTCTGGACCTCTCCTCTGCATTGCAGCTGTCAGACTTTTACACTTGTCACAAACTTAGTACTCTGCTCTATCCAGTAAGAAGTAAGCCAGCTTACATCCGCCCTTACCAGAACAAAGCTCATAAGAAGGAAATGTGAGGCCTCCCTGAGGGTGCTGGAAAGACACGGTGGATAATAGGAAATTTTTGGAAGGAGATTTGAGAAGTGTATTTTACTCACTCCCTATATTGATAAAGGCTTATCATATTCCTTCTCAAAACCAGGAACCACATGGTGAGACATCGTTTTTAAATGTTAATGCATCTTTGGAGAATAATCAGTAACGTTTGATGGCTTGTGCTAGCTCTAGGAGAGGTTTCTTTGTTGTTTAAGAAATGAAACAGCATTCATCTGGAGTTTCTTGTCATTACAGGATGAAAGAAAGGTTATTTCTTTAGGAAAAAAAAAAAAGAGGAAAGAGAAGATCTGAATGATAAACATTATAAAATACTTATCTTCCCAGATGTCTCTGGGATAACGTGAGCTGAAAGGAAACGCTTATCTCACTGAAGGACAGCTTTTGGCAACATGGCTTTCTACACAGTGCTAAATTATTTTAAGAGCACAGGACAAAGGTAGAGGGATCTGTTTAAAAGAGTGAATTGCGAGCCAGGTGTAGCATCTCTTCAGGTCCTGCTACTGAATCACTGTGTAACCTTGGCTAAACCACACAGACCTTTTCTGCCTCAGGTTCTGCTTGGGAGAATAACTGGTGTAATACCCAACAGGAAAATTACTTTCATGATTATCTACAAGTTTACTGTCTGTGTCATGTACTGCATGATTATATATTTTTAAATGCAGTGGCTTGTATATCTTGTTATCTACAGAAGCATTCCCTCATTAGCTGGGAGATTTATCTGGTCTTTGAAGAAATCCATGAGCCAAGCAGGGTTCACCTCCAGGGCTGGGTTCAGCTGCAAATAATCGGGCAGCACGGGCTGTCAGCTGCCCAAAACACTGACTTCCTCATGCCAAGAAGAGCAGGATCCAGCCTGGACAGCTTCTGGTTGCACTTGAGAATAGACCACATTTAAAAAGTAATTACAGATTTTGGTGCTTCTGATTGTGATGTCAGCTAAGGAGTGCCCCAGGAAACCCACCTTCTGGAAAACATGAGTGCCTTTAACCAAACATAAGGCCTTTTTAGATATTTCTTGATACACCTATACAATGGGAGGCCAAAGATAACAATTGTCTTTCGTTACTCATGAGCAATCCCTTTTTTATTTTTAATTTTTATTTCATATGATGCTATGTCTTTTCATTTTGTTAATGTCAGGAACTCGTTGATCTGATTTTGAGTTTTAGCCATTTACTTACTTTGGTTCATTTTATAAACCCTGCTGACACAATGTCAGGCAAGGACTAAATTTCCTTCCTGAATAGGTGCATTCTGCTTTCTTGCCCCAGCAAGCTGCTGTTTCACATGTGAAAAAATATTCTAGTCTGGGCAGAATAATACCTAATCATTAATAAATAACTTACACAAATAAGAAAGCACAAAGGAGTGAAACTACCATCTGATGGATTTGCCTGTGAGGAAGTGAAGTCGTTGTGTGACCTTAGATGATTAATTTTACAATCCCATGTCTTTGCTTCCTCCTCCATCCATTCTTTTGTCTTGCCTGCCTCCCATTCAAGGTAGTCAGGGCAAGGAATATTTCTCAATATGTGTACATTTGGCAGCCAGCACTACGGGCTTTGCAACACTGTAAAATACATGTATGAGGAGCAGTAGCTGGGGCAGAGATAAGAAAGCAGCGTGTGCCTTGTACATTGGACCATGGGGTGACATGCATGTGATAACAGGCCACACATCTCTGGATCCCCTGCCCCTTGCTGGGGGCATTCCATGTGGTTAGGCAGGCACAAAGCTGGTGCAGTGGGAAAGCAGCAAGGATGTGCCTCTGCCATGGCAGGGAAAGGACTAAGCATGTATGTTTGGGGAGTGATGATGTGATGGTGCAGATGGGATTTGTCATCATGGACAACCAGCTCTGCAGGTCTGTTGGTGGCACACACTGGCTCAACACCTGATTTATCTCATTTGCAGGATCCCCTCTGGAGAAGAAATCCCTGGAAAATCACGTGTTTCCTTGAATGCCATAGGTATAGTTCCAGGGACTCTGAGGCTGACCTGGTGGACTCCAACAAACCCACTCCCCCTGTAGAGACCATGCGTGTGTATATGTGACATAGGCAGGATGGCTTTGGAAGGATCCCTTCCATAAGGGTCTTGCCATTATTTGCCACAAGTGCAGGAGATAATTGGAGAGAGTCTGATGAACAACCAACACTACAAATGTGCTGTATCATATATCATATCAATGTTCTACTTCAGACTCTAGCTGCTCTTGGAGTGAAAATTTTAGTGAAAATGCAACCCTTCAACCCATACGTACTTTGTGAACCCTGAGAAGAGTCTATGCATCTCCAGTTAGACCCCTGATCCTCTGGTCCAGCCTCTGGCCCTGGCTTCAAGGATCTCTTTGATCATGGGCATGCTTTCCAAAACACTTATTTGCTTTTAGGGTTGTATGTATCAAGCAGCAAAGGTAGGGAGGTATTCCACAGCAGAGCCACGGAGCCCCAGGTGTGGGGAGCTGCCTTTCCCAGCTCTGATTTTCCCTGCACACCTTCCCCCAGCACTCGGGACCAAGCACCCGTTGCACACACAGACACACACTCCCTAAAGCCTGTAGTGTTTTTGCTCTCAAACGAAACAAAGAAACAGAGCAAGAAGGATCTTAACAAACAAACAAACAAACAAACAAACAAACGAAAAGAGACAAACCGCACACACAGGAGGAAAAGGAGAGGGGAGGTGTTTCCTTACAGTCGGTGGTGATCTCGTAGGGGGAGTGGAGGCGCGCGTCTCCGCAGGGGGAGGTGCTGACGTACAGGTGGAACAGGATGTTCTCCCGCAGCCTGTAGCCTCCTTCTTTTAACCGCACGAAGATTGATCGCTCCCAGTCTTCCCGCCGTTTGCTATGATCACAAAAGAGGTTCCAGGTCATTTGTTACATGCCAATCAGAAACATTTCTCTGCTCTCTCTCTCTCCTTTTCTCCTTCTGCTTGTTTGTTTGTTTTTATTAGCACCCGGCATCGTATATTTTGCCTAGTGACAACAAGGGAAAAACAATAAGCTTCTTCTGTGAAGAAACGTGTGAAGGAGGTCAAAACTGACAAAGGGCTTTTGGCTTGCTTACCTAAGATATATTCTAATGATAAAATGTGGATTTTTGAAGGATAACTCTCCTTCCTCACATGCACGGATGCATAAACACACTGATTTTAAAGTGGTTCTGATGCATGAAAAAACGAGTTCTCTTAGGCTGTCATGTGAACACATCAGCTCTGCTGATCACAGTGCCTAGGCACAGGTTAGAATCCCATTAACATCAATCACCACAGCTCAGATGTGTGTTCATGTGCTCCACTGAAAAGGACCTCTAACGAGGCACCCAAATTTTATGACCACTGCCAGCCCGCCCCTGCTCCCCAGGTGTTGCTCTTTCCCCTCATTCAACCAGAGCCACCTACAAGTGGTGGCAGGGTCCTCTTGGTCACTTGGCATTTTTGGCAATGAGAAGCCATCTTAAGAAGGGTGGGCAAAACTTGTGCAGGCTTTTCTAAGCTGAGTTGAAAAAGATGCTTATTGAGATGAAGCTTTTTGAGATGGAGCTTTTATCTTTGCAGTGGTTCAGCAGCTAGATGGGGATGCAGTGCACAAGTTCCATTAGCAACAGCTGCCCGGGAGGCCAAACCCTCCCAGTGCTGCCGTTTGCAGCAACAGCACAGCATTAAGGCTCTGCTGCTGTGCAGTTCCTCCAATGAGTTACATTTGAGAAGACATGGGTGATTTCTCTGACAGACAGCTGCCTCTAATATGTGTATTTATAATTTTGAAGGTGAAAATGTGATTGGTGAAATTATGATGAGACTCCTTTCCCTCTGCTGGCCTGGTCCTTCCCTCAAAAACTCAAGGGTCTTTTTTGGAGGAATATCTCTGAACAGAACAGCACCTGCAGGTAATGATTTTCCTGGGATGCTGTTAATAAGGTGGAATCCCACCCGTTTAATTCACTACAGGACAGCCCATTAACCAAGGCCATTTCTGCCTGTCTCTCTGCCTCCTGATAGAGCAAGCAGGGGTGCTTTTTACTCAGCCTTTGAGCGAGTCCTTGGCTTTCATCCAAGCTGCCTCTGCCTGTTTTCTCCCAGTGCAGCCTCTGTGCTATTGAAGCTGTTTGGCTGTCACTCTTCCATGGTTTGGGTGTTTTGTCATTTTTTGATGCCAGGATGCGTTTGCTGTCAGGAGGAATTTACAGGCACATTACCTCGCCTGTCAGGGACAGGGAGGCACACTGACTGCTGAGCTGGGGCTGCCACATGCAGCTCCTTCATTTTCTGCTGGCTGTGGTGGAATTTCCCAACTGCACTAATTATATTATCGCCCTGATACAAGCCTCTGAAATAATAAAATCTCTGTAAGTCCTGCTGCTTGGACTTTAGAGCAATTGCAGGTAGTTTTAAATAATTCACTGCAAAATCAGCTGGGAGAACACAAAGCTGTGCAGTCCAAATGCCTGCTATTATTACATTAAATCTCACCAGAGTGTGTGGGGGGGCAGCTAATAGTACTTGGAGACAGTTGCTATGTAGGGTTGGAGCAATCATGCTTTGGGCTGGATTTCAGGAGTTCAGCTTCCATCCTGTTTTCACTGGTCATTGTTTTTCACTGATTAACCTTGCTCTTTTACCTCTTCATGAGCACCAACAAGGGTCTGTGGCCAGTGTGGCTGCCAGTTTGGGTAATAGACAGCTACCCTAAAAATAGTTGGCAGGGCTGGAGGGCAAGGCAGCTTGACCCTCTCCTCCAGTGGGCTGAGGTTCTTCATATCACATAGGGTCCTGACCTGCCTTTGGGATGGTTTTTTAGGATCTGAACTCATCTGAACCGAGCTTCATTCCTGCACTGTGGCTGAAGGCTTCATAACAAAACTCAGTGAGCATTGTTTGGAAAGAGTTTGGGTTGCAACACCACCTGACATGGCTTAATAAAGATTCTTGTGCATGGGATGTTTGGTGTATTTCAAAACCCAGGGAGACCCAGAGATCTTGCAAAAATGGTCCAGGTAAAGCATGAGATGCACTTATGCAAAGTCACCTCTAGCACCAGTACCCTTGTGCCTTGCCTCTGGGACAGGCGTTTTGAACTGTGAGAGGGAAGATGACTTTGCAGTAGCTGTTCTTTACAATGTCCTTTGCACAGCCATACACACCCTGCACAAAGCAATGGAGAGAGGAGTCCACAGATCCCATTCATTCAGGGGGTGTCATTAAAGTGTCATTTCTGCGTGCTGGCAGTGGCTAAAAGAGCAGAATTCATCCAAAACCTTTGCCTGTTATGAATTTCTGTGGGAGTTGGGATTTGAGGCTCATTTAAGAGGAACATTTCAGAATGTGCTACATTCTAGTCTTTTGCTTAAGTTCATTATTCACTGTAACACATGCCCATGTTTTGAGCTGACTTCAAGAAGATACTTACGCACATGCCTACAGTTTAATATATATTAAGCATTTTGAGGAAACCAAGTCTGACAAGCAGAGGAGCTGTTTTTAGCATATAAAGGTATGTATTTTCTAGTACTACATACTGTAAGAGAGGATCCTAGAGAAACTAACAGCAGGCTTAGTAGATGTGTAACAAGCAGCTGATTTTCCTGGAAAAAATAACTTAACTGGACTGGATTAAGACTATTCCTTGCCTTTCATGTGTAAAATAAACAGTGGTTTGCATCTGACTTGCTGAAAGAGCTTACCTTCTGGTAAAATCATCTCCCTGGCACCTGAAGGGTGCACTACAGCAGCAAGCCTGCTATGGTGCTGATTTATTTTAAGGATACTCTATTAATTTTATTTCTCTTTAAAAAAGAAGAATTGTATTTTATTTTCTTCCCAATTGGCCAGTTGGTATAAATAACCCCAGTGAAAATGATGTCAGTTTTCCTACTACCACTGCCAGAGAATCAGACTATCATATTTGTGTGCTTTTTGCTGGGGATTCTTAGAAAAAGCTTCTCAAAAGGTCTTTCTTGTCCTTCTTTTGAACATCAGAAAATTCACGTCCTACTTCTCATCTCTTTCGTGAAAGTCTGGAGAACTGGAGGATTATGGTTGTCATAAAAATGAAATCTGGGAGGGCTAAGGGTTTTAATCAGACTGGTTAGCAGCTGACAGGTTTTAGTTGTGCTTTTAGCTTTTATTTAACTCAAGCTCTAGACAATGAATTGTTGAAAGAAAGTTTCCTTTTGAAGTATTTGTCACTCTTGCTTCTTAGAGAGGATAAAGTTCCCATTCTGGAGCTCTTTTCCAAGAAGAGTCAGGAACATCACACCTCTAACATTTAGCAATAAGAAGAGAAGGGGGGAAAAAGCAATTTGCATATTGCTGCAGGATTGGCTTGTGGATGGCATTGTTCTGCAGCTTAAATATGTGAAGAAGTTGCTGTATTCTCTCTTTAGAGAAATGGAAAAAAATTTTCCCCAGTACATGGCAGTTCATCTCACCCCCAACAGATACCTGAACAGAACCTGCTGAATTCCACCTCAGAGATGCCCATTTCTCTCCACTGCTGATGAAAGGAGCTTTGGGGATCTAGGTAGCACATAACTTCCAACAAGTAAATTCATTTCAGTGAACCCCTCTCTCCTGGCCATTAGTTTCATATCCTGGCCCTTGCTCTTAGGAGCCTTCATGCTACACTCCGCCAAGTATGTGTTTTGCTTTCACTGAGATCAATGGTAGTCTTTGTAAATTCTGGAAAAGAGGTTCATTTTCAAAGACAGCATCACAAAGAAAAATATTTCTTGCACTGGAAGTTCCTGAAGTTTGAAGTTCAGCTGCAGAGACCACTCTCAGCAGGTGGCTTGGTGGGAGGAAGGTATGTGGACAATAGGAAATACTCTCCACAGAACAAACTTGCCTGTTCCATAGCGAATGATGGAAAATTTAAGTTCTTTGAGTCAAAAACAATGCTCTCAAAAGAAAACCATCTGTTTGGTTTCAGTTCATTTATGACTTTGTACAACAGTTTCCTAGCCTGGGAGAGGAGTTTAATTTGGGCTAGGATAATGCAAGCACATTACAATAACTTTGTGTTTCCCCCAAGCCTGAGGAGATGGTGCACAGGTAGTGCCAGTGGAGCTGATTTACCATGTCTGTCCTAAAAATTCTGTCCTTACAGCTATGTGGCAGCATCATGTGTTTTCTCTGTGAAAAGGAGATGTCTCTTTTTCCAGAGAAAAAGGAGTAAATATGATTTCAGTGTGCAGAAAATGCATTTTTTATTTCATTTTGAACTCCCCCCTTTTGTCACCATATGACAAAGCTCCCAATGATCCCAGAAAACTGTGTAAATTAAAATAGAAGAATATATCATGTCACACTGTTTGTTTCCCCATGGACTTTAAGGAACCAGAATTGGATTTGATAATAACTCCAACTCTGTCATTCACAGGTGCTTAGCCTTGACAATTTTGGCTGAGATTTTTATGGTGTGTGCTGGTCAGGCAAGTGGTGGTGCCTGGTCTTGGCTGAACAGAGAGTGATTTGAACTTATTGTGAAAAGAGCTCGTGCTGCACTGAGGATTCTCTTAACAAAAGGCTGTTAACATTGATCCAAATAAAAAAATAATATGACTGATCATGTTAGGGAGGTGGATCAATACAACAGTTTAAGATACAGTGTTAGCACTTGTTTCCCAAGAGACCGTAGCACCATGGAGGGCTGCTACACTGCTGAAAACATAATAATTTAATGTAAACTTGAAAGCAATTCAGAATGAAATAGAGAGAATATTGTTTTTGATTAACCCTTCAATGTTCTTGTCCCCCTTTGTTAGCCAAACCCATGTACTCAATATACTCTCTTGTCTCCAACTCCAGCCTGAAGTGAAAATAGCCATTATTCCTGTTATTGTTGCTGAGGTGCAACAGTAGCACAGGTTATTACAAGAACACACAATCCTGATGCAAAACCTGAAGTCAAAGGAAGTTTTTGCACTGAGTTTAACGGCCTTCAGAAAAAGTTACATGAAAATGCACTCAAGAATGGAGGGCAGAAGAATGATCTATAGAGAAAGAGTTTGTTTTCCTTCATTTCTTGGTTCCTTCTATATAATAAGTGCCACTTCAGCTTCACTTCTGCTCAATTTTCACACCATAGGACAATTCAGGCTGGTAAGGACCTTAAATCTCTATCCCAACCTCTTTCTCAAAGTAGTTTGACAGATTGATCAAGGTTCTGTGCACTCAGATTTTGAAAATGTTCAAGACAGGAGGGAGACTGCGCAACCCTTCTGAGTGACCTGTCCCCATGGGGAAAATTAGTCCTCATACCCAGACTGAGCTTCTCTTGTTTCAGGGTGTGCCTCCTCCCACTGCACACCTTGGTAAAGAAGTCAGCTCCACTGTGTTGCTGACACCCTTTGCTGGCCCTGCCATCCCACCTGCAGCCTGACCAGGTCCAGATCTGTCAGCACTTCCACACTGCCCAAGTGTTCTGGCCCCTGAGACTCTGGGTAGCCTCTGCTGAGCCTGTGTCAGATGGTTGATGTGTTTCTCTTGGGGCACCCAAAACTGCACAAAGTCATGTAGATGTGGTGTAATGAGTGCTGATTAGTGGTGGATGCACACATCCCTTGACAGACTCATATTTCCCAGGATCCTGCTGACCCTCTCTGCTGTTAGACACACCACTAGCTAAAGTCCTGTGTCCTGTCTGCCTACAAACCTCATCCCTTTTCAGCAGAGCTGCTCCCCAGCCTGTATTTCTTTCCTCCTTGGTGGAAAGAAGGAAGATCATTCTTTCCTCCTTGGTTGCATTTGCCCTTGCTAAGTTTTCTGTCAAAGTTCCTGCTGGTCCAGCCCGCTGGGATGACAGACCAGCCCTCAAGCATAGGGACTGGTCCTTCCCACATTTTGGTGTTCTCTGCAAAGCTTATAACCAAGCACTAGGTAACACCTTCCAGATTGCTGACAGACGTGATCAGAGACAAGACAGAATTCTGAGGTACCCCACTTATTGCCATCTTCCAGGCAGCCTATGAACCATTAACCAGTTAAAAGGTAACAAGGTGGATTTGGCTGAAGACAGGAACAATAATTCTACTGTAATTATTCTACATGCTATAACATTTTAAAACATCATAAAGAAGGAGTGAGTGATAGCATCTTACACTTTGGCACAAAGTTTACTGTGCTGTTAACACTCATTGGTTCTCTAGTGAGTCAATGAAGATATTAATGATCAATAAATCACTTCTTTGAGATCTTTCAGCAGCAACAAGGAAGACAGGAAAATGGCTGCATTAAGCAAAATGACTCCCTTCAAGTCTCTGGTCAGTGAATGATACTAATAAGCCTGCACGTAAAGATTTGTACAAAATCATCAGGCTTCATAAAGCCCAGCTTTATGAGTCATATCTAATCGTTCCTGAAAGAGAATCAGCTGAAGTAAAGCAGCTCATGGCCAAACACTTTAGACTACCTAACTCTCAATTTTTTTTTTTTTTTTTTGTGCAGTTTATTGTTCCTTCGTCACCGAAAGACTCAGAAAAAAATGACATAAAGAAACAAATAGTTCAGTTGTCTGGAAGATGGATCTGTTCCACTGAAGGTCATATAACAGCCTCCAAAAATCAACAGAATTCAGTTACCTTAAGTGTAGCTCCAGCTGTGAGTAGAGGAAGTGAACAAATGCCCTTCTTGCCACAATTTCTGCATGGCAGTCGTTGACCGCAAGCCCTTGGTCATTTATGTATTCCCCATTTATACATTTGGTACCCGATGACAGCACAATAACCTGAGCTTGCCTGATGTCCAAACCTGTAGGAAGAAAAACAAAAGTGCTGTGAAATTGCTGGGGGTGAGTATGATGTCATGATTGTTAAAAGTCCTCAAAGCACATGCTTTGATGTGGCAGCCAGACAGCTCTAATGGGATGCTTGGTAAGGTGATGATATGGCCTTTGGAATATGCAGGAATCTCACATCTTTGTGTTATTAGAATAATAAGGTCTATATTTCAGTCTTGCTGCTAATTCCAAGATAAAAGCTTACCATGAAGTTTACTTGTTAAATCAATAACTACATCATAGCAGAGCATATGCTGTAGGGAAGTAATAAAGATCTCCTGCAGTGCTGATAAATGGCCAGGTTTTTATGAGCTGTTGAAGACATTTTCTGGTGGGAAACACATACCCCCTGTAATGTTAGGTTTCATTGCTGTTGTGCTTTAAGTACTAAATAAAATGGAAGTAACGCTTCTGGGGCTGCTCTTTAAAAATCATGAAGAAAATACCCCAATAGATTTGACTTTCAGTCCGGTTTCCTTTTAGCTTCTCCAAGAGCAGCTATATCAGTGCTCTTTTCAGTGTGGTCTTAGGGCTGGAGCATTTATTACCAAGACCACTTTGTTCATCTGTTACCTCCCCACATGTTGATGGCAATTGAAAGATGTCCCCTACTTGGTCCAGACAGACACTTTCTAAGAATAAATCCTAATTTATTTGGAGTCAGTTGAAAATGCTTGGAGACTTCAACAGCACATGGGTTTCACTCTAAAACATAGCTCATTCAGCCCTGTGGACAATTTCAAAGTAGAATTTAGAATGAACTGAACCCAAAATGAAATTATCTTTTGAAAAGCACATCTCAGGACTCATCTCTCTGAATACCAAAGAACAAGGGAGCAGCTCTTGGGAAAAAGAACTTTTTTGCCTGATAGGTGCTTCCTCTAGAAGTGTCAAAGTAGCCTCTGAGTGTTTGACACAATGGCTGTGTGTAGGCAAACACCTCCACAGTACAGCACAGAGGCTCAGACTGCTGGTGTTGCTCTGGCTGTGCCCAGGTAATGTCACCTGAGATGCCCTTGATGTCCTGCCCAATTCTGCCTGCTGTCTGGGAAGTCCAGGAGGTTCTTCCCATGCATCTCATATGGAAGTCCATAAAGAGGCTCAGTGAAAACACATGCCCATGTTTAGGCAACTGAATCAAGACCTCAAAGTGTGACAAGTCAGTGATAAAGACAGGTCTGAGACTGCAAATACCCACAGGAGGAATGGAAACAATCTTCCTGTGGGCTGTGGTGATGCTGTTTCTATAGTATTACTTTAGCTTTAGAAAAGCTTTAGGAATAATTTAATAGAGTCAGCAAAATTTTTTTTCCTCTTATGAGGTCTATTGAATAGCAGAAAAACTGAAAAATTGCAGAGATTTTTTTGGCTTGGCATATTTGGGGCCATGTTCTCTTATAAAATCTATTGATGTTAAATGACAAAAGAGCTGAATGGAGAAGGAAATAGCATTTTAAACAAAAGGATTGGTGCTGCCAATGATTTCCCAGTTAGTAAATACCATCAACAGCCCTTCATAATCTCCACACAGCACTAAGACTAGTAGTGGATGACATACTGTAGCACTGTTTCTATGCTTAATGAATATAATTGAAAATGATATCAAAATCCTTTCATGCCTATATCAATACAAAAGCTACATCAGTCATCCAAAAGGTTTAGTAGTAATGTGGCATTGCAGCATTTTGGCATTTGTAGGAGAGGTGTAAGTATTGTGAAAAATTCATTTAATCTGAGCCCCTGGTTGTGAGAGTCTCATACAGAAGTTGTTACAGGTACTAGTGACAAAGTACATGTCACTGTATGCCTGTGCTGAGAGTTTAATCTCTGTTTGTTACTATAGATGTGGTCCTAAAAAAGTGGTTTGGAGTATTTACTGGCGAGAAAAAAGTGAAGTGGAAATCTTGAAAACCCAAGAAGTGAAGATGGGAGCACACTGGAGAAATGGAAAGGAGGAAAAGCCTTCGTGTTTATTCCAGTTTTATTACTAGGTAAAAAGTTGAGGTGGAAAAATTACTCATTCCCTACAAAGAAAAGTGCTTATAGACAGTACATTAAAATTACTTTGCTTTAGGGTCACTGCTTTTATGAGAAAAATAATAGGTATCTTAGACAGTGACATGTCCATCTAGTTAACAGTGTCTTTCACATGGACTAACATCAAACATTTCATGGGCCACTGCCTGCCACTGAGATGTTTGAGTTCCACTCAGCATCTCAAAAAGCAGTGTATATTTTCCTCCACAATATGTAATATTTTCCTTGGTTAGAAGGTCTACGAAAAGAATCAGTTTGGTGGGGTTTTTTTTTTCTATTTTTTTTTATTTACCACTGTAGATAGAGCCTTATTTACCTCAGCACTGCAGGAGTACACCAAGAGGCAATTCCCTCCTACAGAAACCCGTGAGCCTCTCTGTCTGCCCCCGAGGACCTCTGTCAATGCTCCTTCTCAGGGCAGTGAGACCAACTGCTTCCTTCTCCTAACATTAGCATGCCCCTGGTGTGCCTCCTCCTCTCCTGCTTCACCTCATAGTCAAAGCACCAGCCTCTGAAAATACAGAGCAAACCACTTGGGTAAGCCCTCCTGCTCTCTGAGATCCTCATCTTCCTCAGCCCCCCCCCCCCCAAGTCAGCCCAGTACACATTGTGATGTCTTTTATTTTTTCAATCATTTTATCCACAAATAAATGTAACTCTTTTTCTCCTTCCAGATGAGGGTAAGCAGATGAATGCATTCAGGATTTTCTGTAAGGTCTGGATTTATTCACAAATGAAACAGAAAGGCACCCAACACCTGTCAGATGCAGCAATAAAATGAATCCCTCTGATGTTGTTTGCTATCACAATGTCCACCGGCACAGCAATAGCCAGTGTGCTTGGGGTGTTCGTGATGGTGTGAATTAACTCCATATGTTGGCTTCCAGTGATAGGGGGCCCCAGGAGGTGGACACAGCCTGGGGTGTTTGCCTGTCCTGGCAAGGTGCACGTGTTTGCAGAACATCACTTAGATATTGCCTGGGGCCGGGACGCAAAGGCTTCCAAGAATTTGCAGAACCAGTCCGAGTGTTAAACATTAAAGATCTCCATGTATTTTCCATTTGCAGTGTCAGAAAATAATCCATGCTCCTCTATGCTCAGAAATACCCAGGAGTTATGTCTCACTGCTGTGGCACTTGGAAACCCAGGTGTACATGACTTATGCATTAGCTCTGAAATATTTACACCTCACTGGGGACCCAAATGGAGAAAGTGATCTGTGACCAACGTAGCCCTGTTCAATGCTGCCTGTGAGGGCACCCAGCATGATGAGAAATACTTCCAACAGCCTGAGAGTTGTCTGCTGTGCTCAGGAGCATACATGCTAACAGGTTTCCTCTTGCATCCCTTGTTTGGTACATACACAGAGTTGGAGGTTTATCCCCTGTGTAATGTTTGATATTATTGCCAATGAACATGGGAGGAATTTTTCTCTGAGAACAAGACATGATGCCTAGCTGATGAAGGCAGATTTTAGCATTGACTAATCACGCTGGCATTTTAGGCAGCATTTCCAGCTCTGGAGCCTAGATATTTGCTTCAGTGATTCAAAATTAATAGGCACTTCTGTACATTTGTCTATTTTGCATTAAAACCAGTAATTACTAACTCTAGTTATTAATGTTTACTTCCAATTTTATTTTGCTTGCAGAATACTTCAAATTTCTCACGCCATTTCTAATAATGAAAGTCGAGCTCCCTCATAAACGTTGATTAATTTAACCTCAGACATGCAGCAGATGCAGACTGTGCACATCCTCAAGCCATGCCCAGGAAAGCTATGGCTTTGTGAGGGGCAGAATCCAGCAGGAACAGTAAGTGGCACCACCAGCCTTATTGCACCTACCCCACTTAGGGTCCTACAGCAGGGTTTGACCCAGGACAAGGATTGCTCCCCACAAGACTCATGTTCTTACTGAGGGGAGTCAGTCTCAGGTGAAAGATCCAGGGATGTAACTGCATTCAGGTTATTTGACAAACAAGGAGAAATGGGCTACATTATTATGACCTTAACTCCTGACCCACTGATTATCAGAGTTCATGAGGCATTTCCTACCCTCGCTGCCTTCTGCAAAGTAATGTTTGAGGAGACATTAGGTTAAAAGTAACTAGTGAACGATTTATAACAGGCACCTGCATTACGTTTCTATTATTTGCCTAAAGACTTCTAATAGTTTTCAATTTGAAAAGGAAATGGAGCAAGGGAAGGGAAATTGGGAAGCTGTGTCAGCATAGTGGCTGGGTCCTGGCTAACACCCTGTTGTTGAGGACAGCTGAGAGAGCAGGGAGGCAATTCACTACATTTTATCATGACAAATCCTGTCAATCAATTAGTTGCATTATAAAACAAAAAGGTACACATAAATGGCACATTGCCTTTGATCACAGATTCAGTCTAATGAGCCAGGGAGGTAACAATCTTTTCTGGTGCTCTGCTGAAAGCCTGAGCCTATCCTGGGTCTAGAGGCAGGAACTCCTCTCACAGCCAGGCAGGGGGAACCTTGAACCTCGATGTTCATTTTTTGTCTGTCAGTGATAGTGCAGACTTTCATGTCATAGCTGAGCTGTTGAAAAGAAACTGGGTTTATTATAAGCCATTTCCAGTTTGCTGACACCAGTAGAGAGATTCATTTCAGCTGTTCTGGATAACCGGAGTTTAGATGTCCATAGCTGAGCTAATTGCTGTAGAATGTCTTTATAGTCAAAAGAGAGGAATTTTCCTAGGAGGTGATTCATCTGGCCTACTTTAGATATTTGCTTTTTGATAGTCTACATTACATCTCAGTATTGCCAGCTTCTCTTCATGAACTCTGAAGACCTGTAGACAGCCAGAGGAAGTAAACTTTTCTACACTGTGGAGAAATGCTTGTAAGAAGATTTCTCCTCCAAGCAGCAAAATACTGCTCAGAATTCCCCAAATCGTGAAGAGGGCAAGCAGAACAAATCTAGGGCCTTTACATTTTTTCCCCCTTATGTTTAAATGTCTCCAGATAATTTTTTTTCCAGCTTTTTTGTCCACAATTAAGGATAATTGTGTCAATGTTAGTATATTCAAGGATGGTCATTTTGCCTTGAGCTGAACTATTACACACAGAAAGCAAACAGAGCTGTTTTCCCTATGTGACCTCCCAAAACACCAGGCCTGCAGCCACAGAGCTTGCAACAGAAACAATTCAGAAAGATGTTGACAGAAGAGAGAGTAAGCAAGCAAAAATACGAAGGTTTGCTCAGCAGATAAGCTGGATCTGGAGAACTGGCTGACATCTTATGGACTATGGTTATGAGCTGGGGTTTAAGTCACTTATAGCCATAAACACAAAATGCCCACACCAATCTGCTTGGTGACACAGCTCTACCAATGAAACAAGTGAGTTTTGGCTAGTCTAGTCAATGCTTCCACTAATTTTAAGAGTTGCTCTTCTAGTGGGCTATGATCATTAGGACCTTCCATAAGAATGAGTTTGTAGCCTTGCATATTTTTGTGTTGGAAAAGGAAAATCAAAATCAGGAGGTAATTGCAAGAGGTGTAGACTGCTACCTTCAATCAGCAAACTGAATCACACTGGCTGTGTATCAGAGAACTGTGAAATTCAGTGAGCCTAATTCACACAGAACAGGATGGAGTTTACAACTGCTAATGCCAGAATACAACTGGGATCACACTTTGGTTTCTCAGCAGTTGGCACGACATGTAGAGAAGCACCAGTCAGTATGCAAGTGACTATTGCACTGCATGTTTTAGATCCTGCTAGTGGTAGTAAAATCTATCTTCCTTTTTAGCATGACACCGTGAAGACAGCTCATTGCCTGAAATATATTAATTTTAAATTAGAAAAAAAATAATCAGAAAAATCAGGTTTGATTAATTAAGAAAACCCACACTTCTTTTATTGGGTGGGAGTCAACTTACACAAAATGCAATGCAGTAAAAAGGAAAGCCAGAAATAATGATAGTGTAACATCAGCCCTTCTGAATAATTCATGGGATACAATTTCATGTTATTTTAAATGGTGCTGCTTGTCTCTCTGATAAGCAATAATTTTATGCTCTTCCTTTACCTTTTTTAACAAATCAGTCAAAAGGATTGTCTATTGTTATCTGAAAAAAAGTGTATTTGGAATAATTTTCAAGGCAGCTTAATTGAGCTTTGATCACAGAGGAGGGGTTTTTTTTTTTTTTAATACACTCTACTCACAGCTGAATAAGTTCAGGTTTCCATTTCAGGTTTATTTAGAGAAGGAAAATTTCTTGATGTTACACAGAACTGACAAGTCCTGCATTATTTTCTCTTATCTTCTTCCCTGGCAGCCCTATCACATTCTTAGAATGGCTTTAATTTTGTAATAAGAGATAGTCAAGACAGGAAAGGGCAGTGATGCTGGAAAAGCTGCCTGCAGGGATGTGCTGTGGGCACAGTCCTGCACCCCACTGTCCCAAGGCAGATCCTTGTGCCTTGTGGGCACTGCTGCTGGCCATCCCAGGAGTGGGCAAAGTCCCACAGAAAATACAGCCAAAGGGGCAAAGGGTTCTTCTCCTCATCTTCTCCCTCAAAAAAAGGGAACAAAACAGGAAAAGGACACATTTCTTTGGAAACTGAAACCATTGCCCCTGTATGTTAGTGCTTACATGAGGGGTAGGTCTACGGTTAGAAGTGAGGGATGTGTTTGCCCAGGTCCATCAGTCCATTTTCCCCACAACTTGGTGATGCATCTACAATCCCCTCTACTCTGAGGCTTCAAGAGGAGCGAAATCAAGATGCAAGTGCAAGGAGGGAGCTGAGGATTGAGGGGCTGGTGTGTGGCATGGTGTACCTTGCTCTTCAGTTTTGATGCAGGATATGCACTCCTGACACAGGGAGCTCTGCTGTCCCCAGCTCTGCATGGAGAACAAAACCACAGTCATGACTAAAAAAAAAAAAAAAATAATAAAAAATGTGTAGCCACAAGAGAAGAACTGTGCACAGCAGGAATGATTAATAGTATGCATATATCAATTCACAGTATGCATTTATCTGCCAGCCATTAAGACTGCTGCAGCTCATTTTTTTTCTCTCCATTTTCTATTGAACTTGTAGTAGCAATTGTGGTAATTTCAGTGACAAACAGGAACCTGGGACTTGAGTGAGCACCCTGGCTGTAACCCCTAGCTCACATGGATGTCCCAAAGAACACCCCTGGGGTGGATGGGAGTAGCTGATGTGAAGTAGCTACACTAAAATATGGGAAGAAAGAAGCATGTTGAGGGCTTAGGAAACAGAATAGCAGAAGTCTGAACAAAAGGCAGACACAGAGCTAGCAAATAATAGGAACAAAGAAGTGGCTAGCAGTGAGGTTACAGATGTTTAGGGGTATAAATGGAACAGTCTTTGAAACACTGGAGTTGCACAGGGATTTCCTTTGCTTACATCAAAATGAGGGTTATGTGTAACTGAATATATTGTATTTCTGTGGAAAGAGACGGTGTAGAGGGGGCCTCTGAGAGCCTCATATTTTCATCCCTTATTAATGTGTTGAGTAATCCTCCCTCTGACTGTGCTGCCTAGGGAAAGCAATTCTTTCCAGAGCTCTTCATCTTCATCAGTGAAGGAGCAGGGTCAGAGTCACAGTCCCCTCTACCCTGATCTCTGACCCTGCTGTGCTGGAAGCAAGAGCCAGGGTATTGTCTGAGAGTGGCTGTGGCACTCCTTTCACAGCCGGGCATAGTCAATTTTGCCCAAACCCACAGGGGTGGGGAGGGGTAGGGGAGAGCACTTGTAAATGAGTTCCAAATTCAATTCCTCCAAAACAAAAATCCCTTTCTGACACAAGCCCATTTTGTACTGTTTGATCACATCATCGGATGCCTGAGAAAGGATTCTTGTGCTAATCCATTTTGCAAGATATTTTTGTGCAGGCCTTTTGAATTAAACCTCATTCAAAAGGTGGCTTTCCAGTCCGGAAATTAATGGTGAGGGGGTTGCCCAAGTGGATGGGAATCAAACAACAAAGGCAAGACTGCTGGGGGCTGCAGAGAAGAGTGACCCAGCAGGACAGAGTACAAACATTGAATATGCAAACTATGAACATGGTGTGTTTTTCTGAGTATCTGAAAGGTACAACCACCAAAGAGAGAAGTGGGCACTAAATTTAGAGCAGCAGAACTGAGGTCCTGAGATGACTTCAAAGAAAATAAAAGTCAGGCTGAATAACTGGTGAAAATTATTAACAATGAGATCCATTAGGCTAGAATGGTCTCCCAAGGTACCGTTGAAAGCCCCATTGTTAATTGATTAATTTAAAACTAGACTGGAAAGAGCACTTGGGAACAATCTTACGCTTGCAGGGAAATGTACTGGACAATTTAGTGGTCTCTCCCAGTTCAAATTTCTATGGTCCATTCTTCCCTCCCCTCAATGGACCAAAAGGATGAAATTCCATCAGCTTTGCTTCTGAGGAGTGTGGAAGGAGACAGTGCTGTGTTTGTGAGCACCAGTGCCCTTTACCTTTCCTTCCTTTCCTCAACATGGGCTTTGGAAATGCAGAGAGGGAGGAGGGTCACTCAGTCCAGGCCCCTGCATACTTCACCCCCATCCCATATACTTGAGGATTTTTTTATAAAATCTAAATTCACAGTAGCAAAATCAAAGTTTCTTGAGGGTTTTTTCCTTCTATGTAAATTTGAATACTGTTTTTCTCCTCAGGAAGAGAACTTGCACATAATTCTTCATTTTAAAGCAGGACTGAACTGCACTTTCCAGCCATGTCCTGACTGCAGATATCTTGTGTTTCTCTAATAAATGTTGTGCCACTGCTATCTGAGCGTTAAGTAAATTGACAGTTTCAGATGCTAGTAAGATTCTAAATTGCAGTGAGAAAGAATGAAATCCTGAACATGAATTTTGACACTTAAGTGCAGGAGGAACTTAATTTTATGTGGGATATTTTTTTAATTTTTTGTTTTTAATTCTTTGGTGTGCTTGCTTCTAAAAAGATCTTCCTATGTGTTTTACTAGGTGGGTAAAGTGAAAGCAATGGTTGCCAAGCCTTTATTCACCGAAGAAATTTCTTTTTTTAGGGTGAGATGCACTCCTGGTATTGACATTGGGACAGCTTCCAGTTTGCCTTATCACAGAGCAGAATGAAAGTCTGACCTTGCCAACTCTTAGCTTGACACACTTAGGAAACAGAAGTGCCTATTTTTAATTTCCATGTTTTATGCTAATTATTATACCCATCCTTGTGCCCAATGCAATTATATGTGACACAGAGCCAGGGCCTTGTCTGCATCCAGGCTTCGAGAGGTGTTTCAGTCAGAAAAATACTTTCAGCAGCAGGAATGGAAAACTAAATCCAGAGATGTAAATGTTTAGGGAGGTAAAAAGGCTCAGTGTCTGAGAGGAGATGGGAACCAGAGTAAGGAGCGGGCAAAGTGGGGAGCTGAAGCTGCCCAGAAGCCAGCAGTACAATGTGCTGGAGACACCTACAGCTGCTCCAGCGGGTGGAAAATGAGGGACTCAATTCCCTTCCCAGTTGGGTCATTTTCCTGTGGAAGTGCCTGAAACTGCTGATAGGAAAGAGGTGTTTTGTCCTCTTCTTTCTGAACCTGTGCCACCAAGCAGCTAAGAGGATGGAATTAGGTTAGACAGTAACAGCAATGAGAGGCTTTGTGTGTGCAGGTTGGGGTGCTCATGTCCACAAGTGAAGCTCTGGTTCTGTACTCACTCCCAGCTGGTCCATGCATTTCTCCCTGCTTTTTTATGCAAAACATATAAGCTGGCCTGGAGAATTGTCCCTGAACCTGTTTTTTTTCTTACTCTGTGCAAGGCTGCAGGATTGTGTCCCATCTCATATTTTTTGTTTCAAAGTAACCTGTCTTCAACTACCTTCTGTTCCTTAGCCCTTATTTAACAGAAATGATGAAGAAACCTCAAAGCTGCTCTTGTAGGGGGATGAATGCCTAAACTCACAATGCTTATACACATTTTAATAGAAGAGATGCCTCTGGCGGGGCCAGGTTTAACTGCGAAACCTCAAATGTCCTTTGAGCTGGAATTTGGAAACCTAAGTCTTGAGCTGTAGGAATATGAAATCATGCCCATTATAGGTGCACATTACAAAATCCAAGAATAGAGTTGCAGCTGTGGAAGAGGGGTAGTCTTATGGAGTTCAAAACTATTTAGAGAGAATCTGAAGATTATTGGTTTAGGGTTTATAAGCAGAGGAAAACAGATTTCTGAGAATGAGTGACTTATATGGTTCCTAAGTACATAGTTATTTACCTATTTTAAAATATTTTGAGAAAAACTGTCATCTACTGGTGAAGTGTCAACCTTGACATAGGTAAGAAGTAAATAATGTTTACGAGAATGTCACATGACTTTGTGCCATGTCCTTACAAGCATCAGGCAGCAGTAGGTGAAGAGACTTTCTGAGATCTTCAAAAGGATGCCAGCAGTTTGGGCACCCAATTTTGATTTCAGAAGTTTCAATTCTCATTGAATCTCACTGGGACCAGGCTTTTTTTAGCATCCATCTAACTATGCAAATCGGATCTGGGAGCCTAATTTTCTCCTGTGCCTCTCTTCCTGAAGGAATCTGCTCTTGACACTAATCTGTAAATCATTCACATTTTCTCTAACTCGTTTGGCTACTTGAGTTCAGCATGGGATAGAGCAGGTCGATACTCTACATATGGCCTGAATGTTCTACTATATCCTACCATATTCTACTGCTTTGCAACTTTCCTGCTCATATTAAGAACTAGAAGTCAATTGGACAGCAGTATTTCTGATTGTGCTTAAATGTCAGGGTTTGTGAATCTTAATGTGACTGTAGAGATCCATGGAGACATATTGTCAACTTTACTTTTTTCTGTTATTCCACTTAACAATAATTAAGATCCATTCCATGAATATGGATGATAATTTCCCATCTTTTCTCACAGCATGAAATTTCTGTTTAGGGCTCTTTTGTCCAGTTCATCTTTATTTCACACAAGATAACTGAGAAGACCTCGTAATTTGCTTTTAACATCAAAATGATTGTCAGCCTTCAAAAAAAATATAGAAGAGAGAAAATCGTAGCAAGACATCAACTTATAATCTTTTTCTATGAGTGTTACACTGCTGTGAAAAGGACTGAACTTTCTTAATGCTTCATTTTTAACAGAAAGCATGATAAAAAGTTCCTATCAGTATTTAAACTGCTAAGATTTGTCAAACACAAATGGGAAAATTGTGTTTAAATAGCAGTTTCATTTTGTCCCTAATGATTATAGGAGGTGGTGTTTTTTTTTTTGTTTTTTTTTTTTTTTTTTTTTTTTTTTTTTTTTTTTTTTTTTTTTGGCAAAGAGAATGTCAGCTATAATAGATCATCTCTTTACTGAATGACAGGAATTCTTTACTGTGCCTGGCGACGATTTCAGGTAGAGCAAAGGCCAAACTCTGTCTGTGGTGCCAAAAAACTGTGAATGCCACCAGCCTCTAGATCACAGCACTCAGTGTGAGGCTCACACCTCCCACCCTGCTATCCCCTGCCCTGGGACTTGATTCTTCCCAGCTCTGGGGGACAAGCAGCAGTGCCACACTGTCCCCTCAGTGCCCTGTGTGCTGGTAAAGGTGACCACCCTGCCTGGTGACCCGTGGTGGGATCACAGGGGCTCCTCCTGTCACCCCACAGTCTGTGACTCTGGGCATTGGGCCCGGAGGGATGTGACAGTGCTCTGGTTTTGCTTTTGTTACCTTGGGTTAGAAAATAGTAGCTTGCTTGCCCTTCATTTCTTCAAATGTATCAACTGACATAACAATAACAACAATACTGAAAACTACTTCTCCCTGAAAACTTTTCAATAGAAAGAGACAGCAGACCAGTGAGTCAAAATAAAACGTCCAAATTGCACCTGAGAGACAGAAGGATGGGGAGCTGGTGGGTCATCTTTCCCTGACAAGAAACATCAAGAAACAGCTGCTGTTGAAATGCAGTATTGGTTGATCCTGGCCAAGAGCCAAACACCCACACAGCCTCTTGCTCATTCCACACCCCTGTGGAACTGGGAAGAAACAGAAGGAAGGCAAGACTAATGGATCGATATAAGGATAGTTTATGGTTGCTTAGCAAGACAGATGCCATAAACCCAGTTATGTCCCCCTTCTCTCTCCCCAAATTTTTACTGTTGAGCACAGTGTCCCGTGGCAAGAAATACTCCCTCCATCAGCTGAGGACACCTGTCCTGTCTATGTCCCCTCTCAGCCTCTTGCTCACCTCCAGCCTACTTGTTGGGGACAGGGATAGGAGAGAGAAAGTCTTGACCCTTTGCAAGCGCAGTCCAGCAATAGCCAAAATGTTGGCGTTATCAGCCGCGTTTTAGCCACTAATGCAAAATATGAGGAGGGAATTTAACTCCTTGCACCACATGATGCAAGTTCTGAGCTGATGGCTTGTGTTTGACATGGTGTTATCCAGAATGTCTTTTCCTCAGGTGAACTGATGTTCTTAATTTACCATGTGTGAATTCATCATGTCTCCAGAGAAATCAGCAGTTCTGCTGTGGAGAGTCAATGTGCAGTAAAGCATAGGTCCTCATATGAATGTTACACTACAATACCAAGCATACTTACTGTTCTACTTAAAGATAGTCTCTGGATTATACCTTGCTGTATGTGGAAGATTTGAATGCACTTCTCTTACTTATGTCTTGCTCGTTAAACAATTTTTCTTAGAATTGATCAAACAATTTTTCATAGAACAATCTTCCTGAGTGTGTTTCAACAAAATTAGGATATGTTAGAGGACTGGAAGATTTAAAATACTTTATAACATTATACATTGTAATTATTAAATAATTGAGTTAAATGCTTCAATCTTTTGAAACATTTAGTTCAAGATCAGTTATGTGAGTTTTTTTAGTTGTTATTACATTCAATTATTGTATTACATAAGATAAGATCACATCAGCTGGTATCTAGCTGGTAAATTGCTCCTGCCTAGGCCAATATTTTCAAGATTATCTTGATTTCTGCTAATCAAATGTTTTGAAAACTTACTTTCACAAAAAAGCATGGAGATTTTAACTGTCATCACAATTTAGAGCAAAGTATTTCTAAATGCTTTGGACTGCCTGTTTCACTGACTAGAAATTTATTACTGCAGAACATTCTCAGTCTGTCAATAACATAATTTTCCACATTTTTTTTTCTTTCTTACACATTGGAATTTGCCCCAGGTGCTACAGCATAAGTCAATTACAGTGGCCAAATGTAACTCTCTTTGGTTTCCCTGGGAAATTGAAATGACAGAAAAAATGTCAAAGTTCAGAAAAAGAAAACCAATCTAGCACACTTCTATTTTGTCTGTAGAGATCTTGCATTATCTTAACAGCAGTTATCACAGAGTCCCATTGTGCTTTTTACTGGCTTTGACTGAAAACTGTACAAGCACTGATAAATCTGCTTCTAGTCAGGATGACATTAAATTGAAATGAAGGTAAAAACAAATCAGTTTTTGTCACTTATGGTGCTGAATGCAAAAGACATTTCCAGATTTGTTTTTGTTGTGTCATTAGTAAATTGTTTGCAGAGATCTAAGACGGCTTCTGCCCATTTTTTTTTTTTTTTTGTTAAAAATACAGGGAATTGGTACTCATTTGAGTGCTTGATGTGGAAAATCTGCCTGTGCCATCTTTGAAAAGTGTGTGTTGAGGTCCTTGCTACTTCTGGGAATGATGGTGAAGAAGAGACCACAAATCTACAACTTTAGTACAGCAAATAATGACACAAATGGCAGATGATTCATCTTGCCTTGGTTGGCTGAGATTCTTGTGCTGGAAAGAACTCAAATCATCCTGGAGAATATACTAAGATAAGGCTATTTCTAGCTTTGCAACTTCTGTGAATCACCTTATATCTGCAAGTTTCTTTTCTGGGTTCCACAAAACCAGTGAGATATTGACAAATTGGATAGCTGACAGATTGAACAAATTCACAAGAGGGAATTCAGAATTGAATTTGTGAATGTAAGTAAAATTATACTTTTTCTTAATGCTGACTAAGATGAAATATGAAACACAAATTTGTAAAATCCTACAAAGGGCATGGGACCCACCAAAAGAAACAAACAACATAAGGACACTTTCAGCCCTTCCCTAAAGAAGAGACATAGACAGCCCCAACTGCCCAGAAAGGCTAAGGAAGTCTGGAAGTGCCCTTTTCTTCCTCTAGCACTGCATGCACTCAGCAGTCATGACTTTGGGAATTATGACTCCTTCCAGTGTCCATTCTTCTCATATATTGTGGGCCTTTATTCTGCTTCTTTGGACATGTAGAAATAAGGCTGCAGTGGCTCAATCATGCTTTATAAAGCTGGTCTAGACCTGGGCTAAAGAATGTAGGAGTAGTTCCTTCGCAAAGTAGGATGAAATTCCTACAGACATGTCTTACAATTCTTACACTGAGCTAGTGTAACCTCCCCTGTGCTCTCCCTCTAAATGTTAAAGCAACAGTTCTTGGCTCCTGTAGCTTAGTTTCTTACAAAAAGTATATTTAAACATTCTTCCTTGTGCTTCTGCTTGGAAAGTGCTCCTCTAAATTAACTACAGCACTTTGTTTAAATCTGATGAGAGCCACAGTCCAGAAATCTGACAATGACAAAGCAGCTGTTATGCTGGGTCTAGTGTGCATCTTTCACATCCCAAAGTCAATCACACTTCCTTTCTACTTCCCTTCATACTGAATATGATTGCTTATTCTTTTCACATCAGAAAGGAGATGCTCAACACAGAAATCTTATCTGCATTTAGGCTCTGTGTTTGGAAAAGATCCATCAGAAAATCCTGTCTCCATTCTGCTGTCTTGCAATATTCACAACTGTCCCTATTGAATCTAGCTAATGTAATTGATGAAAGGAAGGCATGAGACAAGCCTGGATGAATTATATATGCCTCTCCCTCTGAGCTTATCCTCTCGTTTCTGTACTGGACCCACAGCTCCATGTGTCAGAGTGAGAATGAAGTTTATGGAAGTATCTCCATTGCTGACATCCTCATAAATGCTGAGGTGCCCCAACTGAGGGGTGCTTACGAAGAAAGACAATCTATGCAACCATTCCATCAAAGATTTCCATGTAGTATGTGTCAATCAGTTGAGTCCTAACAGGAGTGAATGCCAAATTTTGGCCCTGCTGGTAAATATAAGTATTTCCCATGGCTAGAGAAGAGCAGAACTAAAATTACACATCCTCTGGGTTTGTTTCTTTTGACTGGAAAGCACTTTTGTTTCTGTTGCCAGTCTAAAAGTTTATGGCAGCTTTGTATAACAAGAACTTGGTGTTTCCAGACCTATGAAAATAATTAATAAATAATAATACTTTTATTGATAACTAACTCTCTCCCCCATTTGTAAGGAAATGAAAAATCAGAGAGGGCTGCATTTTTTCCTGTAAACAATAGGATGTAGCAACATATTTATGAATAAAGCTTCAACTCTGTTGCCAATATTTTTGTGTGAACTTACTTGAGGTGTAAATATTTAATGCTTCTTTCACTGCATTACTATTCATTTTTCTGTGTGGGAGTAAAGTCATCCTTCAGTATTGTGAACCAGGTAAATAATGTATTACTTAGTCATGAAAAATGCCAGAGGAAAATAAATGAGAGGATATCTTACCTTTGGTCATCACAATGCCTGCAAGGGTTTTGTGGCGTGCATGCATGGAAGTGAAATTGTCTGTCAGTTCCTGGAACTTCTGTGCAACCATTTGGTATACGGAGTCAGCAAAATCCTGAAAGAGACAGTCAGAAAATTTTTTTTCACTTCTTTGATTGAGGAACCTGGGCAGTTCTGCAGATTAGCCACCTAATATCAGCTGCTGAGAGGTCCACTTTAGAATTAAACTCCATCTATCTGAGCAAAGATAAAACTAGTATCCCTCCTTCAACTTCCTAAATCATCCTCAGAAATGGCAAAATTACCTGCATGAAAGTTGACACCCATATTGACTAGGACTGGGGGTAAAGGGAGAAGATTTAGAGGCTGAACCTTTTTCCAGTTTCTTAAGACATTGGTCCAGCACCAGTTCACAGGAACTGAAAGCACTTTATTATAGTAAGCTAAAGAGGTGGACCGGTGTCCTATAAAACCATTTATTTCTGTGAACCCACTGAAAATTTCCATCAGTCCACTGAAGACTGAGAGCTGAGTTGAGGGCTGGTTTATCAGTAAAAACCACCTACTTCTGCATTCAAAGTGAGTTTTTAGTGACTTACAGCTACTAAGGCAAAGCAATCAGCTCAGGAATCTGCCAGAGGAGCACCATGATCGGTCCTGCTTCTACCTCGACAGGCACTGGGATGACGGGGAATTTTTACTTCTGTATCCTACTGAAGATCTTGCTTGCAGTTCATGGGTGTGCAATAGTCTGGGAAGGACTCCTCCCACACTAGACCCATGTCTCCTTCTGAGCATGGCATCTTTTCTGAAAGGTCAAATTTTCCCATGGACTGGTCACTGGAGAGGTGTGGCCTGAACCCTCAGGTACAAATGAGTCCAATCACCAGGGAGAGTCTTAGGAAGCTGGTTACTAAAACACAGCAGGTTAAAAAGGTCTAAAAAGTGAATTCTGTAGACTCTGCATGAATGACCATAAACCTAAACCAGCTCTCGTGCTCCTGAGAACACCATGACTTGGAATGATTCCCTGCTGCAATGTTTGGTATCTTTTCATTTACTTAATCTCTGCTCTTTTTTTTTTTGCACTAAGCCTCTCAAGCATACATTAGAGATAAATCAGTGGAACACTCTTTGTGAGCATGAGCTGTTCTTAAAGGGCTTTGCAAGTCTGAACATAAAAAAGTAACATCCAAAGGATTTTTTTTTTCAGACATCTGATTTCTTGTAGAGAACCAAGCTGTAACTACAAATCCTTCTGGAAGCAGCTCCTGGGAGCTGGAGCTTACTCTGGGGTGCTAACAGAGACCTCCAGAAACCTGGCTAGCCCCAAGTCACTGTGCCTTTGTAGGGAAAAGTGGCTCAACCAAACAACAATTCCATTTTTTTTTCTGGTGTTGGGATATGCTACCTGGGGGAGGTCCTGGAAAAACAGGCCCCCTTTACTTCACCTGGTTTCATTAAGTGTGGTCATGGCACGCACAGAGGAGACCCTGAGTGTGATACACAACTTCCCTCACCCTGAAACATCCACAGCCATGTGGAAATAAGGAAATGTATTTAAGAAGATCATATTCATTCTTTTCCTCCCCAAACTGTTAATGGTGATGAAAAAAGGTTGGTGTAATCCAGTGTTTTAAATTGGGAGAACACACAGCTATTTTTCAGAGGAAAGCAGGTTCTAACTCACAAATATCAGCAATGCTACTGTCATTAAGTGCCTCTGCAGGCTGTACACCATATGTTTCTGCAGTTTGTTGTGGAAATTCAGCTTAATTTTAAAACATTATTATGGCAAGTATAAAAAATCTAATTAAATAAAACATAACAACACTCAGGCAAACCCCTTTTCATAAAACCTGGAATATTTATTCTGTGTACAATCCTTGTAAGTGATTGCAATTTGCTCAAATACATAGAGGATAGGATTTCTTTGACACAATAATTTTTCTTTGTTTCTCTAAACCTAGCTTTCCAAGGTACTGTTCTGGGAACAAACGATTTGCCCAAAATACAGTTTAATATAACACAGAATAAAATACGCTGTCTTGTTGCAGAAGAAGAAAACAGGCATATAAAGCCTTTCTGGGAGACACATGCAAAATTCCACACTAGAATTAGATGAAAACTAAGAAAAATTATCAAGAACAGTTTGACAGTTCCTAAATGGAATTTCACTTTCACTGCATTTATACTTCTTCTAATCTAATTGTCCACAATCACCATGTGAGCGAGGTACTGCTCATACAGTGCTTCTGAAGGATGAATTTTGGGTCAATTCTCATTTGTCAAGCATCAAGGCACCCTTGTGATATAAATGCAATTATAGTCGCTTTACAGATGAATGAGTGAAGGCACTAAAAGGGTGAGGGACTGGTCCAGGGGAATAGCACAGAGCTGGGCACAGCCAGGTGTTCTGATTTCCTGATGCTCTGGTTAAGTGCTCAGTGCTGGAACACTGCCTGTCTTTCATAATATGAAAGTTTGTTTCTCAACTTGTTTTCCCTGCTGAAGAGTGACTTCATCCATAATGGAAAACTAAAGTGTATTTGCAGAACTGATATAACTGGGCCCCATATGGTGGACTGAAAAATCTGATCAGCTTTATTTAGACTAGAAAGACAGAGGGGGGGAAGAGTATCTCAATAAAAAATATCTGCACCATCATTTAAAAAAAGAATCAAATCATAAATTTCATCTGCTGCAGTACTGCAGTCCAATCCATGTCTGCATTTCTAGTGTACCCTCCAAATCTGCATCCCAGGGCATTTTGCGCTCATTAAGAGTTAATTAGCTCAGAGGCACATACAATTCCTAAAAGAATAATTTTAAAAATGCTAAACAGAACAAATAACTTTTAACTTTGGATTTAGAAATTCCCCATAGTCAGAGCTTTCTTTACTTCATTTGGCAGTAGGTTCCAAAGCCAGAGAGCAAAGAGACTCACTAAAGGCGAAATAACGACATGACTTCAGATAACATTTAAGGGCGATAAGAAATTCGGCATTTGCTGATCTTGAGGAGTGACCTGGGACATTAAAGAACAGGAAATCCATTAAATATGAAGTCTCTTAGCTAAAATAAGTCAGGCGAATATTTTCTTGTCTTGATTCCATTGCCTAAAAGGTTGCCAGTGAAACTAATGGAGGCAAAGGAGTAACAAAGATGAATACATATAGGATGCTGGAAAAACAACCAAGAAGAGTGTCTAATCTGAGAGGTCATTTCCAGGATATCATATTGCCCTAAATTTTCAAATGGATATTCCAAAATAAAATGGAAAGGAGGAAAAGGAGCAGTTTATTTTTTCAGATGGAGAAAAATAAGGAAGAGGTGCACGGCTCAGTCCCATAAGAGGTTTGATACCCTGAAGATTACTCCTTGTAGTGCAGCATTAATTTCAGAGCTTTGAATAATCTGGTCCTGTGAGTTTGCCCAGTGGCAGAGCTGAGTGTGGCATTGGGCTCCTCACCTACACCCATCCATGCAGCACCTTGCCTTCCCTCTAGCACACACCAGAGCAGCTGTTTGGTTTGACCTAGTTCTGTGAAATGAAATCAGTGACAGCATTTCTGCCTATTCAGAGCCTTTAGACTGGTTCTCAATGCTTCTTAGGAAACATTAACTGGTAACAGACATATCTAATGCACACAGGACAGATATGGTGGAGATAAGAGTAGCTCGATTTACCCCTGCTCAGTGTAGAACCACAGATTTCATTCCAGATATTCTCCAGCTTTACTTATAAACAATAATACTAGACTACTAAAAGATACATATCCAGATGGTTATTCCTGAGGGGATATAAACCAGTAAAAATCCAACTACTTACGGCTATTGTGAGTCTTGTTGAACTTCTAGGATCCAGACTAGGCTATATTATCTGCCATCAGAAGTAACTTATAAACCATATGCAAAAGTAACGGTTCTTTTCTTCTATCAAAACAATCTCAGAGAAAAGTTGTGTTTGGTGATACCACAGTTCCTACTGCCAGATATGAGTGAAAATAAAAGTCTCCATCTGGAGTAAATACAAGAGCCAAATACATCTTGGCAGCTTCTGAACAGCTATCAGGTTGGTAGAAGAAAAAGGGAAAATTTCCAAAGATGAGGGAAAAATATAAGTAGAAACTTACCTTGTGAAAGAGAAATTCAGTGCAAGTACAAGAGGTGCATGCAATTGCTCTGATCATGTAATAGCAGAAAAATTGCAGCTCGGGACAGGGGGACTGGGGTAAAGAAACTAAAAAGATGTGGACAGTTAGAAACTTGATTTTTTTTTTTTTTTTTTATTCAAATATACATGGGAGAATAAATCCTCAAATGCTTCTTGCTGAACCCAGGAGGGACTTATGCCTAGGGGTTTAATCCCCTTGGAACACTGGGGTAAAAACCACCACTGAAGCCAGTGGAAATATTCCTGAGTTATGGATGTTCCAGACAAGGCTCAAGTGGCAGGGACGGGAGCTCAAGTGTGCCCATACCCTGACCAGGCAGGGTGAGCTCCATCACTCTGGCCTTGGGTGGATGTTGGGAGTAAAAACCATGACTCAAGGGAAGAACTGACCTTCAAGGTGCTGAGTCTTTTTAAAATCCCCTGCTTTGATTTGCCTGCTATCAAGATATTTTCATAATTCCTCACATATATTCTTCTGTATAAAAAATAATTGTCTCAGAAATAAATGTCAAGTCTTGTGAATACAGTGAGTGATACAAGTAAGGCAAAGAAAAGACTGCTTGACCTCCATCCATGGGCAAAAATGCCCTAGGTTGCACCCAAACCTTGAACATTGCCTAAATGCCCTCTGCCTCTGACGGAAACAAGATTCTTGCTCAGGCAGCTGGCAGAAAAAAGAAAACATAATGCTGAATTGTTCACTGAGAGATCCTACAGTACTTAACGAGCTGTATTTTAACTTATACAAGGAGTCTGGAAAGATGAAAAATAGACGTCATTACTATTAAAACTGCACTGTGTTGTCTGAAGTATTCATCTGTCCTTGATTACTATATCAAATAACTTGTGTTATTCACAAAGGAAAATCAAACTTTAGATCACAACATTACAGAACCAAAAACTTTTAGGGATTTCTCAGCACTAATATTTCAAATGGTATAAATAATTAAATGTGTTCAAGTTTGCAATGGGAGTCTTCAGGGTAAAACTGACATTCAACAGGAATAGCAAGGATATTAAAATCAATAGATTATAAAGCAGAAAGCCTTTAGTAAACATTTTCTATTGAAATCCTGTCTTAGGGTTTATAGGGTTGAAATATCAAAAAGGTTAGATTTGCATATGGATGGGAAGAAATATTCTACTATACAGATATCACTAAGGGCTCTGTTTTTGCTGTCTCCCAAGTACTTTATTTCCAGAATCTCACTGACATTCGGGGGCTGAATGTTGAACACGATGAATGGGGATCAGGTTGAATTAAGTTCACAACTCTCTTCACAGATAAAAGGAGTTGCACACCTAGTTCTTTTCACTGTCTGAGAGGGGAAACACACACTCATTGACAGTGGGAGTTGGTATGTTTTTCCTGCAGAGAACTCTCACTGTCTGAATGGGAGGGGAGGAAAACACAGCACAGAGATCAGTCCTGAAGAGCTGCTCCTGGTCAGGGTGTATAGCAAATTGCTACACAACACATTTTTTTCCCAGGCTTGTAAACAAGTTTGCTGTAGTTAGTTGGAGATTCATTGAGAAGTGATTGTACCCTCAAGTCAATGAATTAGTCAGGATCTTCCCAGGTACTACATCATCTTCAAGATGCAGCCTTGAGCAGAGAAATAGCTGAGGGTCGTGGATTGTCCTCCATCATCAGTCTTCTGAAATCAGTTTAGTGCCAGGGGCTCCCCCAGCACAGTCGGGAGCACTGAACAAGGACCCAGAGGAATGGAGGGGCAAGATGACCTGTGGACAGAAGGAAGGAAGGAAGGGAGGAAGGGAGGAAGGAAGGAAGGCAGCCGGTCACAGGCAGGGTGCTGGAGGCTGGGCTCATTCCTTGCTCTCCTCCCTGGTGGCCTTGGTGCAAACCACTTGCTTTTCTATAAGCCCTCTTAATCCAGAGGTAAAAGGGGACAATTTTTACCCACCTTTCAGGGAAAGTGTGAGCCAAATGGCACTGTCAATGATGACACTCTCTAAGTAGAGTCAGACAAGGACTTCTAAAGCCAGACTGGAGGCTGCAGTCCACAGCCTATCATAACTCAGCCTTCCTTCAGCATGTGCAGGCATTTGCAGATTATTACTCAAAGAATAAGGCTCTGCCAGGGAATTCATCGTGGTTCTTTCCTTGAGATGTGCAGTAATTATTTCTCTCTGATCATAACTCCTACAGTATTGATCATTATGTCTAGTTCTGGTTTACCCCTCAGGGTCAGCGTATATGGGCTTTGTTTTATCTTAGATGGCCGTGATTTTACTTTGTCTGGCTCTATGTTTCATTTTAGCTGAACGTGCTGATATATCCTGTGTACATCCTGATTCAGAGAAATCTTCTCAGTCATGCTTTTTAGAGGGGGATGGGGCGTGTGCTGCATGGGCTGCATGTGGCAGCAGCTGGGTACACATTTCCACATGGAGCTTTTAATGAAATCTCCAATAAAGCACTTCTGACACTAAGTATCCTCACAGTTTTCTTATCAAGATTGATGAGGAAGATCAACTGATCCTATTGATTCAGTCAAAAGAATCACTTTCACCACCCTCTCCCATATGTTCATGATCCTATTACAAATGTTTTAGCTACATATGATGCTGAGCTACTTCAACGAATTTCTTATTTCTGTGATGATCAAGTGTCCCAAATTTGCTCTGCATTTATGAAGGCTCCTCAGTGGCTTAGCTGACCTGGGCTGACTTGGCCAGCTTGTCCAGACTGTGCAATTGGCTCCTGGGCTCAGAGTGATTATTTGCTGTCTACTTCCCTCTCCTCCCTCACCCTGGCTGGAGGCTGATTGCTCTGCTAATTTCCCAGGCCCCACAAAACATATTTGCCTCCACGCTGTTGCTTCTATCATTAGTGATCATTTACTAAATATCAGCACTGTGCTGGCTGCTGTGTGAAGCACACTTTGAACATAGTCCCTGTGTGGCAGACAGAAGAATGATGAAACGCCCCAAAAGATTCAATAATGGGATTAAAAAAAGAGAATTCCTTCTCTCACCCATTTTTCTTTTGTGCCTCACAGTAATCTTAGGGCTTTATGGAAATGATGGCACTGGAGGTGGAAAAATTAAGATGAGAATGGGAGGATTGGTTAAAGTCCATCTTTGGTAAAACTTGGCATTAGGTTTCCCAATGACCACTTTAAGTTTTAGATTTGACTCTATCTTAATGAATGGGAGGTCTGCTAAAAAACATATAATCAGATTTTGATGAATTGTTCATACACCCACATATGCTCCAGCAATGCTTAAAGGCTGTGGTAGGTTTCTCACTTACTATGTTTCTTGAGCAGCTAAAAGCCAGCTGAATGACCTCCACTACATCTGAAACTCTTTTACTAGGGACCAAAAAAGTCTCCTGATAAAATCTGTTTTAAATATTTTCAGCGAAATTTTTAGTCATAACTGGCAAAGAGGTACTGCCTGAAAGTTCACAGAAATTTTCTTAAAATGTTGAATTTTTATACACAAATATCAAGTTTGAAATGGGGGAAACACACCCCAAGTTTTATTGGGGTATTTGGGGATGATGGGAAGGGACAAATTTAGAAACCAAAAGTTATGATGCAAGTTCTTCCATAATGAAAAAGTTTCTGAATTTGTACCTAGGTACCACCATGGATCCTTTAAATGAGATTAATCAGTGTTAAATATCTCAAAAGAAATGTGTATCCACAGTAGGAAGTATAAAGATCAAAGTGAAATTTATTCTACAAGCTCAGTGAAAAAAATTGGTCTGTTTTCTCGATATATCCCTTGACTACAGGGAATAAATCAAACAATATAATGTATCTTTTTATTTGTTTCAGAAACCCCTGGAGTGACTGAAAGAAAATAGAACACATAAAATAAGCATACTATTGAAAAAGGAAATGCTGTCAAATCCAAATGCCTCAGCTCCTCCAAAAAGTAAGGTTTTCTATTTAGCAGAAAACCATTTTGCATATAGGTTTAATTAGAATCTTTAAATTTACATTAATGTGCTAATGTTAGGATGCTAATGTATGGGCCCGTCTATTTGAGGTTGATTCATTGCTGTCTGCATTCATCTTGCTCTAAAGAGATGCTACCAATAGGTAGCATTTCAATGAATTTAGAGGAAACAAGCTTTTCCACTGACAAGAACAGTTGTTCCCTAAAGGAGGCCGTGCTAGGTTGCCAGCTTTGCTCCTTCTGCATACAGCTCTGGTAATGAAGAATGTCCACACCAATTAAGTCAATACTGCACCTGCTAACAAACACCAGAAAGGAATGGTTGGTTGTTTGCCTTTTTTCTTTTCTTTTACTGATCATTAATCCAAAAGCCTTCTTCCTAGAGAGGGATGCATAAGGTTGGCTGCAAGTGCTGAATAATTAAAAAAATGAAGTAGGGTTTGCTTTGCAGCCTTGTGCCTGCTTCAGGACAAGCCTCAGGTGTCAAGCTGTTGTACACTACAGATATTAAATTAGTACCAATGGGTTTTCTTTAACCTGATAAAAGCTCTGTAAAGCCACCAGTGTCTAGGAATGGCTAACTCTGTAAAAAAGCTTTTATGGACTCTATAAAAAAACCTAGATTTTAGATTCATATTATGAGTTGCCTCTCTTTAATAAAATTAATCCTTTATCTGAGAAATATCTTTTTCAGTTTTCAGTTTCTTTGCTTTATCTTGCTTAGGTGCATTAAAATGAATATCCTTTGAAACTGATGGTGGCAAAGCCCTTGTCACATACAATTCTCTCGGCTGTTTGAGGTCTACTGTCTTCCCGAAGCCTAACCAGTTAGCAGCTCTTGGGTAAATGGCTCAAAGCAGGGAGAGAACAGTGCTTGCTCAAATCCCTTGAGCATGATTTTGAAAATCTATGCCTGTGTGTTTATGGTTCTCATTAATGGTCTGCGCTATTAAGCGCCTTTCCCGTCACACATGGGCTTTGTTAGATAAAGCAGGGAGCAGCCAGTGTCCAAAACAAATTTAATCTATTCTGAACTGCTGATCCCAGCAAGGCACGACACGACTCAACTTTCTGAATCACTGCAGAGCAAGGCATATAATACTTTGTGTGGCAATTACTATACAGACATTGGATTTTTTCCTTTCTTGTTGTTAAAGATCTTGCTGTCATTTGCTGTAATGATTCTTGAAATTTGGCTGTAACCTTGCTAATAAACTTCCCCTTGGCTGAGAGGGGTAGTAAGGGAAACTACATTTCATGTTACCTCACCATTCTCTGGGCTTCTTCTCAAATGTGTAATTAGCAGGGATAGTTCTCATCATCCACGGTGGCTTTGTGCTAGGAGAGGCAGAACCATGATTTAATCTAAATCCCAAATGCCACTCAGGCACCCTCAGAGCCATTTGGGACTGGTGTGTGCCTGGTGCCAGAATTAAAACAGCCTTTCCCCGATTTCCTGTCTCTTACTGGATAAATACAAGTAATTAACACAACACTGCTGAAATAAAGAGGTTTTGTTTTTAATGCCTGCCAAGAACATGTATGTGAAGTAAAAAAAAATCAAACTTTTAGCCCATGTTCTAAATCCCAAACGTTGCTGTCCCATCACATCGCCCTCCATCTCCACTCAAGAAACCCCTAACCAAGTGTTCACACATAAAAACTGAGCATGTAATTTTTAAACCTTGTGACAATACTCTTGGGCAAACCCTGTTGCCTCAGCAGACTTGCCTTTGAGCAGGAGCGTGAGGCCATGAGGCACTGTGTGGGCTGGGCTCCACAGGATGACCTTCCCTTGTGACCATTCCTGTGAGAGAGGTGCAAAATATCTGCCTGCAGTTAAGTGCAATGTCACAGTTTTCAGTTAGAGCTCAGATTTTTTATGCAAATAAATATTTTAGAAAAATTTATCATCATGGGAAAGTTGTTTTAAGTGATTTATTCTTGGTGGGTAGTAAAATAAGAGCTTTTTGTGAAGGAGAAAATGAATAAATGGATAAACCCGGTAATTAAATTGAAAATTATTATTTCTATTTATTTATGTACTTACAGAAAAATATCAAAGCATTTTACCTACAAATTGACCAAACCCTATAAAATTTATGTAAGATATTTAAATGCGTTTATTCCCACAAATTGATCATTAAATTGAGAGACAATGTGCTCCAATATTTTGCTCAGGTAAGTCAGTGTCAAAGCCAAGAAATGTACAATTTTTCCTTTGCAGAAAGAAAGAAAAAGGCTAATACAAATATGAACACATTTCTTTTGCCAGCACACTGTATTTGAGGAATGATACCTCAAAGTATCTCTAAGGGCTCTGGCATTACACATCGGGGCTCCTTTTTACAGCTGTGGGGTAAGAAAAAAATCTCCTGAAATTCAGACAGCAATTTCAGAGAGAAAAGAGGAATATCCAGCTTCACACCCAGCTCTCAGAATATATAAAACTGTCTCACCAATCTGTGTTTCTAAGGTAATCGCAGGTTGTTAGCTCACTTCTTAAGCTGCACATAACCTAAAGGGCACTCCAATAAATTACTTTCAGCATGTTTCTCTCTCCTGCTCTGCTCACAGGGATCCTCAGCCAGGAGGAGCTGGCACACAAGCCTTGTGCTACCCTTTTCAGTCTATAAAACTGTCCTGCCAAAACCTGAGCAAGGGGGGTGTAGAACGCAAGGGATACACAAAATTCTTGGACTCAAGAAGTGATTAATATGGACAGCAAGGTAAAACTTGGTTCTGCTTGGAAATTCTGAAAACAATACAAGCAAAAACATGAAGGATTTCAAGGCTGTCTGCCACTGAAATTTTGTCTTCCTGTCTTTCTCCTTCCTTTCCTCTGCTGTGATTGTTGTTTAACCATTTTCTTCACTTCTTCTGTCAAGTGAATCTGTACTTTGCCTCACAGAGGCAATGCAGAGGTGGTCTGGAAACCCAGACAAACTATTATACAAATCGAAGGCTGTCCAGTTTCTGATAACACCAAAACTAATTTATTTTTTGTTTATACTCCACTACCTTTGACAAAGCTTCCTCTAGAGATTTATATCTCCATCCTTACCGCCTTCCAACTGTTTGTCATTTTTTTTTTGCTTTGCAACTGACAAAAGAAAAAAACCACCCTGACATCAACCTTGGAAGAGGTACTGAGTACAGAAGGTTTTTTTTTTCAGATGTGATAAAATCTTGCCTAAAACCATGTCCAACCTTTTCAGCAGAAAGTCCAGATGGCTTTGCAGCCTGTACAACAGACTTTATTCACTGATGCTTCTCTAAGTGTCAGCAGGGTGTTGTCTTCCAGAACTAGTAAATGTGCAATGAAAGGCAGCTCTGAGGGGAGAAATAAACACAAACAAAAAACCTTCTCACTTAAATCCCCCTGCTTCCTCCCAAAAATCAAATTAATCTGAGAATTTCTACACACATCTGACTGAAAGTTCCCTCTGGGTGGAGAAAGGCTTTGCAAACAACTGGAGGTGTAAGGGATGAGGTGGTGGTTCTGGTGGCTCCGGGGTGAGCAGTGATTTACACTCCCACTGCTGGCCTGGTCACCCTTGCTTGCATTGCAAGTATTTCATCTACAGGATCAGGACCCTTCCTGAGTCTCTATATAGGCTTCAAACTGCAACACCTCATAATGCTGTTTTTGCTGTAGTCAAATTAGCACAAGGAAGCATATATGAGTGTGAAAGGCAGGCAGGGAACGGGGTGGGTGAAGGCTCAGGGATGTGGGGTGAGTTTTGGCCCCTGTGCTGGATCCCCTGCAGCCTGATGATGCCAGGCATGCCATTAGCTCCTGCCTCAATTTCCAGTCTGTAAAATGGGAACACAAAAGAAGTCATGCATCTGACTTCTTTGATGTAGGGGAGGGTCAAAGTACTGTTTTACTTCAGTTTATGGCCCAGCTCTGTCCTTCCCACCCCTCCACTGTGGCTTTAGACAGCACTAGCCTTAGATGTTGGCAGTACAGGAGAAAAACAAGCAGAAAAGCCACAGCCAGCCCTGGCTGTGTGGCCATGCTTAGCCCTGAGAGCAGCTGGATCCTGGATCCTGGACTCAGCAACACGAGCATGGAATGTGTCTACACCAGGGGAAAAACTGCCTTTTCTTGGTACCACTTCTGAGTCCTTCGAGGGAATCAGGAAGAATAAGAAAGCTTCAACTGCTAGCTCATGTAGCTATTGTCTTTTTAACCACCACCTGTGTGGTATGGTTAACACTGCAGCCACTTCACTGGTATTCCTGATTCTGTTAGAATTGTGTGGCTTTGTCATTGGCAGCAATCTTGCTCCATGTCTGTGCAGAGTTTATCCCAACGCAGGCATGTTCCAGTGCACCTTGGTATGACTGCAAGGCAAATAGTAAGTGGTAGCAATAGTGGGAAAATTTTCAGAAGTAAAAAGAAAAAAAAAAAAGAAAAGAAAAAGGAAAAGGAAAAAACCTGGTGTACAAAAAGCCCTTCCAGCATGTCTCCAGTTTTGTTTCTCGTTGACACACTATTCTTGTTCTGGGCTGACAGCTGCAGTCCAGCCTTTGTCAGGTAATTAATCTGGGTAGTTCATTTCCACAGGTGAGTAGCAGGTTGTCACAGTCTCCTCTAGCAGTGGTTTGTGGGTTTGTTTTTTTTTTCTTTTTTCAGAACAGTGTGGGTATGAAAGTGTGCAGGTATGTGTGTATGAATATAGCACACAACACACTGACCTGGCCAGTCATTTGCTCCTTTTTCACTGCAGTTATATGCTGCAGGTTTAACTCCTGTGCTTTGCAAGGTGAATGGAAGGAAACCTCAGACAGGAATTTAAAAGCATCAGACTTGCTCTCATTGATTACAACTGACAAAACATCAAAAACCCCCAGGTTTCTTTGCAAGCTTGAGCACTGCTGGTTTGATTCACACAACAACCTCTGTGCATGCTTAGAAATGAAAGTGATTAAAAATAAGAAAAAGAGACCGTGAGAGACAGAGAGAAAAGCCATATCTCTTGGCAGGGAAATGGTGGGTGATCTACTGCATTTTAACATTTGGTTAGTTGGAAAGTAATGCAGTTATAATAATAGGTAAGCACATTTTCTTTTATGCAATGCAGACAGTGCACTGCAAGGTCACTGATCTGGGAAACGTGATTCTATGGGTCTAGTGTCAGTACAAAAATATCCTTTCACCAAAGACACGTGCCTTCAAGCCATCCCTGAGCTTCACAGAGCCACTTTCTTTTGTTTGATGGTTTCTCACCACTCCCACATTGTGCCCCAAGATACCTATTTATCTTGACAAATGGTTGGGTAATACATGGCTGGGCAACACAATTGTTGTATCTCAGTCTTTCTGTCCCCCATGGCCAACATGGTCTTCTTTATGTCTTCTTTCTTACATTCTTTCTCCCTTAGATTTCTTCTTCCTTGTCCTTACAATCCAGCATGTTCTTAAAACCTAACCTGCACATTAGTCTGTTTCAGCTGTGTCCTAGGGTACCACACCTCTCTGTTGCCATGGGCAATGAAGAGATGGTTCAGTTCAGATTGTGCTGTGAAAGGATGCAATTTGTGTCACAAATGTTTGTCTCCTTGATTAGTAATACAAACAGTGTGATGAAGTGTAACATGTCTCTGTCAAGGACAAGTTTTAGTCCAGAGGGGCAGAGCGCCCTGATGGAAAAGCAGTGCAATGATCCCTAGGGAGAAGGCTATACTGGGACGAGCTTGTTAGGGGAGGTGGATTTAGAAAACTGATCATTCTTCACCTTCTCTTGAATGTTTGGGGTTGTTATTCCTGGATGCACACTCATGAGCTACCCTCATTTTCAGTGGTCAGTCCACAGAGTCATGCAAGACCTCTGAGTGAAGGCCTTATTTTGGTCATCTCTTCCCATACAAGATTATTTCTCCCACTGATTTCATGAGTTCATACATTGACTGTATGAAGAGCCCTGATCTGCTGGCTCAGCAGCAGATTAAATTGGTGGTCTACCCCTTCAGTTTGGGTGCTGCAGTAACACTGAATAGGTACCAGTAGTAAGAGATCAGAATAAAGTGATTTCCTTATGCCTGGAAATGGAATAAAATCAGTTTGGGTGCTGCAGTAACACTGAATAGGTACCAGTAGTAAGAGATCAGAATAAAGTGATTTCCTTATGCCTGGAAATGGAATAAAATCCCCTCACCTACACAGCATTTACCTCTACATTCATCACATTGCCATGCTTTTGTAGTGAAATGTTCAGATGCTATTGCAATGTCCTAGATATTAATTTTCATTGCCAGTAACAGAAATCCTGTGCACTTAACACTGTCCTTGGAACACAATAAAAATATGTTTCAGCAGCTAATGAAATTATCACAGACCCTTTGACCTGAAAAACAAACAGAATAAGAAAGGCTTACCCTTGCTGGCTAAAATGATGTGGTGCAGCTGTATTTTGTCATGTACTTTATATATATGAATATATATATATGCATATGTCATGCCAAATTGTAGATTGCCATTTTATATATATTAAGGTGGCTAAAGAGGCTTTTTATAGATGACATTTCCATCACATCTCAGCAAATGTTTCGCTAAAATCTATGCTATGTATCATGTATTTTATGGTTTCTTTAGCACATAGGGTTTAACTGCTGGCAGAGTAACACCAGCTTCTAATGGCGATGTAGCAGTGTTACCATTTTTCTCTAACCAAACTTTCACATCTCAGACGTTATTATTTGTTTTTTGTCCTTAATATTTTTTGTTTAGCTAGAACTGAAAAAACCTACAAAACAAACTCTCATCAAAGAGGTACAGAGATGTTTTTCAAGGCAAGGATGATGGCAAATCTCTCATGGGACAACTGGGAGACTAGAAGGAAATTATTGTCATTGCAAAATATATTGCCATACCACAAAAAAGAAAAAATCATGAGCTTCCCTTGTGTTTTTTAAGTATCAGGCTTGCATAGGGAGATGGTTGGAAGTCTTTGCAGAACTCATTCTCACTGCAGGCACAAATGAGATGTAAGGTAGTCCTTTTATGTTATGAGATGTTAAGCGTCTTTGGTATAGGCATGGCAGACCTGGACAGAAGCTGCAGTCATTTTGTTGAAGCAGCTATGGAATTCCTGTGCCTCAGCTTCTCTACCTGCATTTATCTGCCTGCAGTTCCCCAAGGATCACCTCTCTTGTGGCCTCAGTAAGTAAATCTCTGGGGAAAAGCAAAGCATTGCAACTACAGCGTTGGCATGTCAGCAACACGGGACAGGTCATCAAAGAGACAAAATCAACCTTTATTTCCTTTGCAGGTGAAATTCAGCTATAAGACCAATAATATAGGACATTCAACACCAATGGGAGATGACACTCCAAACACATCCTTCTATCTTTGTCCCCCTGGGATTAAAATAAATGGGCTATGGTGCTAATTTTGCCTTCTTGGTTGCCCTAGAAGGAAGGCAGAGGAGTGCATGGGCTGCCACACCTTACAGGAGAGGGGAAAACTACTTTTCACTATGTAGCTCCAGCAGCAGCCACTAGCTTTTTGTACTGACTGATAAAAAATCATTATCCATGAGCTCTCCAGGGAATTACACACCTATTCTACCAGAAATACAGCAGACTTTGTCCAGACATCACTGGTCAGAGACAACAGTATTTGGGCATGGAGCTCCATCACAGCCAGCAACACCAGTGTCATTAAGGACTACTTGTTTTAAGGCAAAAATGGCTTTCTTGGTCTTATGGAGACTGTGTTCTGAATTTTGTTCTGGTTTAGTGCCTGGCAAGAGCACTAAAACAAGAGTTTTTGCAGCTTGCAGCAGCTTCACATGCATGCATGGAAGTGTTCAAGGCCAGGTTGAATGGGGTCTGGTTTGTGGGTGGCATCCCTGCTTATGACAAGGGGTTTGGACCTGGATAAACTTTAAGATCTCTTCCAACACAAACCATTCTTTGTTTCTATGATTCTGCATAATTCAGAATACAGGAGAAGCCCTCTTAGCTGCTGATCTTGTTTTGTTCCCCTGGAAATTCTAGGATTCAGGAACATTCACAGCACAAACTTTTCTAACAATCTCTTAAGAGATTAGAAAAGCCAAGAAACACTGCACAACTTACACTGAGAATTTTAATTTAGAAGCCTCAAATGTAAAACCCAGCTCAAAAGGCATGGACTAGCATTACATGAAGAAGAAATAAACACTTATTAAGGACTGGCAGATGTTTGTGCCATGTTTGGCAAAGGAACCGCAGCTGCTGACGTCCTCAATTAGTAAGAACAGGGTGAGCTACATTTATTTTCATGTGGCAAGCCCAGTTGTACGTGGCTGAGGCTGCCATTCAACATGTTTTAATTTTAGTGGAGAAAGTGCTTATATAACCAACTTCTAAATCCACCATCACTGATAATTTCAGAAAGTTTTTTTCTTTCCCCCTCCCTCAAAGCCTTTCTGTTAGAGTGCAGTCATTTTACTAAGGAAAGAACTCAGAATCAGAGTCAAACTTTGGAGAAATCCATTGAGACTTTTACCTTTGCTTAAGCAGGCTTTGGTTTAGACTTCCTGTGTCTTTAAAAATGGAACACTTCTGCTATTTTACAAGTTCAGCTTTTAATGCAAAGCTTTTAAATTTTTTTCTTGTGCATTTCATTTTACAGCTGTAGAAATTTGGAATAGCTAGTGGCTATCAGTGATGCCTACCAATACATTTTTTTTCAGGCCAACTAGCATTGATAAATACCTATAGCATGTCTTTTGCTAACTAATACGATTTCTAAAAATCTCAATGACTAAAAATCAGTGACTCAGAACTTACTGCAGGGGACTTGCAAATAGCAGCTCCCAAATATGGATTGCAGAGAGACTATAAACCACCATATGAAACAAGGAGTGGGGTATTGAAACAGACTCACTCAAAACAAAACTTCACAAATGTCTCTTGAAATAAGCAAGAGAGATGACAGCCAATATTCCCTGTCCCCTACCTTTCCTTATTTTCTCTTATTCTTCCTCATGCACTACTTGTTTATCATTCTTTTTCCTCCACAGCTTTTTACTGCTTCTGCTGAATAACACTGATGCTCTTTACAAAGGTTTTTGTCATCACATACAAGCTCCTTCCCCTCTTACCCTCCAGATGAGTTTTTTCATTTCTTCTGCTATTATTTCTAGTCTGCTTGGAGTAGAGGAGGATCTTGAGCATTACGGGTACATGGTGTAAGGAATGTGAAGGGAATGAGAAGGGAATACTGTGATGCTGGATCTGGGTGGTACAACCTGGTGTTGGACAGAGACAGAACCTGCCACAGAACATGGAGCCAAGGATGATACTCAGAGCACCCACTGGAGAATGTGATCATCCCTGTTATCAGTCATGAGACATTTCCAAACAGATTAATATCATCAGTATTGTTGGTCCTCAGAGGAGATCTACCTGTCAGCAAGTCCTGGCTTTGGATCACGTACTGGATGAGGAGGGACAGCATGTGACAGGAACTAAGCTCATTTCCTTCAGTGACTTTTCAGCTTTACCCCAATTTCAGAGCCTGCTCACAGGCTCCTCACAACCACCCACTGATGAGCGGAAAAATAGACCAGCAGCAGGAAAGTCATTGCTCTGTAGTTTACAAAATTTGGAAAATTCCTTCCTAAATCCTCCCTATCCTGCTTTTTGTGGGATACCAGGAAAAACTTTGAATCATATTTGAAAATTATTAAGAATGAAAAGTCCTGAAGTCCAAGATAAACAGTGTGGGTTAGATAGATGGATGGAGGCAATGGGGCTTTTTTGCTGAGACATGATGCAAAAAACCCCAGGTATCTAAGACTGCACAACTTTACCAATTTTACTTTGTTTTTAGCTTCCTAAGACCCTCCTTTAACTTTGCCCTGAGAAGTGCTTAGTTAAGGAGCAGAAGGGGCTGCTGTACCAACTCGAGAGTGAATCAAGATGCTCAGAAGTCCCAGTATGGACATACCAATTGCACAGGCAGATGGGTGCACATGTGCAAATAACACGAGGTTGGCAGCGGCTGGGAAACGGCCCTGCTCTGCTGCAGGGATCCTCTTGGATCCGTAGGCACATCCCACCCCATGGGCACTGTTCTCCTTCCTCTCCCCACACACCTGGGCACACACTGTGGCTGGGTGAGCATGGATCAGCCAGGTGTCACCTCCGCTGGGGCCAGCGTTTCCAACACCTCCCAGCAAGCCATACATTGTCAAATATTGACGTGGTTCCACCAGACTGCTACTCCTGACATTTAATGTACAGCTTTAGGTGCTCTTGCTTTAATTCTGGAGAGTCAATGAGGGATCAAAGGAGATGTATTTGTCCTGCCAATGTGCAGTGTGAAACGTCTCAAACCGGCCAGGAGGGAACTACAGCTCTGCCAAATTCCCACCAGCTCTTTCTTTGGCATTGCCCAATTTGGAACATTAAGGCCAGGATTTTAGTCAGCATGTGAATACTGCTGCCTGCCCTCCAACATTTCAAATATTTATCATGTTAAATATCATCTTGGAGAATACTGCGTTCATTTAAACTTTTCACGTTTCAATGATTTTTTATTATTTCCATTGACCAAAATAAATGAAGAAAATGTTTCAGACTATACATGAAAGCATGTAAAAATCAGTAACTGGATTTTAAAAGATCTAGAATGTCTTGAATACATTCATTTTTCAAACATTTTTCTCTGATCTTTAAATAGCTTTTCTTGGAGCATAACATTTTTTTTTTTAAAGTCAAATACAGAGCATTAAGGGTATAATTACCATTTTAATTATAACTCAATCATCCTATCTACTTTGCATAGAAATTACAGCTTTTATGTCAGGATTTTGGGTACTCACAAACATTCAGGAGTAATTAATGCTAGAGATTTTCACTGTACATGAACTTTACTTTGTAGCACTTACTTCAACTGGACTTCATTCAGACTGTGTAAATATACTGAATTTTATATTCATGATTTTCAAGCAAAAATATTTCTATGCAAGTATCTATAAAGCTAAGACAAAAAAATCAAAACTCAACAATCTTGAAAACCAAATGTATGTCTCCCTCTTTAAATGTGATCCATTCATGCAAATTTGGCCAGATGAAATTCACGGGGCAGCAATGAAAAAGTTCCCTCCAATCTCTCTCTGACTAGACTCAAGGAGTATTTCTGATAATTTTACAAATACTTCTGGAAGGTATTTAAATTTCAAAATTTTTTTTTCCAGACAGCTCTAACATCTATTTTTTCCTATTTGAGATTTTACTAAACAAACTTGTTTCAAAAGATTTATTTTAGAAAGTGAGTTTACCTCAGAAATTTGCCTGTTGTATCCCTCTGCATTTGAAAGCATATGCATGGGTGTGGGTGTACATGTGAAATTGAGCAAAATCAATTACAACAAAGCTGCTTTTCATATGGTTAACACCACGATATCAGAATTAAGCCACTTCTCCCTTTCAGTGTCAAAACAGAAAATGGGTACTGTTTCTTCCTTTACTGACTTTTTGTCCATTCCGCATGTCACAAAAGACTATTCTGTGCTTTTATATCATCCCCCACATGTTTTGTTTTGCAGTGTGCTGGAGCAGCAGATGCCTTTTTTCTTTCCTTTAAAAGCACGATAAAGCTATACATATTTTACAGAGTCTCACAGAACATGTCTTCTGTCTTTGTTTGGACATTAAGGATATCATGACTCTTTAGCATTCCTGGCTCAAGTGTTTCAGGGGAGAAAAGATTATTCTCACAAGAACAAAGCTCTGGCTCAAGCTGCAGTACTTCATCCCCCAGAAGTTGCTGTCTTTGTGTAGTGCAGTGGGCTCCTCTGCACATGGAATTGCTTTTGCCTTCAGTGAAGGCTTTGCATGAAAGCCCAGGCCAAATCAAACCCATCGTCTGGGAAGTGCTGCAGAATCTGGAGAGAAGATTCATGATGCTTATTATCAGCCGGCACTTAAGACAGATGTCTCACACTCTCAGTGGTGCAGCTACAAGTAGGTTACATCTGAAATGCATGTGATTAAAGCATTTGTGCCAAATCACATTGGGCATTCTGCATATATATGTGTAAATAGCTCTAACTTTTCTGATGGATGAATGAAAAATATTTTATTATACCCATCAACGGTGTAAAGTGAAGGTGAATAGCTTTTACACTTGGACTGTTCCGTGTGCTTGACAGTTTTGCAAACAGCCCTCTCAATCTCTCTCTCTGTCCCTAATCTTTGCCAGATAAAAGTAGGATCCTGAAATAATTTTAATGCTGGTATCTGAAAATAAAATAAAAAGAAAGGAGATGTAAAATGGGAGGCAGAAAACAGATTTTATCAGAATCATCCAGCTGGCCTGACTCGGTGTTGACCTGCACATTGTATAGTCATTTACCCCAGGGCTACAGAATTTCATACTGCCTGGTGCCAGGGAAGAATTCAGAAATGTCTAAACCCATTGATTTTCTATCAGCTTGAGTCTTGTCCACACAGAAAACTTGCACCTGCTGAATTTAAATCAGCTGTTAATCTCTGTATGAAGCTAAACCACTGTAAACTCATGTGCGGCTGTGTTATTGTCATGTACTTACAAACCAGTGGGGAGACAGAAACGGGAGCTCTGTTCTCCCCTCCCCTTCTCATTTTTTAAGCAAGAGTCAATCAGAATTTCACCTTCAGGCTCTGGAAAGCAGGAACTGGGCTGACAAGGCTCAGTTATCCTAGAGGATGACTCCAGTTATGCTGCTGGGCAGGTTTCTGTGTGTTTGAGCACTGGCGTGAGACGTGAAGCAGAGCCCGCTGCCCAGTGGGAGCTCTCCCAGCGCACACGGACTGACCAAACTGCTTCCTGTCCCATCCCTGTCCCTGCATACAGACTGCTGATCCAGAACACCATGGGCAATAGGAACAAGCTAGACTAAATCCAGATGGCTTACACCATCCAGCACAGCCTTAGCTGGGGCATTCTGCTTGGTAAGGGACAGAGGGACACACTAAGCCAGGGCCCTGCCAGAGCCCGTCCAACATGGAACAGGCTGTCCCTGTCCTGAAGGGAGTGGGCTGGGCTGGAGCCTGGTTTAGCTGGTGTTTGTGGAAGGAGCCTACTCCTGTCTGCTGCCAGGGCCCTCACACACAGTTAGTTCCATGGTGGCACTCGGCCAGGACCTGCTGGGCACAGGGACACAGAGGGGACCGCAGCCCCTCTCGGTTGCCACAGAGCTGCTGGGAAAATGCTGGACTCTGTTGGAAAAAGGCTTAAAAGAACATTTTTCCTCCCTGGAGCTACATGGTGTGGGCCATAACATGAGCTGGAGTGATGGTCAGGCCTCCTCTACCAGAGCCAGCCATGCTGGCTGGAGATGTCCCCAGCAGCTCCTCAGCAGTGCCAGCTCTGCTAGCAGCAGGACCCATCCTTGTCCCAAAGCACAGGCTTCAGTCACCTCCACTGTGGGCACTTAGTGCACTCCTGCTGTGTGTCTCAGCAGGAGCAAGATGCGTTTTCTTTTCTCCTCTTTGTTTTAATCTATTGTGTCTGTACTGGGATTAAAGTAGGTAGATGTGCTTTTCTGCATTACAAGTCTGCTGTTGATCTCCTAATGAAACACAACACCTCGCAGTGAGTCTGTGGTGTACCAGGAGTACCTGAGTCTTTGTATTGTATTTATAAAGTTTCTGAATATTCATGCCTTATCAAAAATTAGGCCATTTTCTAAATAAATTAGGATATTCATCTTAATGGGTTGATTGTGATCATTTAGACCTATAGTAATTTCCCATTAAATTTTAGCAAAATCTCATCTTCACACTGAGATTTAGGTTCTTTGCTACAGGAATGAAAGAGCAATACTAGGAAGCATCTGAAATAATTAATTTTATTTTTATGTCACTTGAAAATTTTAAAAGGTCCAGGCTCAGCCTATAAGTGCATTAAAAAATATTTTCCCTCAAACAAGTATGGATTGCAAATTAACCTGGTCTCAAGATTCATGTGGAAAACAGGATTTATAGTAAAAATACTAGGTCAGCATAAACTGTAATGGTGCTGTAATGATTCTGAGGGCTGGATTGGTTCTTTCAGTTTGTTTCTAACAGAAGGGGGAAAAAAAGCTTATATCCTTACCTAAAGAAAAATGACCATAGAACAAGCAATAATTCTTGCATTCTGTTTTGGTAATACCTTCAATTTAACAACTGTCTGTGAGAAGGAGTTTCTCACAATGAGTTATTTAGTCACTGTGCCATCTAGGGTATAACTGTCATTCTGAAGGGAACATCCATGCTATGATTTGCTGTCAGTCTGTTGTACACTGTAAGTCCATTCATTTTTCCCCCTAACAGGTGAAGATAATGATATGATACACAGTAAAAGATAGATGATAAAAACAATTCTTTAAGAAAAAAAAAACAGACAGAAAGGATTTGGCAGGAAAATATAAAATGTTCTGTTCCTCCTTTTAAAGTACTATAATAAAACATGTCTGAAGTGAAGTGCAGATAACAAAACAGCAGAGCATGGGTCTGCAATCCCAGCATGATACTGCATAAGGAGCAATCATGAAGCATTCCCATCACAGCTGCCTGTCACACGTTATTAACAAGAGTGTTTAGGACTACTGAATAGCCATGCTAAAGGGACATGATCAACTTACAAAAAAGGTGCTGTATTTTTATCAGTTGTATTTGACTTGACAGTGTTATGAGTAATTTCAAACCCAAAGATTTTAAAGTCAGGGAGGGCTGTATTGATCCAACTTCCAGCACAGCACTGACCATGGAAGTGTTGTCATGTCGAAAGTAGCTCAGTAGCTTGCTGCTCAGAGGAAAACCAAATCAAAAATTCCCTGCTCTATCCTGCCCCTGCTCATGGCAACCAATAGAGCTTCCTGAAGACTGGAGAAGAACAAATGTCAGTCCTATCTTCAAGGACAAGAAGGAAGAACCTGGGAACTGCAAGCCTTGCAGTCTCACCTCCACCCTCAAGAAGGTGGTGGACAAAATCCTCCTCCAAAGTTTCTCCAAACACGAAGGACAAGAAGGAGACTGAGGATCAGTATATATTGATTTATGAAGGGGAAATTGTGCTTGAGAGGCAGTGATAGCCTTCTATAATGAAGTGACTGGCTTGGTGGATGAGGGGAGAATAGTGGATGTTGCCTGCCTTGGCTTTATTAAAGCCTTTGACACCACCTCCCACAGCACCATAATGCACAAGCTGACAATGTATAGGTTAGATGGTTAGTGGGCAGTGAATTGGATTGAAAACTGAATGAAAGACTGGGACCAGAGGGGTGGAAACAGTGTCACAAAGTCCACTGCTAGGTATGTCACTGATGGTGTACCTAAGGGTCAACACTAGGTCCAATGCTATTAACCTCTTCCTAAATCGTCTGGATGATGGGGCACTGTACCCTCAGCAAGTCTGCTGGTGATGCAACATTGGGAGGAGTGGCTGACACATCAGAGGGTCATGCTGCCATCCAGAGTGATGGAGGCCCAACAGGCTGGAGATAAGGGCTGACAAGGACCTCATGAATTTCTCAAGGAGATAAGTCCTGCACATGCAGAACAATGGCCCCAGGCACCCAGACAGATGGGGGGCTGGCCAGATGAAGAGGTGATTTGCTGAGAAGGACCTTGGGGTCCTGGTGGATAACACGCTGACCGCTGACTGAGCCTGCAGTGTGACTTAATGACAAAGAAGGCAAACAGCCTCCTGAGTTGCATTAGAAAGACTGCTGCCAGCAGGTTGAGGGAGATGATCCTTTCTCTCTGCTCAGCACTGGTGAGGCACACTGGGAGTGTTGGTGCCAGCGCTGGGTCTTCCAGGAAAAGGGAGAGATGGACTTACGGGACTGAGTCTGACGAAGGGCCATGATCAAGAGACTGGAGAATCTCTCATAGGAGGAGAGGCTGCAAGAGATGGATTGTCCAGCCTGGAGAAGAGAAGGCTCAGTGGTATATCATTAATGTATAGAAATACCTGATGGGAGGGAATGAAGGGCCTGACTCTTCTCGGTAGTGCCCAGTGAGAGGTCAAGAGGCAATGGGCACAAACTAAAACCTTAAATTCAATCTGAATGCAAGAAGGCTGCATAGAGAAGTTGTGGAGTCTCCATCTGTTGCTATACTTAAAACCACAAGTGGACATGAGCCTGGACAACCAGTTGTAGTTGGTCCTGCATGAGCAGGGACTGGACTAAATGATCTCCAGAGAATTCTTCCAACCTCAGCTCTTCAGTGATCCCATTTATCAAAACCCTTACCAACCAACTTCATACTTCCAACAAATTCCGTAATTACTGTAATTAGTGATCATATTTCCTTTTTTTTTTTTTTCAAATTTGTATCTTCCAATAGCAATTAGAGAGAAAAGAAAGCTAAAATATACAAAACAATCACAGGCTGCATCACCAAGATGAAAACTGCTATATTTAGAGCTACACTAAGCTTTGTGCCTAGATTTCCTGTTGATAATATCCCTTTAAATAAAAAAAAGCAAAACTAGCTGGCAACACAGCCAGTTACTTTTCTGTCGCCCTCTCTTTAGGCCACTCAGAGATATCTGCATTGACATTAAAAAGCCATTATAAGCAATTTAAACTCTGAATTGATCCTGACACGTACATTCAGGTCTTCCTCATATGTCCTTTCAATAGTTCTCAATTCAAACCAAGAACAAACGCCACCCTATAAACAGAGGAGATAATTATGCTTTATTGATTAGCTCCTCAAGGTATGAATGGAAACCAGGCAGCTTTCTGAGAACAGCCATCAATGTGGGTTTTAAGTTACACTATCTCAGCATTTTCTTGTACAAACATTCCCTAAGTGCAGTTTTTTAACATGGAACCTGCACCAAGCAAAATTTTTCCCCTGGCTTCAATGAAAGCCAGCATGTCAATGTAGATTTATAAATGGTGACTTTATATATCTCTCACAGTTGTGTCCCTGTGCTACTTTTATGGTTTTAACCCTGGCAGACAGCTCAGTCCCACACAGCTGCTTCCTTCCCCTCTCCCTCACAGTTGGATATGGAAGACAATCAGAAGGTAAAAGTAAGAAAACTCAAGGCTTGAGTTAAAGAAACTTTATTTGGTCTATTATTAATGCCTTAACTCTTGAGTGTTCCCCCTTCCTTCTTCTTTCCCAGGCTGTTATTGCTGAGTATGATGCTACATATTGTGGGATCCCCTTTTGGTCAGTTGGGGTCAGCTGTCCTGGCTATGTCCCCTTCCAATTTCTTGTGCATCACCAGCATTTTTGCTGGTGGGATGGGGTGAGAAGCAGAGCAGCCTCGATGCTGTGTAAGTCCTGCCCAGCCACAGGTAAGATACTGGTGTTTTATCAATACTGTTTTGTTCATAAATTCAAAACACAGCACAATACCAGCTGCTATGAAGAAAATTAAGTCTATCCCAGCCAAAAGCAGGCACTCAGTTTCCTCCTAATACTGGCTCATTCATCTCATGATACATGGCTCATAACCCCACAGATGCATAGTGGACTGTCCCCTTTCTCTAACAAACTGCAACCCCCTTCACAGCTGCCAAATGCAACAAATACTCCTGTTTAATCCAGTGTCAACATTGATTGGCTTCAATTTTGCTACATAAGGATTTTAACACCTGCCCCATCTATCCTATAACAAATGTACCACAGCAGATTGATCAATGGACATCTGACTAAGGATATTTCCAGTTTACAGCTGAACCACTAATTAACCATTTCTCAACCTTTCTGCTTCTTGCTAATGAAAACTGTCAGCAATCAGAACTAGATATGTTAGAAAAAAAGGATAATGTAACCATTCTATGTCTGAGTTTATCTTACTGTCTGAGAAAAGGAGAAATAGCTTTGTTACAATTACTGTCAGTCTTTTGATCTGGCAACACACTGCATTGAGAAACAGTGAAATTGTTCACCGCTGTTACAACAATACATTTAAACTCTGATGATCACTTTTGGGTTACCTACACAGGTACAAATAAAAGAAGCACTGTTAGTTTTTCTTGCCTGCTCCCTTGGCCCCACCAAGCAAGCACTGAAATGACTGCCCTCGTATTTGCACTTTCAGGTTTTCTCCCAGACCAACACATGGGCTCAGCCTCTCCATCCACCAAGAATCCATTACCCACTGAGATTCTTCAGGCTCAAATTGACTCTTACCTCTGGAAAAGAGAGTGCACAGGTCCCTTGCACTAAGAAGAGAAGAAACAAGACGAAATGGAGACGCCATAATGTCTTGCCAACATGCTGCCTGGCTTGCTTGCTGCTGCCTTGGGGGTGACTGCATTGCCCCCGTGCAGGACTAGTTTGGGCTGCTCTCGCTCCTTTGAAGTCCCTATTTTTAAACTGCATAGATGAATGAATGCCTTGAGATATCTTATGCTATTAAATATAGTTAAATAGTCTCAAGGATTGCTAAGAGCAGCAAAAAGCTGATCACACAAAGATAATTTGGAAAGCAGCCTGAAAACATGCACAGAAACCTCTTCTGCAGAATATTCACATCACATGACTGGCTGCTATCGTGAAGGGAGATAAAAGGATGGGCAAACTTCCCTGACTGCTTCACTGGCCCTTCTAGATTCTGCACTGCAGCCACTGCAAAAAATGTATGCAAAAACGTGCAAAAATATTTAGCTGATAGCTCCATACCCTAAACAAACCAGAGTTCCCGTGTATTTCATCAAACTCACATAAAGAGGCCTAACTTTGGACTTGCATAGCAAATCATCCCTCCACAACTATTCTTAGTTGTTTTAAAAGCTTTCTGTTCATGCAATACAAGATGAAAAAAAATTGAACATTTTGTTGTACCTAGGATTATCCCACTAACTAAATGTATGAAAAAGCTGTGATATACAGGGCACATTTTCCCCAGTGATAAAATAAGAATGACCTCTGTGACTTCATTTAGGTTCCACCTCTCCTGAGTTATGAGCCACTCCTCACTTTTAAGGTATATCCCATATCTCACTCAAACCGTCAGTGGACCACAAAACTCCCTTCCAGAAAAAAATATGCTTCCCTCAGTCTGCGGAGGATTACCCATGTCAGGCAAAGTTTTATTATTGTTTTTAGTGCTGCTAGGAATTACTTGCAGGATGTTTCAGCTCATTACCTCAAGTTTTCATCAGCTATTTTCCGAGCGTGGTAACCTTTGTGATGCAGGTACTGTATATATCTACAGTATTGATTCTTCCTCTCCTGCTGCATTACATGCAATACATGTAAACAGAAGAGTGTTTCACTACCAGCTGGTAGGGTGCAAAATGGTAACTGATCTTGCAGCTACAAAACACAGATAAAACCTTGAAGTAATCAGCTGAACTGTCATGGAACTAATTCCATGATATAGTGGAAGCAATTATTTGCACTTATGTGTCTTATTGGAAAATACAATCAGTGCTAAACCAATCCTGTTAGTGTTGTCAAGGACACATTTAGCTCCAAATGCTCCCCTTTTAATCAGTAACCAGTTATTAATTAATTAGGTAGTGATCATGTTGCTTTTCATACATGTGTATTATTATTGCACTTGATATTGTGCCTCTGCACCGATGGCTGTTAATTTGCAGCAAGTGCAATTGTGTTAATGTGCTCTAATGCCAGCTATTATCACAAGGACAGGGCACCTAACATTTAACCTAAAATCGCACTGAATTGTTCTCACAGCTGCCTCCTTCCAGCTCCAGCCTGCTGCTGTGCTTGGATGGGGTGTGCTGGGAGAGAGGAGATCGTGCCTGATAAAGGAGTGTCAGAAAATGGAAACCAGCAACGGGACAGTCAGTGCTAGGAAGGGAAATAAGGCTAAAAGTACTTCAGGAGACAGCTGTGAGCCTGTGCCCTGGCAGGGGCAGAGCTCCCACTCCCTGCCTGCAGCCAGATTGCTGCCTGACACCAGCAGAGAAAGAGGCAGCTTTAAGGCAGAGGAGCAGATAAGCAGAATATGCAGCAGGTCGAGGGTGTCTCACGGCTCTTGCTTGTCAGCTGTGCTTCAGGGAAAGATGTAGTTCCTCTTTGGTCACAGCTCTGCAAAATCACCAGCGTTAATGGCGGGGGTGAGGCTGCCTGCGGAGAGCAATATATATGTTCACAGCTAACACAGAAGAAATCCTTTGTCCTCCTAGTATTAGTGATGCTTAGTTATGCTTACTAAATAATGTATTTTTCAGATTTTTCTTCCAGTCTGAAAGCTTTAAGCAGGACCTGATACTAACTGTGTCACGAGAGAAACAAATACTAGTAGAAAACAGAATTTATCTGAATTGCATTTAATAGAGGCCAGAAGCAGTGAACTAAGGATATTCAGCTAAAGTAGTTCAGTCAGAGATAGCTAAACTTTTTAGTGTGCTTATTTAAATAGAGAGGCCTGAACTGGAGATTAGCTATTTATCAGCTGCCTGATGGAATGAGAAACAGCTGCAACATATTTCAGTGTAAGTTTTATTTGCTATAAATTCACAGGTTCAAATTCTGCTCTGGTTTATGCCTGTGGGAATATGGAATAAAGGTATTAACTGCCCACATTGTTTTGTCTCTTCATGCCTATGTATATCAGTGAAAATTTAGTTTATTTTGGTTCAGTTATTCACCATAATCTCCCAACCACAAAAAGGACTTTTAATATTTGTAATGGTAGCAGGTATATGTGCAAAAAATAAGCTCCCAGAACACAGTACATGGCATAGGTGGCAAAACACAGCTCAAATTAATGTCAAAGAATTTCCCTATGCATGCCTTTGCAAGGATTTCACTTCAAGACTGTGTTGTAACTCCAACATTTTCCTTCCCACACTTGTGGGTTTTGCCTGATTTTCACCAAGGGGGTCAATTCCCCCCCCATAAAAACTGTTCCCAGGTCCTCAAGGGAGTAATTTCTGTATTATAAGCTTCTATTCCTGACTCCAGCAAGTGCCCTAATATCTGCAGCTGGGAGCAGCCCTGCTCCTGCACAGCAGATACCACAGCCTAGGAAAGGCAAGTAGGAACACTTACTTAGTTTGGATCAACTTCCGTCAAAAGCAGCCTGGAAGCTTTTTTTTCCCCCCTTCCTTCAGCTTGTCTTTGCAAAGTTTCTTTCTCGCCCCCGGCTCAGTTCATCTGGTGACCTGTTGTTATCAAGGACTCCCCAACAGATCCCTTGGATTTGCACAAGTTGCTCCTGGTCTGCCACAAGGAAGCTTTGCTCAGATATCTGCCAGATTTTAGCTCTGTTACATGGCAAGGATGTTAGTCTGCCTGTAAGGACTATCTAGTTTGGCTCGCTTGATTGATTTTAGTTACATAAAGGAGAATGCTATTTTTTTAAAACTTTTTTCTTTGGGAGAGAGAAGGGCTTAAGATCTCTCTAAGTTTACAAATGTCCAAGAAGAGATGCAGGCAAAGATATAAATTTAGGCTCCTGCCTATCTATGAGGGGAAAAATTTCAAAATGTCTTTATCAAAGACAAGTAAATTTGAAACTCATGTTCCTTTTTTTTTTTTTTTCATGAATCTAGGATTTAAAAGGAAAATCTATGCACTGTAGCTTGTCAGTGTTTTGGGGAATGCTAATAATTTCTTCCCATCAGTGTTCTCCAGAGCATGGTGACAGCAGTAGCTTATCCCTCTTGAACTTTGATATCTCTCAAAGTCAAAATATAAAATATGCAGCTGAAGGCTTTTGCCCTGCAAAAGCAGAGGGCATCTCATATCAGTAGTATTATGATTGTGACCAAAAATATAATACATTTAAATAAAAAAAGGAAGAAAAAAAATTTTCTGCTTGACAGTTCATATGGCAGTACTTTGTGGCCCTGTTTTGCAGAGTTTTTAATGTGAATTTGAGTAAAATAGCTTATTTAGAAAAGAAAAAAAATTAAAATGTCTTGCTTTCTCTAATTAATAGCCAGCACTAGGTGGAAGGGAAATACAGTCCACAGACTCCTCCAGACATGCTGAGATACTTGCCAGAGTAAATGTTGATAGTTTAGGCTATGCCCAAACCATCAGAGAGCCATGAATTATGATCAGCAGGAATTTGCTGCAGCACTGAATGTGCATTTTTGAAGAAGTCAGGGACAGAATGGATGGAGATATCTTTATGTCAACAACTCATGTCCCCTGTTCTGGTAATGTCCATGTAAATCCATAAAGGAAATCAAGTCCTAATTGGATTTAATTGAGCACTGAAGGGACAACATGCAACGCCACAAAAGACAGCAAAATATGACAGTGTTTTAATGTGTTGTCAGTCCTTGCAGGGAACAACAAAACCCTTGGGCTGAGTTGCAAGCTCAGTAATTCATAGGATCCATAGGAGTCAACGTGCCATGACTTTTTTGGGTTTTCTTTGGTAAGAGCTGATAACTGCCTTTAGCATCTCTGAAGGTGTTTTCCAGACCTCATGGGCAATTCCTCTTCTCTCCATGTCATTGTGTTATGAGGTGCTATAAACATTATTATTGGACACTGTTTTCATGCTGCTTTCCAAGTGGTGCCTGCTAACTTTTGGCTCAGACAACAGTTTTAACAGCTACGTGGTATGCTTCTTTTTTTTGTGCAAATTGCTGATGCTCAAGCACAAAAACTTCAGTGTGTCTCTGATTTGTGTCCTGTAGCATGCATCAATCAGCACATCTGACCCTCATTGCTGCCATAACCATGAGCCTTCAAGAAACTTGAGTACTGTCTTACCAACCACTGCTCCCTGCTTTTTTCTTGCTTGCTTTTTTTTTGTCTGCTCCATGTTGATGGCCACTGGCTTGGTTTCCAGAGGGTTCTGTGCAGCTGGGTCAGGATTAAACAAGCATTTGTACTCCTCTCTTGGACACTGTTCCTCTGCAAAGACCAGGACAACCAAGGCGTAACAGTAGCGTTCTCCATAGGATGGGTGTACCAGGGTCATCAGGCACCAGGGGTTAGAATGACTTGTGTGTATTTCAAGGAGAGTAGAAGAGAAGAATAGTCTCATTCAGGAGTAATGAGTTTATTTTCCAATATCCCTGTGAGGATTATTCCTTAAAAGTACAGGGCAAAGTTGATTTGGATAAGAACTAATTATCAAACTAGAAATGAAGGCAGTGTAGCTGTCTCCACCCTCCCCACCAGACCTTGGGGACACATTATTCTTTGTGCTTAACCTATTAAAGCAATGACCCACATAAGAAGGAAAGGAGTTGATTATAATTATTTCCGTGAGCATTAGTACCCAGTTCATAGAAGATGGCCCAAAAATAGGAACTCAGTAAGAAGAGAACTCAATAAGAACAGAAAACTTAGAAATCATGGGATGCTTAGATTATTTTTCTGAACAAACCAAACTACATTCATTTTGTTAATTGACTATTTGCTCAGAGAATGTACTCTTTCCACCTTTAGTTTTTAAAGATGAATTGGATAAAGAGAGCAAGACGATACAGCACACAAGGAATTGCAAATTAGCATGGCTTCAGTAGCATGGGCTCATTTGGATGACATCTCATTGTAGCACTGCTTTTAAGATACCATTGTGTGAATTCAGGTCTGGTTATGGGGCTGGTGTCTGCAGTAGATGTGATGACAAGCAGGTTAAGAGCAATCATGCTTAGGTATTTTTATATCAAATGTCTGCCCCGGTTTAGAAGACAAATAGGAAATAACAGCTCCCTTGGAATAGACACTGACTTGTCAATTATAAAACTGGAAAGGATGAAAAAGGAACACGAATTTGTCTAAACACAATAATATTGCAGTATTAAAGGTAGAGGAGAAAACTTTAATGGATGCATTAATATTTTATGTGTCTTAGAATACAGTCTAAGAAGTTGACAGATATCATGAGACATAGATAATGTTGATTGCTTTCACTGAATAAAATGTGATGAATAGAGATGAATAATTTACCCACTTTTCCAGTGATTAGATGAATTTATCTCCCCTTTCTAGTTCTCAGAAATTTGTAAAAATATTTAATCTTAACAAAAGTTCACATCATGCATCATGTATGTGCAAAGAGAAAAAAATCAACACCCTTGCCCTAAAATTTTGCTCCCATTAAAAATCCAAACTCACTTGTAAGATGTTCATATTAAGAGAGCACTATGCGAACAACAAAGTATTTTACTATCTCAAACAACCTCAGCCACTTCTCTCTGGTTGTATAAATGTCAAAACACATGAATCATATTTTACATCCAGTAAATCAAGCCCAAAGTCTGTTCTGTCTATTACTTCTCAGCAGTCCTAAGATTAAGCCCTAAATACTTTCCCCCTACTGAATTTTATGACCTTCATGCTATTTTGTGTGTTTGTACATAGGCCTTTCACATTGCACTATGTGTGGACATTTAGGATAAAGGGGCAGGAGAAATGTTGGCTTTCTCCATGACTACTACACATATTCACTATTTAAAGGCTAGCACTTGCAAGAAAAATAGAATGGACAAAGATGTTCCCAGGTGGCACTGGGATTCTCAGCAGCATCACTGGAAGGCTCCGGGCTACTGCCGTGCCACGATGCATAGGCATTTTGTGTTGTTAATTTTCCCCTCATGTGACAATGGATCTGCCTGCTGGCAGAGGGCTGGCACAAGAACCACAAGAGGGAGGCAGTCATCGTGAAATAAATACTAGGAGCTTGCTTCTGTTACTCTACATAGAAGGAAAAATCTGCTTAAATAATTAAGGCTTCCTAGATGTGAATACAGATAAAAATAGATAAAGAATGTGGTTTTGGCATGACTTTAACACTCCAGCTCAAACAGAAAAGGCTTTGCATGGAAGTCAACCAAAGCAAAATTCACTCCGGGTGCTTGTATTACAGCTCCATTTAGTAGAGCAGAACGATCATGGCTCGTATTTAGTGGGTAATAATGAAGCATCATAAACAAAGTCAGGATGCAAGTCCAAGATTAAGTGGCAGCTTTAACGAGGTCCAGCTTGCTGGGAGCTTTTTGAAGTGTCCCTAGCTCACTTACAAAGCCAGAAAACAACAGAAGCAACTCCAACAGCTGCGAGAGTGTCTGGTTTAGAAGAAGGTTTTATGTCTGGATGACACCAGACTGGGATTCAGCTTTCATGTACTAACTAGGTCTGCTGGTTGCTAGAGCCCTAATCATTCTGCACAAACTGTCTCACCCTAATGAGTTGCACAAATAATAATTCTTCACAAATCAGATCCACACCATCAGCTTCATGGATAGATGAAGCTGGTTTATTGAGGTAAATAGCACAAGCAGAACCCATGCTGTGTCTCACTAGCCATGCTTAATATGCAATCTAGAATCTGAAGGGAAGAAATCAAATGCTGTTTCTGTAGATGCAGGCATGGTATGAAGTATTTTCAACTACTAAAGAGCTAAAGGAGCACCCAGCAGCCAAGTTAGATGGTTAAATCCGATTTACGCTACTCTGAATGCACTGTAATCACCGTGGACCCTTACAGTCTTTATAAGGGAAAATTAGATACTTTTGATTTTCCTTTCTTTTTAGAGGAAGAAGAGGTTTGGATTGCTTATAAACTTAAATTACATAGAAAAAATATCTTTCAGCCTTATAGATTTTTTCCTTGAAGGTATTGCAATTATTTTTTCAGTTCTGTAAATTAAGATTGGCTATTCATTAACTAATTACCACGATTATTGCAGTTCTTCTAAAGTATTATGAATTAGGTGAGTGGTACATTTAGAATTTAACATCTCAGTTAGGAGAGTTTTGTTTAGCATGCTTAATGTTCTGAAAGCCCTGAGCATGCTCTGTATCACACAGGAGTTAAAGAAGAGTGCAGGGGAATCTTCTGGGCATTGGAGCTATCTGTGGCTGGGAGTTACTCTGTACAGCGACTGAGGAGCAAAAGAGAGAGGCAGGGAGTGTGGAGATGGATACACCAACTTCTTTCTGCAGCAGAGAACTGCACGATTATTGGAGCCCAGCTGACACGAAGTTATGTGTTGTTTTGCAGTGATGACTGGTTTTCATGTGCAAACCCCTTAATGTGTCTACATATATGTGCTGATGCTGTGAGGGCAAGCAACCAGAGTCCTTTCTACCCTGGTAATTTATTTCCCATAATTCCATGTAAGTAGCCATTTTGCTTCTCTGTTTGATCTTGCATGGATTATATACATTAAACCAAAGTAATTTCTTCATCTGAGACTCAAGCTATAATCTTTCTGGGGCAATAATTATCTTTTATATTGCACTTGTATGAAGGGTGAGGAGGTGGCCCTGGTTCCTCAACTGAGTGCCTAGAAGTGGCTACAATCCAATTAGCAGCCAAGGTATTAATAACAGTATCCAGTAAACTAATGCTGTGCCTCTAAATTGGTACTTTTGCCATTGCTTTGCTTAAGAAACTGTAATCCTATAAATTTCTTGATTGCCTGTAGCTCTGATTATAAAAGCTACTTTCCCCACCTACAGAGTAAGAAATAGATGGCTGAAAATCAAATGTTATTTGCATTGCAGAAGCATCTCTCTGGTCCCCACCATTTCTCTTTCTAGCATTCTCCTGTCAGGAGCTACATACACACACCTATCAGCTGTTTCTCTTTGTGCTGGAGAAA